>NC_139494.1:17472954-18089730 GCF_008360975.1 Lichenostomus cassidix
AAGCTCCATTTGGAGCTGTGTTATCTGATGTGTCAGCAAGGACAATTGCACAGATATTATCAAGTAATAAAATCTTTACAGCACAGCCCATGAACTGTGGAGATAAAGGGGTGGCTTTGGGGTTTGGTCAGAAAAGTCTGGAAGAGTTGCAATGATTCCTGTCTTTAGGGCAGTTATTAATCTTATTAGAACTTTATATATATATATATATATATATGTATATATATAAAAGAAATCCAGAGAAGGAGGATCTTCAACTCTTTTTTTCTTTTTTTTTTGACCAGCAGACCAGAAGACTCTGCAGATAAAGTTGAATTATATCTTCCTTTTTAGCAACCTTTTAAATATTGCCTGTATTAGAGTAAAACCATAGGAGTTCAAAATATTCCACAGTGACTCTTAATCCAAAGATGATACTTCAAAGCAATCTGAGCAGTTTTGTGGGAGCCAAATTGAGAGCAGCCAAAATTAGTTTTCCTGTGCCTTTTCAGGATACACAAATCCAAACTGGCTCAACAAAATTCAAGTCTTCTGTTGTAGTTGTTATTAAACTTAAATATCAAGATAGCTTCTCATTTTTGCTCTCCATCCCATTGAATTGGATACCACTGATAACATTTCCTACAGGATAACTTACTAAAGGGAAGAGTCCTGGAGAAAGGAGGGAATTAACTTCCCAAGAAGTTGTGGTCTCAGGTACATTTTCCCCAGGTTTAGTTTCCTGTCTCTGTAATTCCTAGCCCAGAGCTCAGCAGAACCCCTGAGGTTCCAGTCAGAGATCAGGGACACCAGTGGGATCCAAGCCCTTCCTACAGAACCTCTGCCAGCCCATGCAGCCTGAATGAATCCTTTGGTTGTCTCTTCTTCTGGGAATTTCCTTTCTGGAGATCTAAACAGACTGAAGGTTCTCCTGATAGAGTGTTGTCACATTAAATAATCAAACTTTCTTTCAGGGAGTCCCCAAAAAACCTGTGTTTTTGGAAGATCTGTGCCTTCCTCCCCTGCTGGTGTTTCTGTCTCTGAACGTCTGGTGAGCTCCTGGTTTTCCTGGTTCTCTCAGGCAGATCCATGTCCCGTGTGGAGCAGGACAGACTCTGTGCTGTGCCACCTGTGGCAGGTGCATTTCTGTGCAATACTTGAGCTCTGTCCAAGCTGTTCAATAATTCAGCCCCATCCTGGCCATGAAATCTCTGCTGTTCAGGGCTGGAGAGCAGCAGCACCTCTGCCCATCTAACAAGGCCGAGGGTAGCAGGACTCCCCTGGAATTACCCAACACATTAACACCGAATGAGCTCATCCTGAATTCATTAGCAGTGATGACTCGGAGTACCAGAGGAATTAATAATCATTAGCATTTCCTAAGCAGGGCTGCTGAAGAACTGCCACATACAGCGGGTTTGGGGCTTCACAGGCTTTCCCCAGCAAGTTTCATTCTGAGGGAGTCATTAAATGGAACTTGGTGGTCACTGGAGAGTTCCCAGCGATAATTCAAATCCCCACTCCCAGTTCAGTTGCAATCCAGCTCTAAAAGCACTTCAAAGACAGGCACTGCCTGCTTCAGTCTCTGCTGGAATTGCTTCCCTTATCCCCATTTTGTCTCCGAGTGAATCTCCCTGGTTTTGTGCAACTCTTCTGAAAGGTTAATAAACCTGGGAGGCTGCTGGGAGCCACCCAAGGGCAGGGGGACTCCACAGACAAAAGGAGTGCAAAAACGTTGTATTTATGACTTCATGCAAGTAAATTCTCAAAGTAAAGATATCCAAGGCTTTGATTTGGCTCCTTAAAGCTCCCTCTGTTCCCAGCAGCATTTGAAGACTCAGCTGTTTTGCATATCAGAAGTAGCTGACTTGGGAGGCAGAGGGAATTCACTGCTCACTTTGGACGACCTTTTCCTTTGGGGATGAACTTCCAAAAGAGTTTTACTTCTCTGACAACTTATTCCTGTTCGCTGTCTCCAAACGCTGCACATTTGGAATTGACATCATCCAGGTACATTCAAATACAGCACTGAGCTTTTCTGCAAAACTTCTCCTTGTAACCAGGGGAATTCTCTCATGGAATCATGGATCCCCCTGAGCTGGAAGGATCATCCATCCATGCCAGAGCATCCCTGGAGCTCTGGCAGCCTCAGGCTGTGCCATTCCCTGGGGAGCCTGGGCAGTGCCAGCACCCTCTGGGGGAAGAACCTTTCCCTAATACCCACCCTAACCTCCCCTGGCACAGCTCCAGGTGGTTTCAGCTGGAACTGAAGAGATGGGAGTTTGGATGAGTGACCTGATGGATTGTGCAAGTGATGTCACTTTAGTGAAGCCAGAGGGACTCAATTCCTTTACTCTTGGAACAAACACTGTCCTGACTCAGTGTTTGGAGGATTGGTTACTGACATTCTGCATTCGCCAAGACACCATTGAATTTCATTGCATTTTATCACAAAGAGGACAGGAATGGAAACATGGATCTATTTCAGGGCAAGTGAGCAGAACCAGGGGTGCAAATCCTCAGTGCCTGTTAAAAACTCTGCACAGACAGGCCCAGGCCTGATGTCTGCTCAGACCCTGTTCCGGAGTGATGCTG
Organism: Lichenostomus cassidix; assembly: GCF_008360975.1. Classification (NCBI taxonomy): domain Eukaryota; kingdom Metazoa; phylum Chordata; class Aves; order Passeriformes; family Meliphagidae; genus Lichenostomus; species Lichenostomus cassidix. The sequence goes on from NC_139494.1 coordinate 17,475,529, forward strand.
ACCCAGGCAGAGCAGCACTTTTAGTATTTATTAACACTTTAGTGTGTGCATGGCTGGCTGTCACCTGCTCTCCCAAGCACAGGGCAGTGTCCATCTCCTCAGAGGTGAATAAACTGCTCAGTGTGAGGCAAGAGTGACCCACCCAGTCAAACAAACTCACCCTGGCTCTGTGCCCACCACTCCAAGCACTGGAGACTTGTGGAGCTGTCAGCATTTTTATATCTCATCATGGCAGAGTTATCAATATAATGTGATCTTTATGGACAGGGGACATAAAAGCTCAAGTACTGTTCATATAATCTGATTCTCTCTCTCCTTTCACGCAGGACTGGGCTGCTTTCCTTATCTGGCGTGATCTCCCAAGGTCCCTGTGGAATTGTCCCCTGGAAATTTTACGTGAGCAGGAGAGTTTATGGCTTGAGTTCATGGCCCTCCTTCCCAAGGCTGTGCAGGTCTGTCTGGAGCACAGCAGTGAGAGCTGAGATTTCCATGGATGTTGCATCACTGCACTGCTTCCTGGGCTAATGCTGCTTTGGTTTTTGCAGGTGGGGCCTCAGCATCAGGGTCCAGTTGCTAAAGGAAGTTTTCTTTCGTTGAGTTCAGCAATCTTGGGATTAAGCTGAAGGGGTTTTAATGAACAAACTGTCAAATACGGTTTCAGGACAATCAGAGTAATGTTACAGCCACTTTTAAATCACAATTGCAAAGGAAACCCTGGTGGTGACACAAGATTCCCCAGATCCTTCTCTGCAGAGCTGACAACTCTGACCATGACAACATGGTCCATTTGTGTTTTATCTTTATTCCATCCTGAATGCAAAACCAGTGAAATCTTACAAGTAAAAACACATCATTTTGTTTAAATCTGCACTAAAATGAAATCTGAGCTTTTGGCCTTGATTTGTGCTGATCTTCAGATTATTGGCAAGGATGTACAATTGCCTGATAACCTTGATTGTCACACAGGTCGATGGCATCGATGAGTGACTCAGGGGGGCCATAAAACTCTATTTCTACGGGGTGTGGGCCAGGTGGGCTGGGAGCTTGGGTTGCTTTATAAAGGCAGGGCTGAGCCCATCGGATCCATTCTGCTCTGATCCAGCTGCTGTTGTGCTGCTCCAGGCAGAGCCCAAGGGAAAATGGCATTCACAGGCAAATACGAGTTTGAGGGCGATGAGAACTACGATGCCTTTGTGCAGAAGATTGGTGAGTCTGGCTGGGGTCAGGCATGGGCATGGATTGGTGGAAATACTGGGGGGAAAGGCTGGGAGAGTTGGGATTTTTCAGCCTGGAGAGGAGAAGCTTTGGGGTGACCCTATTGTGGCCTTCAGAGCCTGATGGAGCTGCGAGATGGAGAGAGATTTTACAAGGGATGGAGGGACAGGACACAGGGAATGGCTGAAAACTGCCAGAGGGCAGGGACAGATGGAATATTGGGAAGGAATTCCTGGCAGGGAGGGTGCTGAGGCTCTGGCACAGGGTGCCCAGAGAAGCTGTGGCTGTCCCTGGATCCCTGGCAGTGTCCAAGACCAGGTTGGATGGAACTTGGAGCAATCTGGGATAGTGGAAGGTGTCCCTGCCATGGCAGGGGATTGGATGATCTTCAAGGTCCTTTCAAATCAAAACTGTTCCATGATTCCATGATTCCATGTGCATCTATCTAAAGAGCAAGAGCAAATATAAATATAGGTATGTGCAGCTGAAGAGCAAAGGCCCAAGGTCCCACACACGAAATTCCAAGCATTGCAAGTGTAGGTTAAGGAGAAGGGAGTATTTTATGTACTTTCTATCTATAAATTTTTCCTGTGTATTTTTTCTCAGAGAAAAGAATGCAAGATTTATTTTAGCAAATGCACTAATGTACCAATATCTTTCTTTGCACTAGTAATTTCAACTCAGAGCTTTGATGTTGTAAAAAAAAATAAAAATAAAAAATTAACAACAAATCAGATGCACTGAGAACAAACACCGCTACCATCCTTCAGTTCAAATTTAGCTTAGATTTTATAAACTCTGTGTTTTTGTTGATTAAGGTCTCCCCAGTGACAAGGCTGAAATGGGAAGGAACTGCAAAATCGTGACAGAGGTGGTGCAGAACGGGAATGACTTCACCTGGACACAGCACTTCCCGGGAGGAAGAACCACCACCAACACCTTCACCGTGGGCAAGGAGGCTGACATGGAGACCATGGGGGGGAAGAAGTTCAAGGTAAATTCATGGAGCTCCTCAGTTGCACAGCCTCAGGTGGATTTGGAGTTAGGGTGAGAAGCAAACCTGTGTCAGGCCAGGTGAAAGTGTCCCTGCCCATGGCAGAGGGTGGAACAACAGGGGCTCTAAGGTCCCTTCCAACCCAAACCATCACGGGATTCCCTGATTCCATCATCACTGATTCCTGGGCTGCCTGCCAGGACCATTTTCTGAGCTGTTAGTGAGTGATGTGGAGATCAGGAACCTGCACATGAACATTTTCCGATTTAAATCGTGAATATTCGAGAGCTAAAGCCCAAGGATTTTAGCTCTGTTCACGAGGCCACATGTGCAACACAAAACCTCTGTCTCATAAACTTCCAGCATCAGGTATGCAGATGTTTACAGAATATCTGATAACAGAAATTCCAGCAATCCCAGGAATGTGAACCCTTTTCTCTCTTACAGGCAACTGTTAAAATCGAAGATGGCAAACTTGTAGCTGATTTCCCCAACTACCGCCACACTGCAGAGATCTCTGGGGGGAAGCTGGTAGAGGTGAGTGCTCAAAGACCCAGGGTAGTTCATTAAAAACAAACAGAGAAAATCCTCAAGAGCAGCAGGCTTAAAATTGGAAGTTTAGAAAAAATCTGAAGGGAAGGTCAGGCTCTGAGCCATCCCCAGGGCTGCTCACTTGGGACTCTGGAGCTCTGATTACACTGCTCAGCTGAAGTTTGGGTTTGTTCTTTGTTCCAGATTTCTACCTCTTCTGGTGTAGTCTACAAAAGGACCAGCAAAAAGATTGCCTAAGGCAGCAAAGCCAGTCTCTTCCAGTGCACTGAAAACCAACAATAAAATAAATAAAATAAAGTTCTGACTTTGTCTCTTTCTTGGTATTACAATCACCCTCTTGTTAATGCTTACCCCATTCCTAAATATCTGACAGATACTCAAAATCAGAATGCAGAAGTGAGAAGATGCAGCAAAGCACTAAATGGTGTTGTGCAGGTATTTCAGGGGATGATGCACACTTGGCATATTCCAGTGTTTCCTACCTCCCACCTGCTGAACAGAAGCTCCCTTCAGCTTCTGTCTGGGGAAGGACAATTCTCTGCCCAACACCAACAGAAAAATGCAAAACCTGGGGAAAGCCTTTTACCCCATTGCTGGTTGGAGGGCAGGAAAGAAGGGGCTTGAAAGCAAGGGAAATTCAGTTCATCACTCATTAGATGTCTCACAATGCCAGCAGGGCTTTCTCATTCTGCAGGATCTGCTCTTAACTTCAGAAGACATTTAAGGTTTTGCAGCTGTAAATACAGTCCTATTTCCTCAATGCAATCCTGCTGTTTCTGCAGGGAAGGTTCAGGCTTTGACACTGGAATTTTACCTGGGAAGGACTCCAGCACTGAGAGATGAGGCTGAAAACCAGGGAAGGTGTCCCTGCCCACAGCAGGGGTGGAACAAGAGGAGCTTTAAGGTCCCTCCCAATCCAAACCCTTCTGTGACTCTGATTGCTGCTCTGAGGGGACACCAGTTTGTGCTCTGAACCTTAAAAATCAGACCTTTTAATCACTTCCTGTGCAGACCAGATGCCTGTGCTATCAGAACTGCCTTGACGGGGTTGGGAGGCACTTTCACAACTCCAGTTGACAAATTCCTGACTCTGAACTGGCTGGCAAAGTGTACTTCCACTAACAAGGATCATGCTGGGTGGAGGGGAAGAGGCCCAGTGACACAATCTCCAGCATCAGTGGGACTTCCCAGCTCAGTTTTAGGAAATTACTGTTGGTTTCCGTGCTTTATTATAACAAAATAATAACCAAAGCATTCTGCACCAGTATTTGAGTTACATGTCCATGGCATGTTGGAATAATCATAGAATATATAATGTTGGCTTTGGGATGGAGACATTCATGAGGCTGCTGAAAGGCTGGCACCCTGTGGAATTGATGATGTCAAGTAAATGTCTGAAGAGCCAACACAGGGATATCACCTGATAATCCCATAGGCAAATGTGGACTCATCTGAGAATCCCAGACACGTCCCATGTACAAACCACACTTGGTTGGATTGACACCCATTTGCTATTTTTTCCTGTAGTTCCTCATCCTATACTTCATTGAGATAATCTTGATCAGGATAAATTAGGAATCCAGTAAATAAGCTGTCTGTCCAGTAGGGATCATAAAAGAGCCCATTTTGCTCTGAGTAAAAGATCTGCAGCCACACCTCATCCTCCTGCTTCAGAGCCAGGATGGTTGATCCAGAGGCCACGTCGTGGTTCCCTGTGTTGGCATCAAAAGTCTTGATCCTGTACTGGCCATTGTGCACCAGGCCAATGGCCAAGTGTTTGTTGGCCAAAGTGATGTCGTAGGTGAAGTAGTAAATCCCTGGGATGCTGCAGATGAACTTGCCACTGGAAGCATTGTAATGTCCTCCCTCGTTCATCAGGATCCTGTCAAACTTGATGGGCAGCCTCTCCCTGGGGTAGCTCTTGGACACTGCCACCGAGAAGGCAGACTTGGCCTTGCTGGCACTGCAGCTGCAGGGTCCTGGCATCCCGGGGTCACCCTTGTTCCCTTTGGGCCCTTTCTTCCCTGGGGCCCCCATTTTCCCAGGATTGCCCTTCAAACCCTTGGGGCCTCGGGGTCCAGCCTTGCCAATGGCTCCTGTTTTGCCTTTTGGGCCTGGCTTGCCAGGGTTTCCTGTTTTCCCCTGGGGACCTGGAAGACAAATGACTTTATCAACGTCCTTATTAATTTTGATTGAAAGAGCTGAGAGAGCAAGTGGAAAGGAGCTAGAGCATTGCAGCAGGGATTTAATTTAGGAGGAAAACATTGCTGGTGTAAGAATGCCAATGAAATCCCACCTGGAGCTGGACATGTGCCCAGACTGACCGCCCAGGGTAGGCTGGGAGTTGGTGTGACAGCAGTGGAACTCTGTCCCTTTCAGGGCTCATTCCATTAGCTGGCTGACTTGAGAGAAAGGAGGAATTAAAGAACAAGCTTTAAATGTTTGGGTTTTACAGGAGTGGGGCAGGTTTGTGAAGCTTTTTGTGCCTCGCTTTGAGCAGGTGAGTGCTTTTAATCTCATGTGTCTTTTTTCATTGCTTTTTTTTTTCACATGTAACATGAAACTGCTTTAAAAAAATAAAAATAAATGTAGATGTGGTAAAAAGCCCAGCCCAGCCCAGCTGGGGGATGAACCAGCAAACACCAGGGGCAGGGGCTGCCTTAGGATGGGAAGGGAGTTGTGCTGGCAGTGATTCTGCCTCGATGATATCTGATATAAGCAAAATCGTGAGGATTTATGCAGTGTCTCTTGACCTGCCGTAGCAAGAGCAGATTGAAATGCAGCTGCGGTTGGAGATCTGCTCTCCAGATTGCCGGTCTGGGGTGGGAGAGGAGAGGCAGCCGCAGGCTGGGCTCGCTGGCGTTGCTGAGGCAGGAGTGCTCTCTAGTGTGGCAGAGGGAAATCACTGCTCTCGGTGCCTCCAGAGCAGAGCCACACCTCAGCATGAGAGATGGGCTGTTTACCTTGGGTTAGGTCCAGCATGGCCAGTGCCTGTCCCGTTACAGTGCTCTGGAAAGTCAGTCCTTTACTTTCTCACGCGGCTCTGTTTTTCCTCAGATCAGGAACCAGAGATGAGCTCCTTTCTCCTCTAGAGAGCCTTGACCAGCACAGGGCAAACCTCAGTGTGTCACAAAATGAAGCCAACAGGAATTGCACACAGCTGTCAGGACATGACAAGTGGGGTCATTCGGAGGGGGGACAGTGGGAATTTCTGGCGGAGCTGCCCGTGAGGTGCTGCCAGGTTGCTGTGAAGGGGCTGTGGCACCACAGCTTCACCTTCCCATTGTTCTGTTGAGCGCTTCTCTCTTACCTGCATCGCCCTGCTCGCCTTTATCCCCATCCGGGCCGTCCTTGCCGTCCTTGCCGGGGAAGCCCATCCTGCCCACGGTGCCCGGGGAGCCTGGCACGCCGGGGGGCCCGGGGGGCCCGGGGGGCCCTGGCAGGCTGCAGGCCAGCTGGGTACCCTCCTGCAGCTCCGGCTTGGCAAAGCCCCCCAGGATGTGGTTTGCCACACAGGGCACAGTCCAGAGGAGCAGCACGGCAGAGATCATGGCACAGCCTGTGGGGAGGAGATGGGGTGTGGGAGCAGAACGCAGACACCACTGGCACAGGCTGGTGTAGAAACTTGCACGAAAATGGGAGATAATCTGGCTTTTCTTGGCAGGGTGGGGGAGCTCTCTGCTTTGGTGTGAGGTAAATCCAAGGACTTGGCTCGTGAAGTTTTCTAGGTCACACCAATATTTTTTTCAAACTTACTCCTCTCTCAGTCTGTGTCTGTGGCCATCCCTCATTTTGTTTTGCTCCTGGGCCTCTCTTCCCCCAAAACACCAGGAGCAATGCAGAGGGGTGCAGAAAGCAGCTGCCTGGGACCAGGGGACTGAAGGAGGAGGTTTGGTGTGAGTGTCCCCAGTAGGACCTGCCCCTGGTTGGGTCACTGGGGTTTCTTCAAAGCACAAAGCCCATCATGTGGGGCAGGGCCAGCTTTGGCCAGGCCTTTTGCCTGTCAGTACGAGCTGAGCCTCACAGCAACCTGCCCTTCCCTCTGCAGCTCAGCTTTAGCAACCCCCCAGTACTGTGATGTGCAACTCTTGCACTGGAAATAAGACGCTTAAAGCACTGGCTAAATTCCATGTTGGCTTTAGCTCTCATCCTGCTCTCAGCTCCTGAGGGGTGGAAATGCATATTTAGATGCTCCAAATCCAGCCAGCTGATCCTACATATTTATGATCAGTGGGAGCCCCCAGTTCTGTGATATTGTAATTAAGAACATGCAGAGGAGAGGGAAATGCAAACCAGATCCAGGGCTGGATTTGGCTGCTCAACCCTTTGGTTCTTCAGCTCTGGTTTGCTGCTGCTGAAAGGCATTGGTTTAATGGACTTGTGAGATGGAAAACACCACCCAGTGTTCATGTGGAAAGTTGAATGAAGGCTTCTGAGTTCATGGAAAGGGAAAGAAAATGTTAAAATGCCTGTGGAGTGGGGAGATCACAAGGAAAGCTGCATCCCTGCTTCCCTCCAGCAGGGCAGAGAAAAGTCAGAGGCGTCTGGAGGTGGATGACATAAGCTGTGGCAGGGAAAAATGTCACTGTGGAGCATAACCTGGAAAAAAGCTGGGAATGCCTCATGTGGAGAAGAAATGTGTGAGAGGGAGCAGAGGGTGGGAGGGGAGCTCCTCCTCTGAAAGTTTCTTACCATAATCAATTCTGTTACCTTGAGACAACCCAGATTGTTGACCTGATGGGATAAAAAATGGCAAATAAAATCCCCCGAGGCTTGGAGGCCAGTGGGAGCAGCCCTGGGATAAGTGGGGAATATCCAAGTACCTGGAGCTGTGCTCTGGCACAGCTCCCAAGGTGGTGTTAATTAACAGCTCCACAAGAATGCTTCATCCCATATCCCAGCAACGTGTGTGGGATGCAAAGCACCACCACATCCACAAGAGGATCTATAAATAACCTCTTCAAGGAATCTTTTTGAAAGAGAACAAACCTCATGCTGTTCCACCTTAAAAGGAAAATTGTTCCTCAATGTAGAAGATCCGATGAGCTCCAAAAAGCAAATTGGAAGCAGATCAGGATCTCCCCTCTCCGTGGTGTGGGCAGCCAGCCTGGCACAGGAGGCTGTGCAGCAGCAGGGCTGATTTTCCAGTGACATTTTAACCAACAGCTTTGTCACCAGGATTAGAGACCTTTGGGCCACGACTGATGCCTGTTGTGCATTAAAGAGGTGTTTCTGTAAGAAAAGATCCTGTCTGTAAGAGTCAGGATCAGCTGTACTTTCTGCTGCTTCCAGGGCGGCTGGGCTGAAATCCCAGAGGAAAATCCCTGAGGGTTGCCAGATGCAGGGTTTGGTTGCTCGTGCAGTGGTTGGATGGTGATTTTTTGGCCAGTGAAGCCACCCTGTGCCATGTGGTGGTGGGAATAGGAGACTCTGGGGAAATTGCTGCTTGGAGGCAGGCAGCAGCAGGATGAGGGGACCCAGCAGCAAACCAACACCATGACTTTCTTCTCTATTTCCTTGCAATATTTGAGGCTTTCTCAAACAAAACAACCATCTTTCTGCCTCACAATTTCCCCGAGTACCTCAAGATGTCTCAATTAATCTTCAAAATAATCATTATCCCCACGAGCCTCATTTTCAGCTCTGGAGGTTGCCCTGCAGTGTCCCCGGGGTGGAAACAAAAGGATCCCTTGGGTGTGCAAGGCTGATTTAGGCAAAATCAGGTGTGACAGCAGTGACAGACAGCAGCTGAAATGGGTGAAATTAACTGATTGACACAGGGAAGCACTTACACCAACAGCGGGTTGATCTGTTGCCTGCTGCTGCACAAAGCAACAAAAAAAGGACGGAAAGGAGAGGATGAACTTTCTGTCCTGAACCTGCAGCTCTCTCTTGGCTTTAGGCACTGGGAATTCCTGTGCCAGACCTTTCCTAGCCTGGAACAAAACCACCAGGAATTTCTGTGCCAAACCTTTCCTAGCCCCGAGCTAAAACTGCCCACAGCAGCTGCCCACGGAACCAGTGCAGGGACAGGCTGAAGGAGGTGGGTGCTGAGGGGGGAAAAAAATAACCTCGTGGTGTTATTTCTTTAACTGGCAACTGTTGCCTTTATGAATTCCTGTGCAGGCTTTGGAAACCTGAGTGCTCAGTGACTTAGACCTTATTTGGGAAGTTTTCAAAGCTAAGGTTCAGAGGAGGGAGAGGCAGAAAAAGGAAAAGTGGATCTACTCACCAGCCTAATCTCAGTGAGATCCTAACAGGAGCTGGCAGCCCCCAGGGCTTCAGGCAGATGTTTTGCTGCAGATCCCCCGCCCTGTTCTGCCACAGGTCCTGTGAGGGCTGTGCAGGATTGACTTTGGTCCTTCTGTTCCTGTTTTACTCCGTTTTGTGCGTAGTTTGAGCTCTCTGCAGCAGCTCCACTTTGGCTCCACGTTGCCAAAGGCATATTTTTATTATTGTGTAATGGATCTGCGCCTCTTCCTCGGTCACGTGGCACGGGAAGAGATTTTTACGCACATGTGGCTGGAAAGCTCTTGATGCTCTGGGAGCTTTTCCCTTTCTCCTCTCCCTTGCAGTCCTGGAGGAAAGGCTCAGGGGCTGCCTGGGCCAGTTCTGATTGATGCTGCCCCTCTCTGCTGTGGTTGCTGCCCATGCAAGCAGGGAATGGGTAACTCTGATCCAGCTGGGGAACAACGCTGACACTTTATCCTGGAGCATTAAAGGGAAGAAAATCTTGTCCTAGGGGTGGAAACTCACTGCTAATCAATCCAAGCTTGAATTAAAGGACAAAGCCATGCAGCAGCAGCTCTGCAAATGCAAATTTGTACCTCAGCACTGCTTCTGGTTGATGTGCATGACAAAATACAACTTTGTCACAGGGATGGAGGGTGGGAATGGTTCTGTCTTGGGAAAGGGTTGGGATTTTGTTTTAAGCTTGCAAAGTAATCACAATCCCCCAGCCATTGCTTCAGGTAAGGCAGGAGCAGCAGCTGAAGCTGGAGCAGGATGCTCTGGATGCCAGGGTTGGTATCACCCAGACCCATCTTTGGTTGTGTTCCTGCTCTGGCCCCACCAGGATCCTGCACAGGGCGTGGGACAGGCGTGTGCCTGGTGGCAGAGCTCCAAATCCTGCCCTGCAGCCAGCAGATCCTTTCTGCTCAGTGCAGAACATCAGCTGATTGGGAGAACACTGGAATTGTCATTCCTGACTCTGCCCAAATCCATCCTTCTCAGAGCTGCTGTGGTTTATTTTTAAGCTTTCCCCTGTGCTTGCTTTTGGCACTTGGTGGGAACGGATATAACATAAACGAAGTCTGTACACAGCTGGCTTTGGGAGCTGGGGCCACTTTAGATGCTCCTGGGAGGACTGGGAACATTTGGCTGAGGAAGCACAGGGCTGTTTTCATGCTGTGCTGACAGTCCCACAGAGCTCCTGCAGAGCCAGCTCCCTGACACTGAACAACTTCCAGGAAAACAAGTCCCCTTCCCAAGCCCGTGCAATCATCAGCTTTACATTTCCCTGGGAAAAGGGCTGCTTTGGCAAAGCTGCCAGATGGCTGCAGAGCTCTGGCTGCCCCAGCCCCACTCCCCTCTGGCACTGGGGTGAGCAGTTGGGACAGAACCAGACACTGCTCTTCCCTGGGGCACCTCTGGACATTGGGCAGATAGGAATTCTCACTTTTTGCATGTTTCCCTAAAGTTTTTGGGAACTCAGTTCTCGTGCTGGACTCCTCTGCCTGGGTGGGGGCCAAAAGGCTCGAGGTATTGCATGTGAAATAGGAAACCAGGTGAAAACTTCCCGTGGTGCCAGTGAGAATGGCCTGGGAAGCCACAGTGGTTTCTTCACACACCAATGGTGTGAAAAAGGAAAAACTCTTCTGCTTCTCCTGCTCCTACACCACGGCAGCTGTGCTTTGGGATGGGTGTGACACAGCCCAGGGATGAGAGGATGCCTGGACACAGCAATCCTGCCAGGCATGAGCAGGGAATTCACAGTTCAGGGTGATTTTGTGCCCAGATTTGCAGCATGGTGAAGGCAGAGCCTGACCTAGTTCAGCAGTGTGGGGAGAAACTGCTGGGAAGCTCCTGCCAGGCAGATGGAAAATCTGTCTGTGCTGCATGGCCAGGCCAGGCTCCACCAGGGTCCCAGACAGCTCTGCTGAGAACACTTGGCAGCACAATTTGTTAAATAAACAGACTGCCCGTGCACAGAGAATCAGAGACTCGTGCTCAGTGCTTTTTGTGTCAGTGAGATATTGCAGGGAACATTACAGCAGATCTTGTCCCCTCTGTGCTGCTTTTTAGCAGAAGCCTCTGTGCTGTTCCCAGGGAAGGGGGTGGCTCAGGGATAGGCGTGGACTGGGCGTGCAGAGCAGGATGCTCTGCCTGGAGTGGGGTGGAACAGCTCAAACAATGCCCTGCTTGAAAAGCTGTCAGTGGATGGATAAAGGGGGTCACACTGCTTTTGGGGTGAATAATGCTGAAACCAGTCTCCATCCCAAAGTTAAACACCCTGAGAGAGAGCTGAAGATGTGGCAGATGATAAAGGGCCTGATAAAGGCACAGACAAGTGATGCTACTGACACTTTACCCAAAGCTGCTGAGCTGGCACAGCTGGCCCAGACACATCTGGCTGACAGTCCAGGCCCACTTTTTAACAGAGGGTCTTCCAACCAACCCCTCTTGGAGTGCATGTAGAGGATTCCTCCCTAGAGTTGGGGTGACCCTCAAGGTCACTCCTGAGGCTGAGCCAAAGAGATTTGCTCACAGGAGTTGGTCTGGGTGAATAACACCATTCTCTATTTAATATTTTTTGCTGTCTTTAGTATAATTGCTTCAATATCACTGCTTTTATATAACTGCTTTAATTCTGCTTCAAAAATAGTGCACTAGTAGTTCTAGCTACCCATACTGGGTAGCAAATAATTCTGTTTAAGGTCTTTTTAGTCTTATCATTAGCATGATAAATCATTTATTTTTATCTAAATATATCTGGTTTGCCATCCTTAAACCTGCAGGACAAAGTCACCTAAAGGTTCAATCACCCTTTGCTGTTGCTGTGCACGTGCTGTGGGGGAGAACTGGGAGTGCCTAACTATGGGTGACCATCAGTTCCCAGCCCCGGACAGAGCTGTGTCCCAGCCTAGAAGGATTTCCCCTTGTTTACCTTCTGAGCACCAACTGCTTTCATTGTTAGGCACTGACCTTGCAGCCACGACTTTGTAACCAAATAAAATGATTCAGCAAATGCTGAATCAGCAGAGCTGAAATTCACCCAGAGGTTGGAGGCAGCCTGAAATCCAGCGATAACAATGAGAGTGTGCCTCTCACCAAAGATGAGTGTCAGTGCTCTGGGGTTTTGGGGAGATAATAACAGGAGGCAAGAAGCATTTTTCCACCCAACAGGCCTCCAGTCTTAGTGTGGGATGGTGATTTGAGTAATTTTTATTGCCCTGCCTAAAAGCAGTTTGAAAGCCTGTAAGCAGTCTATAGAGAGTGATTGTCCCTCTCCAAAAGTCCCCATAAAAATGAGTCAAAACCCTGTTTAAACTTGAAGGATGCCCTCGAGACCATTAGCTCTGCTTAGGAGCTGCAGCCCTGACCCATTAAGATGAAAATAAATAGAGCTTATTTTAGGAAGACGGAAGTGGGAACCAACCCAATCACCAGTGAGCCACTGCCAGCACTGAGCAGATGCTGTGTAAAGGTTGGATTTTTTCGTTTTGTTTCATATACCTTCTAAGTCAAAGGAAATTCAACAACCTTTTGACTCACCAGTATTAACTTCTGCCTCAGCATCAAGTAATATAGTTAGACAATAAAGGATTTCTGAAAATGCCTTGCATTTCCCAAATTACAAGAAAATTCCAGCCCCCCTGCTCTGGAGTCTGTAGCACCAAATTTGCACCGTAACCGTGTGCAAGATTAATGAAAAATAAACAAGACACCAACAAAATGAGAAATATTTTCCCTACTCCTACATTAAAGCCACATCTGAACCCCATGGTGAAGATGCTGTAAGAAGGACCAGAACTGTTATTTTATTTAGGAGCAATAAAAATATTTCTGAGAAATAACTCACAGCTGGTGTACAGCAGGTTACTTCAAACCTCACCTCAGGCAGCAAACAGGACAGGTAACAGCAGCAGGCTCTCCATTTTTCACAATTTTGATTCTTCAGGGCTTTCTTTGCTCTCCAGCTTGTAAACAAGAGCTTGTCAGGCAGGAAAATACACCAGGGAAGCTGAAAGAGATAGTAACAAGCTTGGCAAACTCAGCTTTCCACTGCAGCACATCAAGGCAAGAGGGAGAACATCCAATATAAACCCTAATTTAAGCTACCTGTAAGATGCTCTCAAAGCAGCAGGTCACTGCCTCCAACCTTCTCCCTTAAAAAAACCCACAGGTTTATATCCAGTGAGCAGCTAGGGGATGGCTTGTTCAGCTCAGAGCTGCTGAGAACTGTTCCACCAGCACACAGACAGAGCCAAAGGCTAAGAGCAGTAATATTTAGCTTTATACATCCCTGCAAATAAACCAGAATTAATTGGACCAGGCAACATTAACGTCTCCCCAGCTCCCTCTGCGGGCTGGCACTCACTCCCAGGCTGTAATTTCCCATGTGAAAAAGGTTAATTCAGAATTAGGATCTCATTTATAATAACCTTTCAGGGCTAAGGCTCAGCTGAACCACAATGAACCTGTGATTTTGGGGGCCAGCTGCAGATCTTTCGCCCTGTTTTCTAATCAGAAATAAACCTTCCTCACATGCCACAGCTGCAACGTATATAAGGGATCGGGCTGAGGCCCTTTTGCTTTTCCTGGAATATCTGAGGGGAGGTGGGTTTCTTTTTCTCCTGCAGCCCTCAAGAGCATGGAGAGCCTTTGGAGAATTGGTGTGTGTTTGTACTGCTGCCTGACCTGGCTGTCTGCTAGCATACAGTGCTCCCCCTGCTCCAGGGCCCGGGGGGGCTCTGAGAAGGCAACCCGGATTTTGGCAGCTCCCGAGGATGCTGCCAGGGAGCTCGGTGCGGTGCTGCCGCTGCCCCAGGTTAGGGGAGCAGCCCCTGCCTTCCTGCCCCCCCTGCTCAAGGTGCTGTCCGACCGCGGCCGCCGGGGCGATGTGCCGCGGCTGCAGCCGGACTCCAGGGCCCTCCGCTACATGAAGAGGCTGTACAGGATGTCTGCCACCAGGGACGGCATCCCCAAGGCGCACCGAGGCCGCCCCTACAACACGGTGCGGCTCCTCGCTCCGTGCTGGGAATGCGAGCACTGCCCCCGGGGGCTGGGGAAAGGTAGGTGTGCGCTGCCTGGGGCGCAGAGGTAATGCGGGGTTTCTGTGTGTTCTGAGCTCGCAGCAGGAGATAAAAATACCTCCTTTCTTTAGAGCTGCTGCTATTTTAGTCCTGGAGGCTCTTCTCCTAAACCGTAGGAGTTTTTCATAACCTACTTCTCCTTGAAAGGCACTAGGCACAGACTTCACAGGCTGGGGAACACCACACAAGTGGTATGTATAAGACATGCTGATGTTTCAGGCTGACTCATCTCCTCATGAGTCAGAAAAAGCCACAAGCAGATCTGAGTAAAGCAAGAAAACTGGAAAGAAATGTTGAGGCATAACAGGCAGCACATTTCCTTCTACACCCCATCTTGGTTTTGCTTTTTTCAAAAAAACCACAGCACTGGTATGATAATTGTACCAAATTGCCAGAACCCACTGCCAGAGACTCCTCTCATTGCCTGGTATATTTGCTAGAGAAGAATAATGACCAAAACCTGAAGGGAAGAGTAGAAGTACTTGCAAATAGGGCTCAGGAGTGAAACTGGGATGGCTGGGCACCCTGTAACTTATGGTGCCTTCATGGTGTTCTTTAACGTGGGCTGGTCATGCCAGCAGCACCTAGAAATGCTTGGCTGTTAATCCTACTCAAGTGACTGCTGAGAGGTGATCTGAGTTCTCCTGACTGGAATTTGTCACTAGAAAGACAGATAAACACAGAAAGATATACACAAGCGTCATACTGCTGCACAGGAACAGCACTTTGAGGTGGAGTTCATGGCTTGTATCATCTGGAGTGTTTAGTTCCTGTTTCCCAACACCAGCACTAAAGAGACAACAGCTGACTTGCTCCTGTGCAGATTCTTTCAATGAAATTAATCCCAATAGCTCTTAAAATATGGGGCTTTCTTGGGTTTGTTTTAATTTCTTAATTTTTAATTCTTATGTCCCTGACCAAAGTAGAAATTTCATGTAATAAATGTAAGGGAGGGCATTTAAATTGTTTTCTTCTGCTGCTGAACATTTTTTTTTACTTATTCACTACAACAGTATTTATGTCTAGGTGTAAAAATAAGATGCACTAACACTACAGGAATCTGTTTCCCTTCCCAGGAGATGTTCACTCGGTGGATTTACTCTTCAACTTGGATCATGTTACTGCTCGGGAGCACTTACTGAAGTCGGTCCTGCTCTATTCCTTTGACACATCTGTTCCCATTTCCTCTTCAATTACCTGCATATCCCATTTATCCCTCAAGGAGCATGACTTTTCCAGCCAAGTTTGCCCCAACATTTCTCACTCTCTAGCTTTTAGCCTGCACTTTGATGTTAGGAAACGCAAATGGGTGGAGATGGACGTGACTTCTTTCCTCCAGCCTCTAATTGCTATGAACAGAAGGAATGTCCATATGGCTCTGAGCTTCACTTGCCTGCTGGGTGACCCACAACGGAGCACGAAACTGGAAAACCCTGTTAATGTGACACTGGCTTCCCCTTCCCTTCTGCTGTATCTGAATGACACCAGTGAGCGAGCTTATCACCGGGGGGACTCACTTGGGAGCAGGGGGCAAAGCAGCAGCCTGTTCCTGGATCCTACAAAGGGTGACAAAGCACAAGGTAATTCCCAGGGAAAAAGGGCCTCTCGCCGGAGAAGGAGTGAGGATCCCAAAGCAGCACCAGCCACTTCAGCCCACAGTTTGAGCGAGGATTTGAAGCAGGTAGTGTTCCCTCAGCACGAGTGCGAGCTGCACAACTTCCGGCTGAGCTTCAGCCAGCTGGGCTGGGACCGCTGGATCATCGCGCCGCCCGGGTACAGCCCGCAGTTCTGCCGGGGGGACTGTCCCCGCGCCCTGGGCCACCGCTACGGCTCGCCGGTGCACACCATGGTGCAGATCCTCCTCTACGAGCGCCTGGACTCCTCCGTGCCCAGACCGTCGTGCGTGCCGGCCGAGTACAGCCCGCTCAGCGTGCTGACCGTCGAGCCCGACGGCTCCATCGCCTACAAGGAGTACGAGGACATGATCGCCACCAAGTGCACCTGCCGCTAGTGGGGACTGCTGCACTGCGTGTGGGGTGGGTTTGCCTTCTCAAATCGCTGTGCTCAAATACAAGCTTTATTTTTGAATTCTCAGCATCTGCGGCTACCATCGACTGAGCAGCGTTGCTGTAACGCCACGAGCGGGGATTTAGCACGGAGTTAGCAGAAGGGGTTTGCATCAGAGCACTGGGTTTTGTACTCACTCAGCCTTTCTAGAATGTGCAATTAAATGTAAATGGTGTATTTTTGTTGTGTTGGGAGAATTTTGTATTTAAAATGGGGAAAGGTCTCAACTAGTAAATGTATATTTTAAATTGCTTTATTACAGATTAAAAAAATAATAAATGAATGGCTATCACATATACCCTAACATGCAGTGCCTGCTTACTCTGCCTCTACAGAAACCTTGTGTGTGGTATCTCCAGCAGTGACCAGGAAGAGAAGAAAGTGTTCAATGTTCAAATTACTTCCTCAGTTTTTCATTCTCTTTCCCTACCACATCCCAGCTCTTCCCAGTAGGATGACACAACCCTTCCTCACAGTTCTGTAAAGAGTTACCAGGTTGTTTCTTGCTTTTCTTCTGTTGCATGCTTTGGGCTTTCTCAGCTAAAAGGAGGGTAAGAATTTAAGGGCAGCTGTGGGTAACTTGTAAAAACTCTTAAATTAAGGCACTGTTTTGGTAAGAAGTGGCACCAGGTGAGGCTTTAAAAGCCTTAAATTAGTTGATGTGAATGCTGTTCTATACATTTAATATTCTGAAAAGTGGGGCCACAGCCTTGTTTCCTCTCTCTTCCTACAGTGAAACTGTAGGCAACAAGTGCCTCAATTCTAGATGCTTTCACACCAAATATTTACTGTGATTTACTATGATTTATTTTCTCTTCCTAGACTTTGGGGTTCGCACATAAAACCTCTCAGCTTTGGTGGGGATTTTTCTTATTTGTTTGTTAATTAAAGGCTGTGGAGCAGCCTGGTCTTGTAAAACTTGTTCAGAACAGCCTCTAACATTAACTTGCTATGGGATTAATGGATTAATAAATAAATGCTGTAACTTTCTATGCCTGGCCACCCAAACTGCCCCTACCTTAGATCCTGAGCAACTCCAGAGGGCTGGGAATCCAGTCAGGCAGGGCAGGGACTGTGCTGTGTGGTGTCACTTTGATGGGTCACTTGGGCACTGAGCCCACTGATGGCAGGGTGAGTCTGGAGAGCTCTGTGGAGCTGCAACAGGCACAAATCTGCCCTAAAATGATCTTGGTTCAAGTTTCAGCTTCCAACTGCTGAAATCAAAGTGTGGGTGGGCACCAAAAGCTCAAAACAATATCTTGGTGTCACATGAAGCAGCCTGGTCTCAGCACCATGGATGGTTGGGTGAATTCTGGTTGTCATTCCTTCTCATCCCTTCAGCCTCTGGGGATTTGGCTCTGCTGACCTGCCAGAGAAGAAAACAAATGGAATTGTTTCCTGACACAAACCCTTCTAATTATGGTGAAATGTCTAATGTAGTGCAATAATCCTAATATATTCTAGTATTCCATTCATGGAGGTCATGTTTGATATATTATAATAATTCCAATAATAATATACTAGATATGTGTAATATATTGTAGTAATTTCAATAATGTTAAACCTAATATAGTCTAGTAATAATTCCAACAATGTTGAACAGTCTAATATTCTAACCATTCTATTCTAATAATTCCAATAAATATGCCTAATAATTCTAATATCTTCTAATAATTTCAATTATTAATTTTCCACATGTAGTAATTCTAATAATTGTCCATAATGTGGAAGTGAATATATTACTATAATTCTAACAACTGTAATAATGCTGAAGATCTCTAATTCATTCCAATAACAATTTTAATAAGTTTGATGTCGAATGTGTTCGATAATTCAAGCAATATGGATTATGTCTAATATAGTCTAATAATTATAGTATAGTCTATTAATGATTCCAGTAATATTGAAGATGTCTAATAATTTCAATTCAGAGGAAGATGTCTCCTATATCCTACTAATCCAATATTGTTTCGATGCTGATTGAGGGGTGTGGAGGGATATTTAACCTTTGCCTTTTCCAGCACAAACCATTCCACAATCCCACGATTTTCACCTCAGCCGCTCTGCTGCCCATCAGAACTGCACAGGCACCACACAAAGTGGGGTTTTTTCTCCAATCGGCATTTATTTTTCTCTGCAGCTCCACAATCTCCACACAAAGTGTTTTTTCTCTGACCAGATTCCCAGCCGGCCCCGTGGCATTGGGAGTTTGGCCCATGGGCATTTCAGAATCTGAACAAGGTGCTTAAGAAGCTTTCACTCACCTAATTTATTTCTGTTCTCCTTTGGGTGATTATTAGAAGTGGTACAGAGCAACATTTTGTGTCTCTTTTCTCACATCTCTGCAGAGGCCTCTCACTGTCTCCAGGAATTGTGGACATGGAAAGGACTGGCTCAGTTTTACTCTTTTTTCCCCCAGTTTCTTGCACAGAGCATGTTGTTGCCTGACAGGGACGTGCTGATGCTATTAGTGACCCAGAAGGACACACAGAATTTTTCATCGCGACTTCACAATCGCCACACAGAAGTGTTTTTTTCTCCGTTATTTATTTTTGGCGTTTTTTTTCCCGCGCTGAGCCGCCGCCGCTCCCCTCACGGCAAGGTGCCTCAGGGACCCCAAACCCCTCAGGGCAGAGCCGGTGTATGGCGCACAGCATTTAGTAAAAATCGCTTTTAAAAACACATTCGGAATCACTATGAGCCCCCCCTCCCCTCACGGCAAGGTGCCTCAGGGACCCCAAACCCCTCAGGGCAGGGCCGGTGTATGGCGCACAGCGTTCAGTACAAACCGCTTTAAAACACACTTTGTATCGCTGTAATTTACCACACACCTATTTCATCCCCTCTGCCGCGTTTCACACAGAAAGCGCCGCTGGCTTTGCCCCGGAAGGTGTCGCCAGGCGGTTCCGGGGCGGGCGGCCATTGCCGTAGCGCGGTGACCGAGGGGACAGCGCGGCCATGGGGAAGCACTTCGGGAACCTGGCGCGGGTGCGCCATGTCATCACCTACAGCCTGTCGCCCTTCGAGCAGCGCGCCTTCCCCAATGTCGTGTCCCACGGGGTGCCCAACGCGGGCCGCCGCTTCGCCTCCCAGGTGCTGAAGGTGGTGCCCCGTGAGTACAGGGGGGATTCCTCCCTTTTTATGCCTCCTTCGTGGTGTAAATTGGGGCAGGGGGAGCTGGCCGGGGCTGAGGGGGGGTTGTGGGACGTTGTTTTGTCGCAGGAGGTCGGTGCTGTGCGCGGTGCAGTGTCCCCTCACTGCCGTGTCCCCATATTGTGAAATCCCCTTATTGCAGTGTCCCCATATTGTGCATATCCCCCTTATTGCAGTGTCCCCATATTGTGAATATCCCTTTATCGCAATGTCCCCATACTGTGAACTCCCCTTATTGCAGTGTCCCTTTATAGAAGTGTCCTCTCATTGCATTGAATGCTCTGTTATTGTAAATGTCCCCTTACTGCAGTGTCCCCTCGCTGCATTATCCCCTTAGAGCAATGTCCCCTCCTTTCCCTGTCCTTTTACGGAGAATGTCCCTCTCTGGCAGTGTCCCCTCATTGCTGTGTCCCCTGACCATGCCTGTCCTGTGTCCCTGCAGCCCTGGCCCTCGGTTACCTCATTTACAGCTGGGGGGATCAGGAGTTCGAGCGGCTCAAGAGGAAGAACCCGGCTGACTACGAGCACTAGCAGTGACCAGGAGCAGTGACCAGGAGCACGACGAGTGACCACCAGCAGTGACCACGTGGCTGCGGAGCTCCTTGGGACCTGCTGTGCTTGTTCCCATGGCCGGAGGGATTAACAGGGAGATAAGTCGTGGCTAATAAACTGTAACTTTGCCCCATGACTGTGTGTGAAATCCGTGTCTTGAGCTCTTTGAGGTGAGAAGTAACAAATCCCTTGTCTGGTTCTCTCTGTACAGGCTGAAGTTCCATGTGCTCGGATGTTTTTGTCTTAGAGCACTTCCAGCCTTCATAATTCCTGTTTATTTGAAATATTCTTCAGTATAAAGTGCAGCAAGGGCTCTTTTGAAATTGTTCCTTGTCCCCTTTATTTTTCCCATCACTGGCTGCTGCTTTTCCTCCAGCCTTGAGATCTGTGAAAAATAAATACTCCCTGGTTTGGTATTGATTAAAGCTGGCCGGGCTGGCCGGTGGCTTGGGATTTGGGATGGACCCTGACCTCTGGCAGGAGGCTCGCTCTTCACGGGAGCCCTGGGCAGAAGATGAGGGGGAACAGGTACAGGGGAGGTTTCATCACCAGGAGAGGTTTCATCTCTGTGTAACAAAGGAATTTTTTCCACTGAGAACAATCAGTCCCTGGAACAGCCTGGGGGTTTCAGGAGGTGACTGCATGGGATGCCAGGTAACCTCTGGGCTCCATTCCCACAAACGGCTGCACCAGCTGATCTGTCAAGGTCCCTGCCAACCTGGGCTGTTCTCTGATCCTGTGATTCTAATTACCCAGGTAATGTAAATTGGGTGATTAACTACATTCTGATATCTGATCAGTGGTAACAGGCTGCATTAGAACCCTCTTGAGAACTGCCGTGAGAAACAAGACTGTTAAAGCCTGAAGATGATTAAAAATCAGCTGCTGGTAGTAAAGTCACTTAACTATGTGACAAATTCACCCTGTGGCTCTAAGTACAGAAACACCTTTGCTGTCGGAAGCTCAGAACACCTGGCTGGTTCCTCTATCCTAATTTTTTCCTCTGAGTGTTCCACTGACTGCCTCCAGCTCCCACCCCATGCAGCACAACACGTTGGTGTTCCTGCTGTGCTGTTCCTGTGACTGTCCTGGGAATTTATCTTATCTGCAGGGCAGGAATGACGTTTCTCTGTGAGTTTCCCCAAGTGCTCAGGGCTGGGCTGTCAGGAAGACAATGATGCTCAGGCTCTCACTTCAGGAAGCTGAGCCGAAGCAATTTTTATAGCTCAATGCTGGAGTATTTTGGTGCTCAGAGCACATGAGACTGAGCTCAGCCTCTTGTGTTTCCTCCAAGCACACCCTGAGGTTGGAATAAATAGCAATAAAACCAGCCAGTGCTCCCAAGTTGTGACAAAAATATTCCATACTTAACTGCATTTTGGGTCACTGGTATTTTCTAGGCAGCTTAAGCAAAGTGGGGAACAACAAACTGGCTACTGTCGTTGTGAGGTGGCAGAGATGTATAGAGGCAGATTTATCCAGATTTATCCCAGAAGAGACTTTAGAGCTCATCCAGCCCCACCTTGCACTGCCCCAGGTTGCTCCAAGCCCTGTCCAGCCTGGCCTTGGACACTCCAGGGATCCAGGGGCAGCCACAGCTTCTATTGCAACTTGTGTCTTCCCACTCTCACAGGGATTAATTGCTTTCTAACACCTAAATCTGCTCTTTGGCAGTGAGAAGCCATTCCTGCTTATCTGTCTGCCTGTATAAAAGTGCCTCTCCCTGAGACATTTCATTCAGAACTTGGTGTGCTGCTCACTGAGCCTGAGAGCCGCAGGGCTGGGTGGCCTCAGCGCCAACCCCTGTGAAGCTCAGCCTTGCCAGCTCAGCTTTTCACTGCGTGTTGTCCCAGCAGCTCTGCTGGAGGGCAGCAGCTCACCCAGGCTCTCACGAGGTCCCTGCTTGTGGTCAGACAGTGAACTGTGCCTGGCCCAGGGGCCAGACCAAAGCAAACAGTGAGGCAGTGGCACTGCGGCCACGCGCCGGCCAGGGGGCAGGGTCAGCACCACGGCGGGGTCAGCGTGGAGGGACAGGGTCAGCAGCGAGGGGCAGGGTCAGCCCTGACCTGCTCCACCACCAGCCTGTTGCTACCCTGCCCAGCCAGCTCCTGCCCCTGCCCTGAGCCATCCCTGCCATCCTGCTCCTGCCCCACCATCCTGTGGCAGTGCCCACCCATCCCAACTCCTCCTCGGATGCAGCCCCATTCCCAGCTGGCATTCCCTGCTGGACCCGTGGCATTGGGAGTTTGGCCCATGGGCATTTCAGAATCTGAACAAGGTGCTTAAAAAGTTTTCACTCACCTAATTTATTTCTGTTCTCCTTTGGGTGATTATTAGAAGTGGCAACAGAGCAACATTTTGTGTCTCTTTTCTCACATCTCTGCAGAGGCCTCTCACTGCCTCCAGAATTGTGGACATGGAAAGGACTGGCTCAGTTTTACTCTTTTTCCCCCAGTTTCTTGCACAGAGCATGTTGTTGCCTGACAGGGACATGCTGATGCTATTAGTGACCCAGAAGGACACACAACAACTCTCAGGAATCGTCACAAAGTACCAGCCTTCCCCAGCTGATGACTTACAGAGGGCTCTGCTGCTGTTCCAAATCTTGTGCTCCATGGATGAAGTCAGGGCTCCTGCTGCTGCCTTGTCCTCCTTTCTGTTCTACACTAGTGCCTGGTGGAAACAGCAGAAATCAGAACTCACATGCATGAAAAGAAAGGACTCCAGGGGAAAAACAATTGAGAAATTCCCAGCCAAATGCAAAAGAAATTTTAAGTTCAGCTCCTTGACATGTCATGATTTACTGTCCAATTTCTTTCCCTTCTTAAGATCCAGGAAGGTGAAATAATGAAAATTTTGCTTCCTCCTCTCAGAAAAGCAAAATAGGACAGAGGAAGGTGTGTAAAAACCATCCTAGGACGGGAATAATTCATCAGCGGTTGTAGACTGTGCTGGGAAGGTTTTTCTTTTAATCCCAGTGAAATTTGGGCTAAGGGGTAATCATCTGATATCATGGCATTATCTTAATCTAAGTCACTTGCCCTCCACGCTGGCACTTGAGCCTTCATATTAAGCAATCACAGAAATGGAGCCTGTGACATCCAGATCTGTATTTACAATTTAGCTAAAACACAGTTCATTATACACTTTTTGCTTTATCTATAAAATATTTACTTTAATTAAAACAGTATGTTCCAAAACCTGCACGCAATGACACCAGTAAGTTGGAATTCTCTTTTTGTCACTGTGCAATCTCAGATGTGAGACCTGACAGATTTAGGGCACATGGGACAGGTGTGGGAGCCAGACAGAACCACAGCCTGGGCTGGGCTGGAAAGGTCCTTAAAGCTCTTCCAGTTTGCCCACCTTTGCTAGCCCAGGTTGCCCCAAGCCCCATCCAAGATCCCACAGGTGAGGAGCCACGAGACACAAACACTAGGACAAGTAAGTGTGCAAGCAGAGGACAGAGGAGATGAGAAGTGCCAGCTCTGCTCACACACTTCTCTCTGCTGCTGCAATCTCACTCCACAATGGAAAAACTGAAGCATCCTCTCACTGCCAAAGGGTCCCTCCACCCCCACAGGGGCTGCTGGCAGCCTTTGGAAGCCTGAGGGTGAGTGGCACAGCTTGGGGGCAGAGATGGCTCAACCAGGGAAACCACAGCCTGCACATGGAGCTCCTCAGCTCCAGACAAGCCTTGAGCAGCCTGGTCCATTATCTACATGGCGATGATTATCTTCGACACCTTTGGATTCCAGGGGGAAGAGCTCTGTGAGTTACCACACATTTTACATTCCCAAACCCAGCTGGAAAGTGTTACACATGCTTTTTGAGCACTCTGTGCCTGGAAATAAAGGTTAAGCAACTTCCTTATGGTTCTTTGATGTACCAAGAGGGAGAAACAAATCAAAAGCACAATTCTTTGCTCCAAATCAGCTTGGCAAGACAACCCTTATCCCTAGTTGGCTAACTCAGAGCTACAGGAGTTTAATAAGGCTTTTGATCATGACCAAAATAATTTGGGCCACCTCCCCCTTTTGCCTACAAATAGACCACGGAGTTCTGGTAACCTCTTAGGTGGGCTTTAAAAAAAGGAACACTTGGCACAAGGGGTCAGCACAAGTGACCAGACAAAGTACAGCTGCGAGGGGAGTAAATCATTAGCTCGAGAGACAGGCCTTGAACCAGATCACTGCAGCAGATGTAGACTTAGCAATTCCCTCGCTCCAAAGCGAACTTTGGTCCTGTAATAACTGGCAGCTGATGCAATGATAAGAGAATGAAGTCTATAAAAATGTAGCTGAAAGCCTGGGAAGTCCTGACTGGAGCTCTTCCTGCCTCCTCCGCCCACGGCTGCTCCGAGTGACAGCTCCTGCTGGGAAGATGCACTGGGGGAAAGTGATGGCAGCCCTTCTGCTCTGCTCACTGCTGCTCAGCCAGGTAAACTGAGATCATATTGAAACAAACTGTTAGAAATAAACTATTGCAAGGGGTAATTCAAAGGACAGGCCCTGCATAAAAGCTGTTATGATTTGGATGGACAACTGGCAGGAGTTAAGAGGTGACAGCAGGGCTTTTTAGAGGATTCAGCATCATAAAAATGCAATTACTGCCTCATGAATGCTGGGCTGCTCTGAGCCATAGCTCAGGCAGTGATCCTGCCTTCCCTCCCAAGGAGATTAAAACCATCTTCAATTTGGGTACATATTTACTTGGGGTTGGGCTGCAAGCAGTGCTTTACCAAAGGGTGCTGCGATCTGAAAACCAGAAAGATTTCAAGTGCTTCACCTAAAATGAAGACTATTGACCTCAGCAGCAGCAGCAGCAGCAGCAGCAGAACAAGGAAGTGCTGCAGCTGCCACGTGTCCTGACGGTCACCCTGCTCTGTTCCAGACCCACGGCATGTCCCTGCCCCAGAGCCAGCCCCGCGGCCAGCCCCGCAGTCCCCGGCAGCGGCGGATGACACCCTTCTGGAGAGGAGTGTCCCTGAGACCCATCGGAGCCTCGTGCAGGGACAACAGCGAGTGCCTCACCATGCTCTGCCGGTAAGCACGCTCCACACGCTTCCCACCTGGAAGTTACCAAAGGAACTTCCCACCTGGGCTCATCCAAATGGCATCCAGAGGGACCTCTGTGCATAAAAAAAGATACCAGGAATAGGCATGGGGCAAAGGACTCAGACTGTTTAGTAAGCAGAGCAAACAGAGCAGAGTCCAGGGCTCCCGACTGCCTTTCACTGCAACCCCAAATAACCTGGCTGGGCAAAGGGGACAGAGGCTCCAGACAGACCTCACCATTAATCCTTCCTTTTAATGCATGTACTAATGAAAAGTGAAAAAGCCTGTATTAATATCTTACCCTAAATTAATCACTTCAGGATGATTATTGAAGCTCATAGTTTAAAAAAATAACAGTATCAAAAGCTATTTTGTTCTTACTAGACATGAGCAAATTGTCCAACTACAGATAGTTAAATTGATTAGTTAAAATTACTACTTTGTGACTGAAAGGTGATTTCATGTGGCACCCACTGCACACATACACCAGCAGTCAAAGACAGGGTAAAACAGTCATTTTCTACTATATGCAAATAGCAGTAATAGATAAGTTATAATAATAATTCCTATTATTAATGAATGTTATTCTAAGTAAGATTATTTTCTATTATAAACAAGTAGGACAAGTCAGTAAATACTGACCCAGGGTGGTTGGGCTGCTATGCTGTTTGAAATGCATCCCTGGGCTCTGCTGACTCCCAGAGCTGAGCTGAAGAGCAGCTCCAGGAAGGTTCAGCCACAAGAGGAGCCTGTGGACAGCACTGCAGCTGCTCCACATCCCTGCACTGAGCCTCCAGCCCTGGCTGCAGCTCTTTGGAGCTCTGATGGAGAGCAAAGAACCAGAAAGGAATCAAAACCAACTGAACAGCTGAGGGGGACACTGTGCCTGAGCCCAGCCCTGCTGGCACAGGGATGTAGCTGGGAGCCCTGGCTGAGGCTGGCAGTGGCAGCCCCAGCTCCCAGTGCCTCACCATGCTTTTTTCTCTCCAGGAAAAACCGCTGTCTCCTCTCCACGGCCTCGGCCTGAGCTGCACCAAGCACAGCCTGCACTGTTACTGCTGACCATGCTCCACACACTTGGGATGTATTTATTGACTGCTCAGGAGCTGCAAGGGCCTCGGGCAATCAGAGTATTTAATATTTCTGTCACATGTGCTGATAAAAGGACTTCAAAGAGCTCGAGAGCATCTCCTCCCACAGCCACGCCTCTGGAGGCCTCTGGCCAAGCTCAATAAAAGGGCTCTGCCTCTCCTGCTAGTTTGGTTTTTTTGTAATGCTTCCTATTATTTATTTGAAGGTGTGAATTAAAGTGTATATTCAGCAAAGCAGCTTGGTTTTCCTTGTGTCTCGAGCACAATGCATGGTGAGCACAGACTGGGGCTCAGCTCCAGCCACACTCTGGACATTTATCCTTCCACCTGGCAAGAGCACAAAGTAGATCAGGCTCCATCTCCTCCCCATCCAGCTCTTATCAGCCCTCAGATAAAAGCCTGTTAGAAAGAGGGAGCCAAACTGATAATACCGATAGCAATTCAAATATCCCAAATATACCCAGCGATAAGTGGAAGGAAAACTATTTACTAATAATTACTTCTAATCAAATTTACTTGAATACATGTCCTAGACTGACTTTTGCCACTGACCTTATCTCCTGTCTTAAAGTGAATTGATCAAATTGCTGCTTTGATCTGCTGGATGTCAACTCGGAGGCTGAAAGACAAAAAAGAACTATCAGCAAGTCTGGACACAAAAATTGGATGCTACTTTTCTTTTGTTACACAGAGCAATAGGATCAAGGAAAGAAAATTCTGCCTAAAAATGCACTTCAGGGAGGAGAAGGCTCCACAAAACAGATACAGGCACAGGGGGTTGGAAGTTTAATACAGAAAATCTATTTGATATTTATTAAACTTAGTTTCTCCAGTTACAGTTTTGCATTGTACAAAGCATTTTAATGACACAGTAGTTAAAAAGATCTTTACAAATTGAAATGTGATACCCTTTTCTCCAAATATTTTAATTGCCATAAATTTGTTTAAAAATACACATTAAACGCATGTTTCAGACACTAAACTTTCTATAATCTCAATACCACAAAATACATAGAATATACTATACAGATGTGGAAAAAATCTAGTTAGTATATAATACTTTGCTCACCATTAACAGCTTTATTACGTGAAATGCACATACTGACTTAGAAATCCTAATTTTGAGCCCCAAAGTACCCTTTGAAATTTCAAATGTATTGCAACAAATAAAATCACAGTTTGTTTATTTTTTTTTTCAGGTTTTGGTTGAAGACAGATGCCCAAATCTTTCGATAGAAAACAAAATGTAACACATGGACTTGTCATGTACAAAGCATAAAACAGAGACATCCCATTAGTTACTAACAGTACCTTTCTGTACGATTAATCAGGGCTTCATTTATAAGTGACAGGTTAAAAGTTACCTCCCCCCCAGCCCTCCCCCAAAAGAAAAACCCCTTCTTCACCAAATAATAATTTCAAATAAGATAAAGGATTTTTAATAAATATATAAGCACTTTATCCTCCATATACAAAATTTTTTTTTAAAACAATTTAAAAGGGGGACCAGATACAAATGTCAGAAACTGTGCTTGGAAAGTCACGTCTGGTCCTTAGAGTAGAGTTTGGGATGTGGAATGCCAAGGCAGCCCCAGGAGCCACCGCGGCAGTCGTGTCCCAGGACAGGGATGGAGACTGGAGACAGGGAAGCTGCCCCAGAGTGGAATTAGAGCAGGGGAAGCACAGCCACACCAGCAGCCCAGCTCCCTGCGAGCTGCCAGAGCAGCTGGAATTGCTCCACCATGGATCCAGAGGAGCTCAGCTGCCCCTTCCCTCCCCAAGGGCACCACAGCCCTCAACCACTCGGACACACCACGATTCCCACTGACCCTTCCTGCCTGGGAAACCCTCCTGCAACAGCTGTGGATCTGGGTGAGTTGGTGAGCAAAGCTCTGGCTCCTCTCTGTCCTTCAGGATGCCCAGCACTGACCTCACTGCTCAGGAACAGGCATTTTCCAGAACACTGACACATCACATGGAGAAATTTCAACCCTGACCCAAGGATTTGTCGGGAAGGTAAGAATTTGGAAGTTGTTTACTCCCCAATGGGTAATTCAAACTTGACTTGCTCAGGCCCTTGTGGATCTGCCTCAACAGAAACACTGCAGTGACAGCAAAGATCTGTTCAGAAAATGACATTAAATACAGCAAAGGTAGTTTCTCTCTCTTTCCAGCAGCTTGCCTTTTGGGCAAACTCCATAATTCTCTGCCTACGGCTTTATTTTACTTGCCCCAGGCAAGTGCTACATGATTCCCATAAATTCTGACTCTGTGTGTTGGGGCCATTCATAAATACATTTCAGGGCATTTTTTGTTACCACAGCAATCAAGCCTCAGCAATCTAAAGGAATATACATTGCACTCCTGGATAATATGCAATATTTATCACCAATAAGATGGTGACTCAGCACTCAATAAATAATATATCAATATAGTCAGTTGCACCATAATCTAAAAACAAGTATAACATATACTTTGGACAGACTGAGTCATATATATATACATATATATTAAAAGACACATACAATACAAATTGCATACTGCCATCGAAGCCAAGGAGAGCCGTCCATCTGCTCTGCTTTATGGCTGAGATTCAAATCAAAACAAAACTCTTGGGCTGGTTTACTCTGGTGTCCTGAAGATTTATTCAGAATTAGAAATGGTTTGCACCTTTATCACCTGGAACCTGCAAGTCTGAGAGCAAAGTCAAACAGCACAGATAGCTGAGCAAGCCTAGTCTGATTGAGCCATTTTTAAGATTCACCAACTGGGGCCATGATCAGCAAGGGAATTAAAATTACAGTGTTGATATGTATTAATACATATTCCCTGCCCAGGGAATCATTTGGGAAGCCAGGACTGGGGAGTCCCTCCTCAGCCACTCCTGTGACCTGCACTCCCCCTGTGGTGCTGGGAGCTGCCAAGGACAGGGACAGAGCCCTCCTACTTTGGCAGAGGGATGGAAGCCTAGGATGTATTTGCTTTTTTTTTTTTTTTTTGCTATAAAATCTGATCAAGTACAGAACTTTCCTCTTGGAAACAAGGGTCAATCCCAAATTAAGACATGATTTTGGAATTGTGAGGTTTGAACTGATCTGTTTGCACCAGCCCCAGCTGCACAAGGCATTTCCTATCCCCAGCACGGACACACCACCTGGGACAGCACTCCAGAGGGTATTCCACCATGGAGCTCACCCTTCAGCTGGGACACTTCCAACCAGCTCAGGTCCACATTTTTGACACGATGCCAAAAAGCCCTGTGGTTGTTTGAAGCCAATTTCTAGGATCCACTGCTCTAGGGATAAGCGATGCGTTTTTTGAGAGGCCAATTTCGCGTGACACCAAAAGGTATTTGTGGGACTCTAGGTAAGGAAAAAAAATTCCCCGAGATGAGACCATTCCTGCTGACAGCAATGGTGACTGTGCACAAAGGAGCAAGCCAAGAACAGCCACGCTGGCTAGTGCAGCACTACACACAAACCCACCCATGAATGCAACTTCTACAAAGGGATTTCTCAGCGTCAGAGGTGTGCGAGGCACTTCAGAGGAGGAAAGGAAACACAGCTGACAGTGTCCCATGCCCACGGCGGGGAGTTTGAGGGTACAGAGTTCTGTCTCCAACAGCAAAGACTAACAGAAAGGTGACCTTGCACAGTGATTCCATAAAAAGGATGCTCCGACAGACCTGAAGAGGCGAGTCGGGGAGAGCCCCAGGTCTGTTCCCCGTTTATCAATCCGGACGTAGCAAAGCTTTTCTGGAAGTACAAAACACGCTGGGACGCAAAGGAAGCTCTACGAAGATGCAGCTACCTTGTAGTAGGTTACTAATTTGCAAAACTTCTAAACTCTTAAAGCCCATAGGACATACTGCAGTACTAAGGAGCATAGAATTCTATTCCTTCTCTCGAGGTTGCCGTGATTTTGGCACTTTAACTACACCTACACAAAAAATTTAGTGCAATAATTTTCCTGAACATGCACGTTCATATCTGGTACAGAATAAAGGGTTCAATGGGAGAGAAAACAAAGCAGCATTCCACAATCTCACTCCAAAGGATTCAGAGTTGGACTCTTGGGAAGGAGACCACCGCGATGAGTCGGTTTGTGTGACAGACACTGGGACTTTGAAAAAAGGAAATGGAATTTTACCCAAGTACTGCAGAAGACCACTGCATACAGTATACCTGGTCCTGCTGTAAAACATCTTGTAAACAGTTCATAAAATCTTCATCTAAAAGTAAGGCATAAGGCACACCAGACATGTTGGGGGCACTAAGCAATACTGAAAGCAGTAGCATTTGAAACCTTTAACTCAGACAAGCACCTCACGTGGAAAGGTACTTTGGTTTGCACTCGGAGAGAGGCCACCTGCAGCTCCACAAAGCCTGGGTGGCACCCAGTGGCCCCTCAGGAGTGGACATTATGTGACATGAACGGGACCTTCGTTAGCACGGGGTAAAGCCAAGTTTTCCATCCATCCTGCACCAGAACAGTGCTTCCTGCAGGAGCAGCTGTGCTCCCACCCCACGGTGGCTGCTGCACTGCCAGCCTGTAGTGTCCATCACCCAGCAGACCCTAAGAGGACAAAATGGACCTCGAGTTCTACTAAAGATTCCTGGTTTCTCAGTCAATGGAAAAGATGCAAATGACGGTTCTGGTAGGAATTTAACTACTCTTGGGTTTGGAACTGCAGAGTTCCCCGATTTCATAACTGTCCAAAAGTGACAAGCACAGAAACAAAAGGTATTTGAAATGAAGAGATGCAAAAAAAGCACGAGATTGTCCTTTTCCAAAGCCTTTCCTGTTTGCATCGCACCCATCGGACTGAAGGTCATTCCTACACCATTACCTGGATGTTACATTAAATGCAAATTACTGTAATGTTTTGTGATTGTTATAGTGTTAATCGATGGCTTGAAGCTGCCCTGGAAACAATCCAAGGCAGATCCAGCTAAATATTTTTCCATATAAATTTCTTTATAATTCATTTAAATGAAGTATCTCAATACGTAGAAGAATATCTGGAACTTTTCTATTTAGTACAAATTCTGCAATAATAAATCTGTAGTTGTCATTTATTAGTCGACTCATAGGCATTAGGCATGAGAAGTATGGTGTCCCTACTCGTTAGAACCTATCAACCCTAGTTCCTTTTACAGGCTCTACCACCACAAGACATTACAGAGTAACAAAGCTCACAAAGTACTTAAATAAAGTGTCTAGGTTTAATTTCTAAGTACTCAAAAGGGAAATTTTAGGGAAGAAGAAATAGCTAAAACCAGCCCCGTAGGGGGCTTTTCAAAATTAAAATTAAAAAAATTAAAATAAATAGGATTTAAACTGACTATTCATGTATTGTGACTGGAATTCCAATGATCTATCCACGACAGATCAGCAAAACTACAACTTTCCTGTAGCGAATTTTCAAATATTTAAATAACTTAAACCGGGAGCACTGAAGAAGTCCATGAACCAGCTGATTTGGGGGTTAAACACAAAACACGAATGAGGATGGGAGACATGGGAAAGCATTCCTTGCTCTTAGTGTCAACTAAGCAATGTGTTATGGCAGTCTTCCTTATTGACATGACACAGTGTTGTGGAGAGGAGTCAGAGGCAGCTGAAGAATGGGTGGTTTGGGTTCCTCACTTGGCGTCCAGGCGCAGCCAGTGCAGGCCCTGGCGGGTGTAACGCACCAGCTCCGTCATGATGCTCGTGTTGAACACCAGCGGCCCCATCACCTTGTCCAGTTCAGCAAAGAACTCTACAACAGCACAAACACAAGTGAAAGAGCAGGTTGGTAACCACAGCCAAGCCTCAGTTCCTGTGGGATCGCTGGGATGGGGAGAGAGGGGAGTGAGGAGAGGTGGCTGAATGGGGGAGACAAGGAGAAAGGTCCTTCCTAAGCCATTTCTCTACTCTTTTGCACAAGACTGCTTGGAAACAATTAAACTACTGCCAGACTTCTTGGTTTTCCTCTAAAACTTGTATTTCACTGGTCAGAAATAATTAAACTACTAACAAACTTCCTAAAGTCTTCACTAAAGAGTTTCAGAATGGGAAATGCACCAAGTTCCTCTTCCTACACTGAACATTTCACAGGAAACACAACGAAGAATTTCATGTCACAACTCCAACACCACCTTGACAACCACAACACCCAGCCTGGGCTATCCCTGCAGCCCAAGGTGTCACTTTGCCCCTGATTTTGCAGAGGTTCAGCATCCAGAGCACCACAAACAAACTCAAATCCAGCGAGTGTTCCAACCCCCTCTGGATGCTTCCATCCCCGATGCAGCCCTTACCTTTCTGTTCTCTCGAGAGCTGTTCTGCTTGTTCCCAGATTTCAGTGGCATAGAGGAAGTTGGAGGTGACCTGGACGTAGCTGGCAGCCATCTGGTGGATGCGCTGTGGGATCGTCACCGAGGATCCGCTCCCTGAAGGGTTGGCTGCCCCGGAAGAGTAATTTCCTGAATTCCCTGGAGACAGCTTTGGAGAGACTGGAGATGGCATCCCGACAGGTTTGCTGCTCAGCCACAGGGGAAGATGGAATTGGAAAGGCAGAAATGCATCAGCTGTAGGCACATCACACTCTGATGTCCCTAAGATCACCCCGAAGATGGCTCTGCCCACACTCAGGGTTACTCCAAATTTACACATCAAAAATCAGGATTTGCCCTACAGCAAATGAAATTCTTGAGCTGGGAACTGCTGAGGATCCTCCAGCAATTATCTATAGCTTACAAAACCTAATTACCAAACCTCAGCATCACTTAATTCAATAAAATTTTAAGTTTGTTGTTTAAATAAATGGAACCTTAAAAAGTAAGAATAAAAAAATTCCAGCTGCCTGGTAACTCCACTGTCAGAATATTGCATTATATAACATGACTGGAGATAACACAAGGGAAATCTGAAGTGCCCTCCTTAAACTTTGAATAATTTATCAAAGGTCCATTCTTGGGTTTAAAAGAGCAGAAGTAATTGCTAAACTATGGAACAGAGAACACTGAAAGTGCTTGTAACCTCTGACCTCACAGCACTCCTAAAGCTCCTGTTTGGGGGGAAAAGCTTTAAACTAAACACCAGAACTCCCTGGGAGAAGTGATTTGTGGGTTAGTGACACACTGACCCTTTTTCTGCCTGACAAACCCTGCAGAGCAGCAGCACTTCCCTCCACCATGATAATGACACCAAAAAAGGGATCAAAATCCACACCCTTCAAAGAGTCACCCCAAAAGCTGCTCCCTGAGCACCCCAGGCACACAGGAAATGGAGAAAACTTGCTGTAAGTTGAGAGTTAAAGGTAACAGCTTCTACCACTCACCTTCCCATACCAGGTGACGGTGCTTGAGAATTATTGTAGCAATTCTGTGGGGGGAAAAGACACATTTCACCTGATTTGTGTTTATACTTTCAGTAGTTACATTTTATCTCATTGCTTAATTGGTTCTTTTTGACCAAATAACGTTTTACAGTTGCACTTTCAAGTAACATTCTCAACAGTATCACAGTAAACTGAAATTTCGGAAAAATTTATGATGAGTAAAAGACAAATTAAGGGATTATTTTAGCGAAACAAGGTATCCCTCTGGTTTAAATGTCCCTTGGGAGAACATTTTTGTTTTTTCAGCCCTTTAATAGAATCTGTTATCACTGGCATTGAACAATTAGAGAGATCCCAAATCTGAGAGACTGGGTATGTGATGAGACTGTTTCCTCTCAGCATTGAGAGCTGGAAGCTGCAGAATCAACTGCACAGAAATGTAGATAAATTCATGGGGAATTTACCTAAACCCAGCCAACATCCCACTGCAAACAACCTTCTCACTGAAGCCTAGTAAATTTATTAAAGAAGATCAAATGAATAGAGAGTTAATGCCAGGACCAGCAGGGTTATGGTTATTAGAGCTCTGCCCAGCTTTAATACACCTTCAGCTCCAGTTCTAAACAGGTGTTCCCATGCAGCAGGCTGAAAACTGAATTTGGGAACTTTAAGGGATGTAGAGCTTTCATACCATTAGGTTTTAATATTCTAAGAAAATACAGATGCAATTACCTTCAGATGTTCAGTCAGAGTTTTTGAGTATTTCAATGCACTTTCCTTTTTCAGTTTGAAAAGCCTCAGGTAGAGCAGAGCTTGGCACCGAAGGCTGCATGAAGACAGGAAAAACAACCACAGTCAAAGTCAGGTTTATCTTAACTCAGTGGATTTCCCTTTGCTCTCCCCTGAACCAAAGGGGCCTCTACACCTCCTGCAGCTCCTCCCTCAGCCTCCCAGTCCCCACAGCCAGTCCCAGTGGGATTTATCCCTGGCTGAGTGCTCAGCATGGACCTTCTGCTGTCATTCTTCAATGGCTCAAAGCCTCAGCCCTTGCTGAACATCCTCATTTACTGCACTCAGCACAGCACTAATCTTTGTACAGCCAAGTGAGAATCTCCTGTGTTTGCTTCAGGAACACCCAAGAGTCAGTGTCAAAGTGCATTTCCTGTGGATAAAAGCTGTGAAATGCACTGTGGGAAGCCCCAGCACACTCACCAAAGCACTGCCAGCCTTTTGTCTGCAGCTGTGGCATCTGGGGCCAAGTAATTCTTCAGTTTCATAGTGTATCTGCAGGGAAGGCAGCAAATCAGCCCCAAATAAAAACTACTCTCATTTATCATTCACAAAACACTGATGTTCTCATGAATTTCCAGTTTCAGCTGTTTCCCCTGTTTCAGGAACATCTCTCAGCCCTGAATAAAACATTGACTCAGCAGTAACCAGAGTCATTTTGCTCCTCATGGGTTACTCATTGCAGAGGGACTTCAAGAGCCTCAGCAGAAACCACCTCCCCCTTCCTGGAAATGCTCTAAACCCCAGCAACTGGAACCAACTGCTCACTGCTCCAGTGTCACTGGGCAATGACAGCAGATCTCAAAACATGGGGGAAATATTTCCTTAATTCCCAAAGCTCTGATTCCCAGAGCTCCCCCACCCTGAGCCCCTACCCAAGCTTTGCAAAGCTTACTTGATTAATTCCACAGTTTCTGAATACATAGGGAACGGGGACTTGGATTCCTGAGCATTTTTCTCCAATGCATTCCCACACTCAATGAAGGACACGACAGCATCCAGGTAGTACACAGCCTTCTCGAACCTGTCCGACTGCAGGGAGGGAGAAAAAGTCAGAGCACAGGCACAGGAGTGCAGGAAAATCCCAGCACAGAAGGGCAGCAAACAACCCCAGGATGAGGGGAAAACATTGGGTGGGCACTGAAGATCCACTCACCAAAGCATCTGCATTGTGTTTCAGCTTCTTTGCTTCCTGCAAATAATGATCAGCTGAGTAAGTCCTGCAAGAGAGAACACAGATTTAGGGATTAAAATCACCCACTTACATGGCCTTTTATGACTGGAGCTTCTTAATACTGTCACTTGTCAGGGCTTTTTCTGTTCCTAACTTGAGCTACACCATGATAAAACTGTTCAAATACATCTGTTAGAATAGTTAACTTCTATGATAAAATTGTCAGAAGCAGTTTCAAGTTAGTTCTTTAGTTTCAGGTCATTCAAACAGTATTTCAAGCAAGTTCTTAAGCAGAAGTTATTTTACATTTGATGCAAACATAATTTCATCTGTACAGTGAATTTAACAAAGTGCTTTCAGAGCAAGCATCATGCTGAGATCTGAGCTGGTCCAACTGAAACCTCAAGTCTGCACAAGATGGTGAAATATTTGTTTTCTT
Source organism: Lichenostomus cassidix (assembly GCF_008360975.1). Classification (NCBI taxonomy): domain Eukaryota; kingdom Metazoa; phylum Chordata; class Aves; order Passeriformes; family Meliphagidae; genus Lichenostomus; species Lichenostomus cassidix. The sequence continues at coordinate 17,511,254 of NC_139494.1, forward strand.
TTCAAGGTGTATTCTTTGACAAAGTGCTTGTGTGTAACGTTTTGTGGAGCAAAATGACAACTCTCCTCCATGGGGAGCTGCCTGTGCTTGAAATCTAGAGGAAATGGAAATTTTCTGTCCTTACCTATCATCAAAAATGAGCTTTGCTCTCCTCGACTTCACACTTTCTGTGGCCTGAGCAGAGGCAGGAGGGCAGCTGGAGGAATTGTTCAGGACCTTTTCCTGGAAGGGAAATCCATGCCAAATAAAACATTTAAAGAACAGTTCCAAGAGGAGCTTTTGCTGCATAAATTCCCCATAGCTTCCCCCATTCCATGCAGGAAGGACAATGTGCAGGTGGTGCCAGAGCTCCTCACTGCAGCTTTCCAGACACACCCAGGGCCAGGAAATGCCTCCCTCCATCTCCCCTGTCACTGCTGCTAAATCCTGTTTTTCTACTCTAACAGATGTGGATTTTGAGGATTTCTCATTTCCATCAACAACATGAATGCCTTTGCCTTGTAAACCCACCTAGGAGTAGTTACTCCTCTGAGAAAGGTATGAGTAAGCACACCTGAAGTATAAAACAACAGATGTATCACAAATCAACAACTGGCTGAGGAACATTTACATTTTTAAATTCCATCACATTGAACTTCCCAACCTAAACCTCTTCCAAACCATTTTCTGCACCATCTCCATAACATTTCCATGTTTTCTTCTCTCCAGTCATGGAGAGCTCTGTAAAACTGCTGAGCTGGAGTTAAAATAATCTTTCTACAATGTCATAAAATGAGAGCCAGAGCTTCCCATCCCAGCACTGAGCATGGACTGAGCTCCTGCTGCCCTTAAAAAGCAGGACAAGTCCTGTATCTGCTCCAAGGAGAGAAGAGAAATCTCCCAGTGGCACTTCCAGTGTGCAGACAGCTTTCCAGTGATGCTCTTATTAACCACTCAAACCATAAACAGGCAGCACCAGCAGCCAGGGGATGACTAAACCCATTCCTCTAATTAACACAGGAATTTGGCAGGGTAAGCATTAGTATTCCACACTCTCTCCAAGTTGTCTTCTCATTTATGGCCTTGCAAGGCACTGGAGCACTGTGACAGGAAACAATGCACATCTCAAACTAAAGGTATTTTAAATTGAACTGGAAATGGTTGTTTAGATCAAACTAAAAACAACACAAGAGGCAGGGGCAGAATCAGAGCCTTACCTTGGCTTCCTTGGCACTGCTGGACCCTTTTCCCTCAGTCTTCTTCTGCTTGGAAGAGGAGCTGCTCTTGCTGCCACTGCTGCTCTCCTTGCCTGGGTTGCTGCTGGATTTCAGGGATGAGGATTGACTGACTGTCCTCTTCCTGGAGCTGTGTTCCTGCTTGGAATCCTTCTGCAGGGCTGGGGCAGCAGGGGAGGGCAGCAAATCCTTCTCTTTAACAGCACTTGGCTTTGAAGACCTGGAAAAGTGGAACAAATTCAGGGCTTGGGTTTCTTTCTTTAACAAACAAAATCAAAACCAACAAAAACAACACATCAAACTTTGATTTTTAACTTTTAAACTAAACATCTTTTTCCCCCCCAGGATTTTTACTGTCAGACCCAGCTTTGGAGAAAAGCAGAATAATCCTCTCAGTGAGTAGGTTTCTCCAAAGCCAGATTGAACTTGTTTTCACCATTTTATTTGTTCTGACCTGAAAACACAGGCAAAACCAGACAAGTTCTAACCATAAAACCACACCCCTGCACCAGCTCTGCACAAAAACCACCCCAAACCCTCCCAATTTCAGCAGTGGCAGCCAATGCCAGCGCCAGGCTGTCTGTGCACACCAACAGCTCCAGGGAAAGATGCTCCAGATAAACCTCTGGAACTCAGGGAATGGGAAACTTCCCCGGCACAGCCTTTCAGGACACTCTCACCCAGCTGCTGAGGGATGCTGTTGGCTGTTCCTGCCTTCCCATCATTGTTATTTCTGCACATCATTTCTAGAAAATCTTAGTTTCATTTAATTAAACATCCTTCAGAGAACTACACTGGCAACCAAGCAAACATCAGAAATAACAGGTAAAAAAGCAAAATCAAGCTAGAAATGTTTATTCTACAGCTGTTTCCTAACAAACAGTAAGACACTGTTTAATTCAGAGTGGGCAAACGAGAGTTGTAGCACCCAATGTGCTGCAGCTTCTCTCATCTTTGTAATTTGGCAATTACTCACTGGACAGGAATGTTTTCCATGACACAATAATATCAGTTTTCAGTTGCTTGAACTGAAACAGAAGTTTCAAAAAGCAGTGGAAAAAACCTCCATCCTTCCTGTGGATTAACACTGACCAAGAAATAGGTGTTGCCAAAAGCAAGGGGAATCCAGAAATAACACATTAAACAATGGTATTGATTTACTAATTCTGTGTTACTTTGCTTTGGTATCACTCACACTTTTCTTGCACTAATAGACCAAAAAGATGGGAAGCTAAATCCATGGATGCAAAGCTCAATGCCATCAGCTTCCCAAAGAAAGCCAGTTCAGGGATTTATTTCCAGTTTAAAACTTGCTAAATGGAGAATTACCAGACTGGGTTAATTTAAAGTACAGATTTGGATTTCTAAAGCAAACCCAAGAGCACTGTGGATTAGAGAAAACCAGGAAGGAAATATTCCCTCCTCCCCCAGCCCTTCACAGGAGGGGTCACCTCACTTTGTTAAGGAGCACAATTGTCCTTGGCCAGTGTTTTGGCTATGGAAATTCATTTCCACCAATTACTTGCAGAAGCTCTGAAGTGAATTCGTTTGAAGGGTAAGAAATAATGAAATTTTACCAATTAATTGAGGAAAACTTGGGGTGGGGGAGAGGAGAGGAGGGGGAAGATGAGCACCATCCTCTCCATGGCCACCCTCAGTGCTGGGAGCAGCAGATACTCACTCCCTACTGCTGGAATTCTTGTGTCCTGAGGGAGCTTTTTCTTCCAGTTTCGTTTTCTTGCTTTCACTGGCTCTGTTTTCATCCTCGTTCTGAGCAAAGCAAATGAGAAAAACATCCAGCAAAAATCCACATTCACACATCACCGAGAGTGACAATATTTCACATTGACAGACTTCATTCAGCAGGTGTTTCAGTTAAACACAGACCCCAAAAACATGGCCTGCAGCATCTCATCCTTACTAAATCCTCACCAGACCCTGATATTGGAACCGAATGAAAATCCCAGTCTGACCACTAAATTACAACCTGACAAAAGCAGCACCAGCCAAGTTGTTCATTTTAGCACAGATAAATTATCACTGTGAAATCCCAGGAAAATCTGCCAAAGGCTTTGGCAGGATCAGGAGACAGATTTGATGTTGTGGGGTCTAAAGAGGTGTCTGATGAATGCCAGGAAAGGGTAAAAATCTAGTCAGTCTATTAAAGTCAGCTCAGAGATGTTGAAGAGAAGATATTTTTATCAATTTAATCCTCAAGTCACAGGGTCTTGAAGGTAAATTTCTAAGCTGTCTTCATCAAGCACTGGAGGGATCAATTCATTGAGTAAGAGGCAAACTGGGGCCTCACAGAATAAATCACCTGGTAACAAACCCCTGAGTCAAACCCCAAAGTTCTGGTTTTGTTACTGATGCTGCAACCTGAGAACTGTGAGCAAGGAAACCTGGGAAATGCAGATAATCAAGTGGTACCACTTGTGCTTGGAGCACAAACCAAACTGCAGGGCTGGGGGAAAGGAGGTCCTGTCCTTGCCTCACCCAGCTTCCCATCCTCTCAGGAAATATCACAGTGAGCTGAGGCTTCACAACATTTAACCACCACGATTTCCTGGGACAAAACCTCCATTTAACTGCTCTCACCAAAGCTTTCTGGATGTGAGAGCACAGATCTTTAATTCCAAATGTGCAGTGAAAGGCAAAACTGGCCAAAGAGAGAGAAGTCAGGGAATTCAGAGCCATTGGAACATGTGAGTGTATTCCCAGGTACATTAGGAATTACAGAGTAACACCATCAAAAAGTAATTATTCACTGTGCTGGGCAGAGTTACTCCCTTTTCACAGAAGGAGCTCATTTTCTCACTTCATTTCCTTATCCAGAGAAAACAGGAATCTTGGTTTGGAACAGCACAGGATAAATCTGTTTTACATGTCAGAGCTCCTGGATGACACTGATTTCAGCAAGTGATCAAGTTTACTTTGTTGCTCAGAAGGAAGCTGCTGGAACTGAAATGATCCATCTCCTCAAATGACTCAGGGAGTGATCTCACAGAATCCTGGGACTGCAGACATCAACAAAACCTCTCAACCCTGGTCAGATCCCTCTGACATGGTGAAATGACATTTTCAGAGTGAAATCCAGGGCAGCAGGGGGATTTCTGAATCCCTGCCCCAGGGCCTCCCAGCCCTAAATTCATGGAAATCAGACTCCCTGGATCTCTGAGTCCCTCTGACAGTGCCAGGTTTGCCCTTTATACAGAGTGTCCCTGTGCTGAGCTTTCCAAAAGCAGTTTAAAATTACACCAGCATCGACTTCTCACATTCCCCCTCCAAGGGTATCCCTTCTATTCAGTTCCCCCACTGACTCCTGCCCATTTTATTGCTGCTACCCAGCCGTTCCTGCTTTTCACTTGTAGCTGGAAAGATGAAATGCTTTTTGGGAGAAGATGATTATGGAGAGATGCCCCAGTAAAGAGGCACCTGAGATGTTTTCTGCTGCTGCCATGCCCCAGGCCCAGTCCAGCCCCATTCCTTACCCTGGCAATGGGCAATTCCACTGCTCAGAGAGCTGATCCAGCTGGAAATGGACTTTGTGGGTTTTTTCCCAGGTCGATTTCCCATTGGATCAGCTGCCTGAGCTGGCCTGGCTCCAGGTCAAGGGGAGGGAGGAGAGGGCTGGTGCAGAGCTCAGAGGCATGGGATCTGTTACCTCCCTGAGCTGTGCCAATCCTACAGGTGTTTCCAAAATCAAATCCCAACAGTCTCTCCTGTAAAAGCACAGGGAAGATCCACACGTTCTACACAAGGCAGCAAAGCCACTCCAGCACTGCTCAGTCCCTGCCCTGCGGTGTGACCTGGATTCTGGGATTCACTGAGGGCTGAGAGAACAGGAAAATCTCTCCCCAGAGTGCTCACCTGCTTGTGTTTCCTCTTGCCTTTGGTGGAGCTCTTGTCCGAGGGCTGTTTCTGCGACTCCCGGCCGTGTTTCTCCGGAGCACTCTTCTTCTCCACCTTGGCAGCATCAGCATCCTTGTAAGGCTTCCCTGGTATCCTGGATAAGAGGCTCAGGTCAATCTTCACAATGAGTGGGTACCTTTCATCAGGATCACTCAGTGGGGACAGAAGCTCTTTCTCTTCCATAGGAGAGAACATTCTTTGCCGAAAAAAGCTGTCATCCTCCTCCATGGAAGATTTAACAGGAGTCCTATTGCTCTCAGAGTATTTGGGTGTTTGTGAGGAAGGAGGCAGACTCTCATTTTCATCTGAATCAGAGGATGAGGTATCTGTTTCGATGAATTCCCTGGATTTCTGGGCAGGTTTGCCTGAAGCCTTGTATTTCTTTTTCTCCGTTGTAGGCCGAGGGGAAGACTTGGGCTCCTTCTTTATATTGGGTTTCCTGGAGCCTTTCGTGGCTGCCTTGTGCCTGTTTGAAGGGATATTTGTTGCCATGTCTACTGGGGTTTCACTTTCTATTTTAAGACCTCCTCTGGGCTCTTCCACAGATGTCTTTTCTGCTTTCTTGGGCTGTTTTTTCCCTACAGTCCTCCTCTGAGTCGAGCTGTCGCTCTGGGCAGGTGATTTCTGCCTCCCACGACTGCTCTCCGAGCCCTTCTGGGTGGGTTTGGAATCTCTCCCTGGTGTAGAAGAAATGGAATCCTTGGATCCACCTTGCTCAGTGTATCCACTCCCTGCACCCTGATCCCGTCCCTCTTTCTTGTAGCCTTGGGAAGAAGGGATATTGCTGTCCACGGAAGAAGCTGGTGACACTTTATGGGAATTAACTTTGTTCAACCAGTTATCCAGTTGCCACTTGTTTGTGGGTGGTGGCTCTGGCTAAAAACAAAGGAAAAAGGCAGAGTTAGGTGAAATATTTCCCATTTCTTCCATCTTTTCCACGTGGCAGCTGTACAATGCTGCACACCAAAGCAAGAAGTACACCAAAAGCAACACCTGAGATAAAGAAATGAAATACAGACACAAATAACACAAATTTTCTCTTTGCCTGGAGAAGCTGCTATCAACAGGCAATATTTGATGCCATAGCTCTTTAGGGTTCTGATACCATATCTAACTCTGCTCTCCAACAGAAAACTGGTGGTAAAAACCACCTGAACTCAAACACCCAGTGTGGGTTTATTGGGAGAATTGTCATATCCACCATGGAGACTGCAGCAGAACGGCTCAGCCTGAAAGTGAGCTCATGCTGGTTGGTCTATTTTTTTTTAACAGTGTGAAAATTTATCAAACTTTTGTGCTGTCCAAACTCAAGATCAGTGCCCAGCTGGAGCAGGGCAGCCCCTGGCAGCCCTACCTCGGGGGATGCACTCTGGGATGGCTCGTTGGCCTCGCTGTCACTGGAGCTGCTCTCACTTTCTGAGTCAGAGCCAGAGCTGCTCTCAGAGCCACTGTGGCTGCTCGAGTCGTCCCTGGAGTTATCTGCTCCTTCACTGTTGTGCTGGGAAGGCTCAGAATTACTGCAACAAAAAGGAGGGAAAGCCAGCATTAGCCAAGGCACGAGTACATCCTTAAAATAATTCCATTCGAAATAACAAAATGTGACATTGTAATTGATGCTCATGAGAAAATTCAGCTTAAGTTAATTTTCACACAGTTCAGCCTGGAAACAAAGAAATTTTGGGAGTTGCCCCTTCCCAAAGTGGTCAATCTGATTTACAGGATATATTTAATACTATATTTATTACTATTTAATCACTGATTAAATTCTCATCACTTTTTGCTTTAGCACAAGGCAAAGGACAAAGCTGAATTTTGGAAATGAGACCAAAGCAGGAGTGCTGACTGGGCTGAACATCCCCACTCTGCACCTATGCTGCAATCCCCCAGGAATTCCTACCTTCCAGGTGTGCTCCTTGGCACTGTCTTATCGCAGTCCTGCAATTAAAAGAAACAGCATGAAGCTTCTAGAAGCTATTTTAGGCTTGTATATACAATTAAATTGCAAAACATCCATTTAGAGCCTCTAATTCTTTTCAAATTCATTATTTGCAGTAGTTTAAATTCATCTGCATTTTCCTTATACAGAAAGAAGAAAACAGTTATTTTCGCTGAGTTTTCAGCACAAATCTTTATATTCTGACTACAGTTTTGAGAGACCCCATTTCTACCACTAATTAATATAATGTTTCCACCTTCTTGAATCAGGTGATTCAGCATTTCACAACGATTTTCCTGAGATGCTCAGGGTAACTGGAGTTAACCAACTCCAAGATTTCCACCCAAAGAAAATCAAGGACCAGAACTGGAGCAGGAATAGAAGAAACCCCAGAGCAGTGTGGATTACTGGGCAGCAGCCACACATTTTATTTTTATTTAGAGTGTTAAGTGCCAGTCTGGCAGAAGCTGCACAAAGTGAATCCTAAAAAGAGTAAAAAAGAGACTTTCTGATAAAAATAAAGGTGCAGCTGCACTCCCAGGGACAAATACAGCCCCTTGTCACCACAAACAGTCCCAGGGCACCAATGCACACAGATTTTCACACCATGAGCTCTGTAGCTGGAATGGCTGAACACAAAGGGATTTGTCTTTAATTAAGGAGCCATTATATATGTTTTAAAGTGCACTAGTGTTATTTGATGTTCAGAGAAAGCAAATGGGAAATCAGTTAATAAGGATTTCTAGGTAAAAGCAAATTGTTTCCACAAACCACATTTCAATTTTTTCCCATGAAGAAATACATTCAGGAATACCTGAGGTTTGTCTAAAGACATTCCATTAGATTTTAGCTTCCCAAATCTGCTGCTCAGCTGCCCAGTTTGCTGCTGGCCCCTGGCTGAGTGCAGTGATTTTTGGAAGTGATTTCAGGAACATACCTGCTCTCCATCGCTGTCTTCACTACTGCTAAGTTTTAAGTCATCTTTCAACATGCTAAGGGAAAAGGGAGAAAGTGAGACAAGTTTTTCCAGGTACTTTAATCACTTCCAAAGCATTCTGCTAGGTTTCAACACAGCACTGTTTATCCTGCAGAGCCACCAGGTACCACTCACACATCTCATGGTTAAGAATGGTGAGTTGAGTCATTCTTCAGAGAAGAATGAGGATTCAGGTAGTTTGGCTCTTGAGTCCATTCTGTTAAATTTAGAAAGGAAATTTGATACAATTTACCAGTGAGGGAGGAGGTAAGTTGTATATGTTTAACTTCTCACACACAATGGCCAAGAATTGTGTTTGAAATGGAATAAAGAAAGCCAAGCCCAGTGGCTGCTTCCTGTCTCATGGCAGCAGTGCAACTGTCCTAAGCCATCATTAATTATTATTATTATTATTATTATTATTATTATTATTATTCAAAGCCATAATTACTGCTGGCAGTCTCACACACAGAGTTTCACAAGACTGACAATAAGTGAGCACAATGAAAACACACAGCAGGGTATAGGGACTTTTGTGATTATTGGGAAACATTTGATGATAGAAATAAAACATCTTACTCTGTCTGGTTCGATTCACATCTGCAGAGAGAAAATGAGAAAGGATTAGAAGTCTGATTTTCCTGAGTTTCACAGTGAGCTGCTCTACTGATGATGTGAACAGGAACATCAACCCCTAGGAGCTCATTCCTCAACTACTGCTCACTGCTATCATTTCACAAAAGATGCATTTATCTCCTTTTCAAGGCTTTTCTTTACCAGATCGTAATCACTTTTACAAAAATATCTGAAGTTGTATTGTCACAGTGAGCATCACTTAACCTTCCTTCTCCTGCACCTCAGCTCAGCCTTTTGTGCTCAGAGCTTCTCCCATCCCCAGCTTTGGGAACAGCACAGTTCTCTCTCAGCTCCTCCCTAAACTGCCTGGTTTTGGGCCACTGACTGTAAGTTTTGATGAACTGAAGGAGGTTTCTTTAGGTTTATTTCTCTCCCATAGGTGATGAGTTTTTTCATCTTGCCAGCTCTGTGGCAGAAGCACCAGGCTGTACCCTGTGAGTGCAGCCAAAGGTGTTACCTGAGCAATGTCACTAACCCAGAGGAAGTTGTCAGAGTCTACAACTTTCATTAACATATAATCAGCTGGGAAAATATTTATTTTTATGGGCATTCTCTTGGCAGCTGACAGGAAAACATGGGAGCAGAAAGGCAGCTCAGGGTATTTTTTACTCACTCCAGTGGGCAATATTTGATCTTTTGTCCCAAAAAATCTGCTGGAACACGATCCCCTTTTCCTGCCAGCCAAGAAGAGAGATGCTGGAGTGTCTGTGCAAGAACTGCCACATTCTAGCAAATTTTCTAGATTTTCCAAATCTCTTAAAATGCCACTATTGTTTGTGAAATGTTTTCTCAGCAGCCACTTACGATTTGGATTGATGACCATTGGATGGTTTGGAGGAGGGATTGTATCGTTCTAGGAGAAGAAAAGAGGAAAAGCACAGCTGAGAACTCAGGCACAGCAAAAGAAGTCACCCCAAAGCTGCCACAAAAACACTTAAATCACTGCTGTCTAAACCAATGCACATTTAATTCGTTATTAATGGTGTGAAAAATTATTCTGCTCCTCCCAAGATGAAACTATTGCCTTTGACATGCAGGATATGAAATACAGATCCACCTGCTGAGCTCTGGCTGCTCCAGCATCCCCACACAGCTCCTGAGGGCTGAGGAGCTCCACATCCCAAAATCCAACTCACACACCAATCCTGACAGCAGGAATACACACTGGTAAAATCTGCTTGTCAGTCTGGGGCTTCTTCCCTTTTCTTTCATTCTGGTGAATAACTCAGTGTAGCTCAACACAAACAAGGATTGAGGCTGTTAAAAGCTCTCCAGAAAATCCAAACAGGCCCAGGAAACTGGCTCTGGGTTTAATTAACCTTGGCTCTTCTTTTCCACACCTAAAGATCAGTTGCTCCTCTAACGTGAGCCTGTGGTTTAGCATCATGGAATTAAGCTTGAATTTGTTTCCTTAATTCCCCACTGTATCAGGTGTTCACATTAAGCTGCTTGTGAATATCTAAGAATAAACCATTCTTCTTTTACTATTTAAGCTGTTTAATCACTTCAAGAGGGAGTGGAAGGACTTTTGGAAGGTAACAGCACAAATTTAATTCAATTTCACCTGGTATTTACCTGAGTTTCGTGTTAATTTTGATCATATTCTAAATAATGACACAGTTAAAAGAAATAAAAGTTTTTGTCTAGAATCCAGAACTGCATTCTGGGACAAGTTCAAGAATATTACTCAGCACATGATATAAGTTCTTGACCAATTCTCTCTCTTGATTTTAAAATGTCAAAGTGAAAATAAAGAGTGAAACTGCTCTGTGCTTTTTCTGCTAAAATAAAAGCAAAAGCACTGTTTTGGTTTCTAATATGTCCCTAAGCAGAGGGTTGGGTTTTTAAAAATGTCCTGGTTTGGAACTCAGTTATTTTCAATTCCATCAACCACAGAGACATTTTGTAAAGAATTAGATAATTAAATATATATATATTTTCCTAGAACACACCAACACTTCCAACTCAGTGATAACTTTCAAGCTCTGAACAAGAAATGCACAAGAAAATCAAGCAACTGTTAAACAGCTTAAAACCTTGAGCAAGCAGAGAAAGTTTGAACCCAGACTCCATCCTATGAGCAGTCTGGAAAACCTCATTGCCCAAAAACCCATGACATGTTAGGAGATGCTGAGAACACTGAATAGCAAGGAAAACAGTCAACACATTCCAGCAAGTTTCATGTACTCACTCTGCTCTCCAGTGCCAAAACTGGACTGCTGAGACTCCTGGGGGAATAAAAGATCACAAGTGGGTTTTTTTCAGTGGGAATTTTAGCACACTAAAAACCAGGCTGCAAGGAAAGTATTCCTTCTACCTAATGGATGACATTAAACCTCTGGAATAGAGGAAAAACATAACAACAAGCAAAAAATGGGATTTTTTCCCTGGGATCTGGGGCAGCCCAGGTGAGGAGACCTTCACACTCCTTTTCCTCACCCCTTTGCTGCTGTTCCCAAGGGCTTTGTGCACATCAGGGCTGGATATCCCAAACCCCTGGGTGATTCCCAGAAATCTCCTCCTCCTCCTCTGTGTTTAGGATGGAGAGGAACTGTTCAGGATGTTTGTTTATGCTCCTTATACACACACAAACTCTGCTGCTGTTTGAAGTATTTTTTTTCCTGTTCTTTCCTCCTCATTTTCCTTCTCCAGGCACACAGAGCAATGGGAACAGGGAAATCCTCCTGATCATCCTCAGTATTCCCATTCCAGAGACCCCAATTCTGACTCCCCAGACACAGCAGATCATGAACTTCTTTGAGACTCCAAACCATTGTTTTAACAAACTAACAGTGAGGCTACTGAGCTGCTGAAATCTCCCTTCCAGGCTCCAGTGCTTTTTAAAATAGGACCTTCCTGACCTCATTTCAAAATGAGGACAACTGATGGCCCCAGAAAAATAAATCGAGTCCAATATTTTCAATTTCTAGTTCTATACACACATTTCACTTCCATGCTGTGGCAATGGCAAACCAGAACTACAATTCAACAATGAATTGCATTTTTTCCTGGTACACCTGTGACCTGGTTTTCCCTCACACCAAGCCAGTGCCAGGCAGTGGTTACAGAGGCAATTTACAGAATGGAAGTTTTTAAACACACAAAAGCTTTACACAGCAAAGCACCCTTGAGATGTTTTCAATTTCCCTCAGCTTTGTATTTCAAAAATGGAGCAATGCATTGAACAAGAGTTTTGTGGATGGGAAGTTCATAGGGAGCTTTCCTTGGGAGGTGTTTTAAATACCTCTGATCTTAGCTACCTGAAAGGAAGGGACAATAAAAATAATTTTTTAAAAATTAAAGAGCAAAGAAAAGATGGAGAGAAGTCTTATGGCTTCAGCAGAAAGCAGCAGCCACACTTCCTTCCAAATAAATCCATTTTTTATCATTTGCACAGGTAGGAGGAGGCAGGGGTGAATCCCTGGTTGCCTTTTGCCACTAGCAGCTCAGCCAAGCCAACAAAGTGAGTGAAAAAAGAAATAAAGCCCCCAAGCCCCACACTGCCAGAGGCACAGCACTGGGGGAGCAGGGGCTGGGGAACTGGCAGCCCTTCCAGCAGCACAGGGATTGGGAATTCTGCACAACACACCTGCTGAATTCCTCACTTGAGTCAACTTCCTATTTCAGAGGCAAAGCACAGGCTCAGCTAAGTGCACTTTAATGAGGTGTTATGGTCCAGTGTGCAACTTTTTCCAACTCCCTTGCCATCTACTGGATACATATTTCTTTAAGAAACTCAGAGATTTAAAAAAAAAAAAAAAAAGCTCTAGTTTCAACTCCCAGGTTCTTTAGAGCAGCAGCTTCTAAAGGTCTGCTTCAGAAAGAAATTCCAAACAACTGGAAGGAAGGAAACCCTTTTAAGCAAAGGATAATGGACTGAGGTTACACAGGGAAGACACTGGAGCAGGAAACAAAAACTCTGACAAAAACCTCTGCTGAGCTGCCCAGGTACAAAGGCAGCCAGACCTCCCCAGCCAACAGCTGGGCTGCCTGATTTCATAAATCCTGCCAGGATTTCTGGAGTGTCTGACTGGGAGCCATGGAGAAAATTATGGAGTGTTAGGTCACGGGATAACATTTTTTATCAAGACACAGGAATCTGCATTTTTCCATAGCATCCATAAAACTTTCCCTGACCTATTTTCATGGAGTTTTCTCTTCTGCTCCAAAGACTTCCTGGGAACTATTAGATATATTTATAGTAATCAGAGAGGCCCCAGTCAGGAGTTTGGGTTTCTTCAACTTACTCACTCCCAACACACAGGGGAAGTGACTCCATCCCAAGAGTCTGACAAATAAAATCAAGTGGTCCACCAAGGGCAGCTTCATTTTCTGTGAGCAGGAAAAACCCACCGAGCTCTGCACACAAGGGGGAGGCTGTGAAACACTTCAGCAGATGCTGGCAATAAATAGAGCACAGTATTAAAGAGAAGGAGCTTTCCTCCAACAGAACTGCTTGATTAAAGTAAACCACTGTTGTGTTTTGTTTGGTGGATTCTGCTCTGGGCCCAGACTGCTCAAGCCTATGGCTCACTAACTCCCTGGAATTCTGCAGAGCTGCTGCTGCCAAGAATGACAGAGGGGAGAAGGCAGAGGAAATTATAGGCTTTGGATGCAGGGAGAGAATTTGACAGAGTTCCACGGCTAAGATGTGCAGCCACAAAATAAAAAAGCTGGCAAAAAGTCAAAAGACTCGGAGCAGCCATAAATGGAATTTTTTTCAAACTGGGTGAAAAGACACAATCCAGGTTGAGAGGTTCAGAAAGCCCCCCAAGCCCCCTTTTCTGTCCAAACATTACCAGAGCTGTGCAGTGTTATGTGGTGTCTGTGTGTCACAGGCACACGGATTTCTGCACACCTTCCTCTTCCCAAACTCAGTCAAATGCCAGGGAAACTAAAACCAAGCAGTCCCAGCAGCCCCACAGCCAAGTGTGCTCCAAATGCAAAGGGAAAATTTCTCCATAAAGGCTCAGGAATGAGTGCTCAAAGCAGTGGAATAAGGACCTTTGTTGATGAGGAAAGGTGTGGAATTTCTTTCTTTATAAGAAGAGGTATGAATTATTTCCAGGCTGACAGTTTTATATAACACACAAATAAACCCTGACTAAAAGTAATATTTGCAAGATTAACATTGATGTAATGTTAGGAAAACAGACAGCAGGATTTATTTCTAGGTATGCCTTCCAAAGTAAAGCTGAGAACTGAAGGGCAAATTCTGCATTTTTTGATACTGGAGAGAAGCACAATGCAGTGGGACAGGGACAGGTCACACAGAGGTGGTGACAGCAGGACTGCCCATGGCTCTGGGGGATCCAGACAGGATCAGAACCTGAACTTGGACCAGTCTGGGGAGGTTTGTGGATGTGAACCTTCCAACAGGGTCTGGAACCTTTGGCTGCAAGGAGGTCATGTCAAAGCATCCACATAAAACGATGGGATTGGAGACATCACAGTAGAAACCTTGGTGAGAAAGTCTTCTTAAAATTATTCCCTGAAATGTTCTGTTTTGAGGAGCAATTTGGATCAAACAGGAAATGAAGAGCAGCAAGTGGTGTCTAGAGCAGCAGCTGGTCAGAGAGAGCGTGGTCTGAATTATTACAAAGGTAACTTTGAACAGACAAACAGTGCAATTTCTTCACTCTGAAGCTCTGCCAAGTTAGAGGTGGAGCACCCCAATTCCTCCCAGAGAGATGTTGAGTCTGGAGAGAAATCACGTTGTTGAGTCGAATCTTTCACTGGTAATAGCAGCTCCAGGAACCAGAGCATGAATTCCTGGGTGAGTCAGCTCCCCACGCTGGCTTTTACCCACAGCTGCCTGTCCATGGCTCTCCAGGATCCTGCAGGCTGCAGAGCTGCTCTTCAAGGCAAACAATTCCCAGAGTCAGAGTGCCCTGGAAGCCTGGGGCTGCCAGGCCCAGCCTGAGGGGAGGGAGCAGGAGAATTCCTTCCTCAGAGGTGTCAGCTCCAGCAGCTCCCCTGGACACGTGCCCTGTGCTGTCAACAGCAGCAGAGGTGGATTTCTCGCTGGAATTAATTGCTTTAACCCTTCAGCAGTTCTTAAGAACACAGAAGGTTGGGAAGAGGATCTTTTGGAAGGAGTGATTTCTTTAGAAAAACATGTGATTCTTAAACTGTCTTAATAGTTTTGTAATTGAAAATGTATAAAAAGTCATACAACAATTAATGGACTTCAAAACTAAGAGGAATATTTAGTTTATGCAGAAAAGCCCAATTTAATTTCTCAGCATTTACCATTCAGCCTCTGTTCCTTTGCTACATGGAGGGGAACTCACTTGGCTCTATAAAAAATGGTGCAAAACATTTCCCTGTTAGGGAAAGGACTCAAAAGGATTTTCAAGCTTCAAAAGTTTGAAGGTTTGAATTTCTCATTAAAAAAATTAAAATGTGAGCTGTATTATTGATGACTTTGGAGACTGTCTGTGCAAACCAAAGGAAAACCAAGGAGATTTTTCATTAAGGCCACTGCTGAGAGATGATATGAAATAAAATAAAAGTGCAAAGCACTGAAACAAACTCAGATATACAGAATTGAATATAAGAGTTGCAAAATCATGATCTTTAACAGCAGTTACTTTTGAACAGCATTCAGTACTTGACTGCAGCACTGACCTTGGTTGGAAAGGGGAATTTGGAGGGTTCAGTTTTGCAGGGTGTGTGGATGGCAGTCAGTGGAGGAGGCCAGGAGTGGGTCATCTCCTACAACACAACAAAAAGGAAAGTCATTAACAAAATAAAGCAAAGATTTCAGCTTACAATCTGGATTCTCTCCATTTTCAGTTCATTGTTCACCCTTCCCTAAGTTTTACATTCGAATCTTAATTTCCCAAATGTGCCACAAAGATTTTGCATGCAAACCCCAATGTTAAATTGCTACCCATGAGAAGAGAGTTATGACACAATAATGACCAGAAAGGCATAAATCAATCAGCTGGCTTGGCCTGAAGATAAACTGCAGTACAAGTCAGAGTCTGATCCTCTCAGAGTGGGAAGAGCATGTGTGGGAAGGAGAATCCTAGGAAAGGGAAGGCTGTAGAGTTTGAGGAAAAGGGGGAAAATCAAATGTCTGCAGCTGCAAAGTGCATCCCTGAGAGCATCCCATCGTATTCTCTCAGGGCACTGCCAAGGGCTGGGGAGTACTGAAGGTCACAGGAAATAAGAAGCCATGGAAATGCTCCAGAGGGACCTGATGATCCTTTTGTGAGAGCAGACACAGGACTGGGGATCACAGCAGGGGTGAAACAACTCAGGGAAATAACCCAGGTAGGAGAGAGGGAAAGTTCTGCTGTGGGGCAGCAAAACATACACTATAACCTAAAATACCAGAATTAAAAACTTTATTTTGGTGGCAGAAATTGGTAGTTCTGGTTCCCAGGGAGGAGGAACTTCAACAAAGAAGTGAGGAACAAGAGCACTGAGAACTTACTTTGAGGATTTCATCCACGCAGCTCACCTCACCAGAGGCTGATGCCTACAAATCAAAACTCAAAATTAACATCTCCCAGACTTTCCAGAGACTACAAACAGTTAAAACCAAACATCAATCCTTATTGTGACTCATATGGACTCTACATAGACACAAACAGCCCTTGCTAACTCCTTTCATCAATTTTAATATCAGACAGATCCATGTTTTTACGGCATGAGTCACATTCGGTTATGAAAAGCAAATACACGAGATCTATAAAACTGTGGTGATAATAATCTCTTGCTTTTCACTTGACAGTTAAAGTGATCACAGGCAGTCAGTGACATTACAAACTTGTTGAGAGGGAAAAGAGAATCACAGCTTTCAGTCATTTCCTGGAAGCAGCCCCAGGATAATATCTGAATTCAAGTGCAGGACCGTGAATGCACAGGAATGACAAACTGCATTCCCAAGTAAAACATTCATTACAGAGTGAGCCCAGAAACAGCAATAATTACCAAACTATGAATCTTCTGCATCCCTGGCTGCCACAAGCAGAAAGAAGCAAAGCTACTCCAGGGTTCACTGCATCAGCACTGATGTGACAAGTCTTCACAAATAAAGCAATTTCTGATTTCCTTACCTGTGTCCTGGATCTTACTTTGCTACCTGTTGAAATCCCAGGGACAAGGGCTTTTCTCTGGCTACCATCATTCAAGCAGGAGATGAAATGAGATTTTATGACTAGGAAAGGCACTCTCCTTGTAAGTGAGCTGCAGTCAGTCTGTGCCTCAATGATTCAGGAATTACCAAACTCCTCGAAGTTGTTAACCCAATAGTATTTTATATCCAGCACAGCTGATAAAAGCTCTGCACCCTGTTCCATTTGGTGTGAAGGTATAATAATCACATCTAGTAATTGCTACTCACTTCAAAAGACAATCTGATGCAGGCAGATTGTATCAACAAGTCTAAATCAACTTGGCTCCCAGGAACAACAATGTATTTACCCAGCTTGTGAAAATATTTGTGGATATCCTACTATTTCCCTAAGTCCTGACTACAGAAATACTCCACGAAAATTGGCCTCTTGGGGTTAAGCAAGCCTTTCTGAACGTCTCAGCCTTTATTTAATGAAAATCCCAGTATCCACATGGAAGAAGCAGAAGACAAAAATAATTTCTTCTGCATGCTCCGCATTGAAAACACAGCCTAGGCAAAGGTGCTTTGAGTAACAAAAACACATTGTTTACTAAAAACTCCATTTGGGTTAGGCAAATTGGGATTTTGGAGACGCTGGAAAATCCCAGCCCAGGTGGATTTACATGGAAGAAGGCAGGACAGAGGCGGCAACTTACATCCAGCGGCTGAGAAGGAATTTTCAGCTTGGTCAGGTGCGCTTTGCTGCTGGGCTTCAGCTCGTTGACGCCGCCGCCGTGGCTCTGGCCGCTGTAGTGTTCCGAGGATAGCTTTGGTTCCATGGACTCCTGCCCGTCCATCGGCCTGACGTAGGCAGTGGGTTTCTGTAGCATGGAGCTGGACTTGGACATCAGCGAGGGTGGGAAGGACTGGGTCGAGTGCTGCCCGCCGGCGAACGAGGGCGGCCGGGAGGGAGAGTCCCAGCTGGGCTCGGCGTCGCGCGGCGACTTGGAGCGCTGGTGCTCCTTGCCGTGGTGCTCGCCGCCGTGGGCTCGGGAGTGGCCGGAGCTCAGCGAGGACACGGCGGGAGGCTTGGCGGGGCTGGAGGAGCGGCCCTTGGAGTGCTCCGAGCCGTGCTGGCCCTTCTTGCGGCCGCCGTAGGAGTCACGCTCGTGCCGCTGCCCCGCGCCCGCCGCCCCGCCGCCCCCCGAGCGCTGCCCGTGGCCCCCCAGCCCCGCCGAGCGCTTCTGGGACTGGGCCGAGGTGCTGGGAGCAGGGCCCACCGGGGTCCATTTGCTGCTCTGGTGAGAGCCCGAGCCGTGCCGCTGCTCGAAGAAGCCGGGGCTGGGTTTGTCATCGGGCGCGGCGGGAACGGAGGGCTTGGGGATGGCGACGATCTTCTGCAGCGGCCGGTCCCCGATGAGATCCGTCATCTCATCATAGTTGCCCAGCATGCTCTGGATGCGGCTCGACAGCTTGTCCTCTTTGCTGGTCTGGGAAAACAACCCAGAAAAAGCAGCTTTTAGGATCAATCCCAACTCCGCTTGCAGTTAAATGATAAGTGATATCTGATAACTGAAATCTGATAACTACGGCAGTTCATCTGGATTTCAGGGTTAAGCTGTAATGCAACTTTTTCTTTGCCATCGTTTCCAATTCTGAATTTTAGTTCTTAAAACGGCAATTTAACTCCCTAAAATGTAATAAAAATATGTAATAATGCATATTTAACACCCTAAAATACAATAAAAATTCAGCAGCAGGAACAGCTGAACCAGCAATAAATCAAAAATGCACTGCTGAGTTGGATGCAAGTTTCAAAGTTGCAGATGCCTCCTGCCACCTTACAGACTATTATTTCTCTAATACAGAATGCATCAGTCCTAAAAGGTTTTAATTAGCAGTAAAATAAAATCAACTTAACCTCAGCCCCATAAGTCATTTTTAATTGGTATTTATATTGGCACAGTGTTTGTTGCACATAGTTAAAAGGGTTCTTTCTTCTGTAACCATTTTGTTTCCAAATCTGGGATCCTGGATCATTCCCTCCAACCAGCTCCAGTTCACTTCATACATGTGGAATTTGGTTATCAAGCACAAAAAAGTGATGGGAGGACAGGAATTTAAAAAAACCCAAGTATTTCTCCACTTTCCTCTTGCAGGGAGAGAGTTTTCAGTCATGTTTTACTTCTTGCAAACCAGCTGAAATTGCACTAAGGGGGGGGTTTGCTTTCAAAGTGAGTTTTGAACTACGTAATTAACATCTTAAATAATTTTTTATTAGTTGTTCCAGAATTAGGTTATTTTTTCCAGTTCTGTTCAGCAAAGCAACCTGGAAGGAAACCCAGCACAGGCTTAAAGCTGTGCAAGATCATAAACAGAATCAACTCCTTCAAAACTAACTAAAAAATCAAATACAAACTACTGGAGTACTATTTAGAGCTGATTATTCTGTCTTATCAAGCATTCCAGAATTTCAAATTAAACATTCCTATTTAAACATTGTCTTCCTGAGCTTATCCAGGTGTGGATTACATTGATTTAAGGTTTGCAAGTTTAGCAACAGGCTAAAGCACCCCAAAAAAGAAAATCTGGCATCACACCACGGACAGTTTAATTGTGTTGAGTCACTGTACAGAAGGTGAAAGGAGGAAAAAAAATTTGATGGTTTTATTTCCCTTTTGTCACTCCCTGCAAAGCTTCTCCTCCTTCCCAAGCACTCTAAATCTGCCAGTGGAGCTCTGACTGTCCAGCTTTATTTTCAAGCCCTGCCTAATTTCAACACTTGGTTGCCATAATAGCTCTCCATCTAACAAGAACGCAGATAAAAAGAAATCTAAAATGTGAATTTGCACACGATTTCTGTTACAAAACCTGCATTTCCCCGAGGTGCAGGAACTCACCACTTTGTATGGTTCAGCAAAGAGAGGAGAGTTGGGTGGGAAGGCTTCGTCACCCTGCTGAATTTCTTGATTTCGCCTTTCCCTTTCTTTCATACGCAGCACATTCCGGTCTTCACGGTTCATGTTGCTACGAGCAAAAAGAGCAGCTCTGATCACAGGGGGGACAGGAGGGAGGTGAGGGAGCAGGGGAGGGATGAGAGTAACCCCAGGCAGCCCCTGACCCTCTCTGGCCACGGAATGATCTCTGCTAAGAACCCTCTGAGGGCCAAACTCCTCAAAACTGTCCAATTTCCCTCCAGAGGGCTGTAACCCCCCATCCACAGCTGGCTTCTAACAGGGAAACTTTATGCAGCAATAAAAAAAAAAAAAAAATTAAAATATCCACCAAGTCCTCAGGCAAGTAACTATTTCAAACCATTTCAGCAGCTCGAATCATCTCTGTTGCAGCCCACGCTGCACATCTCCCATTCATTTCTAAAATACCTTTTCTCCCCCACATCCCCCAGATGTTCTGCCATCCCCCCACCCATTCAGTGCTTGACTTCTCCTGCAGATTAGGGTTATTTTTGGTGCTGACATACCTTTTTTTGGCACCCTTTCTCCAACATTTTCTAACCTCAAGCTTTGATGTGGTTTCCAGTTCTCTCTCCCTCCCTGACTCCCAAAAGGCATTTCTACTCAAAGCAGTAATTTCAGGGAAGTTCTGGCAATATTGCACCTTTTGCCTTGGACCATATCCTCCTACTGCAAAAATGCAGATTAAAAACCTGCCAATCCCCTTTCCCAACAAATTCTACTTTGCAGTTTGGTCTTGCTGCTTGTGTTAACAAAAATACATCAAATTCTTACAAAACACACACACACAAAACTCGGAAAAGATTCCCCCTGAGCTTGACACAGCATTGGGACATAAAGGACTAAACAAAATGAGATGATAAATAAGGTGCCACCAACTCCTTTACCATGGAATCCCAGGATGGTTTGGGTTGGGAGCCTCAAAGCTCATCCCATTCCACCATCCCAGGCTGCTCCAAGCCCTGTCCAGCCTGGCCTTGGACACTTCCAGGGATGGGGAAGACACAACATGTGCTAAACTCTGCATTAAGAGATTCAGAAATTTCTTTACTGATCTGCAAAAAGCACAGTAGGTGCTTCCAGGAAAGAAAGTGATGTTCTTCCACATAATTTACAGTCGAAAATGAAAATGTTGGCTGCTTAGCAAATCATTATTTCATGTCTTTAGACAGCTGTCTGATAATTAAAAATAATAAATGACTTGCTAGAGCATGACTCTGAAAGCTGTGCAAACCCAGCTATTGCTTTCTCAACAAGAAAACTTCAACCCATCACTCAGTTTTTAAAAAATGAGTCTTTTCACCTCAATACCATTTGAGCCTCTTGCATTTCTTACTCATTTGGCTTCGTTTTGACTATTCCTCTGAAAGCAGTGAAATCTCAGAGGCTGCCCAAACCAGACTAAACCCAGGGTGGAAGTTTAGATCACTGATGCTTTTTAAGGCCCCAGGTTTGTTGTATTTCCCTGCCCTGCAAACAAAGTACAAGCACTGGCACAACCCAACTCTGTGCTGAAATCAACCCCATGAACACAACTACTAAAGTTTTCTGCGAAAAGTCTTTTTTTATCCAGTTCTCCTGTAATCTGCTGAACTCTTGCAACCACAGGTGACCATCAAGGCTGAGAGAGGGACCTGTGCTCTGGAATGTGGCCAGCAAACTCCTAGGATCATTCTGGCAATGATGACAAACTTGTTTTCTAAGTTTGAGGCTTAAAAAGCTCATTCTTCAGACTGCAGCCCAATTTGTTACATATGTAGGATTTCAACACAGATAAATATCAGATTTAATTACAGACACTGATCAGTCAAAGCCAACTGGAACAGTCTGAGTCCATGGCATTTACTATTAAAGGCAAATTTGGAGGCAGGCAATAGGAATGCTCTGGTTTTGGTTGGTTCATTCCCACCAATACACTAAAATCAGGAATTATATATCCAGAATATTATCACCTTAACAAAGAATTTTACTTTGATATTTTCCAAATAGAGGGTAAATATTAACATAGACCTTCACTATTTTTCACAGAGACAAGCATCATCTTTACAATTGTATCAACATTTCCTGTAACTCTAGGACTGAAGGAAAACTAGGATTTGCACCAACACTGCCACACAGAAGGAACATTACAGCAAAGATTCACTTGAGATCTCTGAGCTGGTGCAAACCCAGAGCTGATCTTGCTGTGCCTACCCAGGACAATGTAAAATTAGTCATCAGAAAGACATCAGTTAATGACACTTTTAATCACTCCTCCCCAGCCTTTTGTAACATGGTAAATGATAAACACCCTCACAGGGAGTCACCCTGACTGTATGGGGATTTAGTTTAGGTTTTTTTAACTCTTTTACATTTTTTATTAGAGCAAATAGTCTGACTGTGATTCAAGTTAAACTTGTTTGTATCTAATCATCCAATCTCCACACAGAGCTATTTTAAGTGTCTATAACATGTACGAGGCCATTAAAATTAAACCAGCATTAAATGTGTAAATAGAGGAAGTTCATGGGGCTTCCTTAGCTCTGCTCTTCAGACAACTTCCCACTCAAACCCACATCTTCCACAGCCACGAGACTAGCAGAAGGGAAATGTTCCCATGCTCAGGGAAAGCAAGGAGAGGTACTTTGAAAGGCAGATGATCGAGACCTGTCTGCTGATCACCATCACTGCTAATTAACTGCAGCAGGTAGGAAACTGCACAAGTTCTCAGACCACTTGTAGGTGTACCAAACCTTTAATATCCACTGGAGTGTACTGCTCCCACCAGCCCTGCCCCATCCTCTGGGAACAGACAGCACCTCTGCTCCCTCCCTAGCAGCCTTGTACCTGCTGCTGCCAAGATGATGCTGCTAAAATTCCCTGAGCTAAAGTGTAAGGGAGGAGCAGAGCCAGGCTAAGGGAGCAGAACAATGTCCCTGCAGCAAGGACCAAAGCCATCTTAGTTTCTACACCTGGGAAAATAGAAGTTCAAAAATTAAAAAAATTAGAAAACAGGCCTAAAGCACAGCAGAGTATTTCCATTTTTAGGAAGTTGGACTCTCCATGGTTAGGGTTGCTCCTCGTGCAGTGTGTCCCAGTGGATTCTGCACAGTCCCTGTGTCTGTGACTTCCCAGCACAACCAACCCTTCACATCTCACACCTCTGCTCCAGCTCAACAGGAAGAGTTGAAAGCAAGCAGGAAATCCAGTAGGGAATTCACAGAATTCTGACCCAACCTCCCTGGTGTTCCAGACTCAACATCCCCTGTGTATTCCTGAACCACCATTTGCTGCTGCTCCAGACAGACAGAGAAAATCAACTCACCCAGAGCTCTCATTTCTCCTTCTAACACCTTCCTAAATCCCAGCAGGTATTTCTGTTCATCCCTAATCCAACAAGGGCATGGCTTTGGCTTGAGCTCTCTCAAGCCATTGTCACCTTGGGCTGTGTAACTGATGGTATGAAATGGCAGCATTGGTGTCACCTTCTCCTTCTCCTGCTTCCCACCTCCCACTCCCCCAGCTCTGGGACTTTTGGACCACAACTCCAGACTAAAAATAAAAACCCAACCAGCACACCCACACTGCCTGAGTTCTCCTGGCAAAGCTGTTAAAAGAAAGAGGATCTTGGCCAAACCCTTCTCACCCCCTGAGCCACATCAGGCATGCAATCCTCTCTCCAGTTCACCACCAGCATCATCTCTTCATCTTCCCAGACACCATAAGGCAAAACCATCAAAGGGGAATGTTAGCCCAAGAACTCTCCCCATGCAGAGCAATCCCACCTCACCACTCCTCAAGCAGCCTCAGTGCATCTTCAAAGCCTCTTTACAACACCTCCACTTCCTTCAAGACATCCTCGTGTAACTCGAGGGCTTCTTCAATCTCAATTGGTTTCATAGGCAGGAGGAATCAAACAGTTAATTGGTTAATTGGCTGCGATGAAACACCAATTTTGTTTGACAACATTTGGCCACGAAGGATAAACACAGTCAGAGGGAACAGGCAGGATCCCAGCTCCGTGCAGGGCACACCCTGCTGCAGGGGCATGCTCAGTTCATCCTTTTCTTAAGAATCCTTTTTTCTTAGGAAGTTCATCCTTTTTTCTTAAGAAGAAGGGGAAAAAAGCTGGAAAGCCTGCTTATAATAAGGAATAATGTTTTCAGGAGGCAGTTAAAAATACCCAAAGCTGCCTTAATGCTGCATGTGAAAACACCTATTAATTATTTCAAATATTTTTTGTACCATGAACAAGGAGCATCCCAGGAGCCAGCACAGGACACTTCTCCCACCTTGTGCATCAAGTAGGGTATCGTCACAAATCCTGCCCTAAAATCATGTGCACAAGCCTAAAATGCTACTCTGTCAGCTTATAATACAAATACACTCCCAGAAGAGCAGTTTAAAAAGGGAGATGTTGAAAAATAACTGTCCTGCAACAACAAAACCAACACAAACCCACCAACACACAAAGAGGAACACGACCTGGTGTCACCAGGAGTTACTTGTAAAAGTGTATGCAAAGTCTTAACTTCCACTTTCTATGTGACAGTGAGGAAGAAAACTGCAGAAAAAAAATATAACATTTCCTACTCAAACAATACAGCTTTGCCCAGAGAAGCACGGGCAATTCTCCAGGACAAGTTTAAAGGATAACCATGATGGTGCAAATACCAAAGCAGCAGAGTCAGCCTCAAAGTTTTGTAACTGAAATAAGGAACAAAACTAAGTGCAAGAGTTTCCACAGAATTCAAACAGCATTTGTATGTGTCAAGACACAGAAGAAAAAAACTTCTCAAAAGCATGAAGTTCTCTGTTTCTGTCCCTCACCTTCTGACACCAAGGCTGTGTGCCAAGGGAGGGGGATTGGGGTTGGGGTGGATCCTGCTGCACTGGGATCTGCTCCAGCAAAGGAAAGGTTGGTGATACCAGCAGGATTCCAAAATTCTAACCCAACACCTCAGTACCCCAGGGTGAGGCTGCCCAGGTGAACACAGCAAAGCTTGAGCCATCATCTCATTCAGGTATTTGGAAGAGAATGAACTTTTCCACAGCTCTATCTCGCTCTTTCCAAGGTTTCATTTGAGCTCTTGGGAATACAAACCAAATACAGTCATATTGGCAATATGATACCAATATAAATCAGTGATTCACCACTAAATGAAGCATAAATGTTTCTCATTCCTTCAATACAAACACAAATGTTTCTATCCCATCCTTCACATCAGGAATTCCTGCTGCACATTCAACAGGGGGAACATAAAATGCCCCAAGAGCTGTCTGGGAACACCTTTATATGTACTGAGGGTGGGAGAGCTTTAAATAAAAATAATAAAAAAGTGAGTCGGCCTAGGTCTGGTTAATGTTTGACAAGAACTCCCAGGGAGGGCAGAGCCAGCAGTTTGCTGCAGGCACTTCTCCTTCCCACTCAGCTCTGCAGCACCCAGAAATCCCCAGCAAGCACGATGTGCCTGGACTTGTGCAGCTCCCCAGACAAACCAGCACAAATCCTTCACCACCGTTAGCTGGGAGAAATTCCACAGCCTTAATTCCAGTGTCTCAGTCAAGTGATGGTGCAAGTAATTACATCCTGCTCATGGGTTTTGGCTGCCAGAATCCCCTTCATCCTCAAATATCAGGTTACCCGAGGATCAGTCAGCATCTTCCACCTGAGAAGGAACACAGGCGATGGTGGATAAAAGAATGACAGTGATCATTTGTAACTCAACACTAACCACTGGGAAAGGACTTGGGGATCTGGTAGAAAGAGGCTCTGCAAGTGTAACATTTCATTTGCCAAGTTCAGATGAGAACTGGGTGCATCATTCATCATACATGAGATTCAGCACACAGAAACAAGGGAGAAATGGAGTTTGGGTTGGAAGGGACCTTATAAAGCACCCAGTTCCATTCCTGCCAAGGAAAGGTAAAAGAACTAAGATAAAAGTGAACATCTAGCAACTGGATTTTAGAAGCCAAGTTAAGGAGGACATTTCCAACTTCAGCCCTTACAATACAGCTCACTTAGAACCATTTTAAAGACCATTTTTAAGTTAAAATTGGGTTAAGCTTAAGTTAAGCTTAAAATTGTTTATATCCAAGAATCTGCAAGACTGGTTTGATGTAATTCACTCAAGGGACCTCAGAAAATGCACAAGCACACGTTTTTTTTATGCCTCATTTTTCTGCAGAAGTACCACATGGGAGGGAAAACGTCTGGTCCTCCCTCCCTGCTGAACCTCACACAGAAATTAATTCCCAATTCTTTCCCTTTGCAGAGAGCAGAGCTGCCCAAAGGACATAATTCCTCCTTTCTTAGGAAAGCCTAGGCAGTGACAGCACAGCTCCATGGGCAGGCAGCAGAGGGAGGGTCATTCCTCCAGCCACTGTCCTCTGAGCCCAGCTCCATCCCAGGAGACACCCCAGAGCCCACAGTGACCCACAGAAGGATCTCAGGGATTGACACCATGAGACAGCAAAGCCATAACCTACTGAAATGGATATTTTCTGCACCTACCCCAAAGCAGGTCAGGATCCCAGGCTGGAAAAGACACAGGAGTCTCAACAAACTGCCACGAGAACCAGCCTGAGCCACGAGAGGGAAGTGAAGCTGCTGCTGCTGCTCAGCAAAGCTGAATTTCAGCTTTGCCTTCCCAGGCCTTTGCATTTCTATTTGCTTCATCCTGCAATACCAAAACTACTCTGAGGAACAGGGGACTTTCTGTTTAACATCAGGGATATTCTGTTTAACAGCATCTGCAGCTCGAGCCTGACATCCCACAGCTCAGATCCCCAAACCAGCAGTGCACACTGACCTCCAGCTCAGCCATCCACCAGAACACTTTTCTTTCTCACTTAAATCTCTTCTCAGCCAACTTCAGCCCAATTCCATCTCCCACACAACCAAGGACATCCTCCCCATCCTTTCCCATTGCTGGGAGTCTTTAATTTCCCCCCTGCAAGGATGGACCATCACAAACTCAGCATTTTCACATGCAATCCTTTCATGTCCACACAGGCTAACCAAAGCATATTCCAATACAGTTTCCCAACAAATTTCTGCCCTTTAATTGGGCAGAAACTTAATAACCCAATTCCTGTGCCTACATGTTCATCTGCTTAAACTTTGAAGCCAAGACAACTGGCATTTAGATTTTATTAAGCAATAGTTATTCAGACATCTAACATTAATCTGGCTATTATCATTCTGACTTCCTCACATTAATTTACGTTCATAAAAGACATCATTACATTTGAGTGCTATGAACTTTGTGGCATTAGGATTAAGAAAGGATTCACTTGACAGAAATTCTCTGATAAATCTGCTCTGTGTAAGATTTGAAACAGCAGACAAGGTTTTAATGAGGTCCCATCCAAACCAGGAGTGAAAAGGCAAAAGGGAAAATCACATTTGGGGTTCACATCCTTCTCCCATCTCAACTACAGAAAAAAAAAAGGAGAGAAAAAGTTTATCAGATACTTTACTCTGCTTTAACTGTCACTTCCTGCAGCCTCAGTGGAAGATCATCTGTCTGCAGCATCTCACAAGACATTTATCTTGGACTTCCCATCGTGACCAAGGTTCACCCATTGTGCTGCATCACTCACTGACAGCACATCAGGGTTTGAGAAAGTCAATTCTGCAGTGTGGTTATGAGTGATGGAGGAAGAGCAGAAGGATGCAGGGGAGCAGCTCAGCAGAGCAACCAGAATTAAAAACTTCATAATTCAGAGATTTAACTCTCCTCAGCACCAGGGAAAACCCTCGGGGTGAGCCACAGAACAACTGAGAGTCCTGAAGGGAAATATGTGTCCAGGCTGTTCCCAGAACAAGTGCAGGGGAAGCACCAAAACCACCTGAGTGGATGCATGTCAGCATCAATACATTTCCTAAATTATTATCAAGGTATTATTATCAATATCTTTTCCTAAGTGGTGGCTTGAACTCTCACAGTGCCAGTGCTCCCCACTGGCAGCTGCAGGAGTGCCAGGATTGTTTTACAGCTTGAAGATTTCACAAAACCCACAATTCTGAGTACCAGAAAAGTGAGAATATTCATTTTCCCTCCCAGTTTTTAGCTCTAACTTGTATGCAAAGGATTTACCAAACTCAGCATCATTTCCCACCTGTCTAAAACCTGCTGTTAGAATGTGACAGCTCCAAGACCTGGGATGTTTTCTGGTACCTTCAAACTTTCTTTTTGAATTTAAACACGCTGAAGATGAGAGCCCAGAGTAGTTAAAACTCTGGAAAAACCTGGGGAAGAGAAGCATTTAAGATTTGCAGACGAAGCAAAAAAATTTGGAAGCGAGAGGAAGGGCCCAGAACTATCTACAGAGGGAAGCTGAAATGCAGCAGGAAAGCCACAGCTTTGATGTGCTGTGCTTCCAAACAAACACTGCTGAAAAAGTTGGAAAGTTTTCACCTTTCATCTAATCCTGCTAAATGCCACCTGTACTTTATGATCCCCCCGAGCACATTGAGAAAAACATTCATATTTCTGTCCCCACTGAGTATCAGAGCATTTAGTGGAGTAGCTTTCACTTCAGGAAAACAGTTGATTAATGTTAATTTAGCTGTGCAAAGTCTTTTAATATAAATTACATCATATTTTCCCATAGTGATGACGTTTACAGGTTTTTTTCCCAAATTCTTACAGATTTTTGCACTTTTCTGGATGTGGCCTTAAACCAAAAGACACCAAACTGCCAAACACAGAATTCTAACACCACATTTCACTTCCAAACAGTGAGACTCAGTGAGTTTTGCCACCAGAGAAAGAAGTTCAGCTTTCTGTGGCACACGAAGTTAAAGGCAAACACAAGAACCATTGCAAAAGCAGTGTCCAAATGCAGTTGGGTTTCAAAACCCTTCATGCAAGAGGCCACTTCACACCGAGCTGGGTCAGAGCTGGAGCCTGGAAATGCCTCTGGAGAGCCCAAAGTGGCACAGAAATCCCATGGTGAGAAGTGTTTCCCACTGCTAAACTCCCAGGCTGTGCTGGGCAAACCTGCAGGGAACTGATGGACACCCCTTAGCAGGAGTTCAATTCATGGAATTCTACTAAGCACAAGTTCAAATTAATATTTTTGAGGTATGACTCACTGTTTAGAATCCAAGTCACACATAATATTTTTTTTTTAATTGAATAATGCATTGAAATAAATGGTATAGCAAGGAATCAGTTCATTAGAGCAGCTAATGAGATCCAAATTTCATACTCTAAAATAGCAGTGAGGATTAAACCACACCCACTGCTGACCATCCTGAGCTTCAAGTCTGTCAGTAAATCATGAAAATCATGACTGGATGGATTTGAACATCCCGCTGAATAAATGAGAAAAAACAAACAAAACCATCTTTGAAGGTCAATTCAACAAGAACCTTGCTTCACCAGGCCAGGAAATAATGCAACTTTTTCCACTTAAAAAAAAAAAAAAAAAAAAAAAAAAAGGAGAGAGAAAGTTGAAGAAAAACCAAAGAAAAAAACCTGAAGAAAGTCGTGTTTTAGGAGGTTATTTGTGATTAACAACTTTAAGCTGAAGACTACTTGTTAAAACTCTCTCCTGTTAAAACATATTTCTGGTAATTATTGGCTAAGCATGTGTCACAGTGCAAAGTCCTTACTTGTGTTTTTTGCTCATTAAATATAATTAGTGGAGCTCTTTCAGCACGAGCAATTGCTCCAGGAAAAACCTTTTCACCCTTTATCTTTTAAAGGCTGGTTTACACCAAACACCACTTTCCACCGTGGCAAATCAATCCTATAATATGATGCTAATTTATCCTATCGGCATCAGAAGGCTGAAATTAAATCTAAATTAATCCATTTTAAAGTCAATTAATTAAAGAGAAATCCCAAACTTCAGCAGGCAATTTAAACCAAGATTCCAAGAGGCCACAGTGCTTTTCACCCCCAGCCAGGATGGATTCCAGTAGCTCCATACCAGTAAGAGTCAGAGGTGTGACTGACTCAGGAAAAAAAGGGAAAATATCAGTACATCAATCCATTTTATCTCCTCTGGGACAACCTCTGTGCTTCTTGAAGGCCTCTCGAATTTACAAAAATATTAGTAATATTAGGACATCTTGGTAAAATCAAGCATTTTTCACTCGCAGCAATTTCCATCAGGGTAATTTTATTTATGCCAAAGCACAGGGCAACTTGCTAAAGTTACAACATGTTCCTTCTTTTAAGTTCTTCAACTTGTTTCCCATATTCAGTTTTTCTGAAATTTCCATCTTAATGGCTCATGTTTGCAAATCTGGATTTTGACCAAACAATGTTAAAATTATCTTTAAATAAGGAAATGCTTATGTTAATTGTGATGCAACACTGGGAATTACGTTGGCAGCTCTCTCAAATTATTTTTTTCCACAGAAACTCCAGTTACTCCTCTGCCCACGACATGCACAACACCACACAAACTAAATTCCCATTTTGATGTAGCTTTTTTTGGTTTGCTGTTCCCTTTCCCTAGAGGAAGAACAGAATTACAGAATTGTTAGGGTGGACAAGCTCTACAAGTTCCTTGAGTCCAACCATTCCCACTGCCAGGGTCACCACTGCCCCACGTCCCCAAGTGCCACATGCACACTTTAAACCCACCATGGAAGGCTGGACAGCCCTTCCCATGGAGGAATTTTCCCAAAATCCAGCCTGAACCTCCCCTGGCACAGCTTCAGGCCATTTTCCCTTGTCCTGTCGCTGCTCCTGTGGCTTTGGGATTTCCTGAACACTTCCTCCTCCCTGAGTTCCTCTGCAGCCAAACCATACAAAGGGAATTGTGGACTCTTATCTCTTCATCCTCCTCGCTTTAATGATTTGTGCACATCAAAGCCTGATTAAAACCATTTAAGCCCTTCCATCACTGAAATCTCTTTAGCGTCTTTTGGAAATTAAATTAAATGCAGCAACAAAAAAAAACCTCCACGTGAATGCACAAAGCTGGACAATTATGATCAGATTTGGGGTTTTATAGTAATGTCAGCATGGATGGGGAAATACTTGGGAGTACACAGTATTTTGAAGGATAATTTATATAAAAATATAGCAGACTACCAATATAAGTATCAAATACTCATTTAAAACCAGACACCTCCAACAGGATCACACCAAGGAAAGTGAACATGAATTTCAAAGGAAAATGAAGTGAAAAACTGAATGACTGTTCAATGGTGTGAAATTTCCACAGGAACCAACTGTTGAGGGAAATATCTACTCTGGAACAATTTACCTCGGTGAAATCTTAGAATCCCAGCTAAGGACAAGTGGAAACAGTTTCCTGTGTCTCAGAGTTTAACTTGTCTCAAGGTTTTAACTGGTCACAAACACTGTTTTCCCAATGTCTGGTTCTGCAAATCCAACATCCTATTATTCTTTTCTCCAACTGGAAAATGTCTGTCAATGCAGTGATGTGTGACCCAACTAGAGTGAGGCACCAAGCACTCGCCCCCACCCACTCCAGGAGATGACAAAGTGACACCAAGACCTGGCTGCCCTCTCATTTGAACACCATACACAGCAAAGGCTACAGAGCTGGAAAGCTCCACGCTTCAGGATCTCCTCTGAGACCTTTTCTGACACTTCAGCCACCCCCAGGAGCTGCAGGAGGAGCACAAGAACTCCTCCACAAGGAACCCACTGAGCTGAGCAGCTCAGAAAAGTTTCCAGCCCAAAGGACAAACAGCTTGAAGCTGCTCTTGGAAACTGCAAATAATGTGGGAACATCAATCCTTCAGAAACAAACAGCTGAAGAGAAGCACAACCATTATCCTGCCTCTTGTCTCCTACCTCTTCATGTTCCCAGTGTAGCACTGGGAATAAATAGTGAGAAACTGCTGTGGGGCTGCAGAGCAGCACACCTACCCACAGGGAGAGATTTGGAGTGATAAAACAGCCTCTCCTGGAAAACATGATCACTACAGGATTACACATTAGCAAAAGTACACTCTATTTGTTTAATTATAAAACATGAAAGCGGCACGTTCGAGTAATTTATCAATAAATGTTATGACGTGAATAAAAACTAAGATGAACTGTAAAAAAAAACTAAAAACAGTAAAAGAGGGCTCTGAGCTGCCTCATGAGGTGTTATTTTCCATAAAAAGATGTGCAGGGAGATTTCTCTTAATGAGCTGTTAACAGAAGAAAATTAGTTCAAGACTTCAGGGCAAGAACTTCCCTTATTCCATGTTTGTACAGTATGGAGTACAAGGAGGTTCTTTTTCCTGCTGGTACCTGGTGCTACTGGCAGCCAATAACCCAGGTTTTACATTCATCAGCAAGAATTAATGAGCCAAGGAAGAACAGGAGACAAGACAACCTGAGCAACTCCAAGCACTGGGGAGAAAAGACAGAGTTAGGGAAAAGAGGGGTTTGAAACACAGAGCTGAAGAAAGAAACTTGGAAAGTAGTAAAAGTCTGAGAGCCTGGGGAGATGGCAGACACCAAAGGAGACACGAGTGCATGAGGCAAACAAGCTGCAGCTCCAGGGAACACGGAATTTTGGCTGCAGGTCCGAGGCTGGCCCAGCCCCAGGGAGCTGTGCAACACCGAGCTGAGAGCACGGCACAGGCACCTCGGGGTGCTCAGCTCGGCCACCTCGGGGTGCTCAGCTCTGCCACCTCGGGGTGCTCAGCACGGCCACCTCGGGGTGCTCAGCTCTGCCACCTCAGGGTGCTCAGCACAGCCACCTCGGGGTGCTCAGCACAGCCACCTCGGGGTGCTCAGCACGGCCACCCAGGGGTGCTCAGCTCTGCCACCTCGGGGTGCTCAGCACGGCCACCTCGGGGTGCTCAGCACAGCCACCTCGGGGTGCTCAGCACAGCCACCTCGGGGTGCTCAGCACGGCCACCTCGGGGTGCTCAGCACAGGCACCTCAGGGTGCTCAGCACAGGCACCTCGGGGTGCTCAGCACGGCCACCTCGGGGTGCTCAGCACAGGCACCTCGGGGTGCTCAGCACTGCTCCACACTGGGCACTGCTCATCCAGCTGCAATAGGGCACCTCGTGCTAAAAGGAGAATAAACCTGGATTCCTGCAGGAGAGCCACAGGCAGAGAAGAGCACCAGTTCAGCACTCGGGGCTGCCTGAGCTCACGAGAGCAGCTCGCTGAGAAGCAGCAGAGCTGTGCACTTGGATTTCCTCAGCACTGACAGCAGCCCTGTCATTTCACAAGCTGCAGAGGAGCTCGTTAGTCATTAGTGACTGCGGAGAGGGAACCATCCTGCAAGAGAAGAATAACTGCCACACAAGTTCTTTCATCTTGAGTTTTGCAATTCTATGAACTTGATTGCTTATTTTCTTAGTTTAACACAGTTAGCAATATATTTTACATACATCTAACCCTGCTCTAGCTAAATATATCCTGTTAAAGTTTCTTGACTTGTTTCCAGACACTCTCTCTTCATCCTACAGCCTCTCCATCTCCCCACAGCTTGGGGTGTTCTGTTCTCCCAGTTTAGAGAAGGTGACACCAACTGTGTTCTTGGGACAAACTCTGAGGCAGACACAGAATTCAAAGGAAGACAAAGGGTCTTGGTGGGAAGAACCTCAAAGCTCATCCAGTCCCACACCCTGTCCTGGGCAGGGACACCTTCCACTGTCCCAATGTGCTCCAAGCCCCAACCCACCTGGCCTTGGGCACTTCAGGGATCCACAGCTTCTCTGGGCACCCTGTGCCTCCCCACCCTCCCAGGGAAGGATTTCTGCCATGTATCTAATCTTAACTGCAGTTTATGTATCTAATCTCGAGTTTAGTTATTTCTTAGCCTCTGCTGAAGATAACTGTGACACCATAGTAGCGAGAGAAAGGAAATAGGTCTGAAGAACAAACCACATGTGAGTAACAAACTGAAATTATGTGGCCAAGAACAATTATTGCCCCAGAAAAGAAACCTCAGAGTCACCAAAAACTCCAGACTATTCCTACACCCTCACGCAGGGGGACTCCAAACAGGACTCTGTAAGTCATGTTCCTCTCCCAGCTCTACACACACTTCCTGCTGCCTCTTGGAAGCTGTTCATGCTCTCTCCACGTGCCCAAATCTGCCCATGGCAGAGGTGCTGCTTTCCTGGCTCAGCTCTCAAGATTCAACTCTCAGTATTTCCGCCCTCAGCACTGCAAATATCTGACGATCTGGAGCAAAGAGCGAGAGCAGCCATGATTACAAAACTCACAAACCCAGAGGATGAGCAGGAAGGGACGGGAGGGAGGCATCACAAACAGTCAGCAGCAGCTTTGGCACCTCTCCCAATCACTGAAAATCCAGCGGGGGACACAATGACAGCAATTCCAGCATCACCTGGTCACAGGGCTGTGCTGTGCTTCAGCAGATGCCAAGGCTGCTCTCAGGCAGCAAGGCACAGGTCACGTCTGCCCTTAGTCACATCCGACTGGAGCACCCACGGTGGAAAACACAGTGGGGCAGAACACAGAACACTGCCAGCAGCCACAGAACGACTGGGGTGCACATGGCAACCTATCATGGGCCAGCTGCAACCTCAGGACACATTTCTGCTGCAGCTCTTTACCTACAAAGCCCCAAAACTCCAAGTCTATGGCTTGTGCAGGTAGAAATGTGGCATCTTCTCATTAAAGACCTGGGTCGTAACCATGCAAAGGCATTTGCACATTCCAGCTTCCTAAAAGGACATCCTAGAAATCCACGTCATAATTCACTGTTGTTTTATCATGTTTTATCAAGTTCAGATCACTAGAACTGGGAAGAATGTTAAACCTATAAATATGAATTACTTTCTCGGGTTGCTGTGTGGATTCACACACACAAACTGACCCCAGGGGCTCAGCCTCACACTCCTGATGTCTGAGACAAGGAGAAAAGTGACAAAACAAGAACTGCAAAGATGTTTAGAGGAAATATCAGGGACCTGAGACAGCTTTTGAGGCTTGAGTGGAAATGAACTGTTTACTTTCGTTGCTGTTAAATTGTACTGGAGTGCTGAGGGCATTTCCATGTCTGTCTGAGTCTAACTGCTGAACACAGAGAGCTGCAAATACACTGTACAGAAGGCAGCAAATGATACCATTTGACATTGATACAACAATAAAACCATGATATTAACAATGCCAAAAGGTAAATTTTCCCTTTTGTTCCTCACCAACAAGACCTGCCCCAGTGCCAGTACAATCACTGAGTGACTCCAGGGTGACACTGGGACTGTCTCACACCTCCAGGGACACCACAACAGCACCAGTTTAATCACGTTCCCCTCATTAGAGGAGACAATGAAGTGACCACTCAGGTGCACAAGCACTCCTGCAAAGCACTTCACCAAACACTGTTTCGCAATAACCCCCCAGGCTGCAAATCCCCAGAGAAGAATTCCGTAGTTTTAAAGGAATGTCAGGAACTGGAAATACACCTGAGAGAAGCTCAGCAGCTGGGAGGGAGCCCAGGTGACAAACAAACACCCAGAGCTGAGCAGGAGCAGTTCATCTCACAGAATGTCACTGAGGAAGGACCTGCTCAGTGCCCTAGGGACAGGTGGGGGGCCTGGCTGCCAGCACTGGAAACATGGCAATGATTAAAACCATCACTGTTCCTAAGAAAATGAACAAACAAGGTTGTGATAAGGCAAGAGATCAGCTGGGGGGACCCTGAGTGCCACACCTGCCGTTTTCAGGCTCCTTTTCCATGGAACAGCATCTGCCCAGGCTGGGAGTGAGGTTTGGGCACAAGCACTTGGTTCTCCCCCAAAATTCAGTAGACCCTTTGCTCATTTCCAGAGACAATCCCAGACACAGCACTGAAGGCACAGATACCTGGGTTACACACCTCAACACTTCCTCGCTTTGTTTCGTTCATTGGAAAAGGGGAAAAAAGGTAAAAACTCAGCCCAGACTGCAGGAATGTTAAGCGACTGCTTTTCACGAAGTCCAACACAACCCCCCAGGGCTGAGCTTTACATAACAGCCACCCACTCACTCGGGACGGGATTGGGGCCGAACCCCGAGTGCTCCCTCCCTGACCTTCGGCAGCGCCTGCCCGAGCCCATTCCCGGAGCCTGGCACCCGGTGAGCCCCGGAGCGCCGCCGGTGAGCCCCGGAGCCCCGCGGGCCGGGCCGGTGCTGCCCGCTCCATCCCGGAGCGGTACGGCCCTGCAAGCCGAGAGCGAGGGGAAGGAACAAAGCCCTGACGTCAAGTACCGAACAGATTAAAGCCACCCCCGGTAGGGCAGGGCCGAGCAGGGCAGCGCGGCGCCCCGCAGCACCGAGCCCGCCGGATCCCGGTGCGGAATGCCCGGTGCGCTGCCCGGAAGGAGCCGGCCCTGCGCGGGTGTCACCGCGGGCAGCGGGCAGAGCCCCGGCTCCCGGCGGGAGATGCGCTCCGAGCGGCAGATCCCCCCGGGCAGGTTGGGCGGGAGGGCGCTCGGCAGTGCCGGGGCGGGGCGGCGATCCCGGGGCCGCGGGAGGCCCGGCCCGCCGCGCTCACCTGCGCTGGCCGCTCCGCTAGGCCCGGACCATCTCCTGGCTGCCGCCACCGGCGAACGCTGAGGCCCGAGGAGGCGCCGGCGAGTCGCGGAGCGCCGGGGGGCGCGGGGCGGGCCGGCCCGGGCGGGGGGGCGCCTCACAGGCGGGCGGCCGCTCCGCAGGGGTGCCGGCGGTCCATGGCGGGCCGGTGCCGGGCCGGCGGCTCGCAGGGCTCGGGCAGGGCCGCGGCGGGGCCGGGGCTGCGCTGGGCCCTGTGCCGGTGCCGATGCCGATGCCGATCCCGGCCCGGTCCGGTCCCGCCTGGCGCTTCCCGGCGGCCCCCGCGCGCCGCCGCCGCCCCGATCACGTGACGCGCGGGAACCACGTGACCCCGGGAATCGCGCGTAAGGGGCGTGGCTAATCCCTGGCCCCGCCCCCCGAGCGGCCCGGCAGTCACGTGGGCAGCGCGCGGGGAGCGGTCCCGGGGTGCGGCGCCCCCTGGCGGCGGCGGGCGGAACAGCCTGGAGCATCCGGATACACCGGGAGAGGCGCGGGGGGACCGGAGGGGACAGGCTGAGGGGTGAGCTGAGCTCCCGCGGCTCACCGGGAGGGGACAGGCTGAGGGGTGAGCTGAGCTCCCGGGGCTCACCGGGAGGGGACAGGCTGAGGGGTGAGCTGAGCTCCCGG
Source organism: Lichenostomus cassidix (assembly GCF_008360975.1). NCBI lineage: Eukaryota > Metazoa > Chordata > Aves > Passeriformes > Meliphagidae > Lichenostomus > Lichenostomus cassidix. The sequence continues at coordinate 17,548,073 of NC_139494.1, forward strand.
GGCTCACCGGGAGGGGACAGGCTGCGGGGTGAGCTGAGCTCCCGGGGCTCACCGGGAGGGGACAGGCTGAGGGGTGAGCTGAGCTCCCACGGCTCACCGGGAGGGGACAGGCTGAGGGGACACCGCTGTGGCTGAAGGAGCGGCAGGAAAAGATGGAGACACTTACAGGGGATGGAGTGCCGGGACACGGGGAATGGCTTCCCGCTGCCACCGGGCACGCTAGATGGGAGGCTGGAAGGAATTGCTCCCTGGCAGGGTGGCGAGTCTCTGGCATTGCTTGCCCACAGAAGCTGTGCTGCCCCTGGATCCCTGGCAGTGCCCAAGGCCAGGCTGGACAGGGCTTGGAGCAGCCTGGGACAGTGAAGGTGTCCCTGCCATGGCAGGGGTGGCACTGGGTGACCTTTAAGGTCCTTCTAACCCAAACCATGCTGCCATTCTGGTGTCAAGCCTGGGTGAACAAAGCAGGCTGTGAAGATCCACCTGAGCCATTGTCCCAGGGCTGATACAGGCACAGCTTGGACAAACAGAATTTCACAAGGCAAATCCATTTGCTGGAGAACCTCCTGTTTATTAAGGACTCCTCCCTAAGGAAATAAATCAATCCCCTAATCCACAGAGACTACAATGCACTTGCATCCAAGGCACCCAAAACCTGTTTCTGACTGGCAGCTGTTTGGGTTGATAAAGCCCCATTGATTGGGATGTCATTCCCTGTTCCTGCTCTCCCCTCTGTTCCCAGAGCTTCTCCTTGAAAGGTGATGGTTTTTCCTGAGGCTCTTTTCCTGCCAGGCTGCATCAATTGCTCCCCTCAGTGAGCAGTGGCAGCTTTGCTTGGAGTGGGAGGGATTAAACAGTGCAGTCCCTGCAACAATTCCTGGTTAGCAGGGGTTTTATAAAATTCCTAATCCAGTGGGAGAGCAGGGAGTGAGGCAGGGGCAGATGAAGCAGGGTAGGGCTCTGGCCAGGCTGGGGGTTTAATCTGTAAAATAAGAACATGTAGAGACAAAGTAACCAGAAAGGGCAATTAAAAAAAAAAAAGCCAATACAAACATTGTATTAAAACCTGAACTTTTTAAACAAATAATCTGGACACAGAGGGACTTCTGGCTGGAGAACTTCCTGGGGAGCAATACTGCCCCAGGATTGCCAGGGCAACTCCAGATGAAACCTGCACACAAACACCACAAATATTTTAGATATTTGCAGTAAGCAGCAGCTTAGCAACTACTGTTTAATAATTTATTCACTTTCCCATTAAATGGTACATTCACTCCACGAGACTTAAACACCTTTCTGGTAGTTTTATTTACAGTCTGCAGCGTGTTCTGTAAAACACAGAGTGATCACAGACAGACACACAACACAGGATTTTCAAACATTTAAATAAGTACAGTTTATTCCAAAGTAAGTCTACACACTACTTTTTCCATAAAAATATAAAAAATAGTTTAGTTACTGTATTTTACCTAAACCAAGATACTTCAGAATTCTTCCACAAGTGATGCTCCCTCCCCAAAAAGGGCACTCCAACAATAAGAAACTCAGGAGATTGCATCACCAAATAAAACACTAAAGCCAACTGCTTCAATCCACCACAAAAATAATTCCCACTCTGCACCCAGCAATCCCTGTTCTGCAGTGTGTTTTCATCTGCTTTTGTTGGTTTTGTGGGGTTTTTGCACTCTTTTCTCCCAGGGCAATTCCCACAAACATGTTCTCAGTGTCACAAAAAGGACTGAATTTCTGCAGATTGTCACTCAGCACGTGCTCACCAACCCAGCCTGGCAATCCTGCATTTCACACATTCCTTGGGAAACACTCTCCTTTGAGACCTTTACTTCAAGGAGTCTCTTTTTCCTACCGAGCATCCAGTGAAAACAGTGCCCAGTTTTATTTGGTGCTAATCCTCTGGTTTTGCTGACCAGATTCTGGATGGGAACATTCAGATGGAGTTCAGCAAAACACCCACTCCAGCCCTTGTCTCACTGGGGTACACTGAATTTACAAAAAAAAGGCACAAAGATGAAACTCCTAAAGCAGCATCAGCCCCAGTGCAGGGAGCTGCTGCTTCCCAACACCAACACCCTGTGTCTCAGGAAACACTTCCAACACACAGCCAAGGACACAGGGGAGTGAAAAGCCCAGAGGCTCTGGGCAGGACAAGCACTACATTGATCAGTAACAAATCAACACTAGCTCAGTTGGATGGTGCAGTTAAGACTCGACCTGGAAGCATCAGGAAAAGCCATTGGAACACAAGCTCAGCAGCACAGAACCCATTTGTCACCAGAGACATGGGAGGCTCTGTGTGTGACACGCTGTGCATTCAGGCTCAACAATGCCACAGCTCCACAGCAGCACTGAAAAACTTCTGCTTTTAACAGTTTAGAGGATTTTCTCAATGGAAGTGAAGCTGTCATTAACAGAGGAACAGCACGTGATGCACAGCATAATCTGCCATAAAAAGCTTTTGCTTTCCAGCATGTAAACATCCAGGTTACTGGACCTTAGCTCATATAAACAAATCTGATGATAGATCATTTTTTTCCTTTGGAACTAAAAAAGTAAAATCTTCCATAAAAGGATAAACCACAAAAATACTCTCTCAGTAAGTCTCACGTGCCATTTAATACCTTCCATGTCCTAAGAACAACTATGCAAAACACTTAGAAAGTCTGAGCAGTAGAAATGTTGACCATTGAGCTGTTTGGCAGCCATGTGCTCCAGGCCCTGGGGAGGGCATTGTCACTCACTCCACACCAGTCCTGCACCTCCCCAGCTATTTCTTCTTCTTCTTCTTTGGGGGTTCATCCTCCGAGCTGCTGTCTGTGCTGCTGCTGCTGCTGCTGGAGGAGCTGGAATCCGAGTCGAAGTCGGAGGAGGAGGAAGAGCTGCTGGAGGAGGGGGAGGAGGAGGAGGAGGAGGAGCTGTCCTCACTGTCACTGTCCGAGGAGGAGGAGGAGGTAGAGGAGTCCTCGCTGTCAGAGGAGGAGTCACTGGCTGAGCTGTCACTGCTGCTGCTGCTGGAACTGGTCACACTTTTGGACCTGAGAGAGGACAAAGAGCTGAGCACAGTCCTGCCAGAGCCCATCACACCGTGTTCTCTGCTCTGTTGTAATAATCCAAAGATCAACTATTTGCCTTGAAAATTTCCAGGCCTCACCATCTCCGATGAATCCCTGTGCCCTCCCCTCCCTTTTCCACTCCTGGATGAATGGATTTTGGCCATTTGAGGAATGGCAGAGTGGCCCCAGGGACATGACAAAGCCCAGCAGGACTGCAGAGAGAGGGAGAGTGGGAAAGCTGGCCATGATCTCAGTGCTAGCCATGAGCAGGGGCTTTACTGGCCTGTCTGTGCTGTGCTGCCCAAGCCCTGGGGAAAATGAACCAAGCTCAGTTCCTGCCTCACCACTGCAACAGAGTGAAATTCTGGCACTGCAAGAGTCAGGGCAGGTTTCATCAGTGATTTCACCAAGGTCAGAGCTGCTCCCAACAAAAACTGTTCTTAGATTACTCCTGGCAAAAGAACCCAGAGTACCTGCCACTACAGGATGCTTGTGTTTTCCAGGTGGAGGAGAAGGGTGGAAACAATCCAAGATTAAGACAGAATTATGAACACAGCAAAGAGGATTTCTGTATGCTCTGCACTCTTTTTTCCACATTCAGCCCTCCCTGGGGCCGTTGTTCTCAAGATCAACATCTCTGGTTAAGGGAGGTGATATGAATTCCAAGAAAGTACAATTCAATTTTCCCATATATCTTTCCCCAAAATACAAGATACTGATTCACCTCCCTTCCCAGCAAAGTCAATCAAAGAACATGCAAGAATGTAAATTATGATAATGCAGTCTCTTGTTTTCATTAGGAAATTGAAGTAGTATTTTTTATCAGTGTTTGTTTAAATATAACAACTCAGGAAGTGCCTGTGTTAAGGTTATTGAAGAGTGTGAGGTTTTTTTATCATATCAGCCCTGTCAGCTGACAAATGTGGGTGTGGATTAAACCACAAAGCACAGAAGTTTTTATAACACATCTGTAATCTGCTATCAGTGTGTGCAGACACAACTGCTGCCCATTACAGATAAATCCATCAGGGCTGCTTAAGTACTGACTTATCTGAGGAAAAACCAGCACTAAGATGAGGAAAATTTTAAAAAATGGGAGTAGATGTTTCAATCTGGCCAGTCCCATAAGATGGGCAGGAATCAGAGGATCCCCTGCCTATCTCTGAACTTTGCCTGATCACCTTTCACAGAATCCACAGCAGCAATCCATGGCCATCCAGTGTTTAGGTTGGCTCCAAAACCCTCTCACAGAAACATCAGGATATTGCACCTAAAGCTGCCTCTCCCAGAGGGGAGCAATGGCTGGGAGGGGAAACAGGCAGCTACTTGTTCTCAGGAGAGGCAACTCGTGGGCTGTTGGTACTGACAGCAGGAGGATGGAGATGGCAGCAGGTAAAATTCCAATACCAAATGCAGCTAGGGAATGTGGCAGAGCAAACTGAAGGTTGGTAATTAAGATTTCCCCTCTGTGAAAGCACAGAATTTCCCCAGCAGGTACCATTCATCCTCCTCAAGACAAGTTTCCAAGAGCTCATCTCTGATTCGGTGCCCCAGTGAGGGCCAAGTGCTGGTGGAGCCCAGGCTGTCACCCCCAGGCTGTCACCCCCAGGCTGTCACCCCCAGGCTGTCACCCTGCTCTGCTCCAACACCCCCAGGGGTTTTCCACGTGCCACTGACACCCAACCCACAATTGTGGGCACAGCCACAGCTGGGGCCTGAAGAAAGGAGGGAATTAGGAGTGAATTAGGACACAATCCTACCCTTCAGAGAGGCAGATTTACCTGTGCTGCAGTATCAATAGGCTCTCAATGGATAACTCAAGAATTCCAGGTGGGAAACTGAAGCCAAGGAGCAGCTGGAAGGGAACTCTGTGTCACCTGAGGTCACAGGGCTCTGCAGCAGCTGCTCTGCCTCAGCCTGTTTTTCTGGTTAAGCCTGAGCTCCCTTATTAGTGTTTATATCAAAACAAACACACTCTGGGTAAAAGCTTCATGCTCTTCCTGACAGAACCCAAACTTTTACAGAGTTTTATTTTAAATCTGGAACTTAGATATTTGCTGGATTCCTCACATTTGATTGTTATAATAAAAGTCTAAATAGCAAACTATCTTGAAAGGAATTTACATTGATGGATTCTGTGCTTCCATAGAAGCAGGAGAATAATTCAAATTTACAAGAGTTTTAAAATTTCAAGGAAAAATAGCCCAAACCACTCCCTTCTCCATGAACTCTTCTGCTCATTTTTGCACTGATTTGGAGCTCAAATACTGTAAATAATTATGCCAGTAAAGGCTGCAGCATCTGAGGAGGCAGAAGCTGGAAGAGGCCTGAGCTGCCCAGCTCCAAACCAGTTAATTCATGATCTCACCAGTCCTGAGTAACTCCAGCAATAAATGGGCACTTCTGGGACAGCAGCCTTTGCTAAAACACACTGTGACAGCCCAGCATTCCAATAAACCACATTCCACAGGACAGCCTGGAATAAAGAACATTTTAAAGATCTGCTCTGCCTTATTTACTGCCTGCCACACACAGCAAAAGGCCTGGCCTTTAAACACCTCCTGAAAACTGGGTTAGGTCAGACTGAGACAGAACTGGCAGTAAATGGGAAGAGATGCTGAGGCTGTTATTGCACAGACATTCCCCTGGAGTAAAGCTCCCTACATGATTCCAGGAGTGTTACAGCCACAGCAGTTCTGGCTGTTCCTCCAGCAGCTCTGCTAAGAGAACAAACTCCCCAGCAAACATTAATGCAAAGTAAAGTACAAACAATGTCAAAAGAGTTTTTGGCTCCAACTAGGACTTGGAGAGGGTTGTTTCCTGGATTTTGGTTTAGTTTGGGATCGAGGGGATTTTATTTGGTTTTGGGGTTGGGTTTTTTCAGATGGTTTATTTCATCCTCTAGACAAAGATTCAGAGAGAACTGGCAGAAGAAGGGAATGAAAACAACAAAAAGCAGAGCAGGATGGGCAGGTGGAACAAAGACCAGAAAACCCCATGCCACCCTTGCACAGTTTCAGAGACACCTGATGGACTTTGAGGCAGAAATAGGAAGACATTTATTACTACAGCAGGAACATCAGAAGAAAATCAGCAGAGATAAAAACAGCAAAAGAAATTGAGAGTTTTTAGACAGCAAAGAGTAGAAATTCTCCAGATATCTGTCAGAGAAAAGCCTGTAATGAGCTCAAAGCAGTAAAATCAAAACTTGTTTGCAAAGCTGACTTCTGGCACCCCTCTCCCAAAGTGCTGCAGGAACAGCCAGTGCAGGACCAACCCCCTGTGGAACAGCAGCACCACTCCCACCAATCCCACATACCTTTTTTTCTTGGTCTTCTTTTCTGCAGCACTTTCTCCAGCACTAATTAAGGGGGGAAAAGAATGACTTTGATTAATGCAGTAGGAAAATTAAATAAATAGCAGAATAGTGAGGCTGAGCTTAATATTCAAAGGGCACTTGGCAGCTCAGTTTTTTGCAAAGCAGAGCAAAATCCACCTACAAGGCAGGGGAGGAAAACCCAGTAATTCATCTCTAATTTTCTGTGTTATTTATGCTCTTTTTGTAGGGACAACAGCAGCTGGGATGTGAAAGGAAGAAAAAGAGAAAAGGATACAATGAAGTTGTGTGTAACTATATTTGGCAATAAGTGAATTGATTGAAATGAAGGGTAAAAGTTTGAGTTAGCCTGTAACTTTCACATTTCTTTCAAGTGCAAAGAGAAACAGAAAAATCCACTTAAATTGATGCTTTCCAGCCATATGTCTTTCAGATTCCCAAGTGCTCATCCACTTACACAGTTTTCTGGTGACACAGAAAAAAGTTCTTTGTGTGCCAGAACAACGAGATTTCTGCAATTTTTTAGTTGCACACATAAGGTATGAAAACATCATCATCACACAGCAGAGTGTGATGATAACATCACCAGGATTCCCTCATCCTCCTGCCTGTCCAGCCCCTGCTCTGAGTAGCTCACTGACACCTCCAGGGTGTCCACCAGAACTGTGGGGTCAACACCAGGCAAACACCAGGATCCTGGAACAACTGGGAAAGGAATTAATGCTGAGAAAGCCTGGATGTGGTCATCAGAAGTAAACATTGAACTTATTAAGCTGGGTTTGCCTTCTGGTTAATGATTGCTGTGTGGGTCTTTAAAGGTGGTGACACAAGTTCTCCAAAGCAGACCTGTGGGAGACCAAACCTCTCACAGGCAAGGAAGAACCTTCCAAAACAAGTGGTATAAAAAGCACAAGTGTGACCCAGGAAGTTGTTTTTGCATGAAGAAAAAGCTTCATCCTTGGGAGTGTAGCACTGGCAGCTAAGGAACAGGTCCCTCCTGGCACAGCTAAGGAGCTTATGGTTATATAACCCCTGTGAATGCAGCCCAGTTTAACCAGGATTAAACACTGCTCCCTCCTAGGCATTACTCAAGGCTTCCTTCTACAAGATGACTTTTCCCAGCACATGCCCCTCACACCAAGGGCTGGAGCAGCCCCAAAGCACACTGCACAGTCCTGTAACTCCCACATGAAAGGATCTCAGACTTAAACCCAAGGACAGAGAAGGAATTTCACCCTCAGTTCACCATCCTCCAGGGTTAACCTACAGAATCCACCAGAAAAGGGGCAGAAAAGCAACTGGGAAATAAGCTGAGACTTAAACTTAGCCTAAAAATCTTGAGCCTGTGAAGAGACTCTGTCTCCAAATGCAACCAAGTTTCAGAGTCCAAGTGCTCCTGATGCCAATCTACAATACTGGGTGATTCTAATTACTTCACAATTACTCACTGGATCAAAATTAATTTCAAAATCAATCACTGTACAGCACTCTTCTCACAAGCTAATGAGCCTCCACTTCAGGCAGTGTTTCAGCCCTGTGACTCACAGTTGCTGAGCTGGAGCAGCTGCCAGGCCAAAGAGCCCTGTGTGCCAGAGGTTCCACCCTCTTCTGTGCCATCAGCAGAGCAGCAAAAGCTGGGAATGCTCTCTCCATAGCTCACATCCTGGCAGTGGGATGAGCTGGAAGGGGCAGTGACTGAGGCACAGGGCCAAACCCTCAGGAATTCCAGGTGCAAGGAGTGGCTCTGGGAGTGACACTGGCCCTCTTCAGCTCCCAGAACCAAACTGGAGCTGAGTGGCAGAAATTATCCTCACACAAGGGAATTTCATGGAAAACTGATGTGCTACCTTCTTGTCTCTCTGGAACTGTTTGTTACAATAATTATTAACCTCATTAAAGCATTAAAATGTATTCCCAGAGCAAAGTGGAAAGGAAATCAAGTGCTACACGAGAGTTTTGTTTAGGTTTCTCTGTTTCTTCCACTTTCTCAGATGTCACAACAGGAAATAATTGTGCAATTTAGGGAGATGTTTTTACTTCATTGAGTTAAACCTGATAACCCAACTGTCCTCCACTTGTTTGACCCCTGCAGCTCCCAAGGGAGCTGGGCTGGGCCAGGCTAGACTGCACCTCTGAACAGCAAACCTGGACACAGGGCAAGAGCCTCTGCTTTGCTATAAATACATTTACAGCTTTCACACCCAGCTGGTGGATAGCAAATAAACATGAAATCAAATAACCAAGGAATTCAGGAAACTACTCCACTACCCAAAAGGCTCCAACTATTTTAACTTTGGCTCAGTGCATGTTTTTTGTTTCAGACACACCAGAACAGTTTTAAGTGTATTTCAGAAAAGCATGTGTTAGTGAAAGACTTAAATCAAATTAAAATGTTAATTTTAATCCTCTGGGACCTGAGTGTACATATTTCACCTAACACACAATCAGCTCTAACATCAAGCACACTAACATTAACACACATCACACAATCTGGAGGAAAAGATCACAGAAAATGGGCTGGGACACCACTTTTTCTTTAATTTCATTAATAAAGCAGACATTTCATCCTGCCAGTCTTACCTCTGTTGCAGCAGGAGCTGCTTTTCTTTCTCTTTCAGGATTTTGGCCAGCTGAGCTGTCCTTGAAGGCCTGTGCAGGTATTTTCTCTTCCCTGTACATTCATATGTCCAGTGGCCAAACTCCAAACACTTCTGACACCTCACATGCTGCTTGTTTGCCTCCCTAGAAAAATGCAGAATTGCTTAAGTGACTCATTCCAAGTCTGTTCTACCCTGTGAAAAAAATATTTATTTCTTTATCATGCAGCTTTAATCAAGTTATGATTAAACCAGTTGTTCAGAGGTTCCTCCACTTGTCCCTTGAATCAGGACATGAACAGAACCATCAAGCACACACAGAATTCAGGCAAACAGATCTTCATTTATTAAAACACTTTCACATGGGAACGACTACACTGCACAAGTTGCTGCTCTCCAACAGCTGCAGGTGGTTCTGCCTTCAGAGAAATCATTGAAATGATGTTTTAGAACACAGTTAGCAAAGAGCAGCTACTTTGTTGCCAATTTCTAGATTTAAACACTCAAGTCCCAAACTGCCCAACTCTCACACACAGCCCAGGACTCTCGGAGAGGCTCTGGGTAAATCCAAATAAGCTCCATCCAGGAGCTGCTAAAGCCTGGCAGAAGGTTGATCTTTGGAACAACCAGATTCCTGCTCACTTTGTGCAGAGTGAATGCACCTCCCTGACTGCCCTGTCCCAAACCTCCTGCAGCAGCAGGCAGATTTCACACTCATTTCACTTCTCACACTGGTAAAATCCCGTGGGCATTTTTAGCAATCAGCGAAGGGAAAACACTCCTATTTTCATGCTGGAGCTCTTAAGCTGCTGTTGTGCAGCTCTGCAAAGCTGTTTTGCCTCCTCTCCCAGCTGCTCTCTTCCTTCACAAACAAGGGAAGTCACCCAGCCCAGGGGCTGCTCAAGGTCACAACCAAAATGAGTTCTGAGCCAGGGCTGAGCCCAAGGTCTGTGTCACTTCAGTTCCCTGTCACTGCTGCCATTTCCTGACACCTGCAGCTTCCTTTCCAAGCACCAAAATACGAATTTTTCAAGGCCAGCCCATGTAAACTGTCTGAAATTGCAGCCTGGCTGACACAGGAAGCTCCCAGAGTCCTCCATGAGGATGAAGTGACAGACCAGCAGTGAGCATTTCTCCTTCTCCAGCCAAGCTGTAAACTGCTGCTCTGTCAGCTTCAGCCTCCACTTTCTGTGCAATTCCTGGAGGGAATCCTGTTCTGGACAGCCCTCAGTTCTTCAGTGCAAAGAGCATTCAGCTTCATCCTCCAGCCTCAGAAATACTCAGCTAAGCCAGCACAAAACCCTGATAAGCTAACAGACTGCACAGCACAACAAACTCCTAATAAATCCCCAAGCCTGGAGCAAAGGCTGGCAGAGGGACAGCTCAGCACTGCCCCACCAAGCACAAAAGCACCAAACCAAGAAATGAGTCCTTGACTCAAATCAAATGATGAGTTAAAAGAACAAGTATTCCATGCATACTTTGAAATCCCGAGTTACTTTCCTCTGGAAAATAGGAAAGAAATTACAATGAAATCATGAACAAGTTGTCCACATCCTGCACACTGTGATGGGGCAAAACCCCCAAACGCAGTCCAAAAATTGGAACGAGAGGCATAAATTAATTTAAGGAAAGAAACAATAGCCAAACCACCAAAGAGCTGAGAAACCACCAGCAGCACTACACGGCAGAGAGACCCACATCTGCTGCACTTCATAAACCAGCAAAAACGAGCTTTCCTCCTTTCAGAGCTCTGCTATCAGATCGTTTCGGTGATTGCAACATCCTCATCTGAGCTAAAGTCGCTCGCTTTGCTTTTCTTTGCCTTTCTGAGAGTTCTGGAAATGTATCATAGTAACACGAACCCGAATGTTGTTTGTTCACGTTTGAACTGTCGAGTCTGCGACGGGGAGCAGTGACCCCTGCCCCCGGAGCTCCTCCCCGCAGCCCGAGCCCCGCGCTGCCCGTGCCCAAAGCTCCCCAGCGGCACCTCCGAGCGCCAGACGCCAACAACTTCCTCTGCCTTTCCACAAACGCTCTCGTTCCCACCGCCCCGAGCACTCACGGAACACCCCGAGCGGGAAAGAACCCCCCGAGCCCCTCGAGTCCAAGCCCCGGCCGAGCACGGGACGCCCCAAGGCCGCCAGCGTTCACCCCAGCCGTGTTTTGGGGCGATTTCCCCTCCGCCGAGCAGGGCTCCCCCCGGGCCGCACCGCAGCGGCGGGGAGGGCTCTGAGCGCCCAGAAAGCGCCGGGCCCCGCAGCCCTGCCCGCGCCCGCCGCTCCCCAGCCCGTGCCCGCCCGGCACGGCCCGCCCGGCCCCACTCACGCCTGTCTGCGGGCGATCAGCCGGTGCATGGGCGTCGCCATCTTAGCTCCCGCGCCGGAAGTGAGGTGCCGCGGGGCACGCCGGGATGGGTGGCCGGCGCGGGGCATGCCGGGACATGCCTCCCGGTGGGCAGCGTGCGGCTGCCATACAGAGCGAGTCCTCCGGGGTCATAGAGACGGAGCCCTCCGGCGGCCAGAGCGGCCGCGGCCGCGGGGCTGCTTTCTGTAGCGCTCCCTGCCGCTCCCGCCTTGTCAGTGCAGCGGCCGGTCCGGGCCCTGTCCCGGTCTGTTCTTGTCCTGTCCCGGGCCCTGTTCCTGGCCTGTTCCTGTCCTGTCCCGGGCCCTGTTCTTGTCCTGTCCCGGGCCCTGTTCCTGTCTTGGTTACTCCGCGGTTTGTTTGGTGTGCAGTCATCCAGCTCCGATGGCTTAATTTGTAAATATGTGACATGGAATTATCTTTCAGGTTTGATGGAAAACCATGGCAACCAGAAGAAAAGTAAATGTATTATTTTAATATTTATTTCCCTGTAAATTCTTGAGATAACAGAACTTGTGGAAATGGCTCGTGGGTAACTTTGGTAGCACAGGGAGGTGGATTTTGGGGTGGAATCCCATCTCTGGTGTGATTCATATCAGAGCTTGAGGCAACCTGATTCCCAGAGCCCTCAGCTGAGGGGATCGCAAAGCCTTTCCTGTTTGAATATCCCAGAATAGCCCAGAATAGCCCAGAATAGCCCAATGAACCCTACGTCAGGTGACGTGTGAGGGTTATTTACAGCAGCCCAAGGAAGAGCCTGGGCCAGACACCAGCCAGGGATTATTTTAAGCCCACATTCATGGTCGTGTTTGGAGAGTGTTAATGAATTCTGAGAATGAATTGGAATTGCACTGAACTGAAAACTGGAGCTTCTGGGAGAACACTGGGATGCACCGTGGCGCTGGATTTCCATTGAAATCATGTATTCTTGTGCAGATCACAGGAAAAGGAGGGTATGAAGTGTGCCAGACACGGATATATATGTGAAGCTCCCCGGGGGAGTAAGTTTTGGGCAAGTCTGGGGGCTGCAGGCAGGGATGAGGAGTGAGCAGGGCACAGAGTGAGTGAAGCACTGAGGGAAGCACAGTGTGACACTCTGAGGAGCAGTGTGTGACCAGAGCTGTCTGCTGGGCTGGCACAGCCCCTCTCCCCCACCGCCCTGCCGTGCTCAGGACAGCAGCCCTGGCAAAGTCCCAGCACCAAAGTCCCAGCCCAGGGTCACTCCGGGGCACTCCAATCCCCTCCCATGCCAGGCTCTGTTCCCTGCCTCTCTTTGGAAAAGCAAAGTGAAAAACAGAAAAGGAAATGGGGTTCACAGAGCTGTGGGTTGTACAATATTCCCCACGTGGAGCAGCAGCCGGGGCCGTACCTTGTCCTATGCCAAGGACTTCCGAGGTCAAACCCTTCATTAACATGCTGTCATTAGCACCGTGATGCAATTCCCAGTGCAATTCCCAGTGCAATTCCCAGCCCACCGGCAGCTGCCAGAGCGGCACACCGGAATGGCTGAGCTCTGGGGCAGGAGTCCTTCCTGCCGGCAAGATTGAGTTTCCCTGCCGTGTGTTTAGTGTGTCACTAAAACAGGGAGCAGCGATGTAAATACAGCGCTGGGGACTTGGTAACGCGCTCTTTGTAACACACTGCACTGCCGCATTTTTGGCGTGTTTTATCACGGAATTAAAAGCATTCCCAAACATTCAGTTTCACAAAACTCATAGATGGAAGTATCAGGTTTGTGGTAGGATGAATCCACTCATCCCTCATGCTTTCATCCCCAAAACTTCCCTTGGCAGAACCTTTTACAGAGCTCCAGTGCCCACTGCCCCCTCCACTGCTGAGACCATGGAATGTGCTGGAACTTCTAGGGATTTTTTTTTTTTTTAAATTTATTTATCTTTTTAGGGATTCCTGATCCCTAAAAGGACTTTTCTCCCACATGTCCACAGATCACTTGGTGGCCAAACACTCCTGTGGACAACATGATGTATCTATAATCATCCAAACTGCAGCAAGAGGGGCTCAGTGAGATGTAATTAATATTAAAATATGATGTGATGATTATAGACCAAGTGTACTGTAAATCCTACTGGATATAAAGCAATCATATGCTGATTTTTTTTGGGAGTATGGCTGGTGCCAATTTATCTTTTAAGCACGCTCCCAAATTATGACACTGGGGATTTTCAATCTGGGATCTCAAAACCAACCTTCGGCTTTCTGCTGTAATTCAGAAAAAATCAGAACATCCAATTCCAGAATGGTTTGGGTTGAAAGGACCTTAAAGATCATCTCATTTCACCCCTGCCATGGCAGGGACACCTTCCATTATTGCAGATTGCTCCAAGTCCCATCCAGCCTGGCCTTGGACACTTCCAAGGATTCTGAACTGCAAAAGAAAAATTATAAGGAGGCATTTAAGTACTTTTCTGCGAAAACTGTGTTTCCAGAAACCGCAATTTCTGGAAACTGCTGTTTCCATCCACCCCACCTGTCACCCTCATTACATCATGGGGAGAAAAAAGTTTCTCTAAACCGCTTTTCTGCGGCACCGACAGCCTCGGACTGAGCGAAATGACTCGGCGACCTTCGCAGTACTGCCAAGTTGTGACTTTATGGCCTTTTCCGCCCATTCCTCGAGGATTACGCAAGGCAGCAACCTCTCCCCTCAGAAAGGGCGCGCACTCCCCTCAGCGCCCCCCGCCCTCAGCGCGCCGCGCGCTCTCGCGAGATCTCGGCCGCCCTTAGCGCCGGCGCGGCCGCGGCCCGACGGGATCTTTCGAGAATTGCCGGTGCCGCGCTCCCCCTCAGCGCCGCCGCCATGTCCGTGGTGGGCATCGATCTGGGCTTCCAGAGCTGCTACGTGGCTGTGGCCCGCGCCGGCGGGATCGAGACCGTTGCCAACGAGTACAGCGACCGCAGCACGCCGTGAGTGAGCCGGGGAGCCGCGCTGAGGCGGCGGCAAGGCCCCCGCGGGGCACGGTGTGGCGGGGCCGGGGAGGGAGGGAAACGGCGGGGCCGGGAGGAGCGGAGGTGTAAAGTGCTTGGAGAGAAGCGATAAAGCGCGACACACACGGAGGGGGCCCCGGGAGACCTGCTCAGGTGTCTTTCATAGAATCACAGAATCGTAGAGTGTTAAGGGGTTGGAAGGGACCTTAAAGCTCATGCAGTTCTACCCCTCTGCCGTGGGCAGGGACACCTTCCACTGCTCCAGGTTGCTCCAAACCTCATCCAGCCTGGCCTCGAGCACTTCCAGGGATGGGGCAGCCACAGGTTCTGTGGGCAGCCTGAGCCGGCGTCTCATTACCCTCACAGGGAAGAATTTCTGCTGTATATCTAACCTGAATTTCCCCTCTTTCAGTCTGAAGCCATTCTCCCTTTTGCTGTCAGTCCAGTTCCTGACGCAGAGTCCCTTTGCAGCTTCCTTGCAGCCCCTTCAGAGGCAGGAAGATGCTCGGAGGTGTCCGCACAACCTTCTCATTTGCAGGCTGAGCAGCCCCATCGTTCTCAGCCTTTCGGTGCAGCACGGCCGGTTTGTCCCCCCCGAGGCGGGGCTGTGCTCTTGGGATTGGAAGGACGGGGGCTGTGAGTGTAGGGAAAAGCATCTCTGGCTGCTGGAAGTGCCAAATTAGTTCCGTGTGTGTTCTGGTAGCACAGCTGTCATTCTCCTGCCCCCGGCACAGCAGGACCAGGGAGGGGAGGGCTGAGCTGGTACCATGTGTGAGCCCCATGGCGTGTCCTGGAATCAGAGTTTGGAAAAGCTGCTCAGCAGCCTGGAGTGCCAGGACAAGTGGGATGGTTTCAGACTGACAGAGAGGAGGTTTGGATTGGGTATTGAGAAAAAATTGTTCCCTGTGAGGATGCTGAGACCCTGACACAGAGTGCCAGAGAAGCTGTGGCTGCCCCTGGATCCCAAGACCAGGCTGGACAGGGCTTGGAGCAGCCTGGGACAGTGGAAGGTGTCCCTGCTCATGGCAGGGGTGGCACTGGGTGAGCTTTAAGGTCCCTCCCAACCCAAACCATTCCATGATTCCATGATACAATGTGATCAGTATATTCTAGCCCTGCTCCTATAATGATCCCTCTCAACACATTCTCAACAGGAGTGTGCATTTGCCTCTCTTTAATAAGGAACTTCCTAAGAAGGAGAGAGGGAACTGGGATAAAACTCTAATGAATGAATTGCAAAATGAAAGTGAAAAAAGAATTTGCATCAAGAATTGGGCATCAAACCTGAAGGGGAACTGTGGGGAAAGCTGTCCTAAAAGTGTTTCTGCATCTTACCCTATGTTGCAGTACTATTTAATACCTTTATACCTTTATTTAAGCAGATATTGAAATAGCTGTGTTGGTGAGTCATTTGCATAATCTTCAATGTTTGGGTTTTTTAGATCCCTTTCATCACTTCAGAAAGTTCAGAGTGACCTTGCTTCTTGTTAGACAATACATCACTGTTTGCTTGCCCCTGTCTCTAAGCAATGAATAAATTGAGAAGGAAATTTTGAATTCAGCACTTGTGCTCGAGTATCTGGAGATCTCTTAAGTCTTCTCAATAATGTAGAAGTTTAAAGGTTAGATGTGCTGGGAAAATATTGAATGTAGGGAATATCAGAGCTGTGCTCTAATAGCTGTAGGTATTTGGGCCTCAGGGAGTTGAAGTCTGCTGATAAATATATCTATATATTTGAGATGTGAGCACAAATCTCCCTTGTTGAAGGAGATGAGCTAAATAAAATATCCGACACAGTGCATCTCTTGGGAAATAATTCAGTTATGGGAGCCTGAAGTGAAATTGGAAGAAATGAGTGTAATGAAAATGAGAGGGTTTTAACAGGACTTAATCTCCAGATACTGTTCTGAGGGAATGCAGAGAACCATTCTGCAAGCAGACCCTTCTATTAAAAGAAATTCTGAATGGTTTTTAAGCATCTTGGAAACAGAAGCCTGCTTCAAAAAGTCAGTGCTGAGCAGTTCTTACAGTGGGGCAGTCATGCAAGGTGTTGTGACAGGTTTCCTCAGGAACTGGCTCGTGGTCAGGGTTAAACACTGTTTTCTGTGTGTTATTGTAATAATTTGTATTATTAGAATAAACCCCACTGAGTGCATTGTACTGAGTTCAGTGGCACAGATGACACTCCCACAGAATCTGCTTGCAGCTCTGCTCCTTGGATTCTTCTGGAATCCTGTAACATTTGAACTTATACATTCCAAAGCTGTGCAAACCGTGTTTGGATTTGAGCAGAGGAAAGTGGTAGAGAGAAAATTAGTGGAAACTGAGAGGAAAAAATAAGATAATAATTTTTGTAAGGATGAAGGGACTTCAGTTAAGTGAAATCCCTGTGATTGACCTTTTGAAGCTGGTGCTGATCATCAGTGCAGAGGATGTGAGCTGTCAGGGGACAGGGGCTCTTACAGGACATGGCAGTGGGTGGGAGGGTGAGGTGATGCCTCCAGGTATGTGAAGAAGATATTTTAACTTTCCAAAGTTGTTTCATTAGACCTCTGATGACCTTCACTCTGAATGTTTCTACTTAAAATGCACTTGTTAGTATTCAGCTTCCAGAAATTGTGTAATAGTGTAATTTGTATTTCGTGAGTGTAATGGGGGATGAGACTGGTTGAAAATTCTTTCTTTTCTCCCTCTCTCTTCCCAGTTGCATTCACCTCTGTGCTGGGTCCCTGGGTGGCTCCCCAAGGCCCTCAGCTAAATTAGTGCATTTGTGTTGGTGAGGGGATCTTGGTTTGTGAATTCAGCAGTGAAGTGGCTGGATATATTTTTATTCCAAGAGAAAGGCAACAATTCATGTCTTGATTCCTTTCAGGAGACCAGAGTAAATTAATAACCAGCTCCCTGCTCTGGGCTTGTTAGATTTTTACCTCCTGTTCCATTGCTGTGGGCCTGAGGGTCTGCAGAGCACAAACTTACCATTTTTTAAACTAATCTCCTGAATACGTGTTTCAAACAACTACAGATTTATTCAGAAATGTTAATTCTGTTGCAGCACATGCTTTAGGGTAGGCCTGGTTGCATTTGTTATTAATAAATTGGAATGAGATAAAAACCCAATGCGATTAAATCACCCCAGCCTTCAGGTCTGGTTTTGACAGTTTCTGCTTGGAACATCCAATTCCAAACCTCAGGCTGAGCTGGAATGTTTCCTGTGCAGCCCTATGGCATCACCCTGCTGTAAAGCAGATTCTTGACATGCTGCATGGAGAGCAGCTTAATTAGACTGTTGGGATGTTGTGTGAGCAGTAAAGATCTGCTTGCCTAATGGCAGGGTTCCCCTGACTAAGTTTACCTCAGCGGTATGAGGAACTTGGATTAGAGGGCTGGATTTCATTTTGTTAGGGCTCCTACAGTTTGTTAAATATGTAAATCAAGAGGCCTAATCGGCCTAGGAATTTCTCCAAAAAGGAGGATTTCTTTATTCAGAGCTGCAGGCTGTCACAAAGCAGGGGGGAGTAAAACATAATTTCTCTTTCTGTGCTCCATGTTATTTCAGTGGGTACAGATGAAACTCTGAAAGACCAATGTTTCTCTGCAGGTAGTTTCTTCCTGCCCTTGCAGGGTTTGCCTTAAAACTGGAAAGCTTAGTTAGCATCTGCTACAGACGTGTAGGAATGATTTCCTTAATATCTGATTTACCTCCTGTTTGTCTGCTGAACAGTCGAATGTTTCTCCTGTTATTAGCAACCAACTTATCTTTGAGTGTATCAGATACACAGGCAATTACTGAGATAAAGGCTGTCTGCCCAGCCAGTGCTTAGATGGGAAACTTGAAGGAGCATGGATAAGTTTGGGTTTAGGGCTGTTCTGCAGGGAGGACTGTTGCTGTTTTAAATGCCATCATAGTGCCTGTTTTTCCTGGAATCCACAGAATGCTCCATGCATAGATTGCAGCGAGTGACCAACTTTCTTAGTGCACCAAATCATATTAATCAGGCTAGTGCTCCTCTAAGCAGTAGCAATACTTCTTACCCAAAAGATGTGCAGTGCAGCTGTGCAATCCCTGACTGAACTCACTCTTTTCCCTTGCAGAGCCTGTATTTCCTTTGGGCCCAAGAACCGCTCGATTGGTGCTGCAGCTAAAAGCCAGGTGAGCCTGTGGTTTGGGTAAAAACAACTTCAGAGCAGCAGAGTTTGGGGTTTATCACTGCAGATAGCAGATGTCTCTGAGCTGCTGCCCTGGTGTCTCCATAACTGATGAACAGCTGAGCCTCCCTCAGCTGTTCGCCATGGATTGCTGCTTTGTCATCTGGCAGAAAAATCTCAAGGTTGATCCTTGCACATAATGAATTGTACCGAATAAAGCTGTGCCTCTTAAGATATTCTGATAAATACTAATTTTTTTTTCAGGTTGCAAATGCAAATTCTAAAGCTGAGCAGTGGTGTTTCACCCTGGTTTAGCTTGTTCCAGTTCCTGTGCTTTATGATGGCTTTTAATTATGTGACCATTCTATAGAATGTCATTAAGTGTATGATTTTGGCAGAAAGGGGACGTATTTGAGTGTAAATAGATAGAGCTTTCTGGACCCTTTGTGGCTGAATTACAACCTAAATATCTCTCATGGGCGTTCTTGCCCATAGTCTGAGTTTCTGTTGCTATAGGCAGGTAAATGTGATTTAAAGACTGAGAAGAAGTTAAGCTGATTTGTCCTACTCATGGTATTTGGGTCCTGCTGTATCAGATTTTATGTTGCTGTGTAAGTAACCCCTATAAAAGATGATTTATATTTTTCAAGTCTTCTACAGGAAGTGTCTAGTCAAACACTTAGTTTTTCTTAGCCTAAAAAGCCTAGAGATGTGTGAAGATTCATAATCTAAGATAGAAAAATCCCTGGACACAGCCATATTATTCAAGAACAGCACAACTGTACTAGAACCAAACACAGCTGTTTTTTCTGGAATTGAGTGTCTGCTTAGCTTAATGAAATCCATTGGTGCAGAGCCCTGTAGAGATGAGGTATATCCTGCACAGACTAAACTTAGAGAACATCCAACACAAGTTACTTAGGAAGTAGACACCTGCCTGAGCCCAAATCCCAGGTAAATGCTCTGTGGCACAGTGCCTGTCTGCTCTCTCAGTTCCTGTGGTTCTCAGTGTGTGCCTCACTCTGGTGTCAGTGACAGAATTCCCTTTATTTGTGCTACGTGAAATGAGCTGGGGTGATTTTTCACTTCTCTGTGCTGATCTCTGCTGTTAATGAAAGTCAGTCTACCTTTTGTCAGTTAAGTCAAGGTGACAGTATCATCTGTGGGGACCTTCTGACTTTGTAAAGCTTCATGAGCAGGTCCTTGAGCTGTTTTGTGAGAGTATCTGTGTTGAGTGTCATGTGCATGTGATGAACCTGAGCTGGAGTTTACATCTGTGTGCTTGCTATGTGTGGGAAATCACAGATTGTAGAAAGGTGGGAGGTAGAAAACAGGTAAGTGGGGAAGAGGTTTTGCCAACAGTTCTAAAGAATGTCCTACATGTACACTATGAAATTTGAGTACTGTTGCAATCAATATTTTATAGACTTGGCTCAGTTTTTAGCATGCATTTTATTTTCCATCTCAAATTCCTGTAGGTTACCTGAGCAACCAGAGGGAAGTTGCCTCCCAGCACCTGCCCAGATACTGTTAAGATACAAATGACAAAAATATTCTGGCAAGAGAAGCATAAGAACAAAACTGTCTTCTGTTTGAAATTCACGTTTCCCTGCCACGTTGTATTAAAGTTTTCTTTTCCTCTAGGTTATTTCAAATGCAAAGAATACAGTTCAAAGTTTTAAAAGATTTCATGGTCGTGCATTCTCAGATCCCTTTGTTCAAGCTGAAAAAGCAAGCCTTGCCTATGAACTTGTCCAGCTGCCAACAGGTTCAACTGGCATCAAGGTAAGGCTGGCATGTTTGAGAAAGAGCCAGAGGAGGAGACTGATAAAGTTTCCTTTTATTTCTCTGTTTTGAATCTGTTTGCTGTAGTTTGT
The DNA here is from genome assembly GCF_008360975.1 of Lichenostomus cassidix. NCBI lineage: Eukaryota > Metazoa > Chordata > Aves > Passeriformes > Meliphagidae > Lichenostomus > Lichenostomus cassidix. The sequence continues at coordinate 17,568,406 of NC_139494.1, forward strand.
GTTCTTTTTTGAATGGAAGGCCTTAATAGGGAAGGGAATAAAAGGCTGATAATGGGGATGGTGCATGGGTTCCATCGCAGTATAATGAGTGTGCACAATTTTTATTTGAAGGTCATGTATATGGAAGAAGAAAGAAACTTTACAATTGAGCAGGTGACAGGAATGCTTCTTACCAAATTAAAGGAGACCGCTGAGAATGCACTTAAGAAGCCTGTGGTTGACTGTGTTGTTTCTGTAAGTATGGAATACAGCTCAATACACAAAATTTAGTTACTGTCTGAACTGAAATGGCTGCAGCATTAAATCTGATTAAATTGCCCAGTAAACTTGAATATCCAGGTATATTTCTTTTCTGTTTAAACTGGATCTTACATCTCTTGAAAACTAGACTTATTTCATTAATGGTCTTAAACTGCTGGTCATTAGCAGCATAAGTAATACTTGATACCTGTTTCTGATTATGTGCTCCAAAAATGAGTGGCTTGTGGTATGGAATGGAAAAAGTAACTTTATGTAATTTTTTTTTTTTTGCTTTTTCTCTGTGGCAACTGAAATGAGCACTGCATTTGAAGGAGGCCTCAGCCATGCTCTGTGAGCTCACTGTCCACCACTTGGAACTGTTCACTAAAGGTGGCTCCTGTAAATGTTAATATTGGCTCTCTGACCTCCTTGCAGGTTCCTTCTTTCTACACAGATGCAGAAAGGAGGTCAGTGATGGATGCTACCCAGATTGCTGGTCTCAACTGCCTGAGGCTGATCAATGAAACAACTGCAGGTAATTCCTTCCTCTCCCTCACTCAGTATTGTAGTTTTACTACATCAAAGGGCTTTTATTTTGCCAGCGAGCCTTGCTTTCTGGAATTACAGCTGGTTTTATACACTTGAAATAGGTGAGTTGATCGGAAAGTTTCTTGTATTCTGGTCTGTTTAGTCATTGCTTTACAAAAACATAAAGATATGTCACAAATACCTGTTTTAATGCCGCTGAGGGAGGGACTGGTACTGTTTAATGTTCTTCCATGTTTCTTTAGCATTGGGAATTTTGTTTAATGAGAGATCAGTGTCTGTACCTTAAGAAGTACAATAAAATATTAATGCTGATTCCTGATTACCACTTATTTCTTGATAATTACAAACCTGAATGTCCTAACTATACCTTTATTTCCATAGTTGCCCTTGCATATGGGATCTATAAGCAAGACCTGCCTGCCTTTGAAGAAAAGCCACGGAACGTTGTTTTTGTGGACATGGGGCATTCTGCGTATCAAGTTTCTGTTTGTGCATTCAACAAAGGCAAACTGAAAGTAAACAATCTGTTACACATCCTTTTTCATTATCTGTAGAACATTCTTCAGCATATGCATGGACTGTGGCAGGCAAGCCTGCCTGGCTTCACAGAAAGGCATCCCCACAGCTCAATCCATGTTCTTAAAATTGCACTTTGTCTGGAGCAAAAAGTAGGGCAGGGAGCTAGACAGCTTTTGAGCAGTGTGTGGAGGAAGCAAACATGCTTTAATCAGCAGACTCTGGCAAAGAATAAAAACCTGGATTAAATGGTTTATTCAGAAATTATCATATCTGACTGTGTGCTGCTTTCAAAAAAATACTCCAGTTCAGTCATGAGATCTGGTGTTAAACCAGGAATTCCTACAATGGTGTAAGTGACAGGCATTGTTTCTGAACCTCCACTGTGGTGCTCATACACAGGAGTAGAAGCATTCCTGGCTGCTTTAAGCTGCCAGTGGAAGCTCAGCAAATGGCAGTTTGCTTCTGAGTGTACATTGCCAAAGCTTTGCTCTTTTCCAGGGAATACTAACATTTCTTAGTGGCTTTCTTATTATTACAATTTATGATTACACTCTGGACTTTGTTTGATTTTCTCATGATTGGCTGGAGAAACAGATGCAAGATTTAAAGCATGAGGTAGTGAAATGCAGAGAAATATTCCGAAAACATTCATTTTCTCATAGCTCTGTCTAGTGAGGAAGTGTAACCTTTGTGATTCTCTCGTATTTGTGTTTTAAACTTGGAAGCCATGGCAGTGTGGAAGGGATGCTTTGGGGTCTAGAGTGGAGGGCTGTTAGGCAGTGTAGAGACCACAGCCAGTGTGAATGGATATTGAGGGTAATGTGATCCTTCACTGATGTCCCTTCCTAAAAATTAAGTTCCGGCTGTGTTCACAGAGCAGAACGAGCTGAGGTGGGTGGATATAGGTGTTCTTTGCAAATAATTCCTTCATCAAAAATGAGCACCTGTTTCAAGAGTTAGTATCATTTATTCTCTTCCTGTTTTATTTTTAGCTGGGTGTAAGCATGTTCCACCCTTAGGAGGCATCAAATATTAAACTGGGATATGACTCAAACTGACAGTGGCTAAGCAGAATTTGGAAACAGAGGTCTGCTCCCAGGACAAGCTGTGGAACAGATTGTGTTGCCAAGTCTTGCCCTTTCTCCCTAAATTCCATTTAAAGCAGTTGTCACCTCATTCCAGGAAGGCTGATTTCTTTGACTTAGAGTTGAACTCTGTTTGAAACAAAGCACTGTTTTGCTGTTAACTGCTAATTGCTTTCATTGAGTAATGGCACAATGTAATGTTACTGAGGGGTTCCATTCCTTTAAGGTTCTTGCTACAGCGTTTGATACAGCCCTTGGAGGCAGGAAGTTTGATGAGGTGTTGGTGGAATACTTCTGTGAGGAGTTTGGAAAGAAATACAAACTTGACATCAAGTCCAAGATCCGTGCACTGCTGAGGCTGTACCAGGAGTGTGAGAGGCTGAAGAAGCTGATGAGTGCCAATGCCTCTGACCTGCCCATGAACATAGAGTGCTTCATGAACGATATAGATGTGTCTGGAACCATGAACAGGTAACCTTGGCTCCTCTGCAAGGGGAAACTTCACAGTGCTCTTCAGGCAGTTGAAAAGTTGGTATTAAGTATCAGCTCTTAGGACTGCAGGGAGCCGAGAAATCAAAGAACAATGCGTGCAGGAATGCTGCTGGAAATGAAAGTGTTTAGAGCCTGGCCTTGAGTTAAGAGGGAGGGCTGTGAATGTTGCAAGGGTGCCAGAATTACTGGAACCAAGTTTTGCCTGGGAGAATATGCTGAAGTATAAAGCTAGGACTGGGGGAGAGAAAACCCTGCAGCACACAGTGAAAGTGGCATTCCTTAAATTCGGGCATCCTGTTGTGTTTGCAATGTTGGTTATGGCATGCTAGAGCTTTGTTTATGCTTCTTCCAACAGGAGCAAGTTTTTAGAGATGTGTGAAGGACTCCTGGCAAGAGTGGAGCCTCCCCTTCGCAGTGTGCTGGAGCAAGCCAGTAAGTGGGGGTGTGTGTGTGGGGATGAGTGTGTTCTGCATGCAGAAAGGACACAGTCAGGGTGCAGGCTTCCTTTGCATGTTGGACACAAGGATTTATCACAAGCAACAATTTTGTCCTTAGTAGTTACAAGATCAAAAAATTTTCTCACAAGGGCTAAGAGCTGAAACTTTTACTGCTTAGAGAACAAGCTTAAAGTTGGTATGTTAAAACTTCTGGTTTATGATGTCAGTGTATTCATATGAAAAAGAAACATTTCATCTATTGTCTGACTCCTTTCTAGAGTTAAAGAAAGAAGATATTTATGCAGTAGAGATAGTTGGTGGTACCACAAGAATCCCTGCTGTAAAAGAGAAGATCAGTAAATTTTTTGGCAAAGAAGTCAGTACAACCCTAAATGCAGATGAGGCTGTGGCACGAGGCTGTGCACTGCAGGTAAAAAGAGCTGTTTTAGCTGTGAGTATTTTAGTAGAAATATTTGAGCCAGAGTTCCCAGGAGACACAAAAGAGACATCATGTGAGTTGTGGAATAGATGCAACTGAGCTTCAGGAGAGCAGCTGGGAGGATGAGAACAGCAGCTTTAAGTGATTCCTTTGTGCTGTTTGTCTGAGCCAAGTCAGTGAAACTTGTTGGAATGAGTCCTTTGCTCCTGCTCTGGCTGGGAACTTGAAGTCTGATAAAACTCATCCAAGGTTTTGTCTTCCAGAGTCTTTTGTTGACCTGGGTTAAACATGAGAAATTTGTTTTACAGCACTATTGATAAACTTGTGATAGGGCAATTGGACAAAATGAAAATGAAAACTTAGGATCTTACAGGACTCAGTCACTGTGGCATGGCTCGAGCAGCAGTAAATACTCTGTTACTAGTGTAGTAAATTCTCTGTAGTTACTACTGCTGCCATCTCTTGAATGCACCTGGATTTTGCTCTGCTCACCTCTGATATGTGCTCATGGCTCTGTTCCATCCAGGCTGTTGGAATCTGCTTAAAAGAAGAAGTTTGTGTTTTGGTACATGAAAGTCCTGGTACTATGTCACTCCAAAAAAAGGAACTCTAAATAAATTTAGTCTCTAATTTCTTATATTGACACTGAAAATTCAGTAGCCCAATGATAGCAAACCAAATATAATGACTCTCAAGTAAAACTTGTGTATTTTCATTTTCAGAATGAGCAGATTGTAAGAGCTGCCTGAAGGGAAGGATACTTAGAGATTCCAGTGATTGTTATGCAGGTCCCAAGCCATCAGTATCAGTCTGCCCTAACCCAGAGTAAATCTACATGTTGAGCAGCATCAGTAGCTACTTGCTGAATGAAATGCCTGTTCCCTGAAAGTCTGAATGTTTGTAATGTGGCTTTTGTGCTCTTGCAGTGTGCAATTTTGTCCCCGGCTTTCAAAGTGAGAGAGTTTTCTATCACAGATTTGATACCGTATCCCATCTCTTTGCGATGGAATTCGCCATCGCCAGCAGAGGAAGGCCTAAGGTAAAAAGAGTTCAGTCTTCTTGCATGTTACAGCTTAAAATTACTGGTGATGATCAGAGTAAATAACAAATGTGAGTAAATGCCTGTAGAGCAGGGTATTTTCAGGGTGAAATTCCCATTTAACACTTTAGATTTTGATACTTCTGAAGTTAATGGCAGTAGAAAACAAAACCAAGGTCGAGTGGCAGTTTGGCACTTCCTGCACGGCTATTGGTGTTACTTAAACTGAAAAATCAGGACAGTCCTGTCACTTCTTAAGGAAGCTTTTCCTTAGAGGTATAAAAGTATCTAGAAATGTGTTGTTATCTTACCAGTGCTGTTGTCCCACATACTGAGCACATGCTGTTTTCTCTTGCAGTGACTGTGAGGTGTTTCCCAAGAACCATGCTGCTCCCTTTTCCAAGGTCCTCACTTTCTACAGGAAGGAGCCCTTTACTCTGGAGGCCTACTACAGTTCCCCCAAGGAGCTGCCTTACCCAGACCCTGCTATAGGTTAGCACCATTCTGTACCTTTAACTAAGAGTCTTTTCTGTGTTTCAAGCCTTTTCTGTCCAGTTATATAGTCTGGACATACAGCCTACTGCAAATGCTCTCAGGACAGCATTTCAAATAGATTTTCAGTAAAATAGGTGGAGTAACATGAAGTTTATGGGCAAAAAGAGCATCCTAATGCTGGAGCAAACCTGGTAGGGGCACACTGAGTGCAGTCTTTTGCTCTGATAGAAGTAACACCAGGTTTTACAAAGAGAATTCCCAATAGTAAGAAAAACTGGATTGTCCAACTTCAGTAGGTTTTAACATTCCCTGAGCACATTGCAATGAACTGTGTCAGCAGCAGTTGGGTTTGCTTTGCCTTCAGCACTTAGGTTAATCAAATGTGTTTGGTGTTTTTTCTCTCTGGGATTGTTTAGCTCACTTCCTGGTTCAGAAGGTCACTCCTCAAACAGATGGATCCAGTTCCAAAGTGAAAGTCAAAGTCAGAGTAAATATCCATGGCATCTTTAGTGTTTCCAGTGCATCTTTGGTGGAGGTTCATAAATCTGATGAGAACGAAGAGCCAATGGAGACAGATCAGCAGGCGAAGGAGGAAGAGGTAAGATACTCACTGCTTTCAGCTGCTGAGAATCGTCATGAAGCACAGCTGGCCAAGGTCTGGGAAGGGTCTAAGGCTTGTGTGAGGATTTACTAGACATGCCCACCACTAAAATACGAGATTGAGTACTAATTGTAGTATGTCACACCAGTGACAGAACTCTTGAAACTAGGACTTGAGGTATAGATCAAATTCTTAATGATAGAGCTGTGGCTTGCCTGGGGCAAAGACTGGGAGTTTATAATTTATTCCTTCAGTTTCCGTTATGTTTCTTTTGCCTAAAGAGCATTAGAGATGTTAAGAGATCAGCCTAGGAGCTGAAGCAGTGATCTGCATTTGTTTAATGTGTGAAATTGGATCCCTCTGAATTCTCTTCTGAATTTCAGAAGATGCAAGTAGACGAGGAGCAACAAAAGGCTGAAGAGCAGCAGCAAACCCAGCCTGAAAATAAGGCGGAATCTGAAGAAATGGAGGTAACAGGAGCATTTGAGACTTATTTTCATGAGATTCCTGAGAATATGAAGAGTGTGAGCACATCTGCTGCCTTTGTCATAGTTCTGGAAGCTGAACTTTTATTTCAGTGCACTGGTGGTCTATTGTGATTGGAGCTTTAGAAATGACACAAATGGCACTAATAACTGCAGACCTGTCAGGTGACCTGGTACTGATAAAATGGGGGAACTCTCCTGTTCAGGGAAGAAATAATCATTTAGTTCTCAATAACTTGAATACTGGAACAGTGTTCTACCATGAGCACCCTCCCCCATGAATGTAGACAGAGAGCCCAGGAAAGGTCAGTGGTTGTATTAATTATCTCAGGCTTCAGCAGCTGGGGTGTCAGAATGGCAGGGAGTGCTTAGTTCTCTTGCTGAGGCACTAACTCAGTAATAGCTTTTCTGTTGTAAACCTTGACTGCTCCCCTTGAACTGATTGGTGATGCTGTTTTACTGTGAATATATTTATGTATGTCTTTAATGCAGACTTGTCAGGCTGACTCAAAGGACAAGAAAGTGGATCAGCCACCTCAGGCCAAGAAGGCCAAAGTGAAGACGACCACAGTGGATCTTCCCATCGAGAACCAGTTGGTGTGGCAGATAGGGAAGGACATGCTCAACTTATTCATTGAGAACGAGGTAAACTCTTCCTTGCCCAAGCTAAAAATGTCCTGGTTTGTCTCCAGAAATAATGTTGTTCATTAAACATGGTAAAGGATGATCAAGGAAAGATGAAAAAGGATAAAACAAGCACTTAAAAGTCTGAGGTGAATGGCAGTGCTCCATGGAGGCAGAATGCATTCATTCCTCCTGGTCAGTGGAGCTGTAAGTCTCACAGGGCTGTTCTGCAGGAAAACTCCAGAATCACCTGCAGGTACAAGGTGCAGGTTACCCTTCAGCATGGAGATTCCTCATCTGGAGCAAGACTGTTCTGTTCTGTGTTGGACATTACACCAAAACTGAAATGAGTTTTTAGTCATGTGCTGTGTTGGAGTAGTTCTGTAAATCACAGTTTTGCAAAATCTTGATGTGGTTTGAGCCTTGGCTAACAAAGTATCCTGGAAACAAATGTTAAATAATGAGCTTTTTAGCCAACTAATTTGACACCTTGTTCACAGGGTAAGATGATAATGCAGGATAAGCTGGAGAAGGAGAGGAATGATGCCAAGAATGCAGTGGAGGAGTATGTGTATGAAATGAGAGACAAACTGTGTGGTGTTTATGAGAAATTCGTCAGTGAAGATGTGAGTATTGCTTCTTGATTGCTCTCTGATACGTTGTGGTACAATCCACAGTTGGGTTTAATAACTCTTGACTTGTATCACATACTATGTTTACATAAATAACATATTCAGACTTGAAATTTGAAGAAATAATTGTAGCCTTCCTGGCTCTGATGATAATCTACTAAACGTGGCCCAGGCAGAAGCACTAGTTCTCTTCCAAAACATTTACAGCCACTTAGTTTGTATCAGAGCATGTTTTCAGCCTAAGAACATTTGCACAATCATTTTAAGGCAACCTGTTCTATTTTGGCTCTTTGTCAATATTTAGGAATAATTTTTACATTAAAAAAATTAATCAAAAGCAGCCCTACACAAGCACATAATAGGTAGGATCAGTCTGACTAAAAGTGGGAACCTGTACCTGAACTGATTGCCTAAAAATCTCCTGGCATTATTAATCAGCTTTCCCTGCTGTACTGAGTTTGGTGTGTGATGAATTTAGCTCTGCTTTTGGGGATGAATCTCTGAACTCCTGACTACATCTCCATTGATTGTAATGGAGCTTTGCCAGCCAGGTGTCTGCAGAGCCTAAACTGGGACATGCCAGGTGACATCTATGGCTCCTTTGCTAAAGGAAAGTTTCCCTCTGTTCTCAGGCTTACTTATGTATTGATGATGAAAACGTGCAGGGGACAAAAAAGCCTTTTATGTGACAGTATTTGATCTGAACTGTGGCTATCACAGATGGTTCTTCCTTGGGCCTGGAATCCATCACAAAGCTGTACAGAAGAGTATTTTATTTCTTATTTTCCACTAAAATAGGATAAAGAATTTCAGACAGGGTTCTTTATGTTCTAAAAATATAGCCCTTCTGAAAAGGTTCCAAGTACCATTTAATGCCATCTGTCACCTAATAAGTGATGTCACCTGCCTGTTTTGTGTGCTTTGCTGCAGGATCGGAATAGCTTCACACTGAAGCTGGAAGACACAGAAATTTGGCTTTATGAAGATGGTGAAGACCAGCCCAAACAAATATACATTGATAAATTGACAGAATTGAAGGTAATTGGTTCTTCCATTCCCATGGGAATTTACTGAAGCTGGAGGACTTTGTTTGGATTTTAAGTGTGTGAGGAGCAGATCTCCAACAGACCTGTAACAACAGGGCTGAGGGAGGCTCAGTCTTTCCTGTACGTGGAGGAAAGAATCAGAGTTTTGAGGAATTCAGGAAGGTTGATACATCCTGTCAGACCTTGAGGATCTTTCAGTGATGCTCCATGAGTTTTGGTATCTGTTGTGCTTTGTTTCAGGCTCTGGGTCAGCCTATTCAGGCAAGATTCCAAGAATCAGAGGAAAGACCAAAAGCATTTGAGGACTTAGGGAAGCAAATCCAGCAGTACATGAAAGCTGTTCATGCATTCAAAGCAAAGGTATTTCCATACTTAATTTCTGGAAAATGCAAGGAAATGGTACAAATATTTTCTGAATTTTAGGTAATCTGCTTCAGACAAAAATCTGGTGCAACCTTCAGTGAGCTTATGAGTTCTTGATGTTTAATAGATTTTTCAGAAGTGGATTTTGGGCCTTGCACATCTCAGCCTCTCTTTAATCAAATGTTGATTTCCTTATGGAGGCAAAATGCCAGCAGCAGGAGAACTTCAGTCTCTGGTTACTGAGCTGTGGGTGATCAGCTCAGTTATTTGTTAACCACAACACCTCTTGGCTAAATGGTCTTCAGTATTTTGGAGCTAAATTGTGAAGAAATCAGGATGAAGTTTGTGCTCAATCACTGACACAGCTGCTCCTGTGTGGGTGTTGCAGGATGAACTCTATGAGCATCTCGATGAAGCAGACGTGGCGAAGGTGGAGAAGAGCACCAATGAAGCCATGGAGTGGATGAACAACAACCTCAACCTTCAGAACAAGAGGAGTCTTTCTTTAGACCCCGTTATAAAAGCTAAAGACATACAGGCTAAAGCTAAAGTAAGTTTTTCTATATAGTTTGCTATATTTCCACGAATTTTTTGTGTTTATTGCTCTATCAGAAAACTGTGAGGTGAGAAATCTCAAAAGTACCAGGAAATATCAACCCTTGAGTATTCCCAACAATGGTTTCAAAGGTTAAGTACAACTGTGGGAGATAAAACCGTTTCTAAGCATGTTTTATTTCTGTATTTTCTAGGAATTGGCAAATATCTGTAATCCCATAGTGAACAAACCCAAACCCAAGGTGGAGCTGCCGAAGGAGGAGCAGAAGCCGACGGAACCCAACGGACCACTGGACGGGCAGGGAGACGCCGGGAGCGGAACTCAGCCCCCCGAGCAGGGCTCTGCCCCCACAGCCACCGACAAGAAGCTTCCAGAAATGGACATTGACTGAATTTCAGCACTTGTTTATATTATTGCAAACTACAATAAAGCTTTAAGTTGTCAACTTTGTATGTTCTGGATACAAACTGAAGCAAGTGAATCCCACAGCGCTCTTGGTAACTGTTGGAGAGGTTTGGGCAGGGCAGCAGGTCAGAACATGGAGGTGGCGAAGGACTCGCTCAGCTCAGCAGTGTTTGCCTTTATTGATTGTATTTAGAAGTTTTGGTAGTCTAACTAGACCTCTAGGAACAGCCATAAGCTGCTTCTCCATTTTTGATGTCCAGGCTGAGTCAATCCTCCCTTGAAGGAGGGAGACAGCACCATCTGAAGTCTGATGTGCACGCTGCTCTTCCCTTTCCCTGCAGATTGCAGCACTGGCACTGCAGGGAGGGCAGGGGAGAGCCGAGGCACAGTCTTCCATTGCCGGTTAGTGTTAATGCCTGCTCTGGACTCACTCTGATTTGCACTGGAACAGTTGATGGTTACAGGAGGTTTGCAGAGCAGGGCTTGGGTGGTTCATCAGCACCTTTATTCCTTAGCCCACACTGCAGATCAGACTCAGAATGTGCTCCTGGACATGGGAATGGGTTTCTCACAAACTCCCCAGCTAATTAGGCCCTGTAAACTTTGTCTCTAGTTAAATTAGCTGCTTGTAGAAAGAGTGAATACTTGTATTTCAGCTGCCTATGCTGATAGTTGATTCTGACTTGTTCCTAACTTTTTCTGGCAGGGGTATGCTTGCTTCCACGAGGCCTTCATTTGGAATGCTTGGTTTTTTGTTTTGGTTTCTTTTTTTCCAGGAAAACCAAGAACTGACGGATATGTTGGTTTGTTTTGGTTTTTTATTTTCTATGAGCTTTATACAATGATTTGCTTCTAGTACTGATTGTCATTAAACTTGCAAAAATTAATTTGTATGTGTTAAAATCCAAAGCTGAAAAACACCCATTCAGATATTGCAAGAAATAAATGCACTGGATTCTACTGGATCACTTGCGGCTGTTGGTTCTAATGATGGGAGCGGTGTCGCGTGGAGGGGAGGGAAGGAAGGGCTGTTGGTTCTAATGATGGGAGCGGTGTCGGGTGGAGGGGAGGGAAGGAAGGGCTGTTGGTTCGCGGAGTGTGCGGGGAGCTCTGCCGGGCTGCACCGGGGCGCACGGGCTGCGGGTGCGTGTGCTGTGCGCTCAAGCACATCACAGGGATGTAACGGATCACAACCACGGAATGCTCAATGAGGAGAGACCCAGGGTGATCTGCAGCCCAGCTCCTGCCCTGCGCAGCCCCCGGCACTCCCGCCGCGCCCCTTCGCTGTGCAGCCCGTTCGGTGCCCGAGGGGCGGCAGGCGGGGCGCTCAGCGGCACAGAGCAGCGAGCAGCGCGGGCTGGCCGCCCGGCCCTCCCGGCCGCCGGGGGAGCTGCGGGGCGGCCCGGCACCGCCTCCGCCCGCCAGCGCTTCCCTTCCCGTCCCTTCCCTTCCCGTCCCTTCTCTGCTCGTCCCTCCTGCCGCCGCTCCGCCAGGGACAGGGCCGGGCCAGGGCTGCTCTCGCTGTGTCGGCCCGCTCGGCCCGGCCGCGGCTGTCCCGGAGAGCAGCGGGTGAGCAGCGGGTGAGCAGCGGGTGAGCAGCGGGTGAGCAGCGGGTGAGCAGCGGGTGAGGCGGGCCGGGCCGGGCCGGGCCGCGCTGCGCTCCCGGGCCGGGACTGCCAAGAGCAGGGCGGGCTCGGCCTGCAGCCCTGGTCGTTCCGGAGCCGCGGGCTGCGCTGAGCTGGGCTGGGCTGGGCTGGGCCCGACCCGACCCTCCCGGCTGCCCGGTCAGCCCGGCCGCAGCTCGGCAGTGCTGGCCGAGCCCTGAGCGCCGTGAGGGGCAGGCAGCGCCCAGGGGACTTTAGCCCTGAGCCTGTTGTTGTTGTTGTTTGTCCGCAGCAGCCCAGCGTGCCCAGCCCGGGGTTTCTCACACACGGAGCCGTGAGGGAGGAGAGCAGCCTGAGGCGGCTGAGGCGATGCTCACCGGGAGGCTGCTCGGCTCTGCGCTGCTCTGACTCCTAAGGTAATGCAGCAAACGCTTCATTGCCCCAAACGTACAGCTGAGATGCTCTTCGAGTGCATCTGCAAGGTGCCTGTGCAGGATTTGAACCTTTTCCTGATATTTTCAATGACTTGAATCACAAACGGGACTGTTTCCCTGTTTGCTTAGAGCACTGGACAAGAGCTACTGTTGCTGATTAATTGTCCATGGGTTTTTGGGTGTCTGTTTTCTTTCAAACATCATTGAAATGTCCCTGTATCACTTGTGCCCTCTCCATATTTCATTCTTTGCCCCCTTTACAGCTGTCTTTACCTACTAACACACCGTTTGCTTTCTGACTTTTCAATATTCTGTTGTGGGATTGTATTTTATAAAGCTACCAGTATTTTTTTCAAACTTAATTAAGGTAAAATACCTTAATTATATTTCACATTGTTTTAGATTGGTTATTTGGGTTTCTAAATCTTACTGTACTATAAAATAGATGCCCCAGGTTGCCAATTTGAATGGGATGCATTAACCTGGTTGATGTTGCAGAGTGGTGGTGACTCCACAGAGAAGTTAAATGTCTGCAGAGGACAAGGAAGCTCAGGAGGACGAGCTGCTGGCTCTGGCCAGCATCTACGATGAGGATGAGTTCAAGAGAGCAGAGTCTGCCCAAGGAGGAGAAACAAGGATTTGTCTGGAGTTGCCTCAAGACTTCAAAATTTTTGTGAGTGGTGAGTTGAGATGTTTTGTGTTATCCCGAGGGAGGCTTTGCCAAGCTCAGGTGGTTGTTGTGGAGTGACCTGAGGGGACAGTGACTGGACAGAGCTGTGGCTCACCTGTGCTGTGCTTGTTGGGGATTGTGTTTGAGCACTTTAATCCTCATTCACACAACTTCTGTAGTAAACTTTAACATCACAGATGAGTAACAGCACTTCTTCAGAATAATTAAGTTCATTTATTGGGTTTTTATTCCCCTGGGGAAATGTGTTTCCAGGCTTCTGGTCTGTGCAGGATCTGCCATTTCACAGTGCTGCTGTCTAACTGCTTTAATCACAGAGCTCCAACCCTGTGACATTTTACTGCACTGAGAGTTTTGTTATTTAGGGTTGAACAAATCATTTTAACCCCAGAAATGTATCAAATTAACACACGTTGGGTGCTGTCAGAAACAGCAACAATTTGTTAGTTTTCATTTTCCTGTTATTTCTCCAACTGCCTCGGTGGGCCCTGGCTCAGGCAGCTCCACAGAGAACCTCCAGAGCAGTGGCTTCGAGTATTCCGTGTGCTTCCTGCCTCCCCTCGTGCTGAATTTCGAGCTCCCACCTGACTACCCATCAACCTCCCCACCTGTGTTCACCCTCAGTGGAAAATGGCTTTCCCAGGCCCAGGTTTGCAGAAGAATTTTTTACATTTTGACAGCTGAGTAAGTTAATAATTACAGTTAAGGAAAGTAAAAAAACAATGACGTTGCTCCTCAGTTGGCGCTTTTTTGTCTCTTGCTGGTTTTCATTTGGTCAGTATTCTGAGGAAGGAAAGTTTGCTTCCTTGAGAACTATTTTATGTGTATTTTATGGATGGAGTAAAAACTGCTGAGTCTGAAATCAAAGTTTGCACAAAGGACTGTGGGAGGGGAGGAACCCAGTAAGGAGTTGTCCAGACTTACTGAGATCAGGAATTCTTTGTTCTTTCCCAGCTCAGCGCTCTTTGCAAACACTTGGACAACGTGTGGGAAGAGAACCGAGGCTGTGTGGTCCTGTTTGCCTGGATGCAGTTTCTGAAGGAAGAAACGCTGAATTACCTGAATATTTCCTCTCCATATGAGCTGAAACTGTGCCCTCAGGGGAAGGGGCAGAGCCGGACACCAGGGGGGCCTCTGGAGGCTGGGAAGGACAGTGGGGGTGCCACAGGCTCTGCCACAGCTGAGGAGGAAACCATGGATGCCAGGGCTGTGCAGGATGTGGAGTCCTTGTCCAGTCTGATCAGGGAAATCTTGGACTTTGACCAGGCCCAGAGGAGGAAGTGCTTTAACAGTAAGATGTACTCGTGCAGTATCTGCTTCTCAGAGAAGCTGGGCAGTGAGTGCATGCACTTCCCTGAGTGCAGCCACGTGTACTGCAAAGCCTGCCTGAAGGACTACTTTGAAATCCAGATCAGGGATGGGCAGGTGCGCTGCCTCAACTGCCCCGAGCCCAAGTGTGCTTCTGTCGCCACTCCAGGCCAGGTAATTCACCTGCACAGGGGGCTGGGGAGCTCTGTAGGCTGCCCTGAGTTCCAGGGACAGGCTATGGCTCTGCATGGTGGGCCCTGGCAATCAGAGAGTCATTTAGGCTGGAAAACACCTCCAAGATCATCAGGTTGAACTTTTGACCCAATCCCACAGTGCCACTAAACCATGTCACGAAGTGCCACATTCTTGGCACCTGCAGGGATGGGGACTGCAAACCTCCCTGGGCAGCTCCTGCCAAGGCCTGACCACCCTTTCCATGGAGAAATTCCTCCTGATGTCCAACCTGACCCTGCCCTGGCACAGCTTGAGGCCATTTCCTCTCCTCCTGTCCCTGTTCCCTGGGAGCAGAGCCTGTCCCCCTGTGACCCTGCAGGAGAATCTAAAGTGGATTCATCCCAGCTGTAGGTACCTTCTCCCTGACTTGCTGGTTTTTGCTGCAGCAAGCTCAGAATTACAGATGCAAAGAATTATAGAATCCCAGACTGGTTTGGGATGGAAGGATCTTTAAATCTCATCCAATCCCACCCTGCCTCGGGCAGGGATACCTCCCACTATCCCAGGTTTCTGATGTGGGACACTTTTAGGGCTGGGGCAGCCACAGCTCCTGTGGGCACCCTGTGCACTCAGCCCAGCAGAGTAAGGATTTCCCTCCCTCCATTCCGTGTGTGCAGGTGAAGGAGCTGGTGGGTGAGGAGCTGTTTGCCCGCTATGACCGCCTGCTGCTGCAGTCCAGCCTGGACCTGATGGCTGACGTGGTTTATTGCCCCCGGCCTGGCTGCCAGACCCCCGTGATGCAGGAGCCTGGCTGCACCATGGGCATCTGCTCCTGCTGCAACTACGCCTTCTGCACCCTCTGCAAGATGACTTACCACGGGGTGTCCCCCTGCAAGGTCACTGCAGGTGAGTCACCCTCGCTGTGCTCCACAAACACCCACACACTGCTGCATCTTGGGTGGGAAAGTCCAAAGTTGAGCAAGGGACATCCTCACTCCTCAACCTGAGCTTTCCAAAAGGCACATTCATTTGGAGTAGGGCTGCTGCTGGCAGTTAAATATTCCTTTGGTGGCACTTCACAGGAGCTGCCTGAACTGCTCGTTTTTAAATGCTGAGAGGCCTTAACAGGGGAAGAATTACTTTATATTTTTTTTTCACTACTTCGTGTTGTCAGAGTTGATACTAGAGTCAGGTGGAGGCTTCTCTCTCTGTCTGGCCTTAAAATCCTGTGACAGAATTTAATTAAATATATAATCCAAAAATATTTCCATTTTTAGTTCATTTTACGTTGTTCTAACTCCATCAACAGATCTCTTTTATAATAAAACAGTAAAACTGCTGAAATTTGGGGCAGAGTGATTTTAATATTATCATCTTATATATTCTAATAGTTTGCTTGCTTTTTAATTAATAATGTTAGTTTTCTTTGAGAATCTTTATGCTGCAATTAGCTGGACCTCTATACCTAAAATCTTACAAAAGCTCTCTGGCTTGGTTTGGTTTTGCTCCCCAGAGAAATTAATGGATTTGAGAAACAGCTATTTAGCAGCAGATGAGGCAACTAAAAAATTTTTGGAACAACGCTATGGCAAGAGAGTGATTCAGAAAGCCCTGGAGGAGATGGAGAGTAAGGAATGGCTGGAAAAGAACTCCAAGTCTTGTCCTTGCTGTGGGACTCACATCGAGGTGAGTATGGGGAGTCATGGAACAGAAAATAACCCACCAGGAGGCAGTTCTGGGTGTGCTGGAGCCTCCAGGCTCACCAGGGAGGAGGAATCTCTAGGAAACACTGTGAGAACTTTCCCTGTCTGTCTGTGATGTGGAAAAGGAGGTGAGGTGATGTTTGTGGATCCCAGGAAGTGGAGTACAGACAGTGACTGGTGCTGGTCAGGCTCCCACACTGAACAGAGCCAGGCTGGCTATGGATGTCTGTGAATCCTTCTGTTTTCCAGGTGTTTTAGGCTAGTGCTAAGCCAGGAGATAAATCCAGCTCCAGTATTTTTATTATTATAACCAATTTCCAGTGCTGGGATTCCAGCTCCCAGTGAAAGCATCAGTGTGTGGTGGAGCCAGGGTGGGATGTGTTCATTGCCTGCTGTGGTTCTGAGGGCTGTTGGCAGAGAGGGGCTGCAGAGTGCCACAGCAGGGTTCTGTTCTCACCACTCCTTGGTTTTTCCCCCAGAAACTGGATGGCTGTAACAAAATGACCTGCACAGGGTGCATGCAGTACTTCTGCTGGCTCTGCATGGGCTCCCTGTCCCGGGCCAACCCCTACCGGCACTTCAACGACCCCTCCTCGCCCTGCTTCAACAGGTTGGTGTTTCAGGCATTTCCTCCACTGCTGCCACACCTGTTTTTTACTTTTCCTCAGAGTCTCTCCCAGATTCTTACCTGAAATGTGTAGCTGCAGTTTAAGACACAGTTTCTCTTCTCAAATATTTGTGCTAACAGTAAAAATCAGGAGTGACCCAGGATATGGTTCTCCTTTTTAAGAACTTTAAAAGGTTTTAAAATTCTGGAGGAGTTTTCTGAGCCTATTCCTGATTTTTTTGGTCAGGTCATGACCCCATCCTTTGTGTGCTGCCACTGCCTGCAGGGAAGTGTTTCCCTGCCAATGCTCAGGAGCAGCTGAAGGGTTTGGGGAAGAGCTGCTTCCAAAGAGCTGCAGATTTGCCTCACATTCCCCTGGGGAAGAGCCAAGGGACAGAGGTGCTGCTGTGGGACAGGTGACAGGCAGGTCACAGGAGGTGGCAGTGGCAGCCTCTCAGCTTCTTGTGTTCCATAGGGAATGGATGGTGGTTTGTGATACTGAAAACAACAGGAGCTTGCTGCTTTTGTACTTCTGCATTGTATTTGTTGTATTAAAGTGATACTTTTTTAACATATTTGACTTTTTTATGCCCTAATATACCTGATTTTCTGTCTTGCAGATTGTTTCAAGCCATGCACATTGATGATGGGGAGTACTGGGAAGTGGAAGACAATGATCAATAGCTTCCTCCAGCACCAAAATGTGAACAAACCAGAGATTGATGCTTTTTGTGTCCTTTGTTTGCTTTTCACTTCCATTGTGTGACAGAAGAGTGGTAACTGCCCTGCACTGCAGGACACTCACACCCCAGAGCCTGTTGCCAAAACCAAAGGAGACTGTTTTCCCCATCCTGGGATCAGGATCACCATGGGATGCCCAAACAATCCTGTCCATTATTAAAGAAGTCAAAAATTGGAAAACCATTGGAAAAATATATTTCAAGAGGTTCCCCTTTTTTTAAAGCCAGCAGATAAAACTGAAGCCTCAAATCCTGCAAGTATTTGGGGGTTTCCTTTAGGGAGACTAACCCTTGGAGGCTCTTGGATCATGGATGTTATGGGGTTTGGGGTGGTTTGGTAGAGCTGTAGTGCTTTCTCTGGAGCTGGTTTGTGATGCTGCTTGGACTGGGGGGAATTTTCTGATACAATGCAGAAAATTTCTTCTGTATTCAGCAACAAAGTTTGTTGCTTTTATGAATTTCCTGATGTGCTTCTCTGAAAAGCAGCTCCTGGCTCTGTCACTGGTACTTTCTAATGACATTAAAGCTGATTATCCCCAACCTTTCTCGCTGGCTGCTGTGCCTGAGCCTTTACATCCCTGAGAGCTTGGGCAGAAAAACAGCCATTTCCAGGGATGTCTGTGAGGTTGGTGACTCCCAGTGTTGCTGTTGGATTCCCTCACGTTGCCTGTCCTTGTTTTGGCAGGGATGAGTGCCAAGAGTGAGCTGAGCATGTGACCAGTGAGAGGGTGAGAGGTATCAGGAAGAGATGAACTTGAATTCTTCAAGATACTGACAATTACTTGTATTCTGAGATGATGAAGTAATTTATTTTTTACTAACTCTTCGTATAAGAAATTTGATTGTTGATACTTTTGCTTCTGGACTAGATCCTTTATTTCCACTGGTTTTGCACTTCAAATTATTTCAGAAACCAAATTATTTCCCCTAAAATCGCTCCAAGTGGTTTTGTGAGTATGAAGATGATTACTGGAGGGAACTACTGACTTTTTACAAGTTCTTCCACTTGCAGAACAATCTAAAAGTTTATTTGGAAACTAAAGCTGCATGTGCTGTGTTCAAAAGCAGTAGGGCCTGGATGGAAAGCTCAGGGTGATCACATCTCGCTCAGTTCTGACTGACAGTTAATAAATTTGGATATGTGGCCAAAACAAGTGGTGCTTCAGTTCCTTCTGCAGAGGAGGAGTCTGCACTGTTGGAATTGGCAGAGATTAGAAAGATGAAATGGTCAGAGTGAATCTCACCTCAATTTAAATTCTAGGTCAGTGTGTAGGAAAAGTTTACGTTGTGTATGGTTTGAGTTGTATTTCCTTCCACATGCACTAAATTCACTTTAAGATGGTAAACACAGTTGTGTCCCTGTTTGTCTTCCTTCTGGCACAGATTTGGTGTGTCCAGGTGCTCCTGGCAGTGGGACAGCCCAGAGCTCCCAGCTGGAGCTGGCACGGGATGTCTTCATGGGATTTCCATGGATGCAAAGTGCCATCCTGCTTTTCCCTCAGAGAAAAACCTGCCAGCAAACACTGGGCAAGGAAGTGGGGAGCAGCAGGAGCTCTTCCCACCAAACTGCCTCCATGAGCACAGTGAGACCGAGCACCAGATACAGTCAAATATCACCATTTAAAAAAATTAAAGACGTTTAATGTAGAAAGTTACACTACAGATCAACAACTTAAAAATTTCTGTATAAAGAAAATAAATGTTGCCCAGTTTTCTTGCCCCTCGTGTGACAGCACTGGATAGAAATCCCAGGACTCACATTTCAGAATTGGTGGGGTTTTGGCTGTTGTCCACCTGTATGGGGTGTCTGAAATTAAACACAGGCTGAAGCTACTAGGAACAGAGTGTTTCCTTTGGGGCTGGTTTGGCATTTCCTCAGAGAAATGGAAAAGTCTGGAGTGGGGAGAGCACCAGGCATAAGAAGATCATACCTGGGCCTGAGCATGGAGGGAAGGGCTTTGTGTGTGACAACAGTGACATCCTCAGTGCCTGAGCTGCACCATGGACCCTGTGTGAGGGATGCTGCTGCAGCCTCTTCTGCTGAGAGGTCTCAAACCCCACATCTGGCTCACAGCAGGGCTCAGCCAGGGCTTTATCCACTCAGGTCCTGGCAACCTAAGGACAGAGCCTGCACAGCCCTGGGATCTGTCCCACTGCTTGGCTGTCCCAGGGTGGGGTTTATCCTCTTCAGTGTGACATCATGTTTCCATTCAGGTCCCACTGTCCCTTCTCATCTTCCCCCTGGGTTCATCTTGCTGACCCCTCACAGCTCTGGCTGCTGCTCTGAGCTTTCCCTTCTCCAGCTGGATAATCCAATTTTCCAGGATTCTAATAGGAGTGTTTCATGGAGGAGGAATAACACCAGGTACTTATCCTAATTGCAAGGAATACACCCCAAAGTGATCACCCACTTGTTTCTGCAACATTGTACTTTCATTTATCCTCACGTTGCAGTTCTGCAGCCTTCAGTCCGTGATTACAGTCAGTTCACAGATCAAAAACCTCATTCTTGGTTTCCTTCAGAGAATGAGTTGGTGGAAGTTTGTGGCAGAAGTTAATGGAACACAGAACACTGGATCCCATCCTAATTTGGTTAATTAAGGCAGGTGTTTGGCATCTCTCTCTTTAATGGAGAGAAGCAACCATACGATCATTCTGCTAATTTAAGAACAACTATGAGATCAGCTTCTGCAGAAATTCCCTTTTCTGCCAGCTGTTTTCAGCAGCTGGTTCAGCACTGCCCCAGCACTTTAATCACTGTATGGCTTCTTGGACTGGCTCCTCTCTGCTCCCATCTCCTTCATGCTGTACAAGGGCTCCACAAGCTTGTTGTGAACCAGCATTAAACCTGGTGGAGAAAGTCAAAAGACAATTTAAATAGACATAATAAAGGAAAACTCCCATTCATTGAATGCTAATGGAATTAGACATTACTGGTGTGTCTTTGCTCCCACACCAAGCATTAAGCATTTACCTTCACACTTGTACTACTGTGGTATATTTAAGGAATACACTCCTTTGGGAGTTGATTTTACAGCAACATCTCTGCAAAGCATGACTCGTGTCTCTTAGAAATGTAACAAAACAGCTGCCTGTCCTGGTCAAACACTCACCTTTGAAGTATTTCACTGTTTTGACTTTGAGCTCCAGCGTGGCATCCTCGTCACACACGAACACAGTGTTGGGGTGCTGCTGGAAGGCTGACACTGTCCACATGTGGTTGACACCATCCTCGATGGCTTTGTACAGAGCAAAGGCTTTGTGGGCTCCTGTGATCAGGATCATCACCTGCACCCCCAGACAGAGAGGGGAGGTCAGGGAGAGCCCAAATGCACCCTGCTGAGCTGAGAATGGGGACAGCCCTGCCACCCTCCCCACAGCCACTTCTCTGTGGGTCACTGGAAGGGTTTGGATCCTTTGGGCACCTCTATGCTGAGACTCAACAGATGTAGGTAAAGGAACAGACTCCACTCAAAGTGGTCCCATACAGTTTTCATGACCTGCTGGTGTGATTGATCAAGCTGTGATTCCTGCAGTTACTCTCCAGGTGAGATTCCTAACCAAAGACACTCTCCCAGACCTTCCTGGCTCCCTGTGGGAAACAACTGCTGCAGGGTTACACAACACAAGTGCCAGCAGAGACTGAGCAAGAGCCTTCCCATGGTGCTGCAGGATGCAAGAGGACAGGAGGATCAGGCATTCCATGGCAGGAATAGCTACACCAGCAGGACACATGGCTGCTCCAAAATGGGATGACCTTTGGCTGCTCCAGAGCAGCTGCAGGAAGGCACTGCTTTTTTCCTCACCTCTCTGGCGTCCATGACAGTGCCTACTCCGACTGTCAAAGCCATGGTGGGCACTTTGGAGAGGTCACCATCAAAGAACCTGGCATTGGCCAGTATGGTGTCCATGGCCAAGGTCTTCACTCGTGTCCTGGACACCAGACTGGATCCTGGCTCGTTGAAGGCGATGTGACCATCAGGGCCGATACCTGGGACAGGGACAGTGTGAGAAGAGGGTCAGCAGTGGGAGCAGAGCCAGCAGCTCTCCCAGGAGAACAGTCAGTGCTCCTGGGAACACAGAGCACTGCAAAAACCTCTGCTCAAGCTCAGATTTGTGTCTGGTAGGAATGACAGCAAGAGCCCCCTCAGAAGCCACCAGACAATTCCCTGGTTGCACTGGGACAACAATAAAGCAAAGCAGGAGGCAGAACCTTATGGCAAACTGATGGGAAGAGCTTGTGTGGGAAAAGCTACTCCCAGCAGTTTCCTGTCAGCACTGAATTGATACACTTCATATCTGTAGAATTCCAGCCCTTCCCGTTTCTCCTGCTAGCATTTCCTGAACAATTCACTGGCTGCACTGAAACACCTAAAGCTGGGAGTGGTATGCTGGGAGACAAGGCTGCCAGGAACTGCAGTGCCCAGAACTTCACTGCAAATACACTGAAAATGGACAACCCTGACAATAAATGAGAGCTGGGGAGGACAGGCAGAGCTCTAGAACAGGGTTTAGAGGCTGCTGCTCTCAGGTTCTCACCTCCAACAAAGAGCTCAATGCCTCCAGCTGCTTTGATCTTCTCCTCGAAGGCGTCACACTCTGCCTGGAGATCAGGGGCGTTTCCATCCAAGATGTGGACATTTTCTGGTGAGATGTCAATGTGCTTGAAGAGGTTGTTCCACATGAAGGAATGGTAACTTTCCGGGTGATCCCTCGGGAGCCCTGGAAACAGAACACACAGGACTGAAGCCAAGTGTAACATAAAGCACTTCCATACCCTTGCAGTGGCTTTGGTGACAGAGCACTGCTCTCTGTCCTTTGTCACTCCCTCAGCTTTCAGAGTTGTTTTTATTTCCCTAAATAGCAGAATTAAAATCAGCTTCCATAAGACACGTGCCCATATTAACATGAAACAGATGTTCAAAAAGCAGGTGTGTGCTGTGCCTCATCTGTCAGTCAGTACCTTTTCAGACTTATTCCCATTTCAGATTAGCAAAAGTGATTAAAAATCTGTGCAGAAGACTGGGAAATAATAATTATTGTATAATTATTAGGAATTTACCCCCTTGAATGCTATGAATCCACACTGGACTGCTTATTCCCTAATGCTGCTTGATTAGGATTGCTCACAGAAAAAAACCCTCCTGACCAGGGTAAATTTACCAGGGTAAAATTAGCTTTAGCAAATATTTAGCCTGTAGGTTTTTCACCTTTGGATCTTTTTCTTCTGAGGGGATTGTTTCACCATAGCTTCAGAAATGAACCAGTCCCGTGCTGTCTCAGCAGGAAATACCAGAGAGCACTCAGGGAACACACTGGTCCTTGTAAGGAACCTTTATAATCCCAGAGCAAAGGTGGAAGTTAATGCTGCACACTGAGCCTGCAATGATAAGCTGCTCCTTACCTGGTCAGTGCCTGAGTGCAGGTAAAGCACAGCAGGGTCTGTAACAGTGTGTGCAATACTGGGCAACACCCAGCACCGAGTTTTTTCCATACATTTGCAAACCTATAGAAATTTTCCAATTTATTCCATAGGTTTTAAAACTGTCCCTGTCATTCCCCTCACTAATTCCCTGGAGGTGTTTAAGGAAAGACTGGACGTGGCACTCAGTGCCATGGTGGTGTTGGCTCTTAGGTTGGACTCGATGGTCTCAGAGGTGTTTGTCACAGAGATGACTCTGTGCAATGTTGTCCATCTTACCTGGACAAGTGGGTTTCGGGCACCGCCAGGTTTGCTGGCAGCTCCGGGGCAGGGACAAAGCGGCAGCCCGGCTAGCTGTGTCACTCACCCACGTACTCGTCCATGTTGAAGGTCTTCACGTACTTGAAGGAGAGGTCCCCGTTGCGGTAATACTCCACCAGCTTGCGGTAGCAGCCCAGCGGGGTGCTGCCTGCGGGGAGCGGCCGCCTGAGCCGGGGCAGGACCCGAGCTCGGCCCCAGCCCCGCCGCCGCCCCCCGGCACCCACCTGTGGGCAGCCCCAGCGTGAAGAAGCGCCCGGGGCCGGGCCCGAACTGCACGATGCGGTTGCGGATGTACTTGGCCGCCCACTCGCTGGCCTGGGAGTAATTCTCCAGGATGATGAGCTTCATGCTGGGGCCGTCCGGGATGGCCGCTTCCTCCCGGGATCGCCTGTGTCCGGGATCGCCTGTGTCCGGGATCGCCGCTTCCCCCTGGATCGCCTGTGCCTGGGATCGCCGCCTCCGCCCGGACCGCCCTCCCCTGGATCCCTTCTGTCCGAAAGCTCCGCTCCCTGCGCTGCCGCCGCTTCCTCCCGGCTCGCCCCTGCCCGGATCACTTCCGCGGGCCGGGAAGCGCCGCCCGGTGCCCGCCGTGGTGGGCGGAGAGCGCCGGGCTCGGCCCCGCGGCAGGGAGCACGGCAGAGCCCTGCAGAGCGGCGGGTTGGGGTTAGAATTGGGCAGAACGGCTGAATCCACCCGGCAAGGATGCGCTGCGGCTGCCCAGGGCTGCTCGGGTGAATGGCTCACCCACGCTGCAAGTGCGCGTGTTGTCCAGGCGAAGCTTTAGAAAGCAGTATTTCCCCCAGCTACATTTAAAAGGCCACGAATACCTCGATGTGGTTCTGCTGGAGTGTCACCATCTCTGCAGGCATCTCCGTCCTTCAGCTTTTCAGCCCTACAGCGAAGCTCCCAGCCCTGTCCCACCAGAACGAGCTGCTGTCACACTTGAACTGTTCTGCAGGGACACACTTTGCATCACATTGGGTTCTGGAGGATGGAGAGACCATGATCTCTGTCTGTCCTTGCTGCTCCTGGCACAGTGGTTTCCCCAAAACACCTTCCTGCTGTTGCTCCAGCTGCTTTAAAGTTCTCATGGAGATGCGCCCGACCTCTCCTTGCACAGGCTTGGCTCATGGTTGGGATGCAAAGCTCTTACTTCAAAGTTAGTCCGATTTTCAATTTAATCAGAAGGAAGAATGAGCTACAAATTGCTTTGCTGGGATCCAGCCCATGCAGTTCCTACTCATTTTAATAATTTAAATGACCCGGCTAGAACCGGTGCTCCTGGTATTGTCTCATCCTGGAGAGCTTGGTTGCGGGATGGGGAATGATGGGAGTGGCGGGCTGTAGCCGGATGGCTGTGGGCAGACACGGGAAGGGTTTTAGGCCACAGAGACTGAATAAATTCCATGGCCATGTGTTTCCACGAGCAGTGTCAGCCCACGGGCAGGTCTCTCGGTGCTTGGTGTTGCTTGAGGAGCTGACAGCAGCGGCATTCCCGGCTTTCCCGCAGGGCAGGGCAGGCTGGGCTCTGGCTCTGTGGGAAACAGCTCTTCTCTTGCCCCATCGGGGCCATTTCGGTGTCACAGACCCATCGGTTCCACGGACGGTGGCAGGAATCAGGCCATCGGAGGGTTCAGAGGCACAGGACCGAGGCGCTGGGATAAGCGGGGACTGTGCCCCGCTGGGATGGAGGGGATGAGCTCTGGACCCTTCCCATCCTGGGGCTGCTTCAGTCCTTTCTCCAGGTGCTGCGGGCACGAAGGGCACCTGGTGAGCGAACCCCTGAGCTGCACACACACCCGGGAGCTCCCACATCGCCCCCATCGCGGCACAACTGCAGCTTCTGGGCTGCAAAGCCGAAACTGCTGCAGGGCTGGGCAGGAGGGAGCACCGGCACCTCGCATCTGCCAGGAGCCCGCTTCGGCTCGCTCGGCGTTTCCGTGGAAACGCGGCCAGGGCTCCGAGATTTCCCAAAAGCAAACACTGGAGGCACAGCCCGCGCAGGAATTGGCTGCAGGAAACACCATGGATTTTCCTGGGCGGTGAGCTCGGGGGCAACAGCCGCGGTGACTTGCGGGTTGTGGGTTTGTCTGCCCTCAGAGCGGCCTGAGCACAGTGTCACCCCATCCATCGCCACCGCCCGCCTCACCTGCCCGGGCTCCCCTGCGAGGTGCGGCGAGCTGCCCGCACAGCCCGCTGTGGGTGAAATCCACTGCCGGGGGGCTCTGGCTGCAGAGGGTCTGCCTTTCCCCTCCCCTGCGAGTGCCTTGGGCAGCTGCAGCGCACAGAGATGCGGGAGGAGCCGGCAGCTCCCTGGGAAAGCAAACCACGTTTTGGGGAGAGCAAAAGCTGCGGCAGAGGCAGGCAGGAGCCCCGTGCTGCCCGCAGCCAGCACACCCCGCCGAGCTCCACCGCCTTCCCCGAGCTGCGCTGGGCGTGTGACTCGCATGCAGGGTATTTTTAGGTATGATAATTTCTGCCCGTTATTGTTCCTGCATTTACAGCGAGCTGTTCCCATGCTGAAGAACTTCCTGGTGTCTGAACAGGCTGCTATTCCTTCCTTGCAAAAGCAGCAGATGGAAGGAAACAAACAATTCTCTGCAGAAGCTGAAGTTTTTTGGGGGAGCTCTAACAAACACGGCATTTTCTTTTGCCCCATTTGAAGGGATCAAAGTCAGCAGTGCTCAGAGACCAGAGCTTTTGCTACGGGGAACTGCTTGGGAGCACTGGGATTCTTTTCCTAAAAAAGCAACAATTAAAAAATTATCTCCATGAAGAACCCCCTCTCCAAATCCTGTAATTAAAATTCTTTTTCATATCCACCACCAGTCACCTCTTCCTGCTCCAGCGTGTTCCACTTACCTTCTGACCCCAATTTATAAGAAAAGGAGAAATAATAGATCTGGAGGGGAACTGCTCTTTCCTGCAAGCCCCACTCACAGTTTAGCTCTTCCAGCAGCACCCGAATCCCAGTTAGAATTTGTTTTGGGTCACAGCAAGACACTGTGTAGGGCAGTGCATGAGCAGGCAGCTCTGGAGAGAACCCATGCCAGTCCTTTGCTGTTTTTCAGGTGAGCTTCTCATGGCAAAGCTGTCAGGACTTCACTCCTCACCAGGTTCAAAACTGCCAGCCTAAGCAGTAAGGGATTTACTCTGGATAGCAAGATTAAATTAACCATTGGTTAATTGTGATTTCTCCAGTAGGCTGAAGAAATAATGGAGCAACAAATGGCGCTGGTGAAATCAGTGATTTGGGGCCCCAAAAGTCAGGCTGGACCGAGTTGGCTGTGCTCTGTGGAGCCAATTTGGAGCTCAGCTCTGCCTTGCCCCGGTGCCATCCAGCACAACTCACTGCATCACTCCATATCTGCCCCGGGTTCTGCTGCTGGGCTTCAGAAGTCCCATTGGGAAAGTCTTCCACCTCACTGCTGCTGTTGTTTTCATTCCTCCTCCTTACAATGCTCATGGCTCATTGGGGAGTAATTTTCCGCCCCAGTGCAGAAGGCACTGCCTCACCCCGCTCTGCGCAGGCTGTGGGACGTGTGGCTGTGCTCGCTGGGGCTCTCCTCGTTCCAGCAGACCTGATGTGACCGAGTGCCTTTTGTTGTTGCAACAAACACCCAGGAATTGCAGCTGCCTGCCTGTCCAAAGCTGTGTGTGGAGCTCACACCTGCAGAACCTGCTGCTCCTGAGGCTGGATGAGGTGTGGGGCAGCTGCCTGGGGCAGGGGCTGTCAGAGTCACACAATGGTTTGGGTTGGAAGGCACCTTAAGATAATCCAGTGCCACCCCTGCCACGGCAGAGACACTTTCCACTGTCCCAGGTTCCTCCAAGCCCTGTCCAGCTTGGCCTTGGACACTGCCAGGGGACAACCACAGCTTGGCTTTGTTGGGAAAAAGCTCAAAGATGATTTAAACACAAGATGGTCCCGAGCACGAAAAGTCTTCATGGCCAAGTGATGTTTTGGGGAGGAACATGTGTTAGACAGCATTTATTAATCCTTAACAAATCTCTCCAGTTTAATTATACAACTCTAATTCAGGATGTTATTCCACAGTGGGAAAAAAACCACATGACATCTATATATATTCAAACCTGTGAATCCAATTCTTGCACATGGTGTGTTTCTGCTTCCAGGGACACAGGAAAATACTTTAGAGTTGATGAGAAAAAAGTTTTTGTCCTGTGAACATTTTGATTTTGTTTTTCTTCTTAATTGGGTATTTTAGCACTAAAAGGTTAGAAGAAAGGTCTAGTTTTAATGTCCTGCTCAGTTCTTACTGGTTTCACTTTAACACACCCTGCTTTTGAGGCTTATTATTTAGCTTTTAGAGTTCGATATTTATTACAAAATGCAGATTAAAAGTGTTCTCTTTATTGCTCAATTGTACACAATAATTAAAGGAACACATGTACAGCTCCACTATTTCAGGGGACTCACTCCACTACAATTCTGTCATACTTTCAATTGCTTTCAAATACTTTCAGAGCACATCCCGTATGGAAGTCACTAAAATCAATGACTTCAAGCTTCAAGTGTCTCTTGGGAGAAAAGACATTTTGTACTGGAGAAAAAGTAAAAAAACAGAGACATGAAGTGATTTGCCTCAAACCACTTGGGAAATAAAAGCAGAACCAGTCACGTGCTGTAACCACAGCATCATCTTTCTACTGAGCTTCCCCACCTAAGAAAATAAAATAAGTACAGGGAGAGCAGCTGGAAGAAATTGCCATTCCCCCTCCGGAATCAGTCGTGCTCAGACTAGATGGACTAATTAGGCTGAGAATTGCCTCCACTGGCCCCAAAATGGCTTTGACACAAACGGTTTCACCATTTCTCCAGGATACATTCCAGCATCTTCTCTGACAACGTGCACAGGTTGCACCTTATTTTGGTCTCTGTGTTGTCCAAGTCAATCACTGTGCAGCTAATTACCACTGCTGCTACAGCCTTACTTAGGGGTGTAATCCCACCTCAGCAGCAAGCAAATCCATGCATGTCATCAGGACAGCTCCTCACTGCAGGGAAACTCTCAGTGCAAACTGTGAATCTTGTGGAAAGGTGAAACCAGAGTCTGTCAGTGCCTGCAGCTCTTGTTGCAGCTCCTTCAGAGGCACCTGTGTTGCAAGAACCCTGCCTTGTCCTTGTGTCTCCAGCACTTCTCAGGAGTCACTCTTGGAGGTTATTCATGGCTAAAATCCTTCACAGTTCCTGCCTCTCCTTCAGCATGAGAACTGGGATGTTCATTCATCTCACTAAGACACTGATGAACTCCCTGCACCTCAAAGGCAAAATACAGGGAGAAAAGAATCCAGGCTGATTATGGTACAGAATAATGAGCATTGAGGCCTGTATTTGTGACTGAGTGTGCAGTTCAAAACCATGTCCTCGGGCTTCAAGGCTTGCAACTCTCTGAATTTGCAGTTTAGAATCCCAGCAGGGCTGATTCAGCCTTCCTCATCCTAAAGCTGATATATTTAAATCCCATCCACCTTAGGGATTGATGTGGGTAATTTTGTGCAAGCCTGACTAGACCTGAACCGCGCATGTAGAAAACAAATGTTACACAAGCTGAAGAGTCTTTTGGCCAATGTAACACTGAAAAGCTCTCAGAATAAACCAGCTTTTCTCACTGCGTGGTTTCCTACACGTGCTCCTTTTGGAAGGAAGGAGCTCAATGCCATCTGCTCCCGGTGGATAAGGAAGAGTTGACGGCGCTGTCGGAGGAGTTGGCCAACAGCTCGTGTTTGGTGCAGCAGTCACTGGCCTGTTCCCTGCCCGAGTGGTGGGACAGGCACGGGTGGGGCAGTGTGTGACCAAGGCTTGGTCAGTGTGGCTCAGACAGGGCTGGTTTCTCAGTGCTGGCCCTGGTGTGTCCCTGCTGAGGTGGCATTGTTTGTCAGCATGGCATTACATCAATTTTCTGACTCCCTGGGTTTCACTAACACATCCTATGGCAGCTTTCACTCTGAAAATTAGACTTGAATTCCACAATGTACGTTATATGTAGTGCATGGAGCTTGTGGGGTCACTGCTGCAGCTCTGGCTGGAAACCAACCTGGTGGAGAAGGACCTGGGGGTGTTCATTGATGGGAGATGAACATGAGCCAGTGTGAACCTGGGAGGGCAAGAAGCCAATGGCACCTGGCACAGCAGCAGTGTGTCACTGTCAACAGGAGCAGGGCAGTGACTGTCCCCTGTGCTGGCACTGGTGAAGCATCTCAAGTGCCTTTTCCAGTTCTGGGACTCTCAGTGCCAGATGGACATGGAGGGGCTGGAGAGTGTCCAGGGAACGGAACAGAGCTGGGAAGGGGCTGGAGCACGTGGAGAGGCTGAGGGAGCTGGGAAAGGAGCTCAGCCTGGAGCAAAGGAGGCTCAGGGGGACCTTGTGGCTCTGCACAGCTGCTGACAGGAGGGGACAGCCAGGGGGTCAGGCTGTGCTCCAGGGAACAGGGACAGCAGGAGAGGGAACAGCCTCAGGCTGGGCCAGGGGAGGCTCAGCTTGGCCAGCAGCAGGAATTTCTCCATGGAAAGGGTGCTCAGGCCTTGGCAGGAGCTGCCCAGGGAGGTTTGGAGTGCTCATCCCTGGAGGTGGCACTGAGTGCTCTGGGCTGGGGACAAGGAGGGGACAAGGTGGAAACGGGGCACAGGCTGGACCCGATGGTGCCGGAGGTCTCTCGGTGCCCCAGCGGCTCTGTCTCTCCGTCCCTCCCGATCGCGGCCCGGGGCGGCTCCGGCGGGCGGGGCGGGAGGCGGCGCGGCCGAGCGTGACGGGGAGGGCGGGAGCGAGCGGAGCCCGCAGCGAGCAGCGAGCAGCGACCGGGCCGCCGCCGCCTCCGCCTGCGCAGCGCCCGACCGACCCGCAGCGCCATGGCGGCCGCGGCCGCCGAGCCCAGCACGGGCCGCTACCAGCAGGTAGGGCGGCGGGCCGGGCCGGGCGGAGCGGGAGCGGGCCGGGAGCGGGCAGGGCCCGCGGCCTGTGCTGGCGGCAGCGCCCGGGGCGGAGGCCGCGGGTCGGGGGACGGACCGGGCCGGGCCGTGGAGCCGCTCCCCGCCGGGCCGGGCCGGGCCGGGTGTGCCCCAGCGGGGTTTGCTGTGTCCCGGGGCCGCGGTTTGCCCGCTGCCGGGCCGGGTGTGTCCGGGCTGCTTGCCCAGGCTCGGGGCGACCTTGGCGCAGGGCGCTGACCCCGCTGGGCATTGTCCCCCCGGCCCGGCGAACCCCCAGCGAACGGCCTGGTTCCGCATCGCCCCGAGCTCACCGTTAGCTTCATTCCACCTTTTACGTGTGCACTGCTCCGAAACCCCTCTAGGCCAGGGCTGGCTGGCCTGAAAGAGCTCCCTGGGGAATTGGGGTCGCGGTTCCCTTGCTGCCTCCCGTTGGTCTGCAGTGCCCACGGACCGGGCCGGCTGTGACCCACTTCGGGCAGCAGCCTTGCTCACACCGACATGGAGAATTCCTTGCTTAAAGTAAGGGAGGAATCCCTCAAAACAGCAGACAGCTCGCTCCTGCCGAGCCGAGGTTCTCCCGAGAAATCGCTGTGTTGTGACTTTTCCTGGGGAGCATTCCCGGCGTGGGCAGGCTGGCGCTCGGCAGTTCGAGATACACCTCCCTTGGGATGGAATACTTGTCTGTCTGACAGCTGCAGGTCTCTGTGGTTTTGCATACTGGAAATATGGAAGTTCAGTAAAATTTAGCCTTTTTTTTTTTTTTTTTTTTTTTTTGTGGTTCGGTGCAAAACAGATGTGCTCACTTACAATGACAAATCTCTTTTGTGTTCTGGGAACTCCTAGGGACAGATAACCAGGTCTCTGCACTAATCGCCTTTCCTGGCAGAGTCCTGCTGCTGGTGTTGTCCCCAACAAGTGTCTTCACAAATGCCTTTTCCCGAGGGATCTGCAGCGTGTCCCATCTCCCGGAGCCCGTGGGATGGGTGGCAGGATTGCTGAAGGACCCCGTTGTCCTGGTGTTATGTGGCTGATGCACACAGTCGTGGTTTGCTCCAAAGGGGTGTGTGAGGTGTGGTTTGCCCGGCTCTGCTCACACCTCGGGCAGAGCCGGCAGACTCATCTGCGGAGCCCCGCGGAGATTAGGGAGCCAGGCTGTGCCAGAGGATTTGCACTGCTGAAGATGAGCACATAATGGAGGCCTGGGAAGCCACGGGTGTAGATGGAGTGAGAGGCAGATTCTCACATTTAAATGTGTTTACTTTGTGTAGCTGTTTAGAAAGTGCATCCCTTTCCTTGCCCTCTGCCAGAGCCCAGGTATTCCTGTTGTGAAGTGTGTTATCACTAAACTGGCTCCTAGTGCTTGTGTTGCTTCTAAAGCCCTGCAAGCTGTGGAGATGCAGTTGGGATTTAGATACAGAGAGGATGAGGGAATGAGAGAGTCTCTGTAGCATTGAATGTGTCAATTTTTTTTCTCATATTTTGAAACTTACCATGTGTGTGAATAATGAATCTACCATGTGCCAAAGAAGAGAGACTGATCGTGAAGTGATAACTGCAAGGGCTAGAGGTGAATACAGGACCCAAGCCAGTGGAGGTAGCCTGGAGAAATTTTCAACAAGCTAATTTAATCCTTTACATTATTAAATTATGAAGCAGCGGAGGAATTTTTAAAACTTGTTTT
Organism: Lichenostomus cassidix; assembly: GCF_008360975.1. NCBI lineage: Eukaryota > Metazoa > Chordata > Aves > Passeriformes > Meliphagidae > Lichenostomus > Lichenostomus cassidix. Next base: position 17,600,044 of record NC_139494.1, read on the forward strand.
TTTGGGGTGATGGGGTAATGCAGTAGTGGGGTTGGTTATGTGTGTAGGTGGTTCCTGTACAGGTGAATGTGACTGACTGTCCAAACATGCCAGGGATGTGTAACCCTCTCTCTGGGAAGGGTTCCTGGTGTATCCTGTGTGGGAGCAGCACTGGTGAGGTATGGACACTCTGGAACCTGTACAATATTTGTAGGATTCCTCGAGTGCCGGTGTTTTCAGGAAAAAAAGGTGATAGTTCATGAGCATGATCTGAGCACAGCAGAACAGGATGGATACCTGAGTTTGACATGTGTGTGTTTCCCATCCCCTCCTCAGCCCTGTGGGTGGGATGTGGGGATGTGGGATGTGGGCTGTGCTCCCTCAGCAGCCTCTTCCCTGCAAACTCCCAGCCCGTGTCCCTTCATCAGTGCAGGCAGTGTTCAAGGGCTGTGCACTGATTTATTTTCCAAAGCCAGCTTCCTAGCCCATGGCTTTGTTCAGGCATTAGATAATCTGATAAAAAATAGCCTGCAGTGATGGCTTTGGGTGATGTGACTCTGAGCTCGTGTACTGAGGAAATGCAGCTCCATGGAAAATAAAACTGAGACTCCGGGGAAGGGATTGCAGCTTCCCTGACCCCTTCCACGGGGAGCAGAGCTGGGAGGGGGTCAGACTGCTGGGTTTGGATCCTCCTCTGCAGGCCAGGTGCTTGTGGAGGTGGGAATGGAGAGGTTTGGGGAGAAGGAGAGCTGCAGCCGCCCTGATGCTGTTCTTGCAGGCAGTGCTGTGTCCCCAAAAGGGAGGCTGTTGTCATTTCTGCCTTTGGGGAAGTTATGCAGGGATGTGGTTGGGATTAGGGGGCTTAAAGCCTTTCCAGCATAACCCTGGATTGAGGGTTCAGTTGGCAGAACTGTATTTCATCCTTGGAATAGAAATTACCCTCCATTCTGGAAAAAATAGCCCAGCTTTAACAGGTTTATTTACACTCTGTTTTCCAGGCATGGTTTGCACTTGGAGCATTCGAAAATATATGGGAGGTGTATGAGTAATGTAAACCCACCTAGGAAATGGTGGGAGTGTTAAATAATGAAGACACATTGCTTTTTAAGTGCTATTTCTTCCTGTTCCACTTGTTGAACGTTTACATGGATCATGAATCATTCCATAAAGGGAGGTGTCAATGAGAAAAATAAGGAAGAAAGGTTTTTCCATTTGTTTGTTTTTCATTCTGTGAAAAGTGTTGAAGAATTACATTGCTGGAGGTAGAATGGGAATGGAATTTAAATCCATGAAGGACCAGAATGCCTCCTTAATATCTGGGGAGGCTGGAGAGGAACAGGGAGGCAGATATCAGTTGCAGCCCTGTGTGTGCCTTCAGCTTGTATTTAATTTTTCAGCTGAAATAGGCACACAGCTTGAAACTAAAAAATGAGAACATCCCAAATCTTTTCATGTCAGCAGTTAGAAGCAGAAATGTCAGTGATTGTTTCCTCCACGAGGTCTTTGCAGTGTGCAAGATGTTCTGGCTAAAGATAAGAATGGTAAGAAAAATTGCAGTGTAGGTTGTTTGCATATTTATTTATATATATTTTTTTTTTATTTATAAGTAGAATAGGAGATGCCATTGATATGAACGCAGTAAAACTGCAGAGTAGAATTGTTTGTGCAGTGCTGCTCTGAGGTTGTGCTGAGGCTGCCCCATGTCCAGCCTGGGCTGTGCTCAGGTGACTAAAATCTGGTTATTTTCCTCTGAAATACCCACCTCTGTAGGCAACAGCACCTGTCAGGTGAGTTTGCAAGGGATTAGTGATTCTGTGTGAAAAAGTAATTACAGAATTTAAATACATTCTGTCTCTAAAACTCAAAGGATGTGGGAAAGGCAGGGAAACAGCAGCAGCCCAATGTCATCTCACAGCTTGTGCAACAGGAGGAAATAGCTTTGCATACAAACTTGTAAATTATCTCAGGCATCAGGATAGTGTTGGACTCTGAGCTGCACTTCTTTGGTGACTTTTCTCTCATCACTAACATTCAGTGGGGCTCAGTAATCCCGTTGGGAAGCAGCTGGAGGAACAATCCCTGAAGGCTTTGGGTTGTTAGTTCTGCCAGGAGATGAGGAACCTTTTTCTGTGGGTTTGGCATCATGGCTTAGAAGTAACCAGACAGAAAGCAAGGAGCAAAAGTTCTGTGTGTGTGTGAATTCCGACCCTTAGTCACTGGGACTAGTGAGAAAAATTCAGTAATAAGGGATATCCAATCATTCTGTTCCTGCCTGTGGTGAAATATCCAAATTTGATATGTGGTGGCACAGTGGGATTATTTCCATTGAAGACACCTAACCTTCTTCATAGGACAATTCAAAAAATGTGATATTTTAAAATGTTTAGAATTCTTTCTGTGATGCTCTGATGTGCAGAAGTATATGAATCTAATTCTAAATATTATGAGAATGCCTTATGCTTTAAGTGTGGGAAAATTAATTACAGCTATCCAAGATTAAAACCTACTTTTTCCATATTAAGGCCTTGATCTCTCAAGTCTAAGGGCAGTGTGTTGGCCCAAGTGCTTGTTTCCAGTCTGTCCAGACCAGTTAATTCCCTGTTTGAACAGAAATGAGGGAATTAGACCAGTTTGTTTCCCAGGACTGAGGAGTATTTTGTGTTGTCAGGCCCTTGGCTGCAGTGAGTCAGAGAACACCCTCATGAGCACAGGTTGTATTTTATGTATGTAAAATTGGTTTTGATTTGTGTTTTTGCCCTGGTGGCTCATGGGCTCGTTGCCATTGTCCCCTCAGCTGGATGCTCCTGTTCTGTTTGTGCTCACTGGGTGCCAGGAGCTGCTCCAGCTGGGGAAAAGACAGGTGGGTTTGGGGAGGAGGAGTGGAGGAACAGTTTGCAGTCCTTCGGTAAAAGGGAGGAGAATCTCAGAGTCATTCAGTTTGGAAAAGCCCACCAGGATCAGAGTCCAGGCTGTGCCCAGTGCCCACCTTGTCCCCAGCCCAGAGCACTCAGTGCCACCTCCAGCCCTTCCCTGGACACCTGCAGGGATGGGGACTGCAAACGTCCCTGGGCAGCCCCTGCCAAGGCCTGAGCACCCTTTCCATGGGGAAATTCTCAGGTTGCACATGCAGGGAGGTCACTCTGCTCAGGGCTGCTTCCCCAGCACCAGGCTCGGGCAGGAGCAGCAGCATCCCCCAGGGAGGGTTGGCTTGGCACTACTGCCACTTGTGTCACCTGAGAGGTGCTCAGCAGACCTGTGCCAGGTGCAGGAGCTGGGCAGGGCTGGCACTGCTCTGGAGAAATGGGCTGGAAGTGCCTGTGGGAGAAAACAGTTATTTGCTCGTCAGGGAGAGGGCTGAAGGGTGTGGGTTGGCTTCTCTGGTAGCTTATCATTATTCCTGCTGATACTAAGTTATGGGAATTTGCAACAACATCAGGCAAAAGTCAGGATTTTAAATCTGGGTGTGTTTAATTAAGCAAAGTGTGAGTCAGTAAAAATAACTCTCCTTTTCAGAGTTGGTAGTGACTTTAATTTACTTCCCCAAGGCTGAAGATATGGAATGATATGTGATCTATTGCTAAGGCCAAGCTTGTAGTAATGCTGATTTAGTGTAGTGATGCTGATTTAGTGTAAAGAATATTTACATGCAGCCTCAGAGCTTGGCAAAGGGGAGTTGAAAATTCAAAACTATGTCAGCAGCCCATATGCTGAGTTTAGGAAATTTGGAAGAATTAAGCAACATATTTATTGGAAGTGCTTTCTCCAAAGTTTACATGGAAATATTTCCAAACAGCTTGGAAGATTTCAACTTTTATGCTGTGTATTTACATGGGATAAGTCTTGGTCAGGGCAAGTGGCAGCCAGAGGTGATGTCCTGCTCTGTTCCAGGCTTCTCATGCTGCATTTTTTTAAAAAATAAATTAATTTGGGTGTTCTGTCAGTCAACTTTCTGCTGGTTTAGCAGTCTGGTGAAAAGATCCCAGCCAAGCTGTTGTTTTAATATTTGTATGCATGGCTGTAAAGACTGTTTTATTTTTTAATGCCACAAATACCAGAATCTTGCCTGAAAAGCTAAAATCCATCAGTGGATCTAGGAATGAATTACCCCTCAGCCTCATTAGAACAGAGTGAAGTCAGACCCTGCTTTAACCAGGCTCTCTGGGTTCTGAAGCCTGGGGGGAATTGTCAGGGAGCTGAGTGCATACCTGGAGCTGTGCAGGGCAGGTGGGAGCTGAGGCCAGGCCAGGGCAGCAGTGCTGCTCCTGGGAGGCCTGATGAGTCATTCTTCCTGTCACATGAACCCTCCCTGCTCTGCTAATAGGCACTTAGTTGAATTTTAGATGCCTGGAATCATTAAAAAGGCTGGAAGGCATTTGTGTACCTTGTCCATTAGAAGAAAAATACGTTTTCTATAGCTGTAGCCTCCTACAGCTTTGAGCTCAACTTTAGAAAGTAGCTGCATTTTTTGTGTCATTTTCCATTTCCTGAATTGTGATGTTTGAAGGCAGCAGTGAATTCAGCTGCTCTCTCCCACGTGACTTTGGTGGAAGAACATGTATTTCTTTTTACTATTGAACCACTGGTAGGAGTTATTATTCCACTCAACATCTGTGTCCTCTTTTGTTTCATCTCCTCAAGTGTTGTCAATGTGGTGCTTCCCTCTCCCCTCCCTGGTGGCTGTGCTCCCAGGCTGTACCTGTCTCCTTTCTTGCAGGCATGAGGGGTTCAATTCCTGCCACCCCCTCACCTGGAGGGCAGGTGACAAAGGGGATGAGGAATCCAGAGTGTCCCAGGTGTGCCACAGCCTTCCCTTGTCTGTTCACAGACCACGTCCTGCATAGGCAGAAGGAGAAAAGAAGTATGGAATTGCCATGGATAGACTGACCATAAGCATGGTGGAGCATTTTCTGAGAGTTTAAAAACTACGGAACTGGGAGAATCATAGAATCACAGAATGGTTTGGTTGGGATGACCTTGAAGATCATCTTGTTCTACTCCTGCCATGAGAAGGGACAGCTTCCACTGTTCCAGGTTGCTCCAAGCCCCGTTCAGCCTGGCCTTGGACACTTCCAGGGATCCAGGGGCAGCCACAGCCTCTCTGGGCAGGGACTGAATCAAACAGTTTGGCTCTGTGTTTTCCTGTCCCTTCCATTGCCCTTCATGTCCTTTTGGATCTCTGGAGTAATGCTGTCTCTTTTTTTTTTTAAATTTTTTTTATTTTATAGTTAAAGCATATTGTAATAGGCCATTACTTCTCAAGTTAGTTTGCATTTACTTCTAATGCCGAGCTCCATGGGGTTTATAAAACAAGGCATTTTTGTTTCTTGGAAAGGGTTGGAGAAGACAAAGGTCCTCGCTGTGGTGGGAATTGCTGCAGCTCCTGCTGTCCCTGCTCAGTGCCCTGGGGCTCAGGAAAGCTGCAGGTGAGGCAGTCCTGCCTCCTTCACCCCCAGGGCCTCAGTGCCTGCGATTGTTGGCTCTGCTTCACATCTGGCCAGAGCCCAGCGTTGGGGATGTGTCCTGCTGACAGCTGGGCTGGGAGCTGCTCCTGGCAGAACAGATTAAATGTTCATCCGGATCACTGATTTCTCCTTCTTCAAGGAGGTGGCTCAGCGTTGTCATGTGAGGAGCTCTTATCCACAAAGCTTGGGGCTGACCAGCACCTTTTTTTTTTTATTATTCTCCTATCTATTCTGTTTGGAAAGTGTTCCTGGGGAGCAGAATGAGCTTCAGCTGGCGGCAAATTGCAGTGCAGGACTGTTGTGCTCGAGGATGTGGATATGGTGTGATCTGGAACACACTATAGATTATTGGCTTTCACTGGCACACAGAAGCTGTGCTGCCCCTGGAACCCTGGAAGTGTCCAAGGCCAGGCTGGACAGGGCTTGGAGCAGCCTGGGGCAGTGGAAGGTGTCCCTGCCATGGCTGGGGTGGAATGGGATGAGATTTAAAAGCCCTTCCAACTCAAACTGTTCTGTGATCTTTGATCTTACCCAGCAAAAGAAATAAAACTCCAAACCAGAGAACAGTTGGATATGCAAGATCTGCATTTAGAAGTGTGAACTGATTTGTTTTATTTTCCCCTGATAAGACAAGTAAGATAAGAACATCCCCCTACGCCCCCACCTCCTGTGTTAAATGCTCAAGGAGAATGGCAACATATCTCTCCAAAGAAAAAGCAAAATATCCTGGATGGTTTCAGGAGCAAATGTGTGGGATTGCAGGAGGGAAAGCTGGAGATGTTCAGTGGTGATTTCAGACGAGGGCAGTGCCTCCTGGTCAGCCCAGTGCTTCAGTCCTGAAGTGCTTGTGTGAGCTGAGTTGTTCTGCAGAAAACCTCAGTGCCTTTGCTGCTGAGATGATGAGAAATGGAAGGAAGGGAGAAACGAGATGGCAGCTGTAGCCTCCTTTTTGGCCTGGTACTGCTGCTTCCCTGATCAAAGCTGCCATGGCACACCTGCCCTGTGTGAGTGGTGCTGGATCTGTGAGAGCTCCTGGTTATTTATACAGAGCCTGTGGGAAGCACAGTGCACAAAATAAACCGGCTCCTTCTCAGTCATGCAGTGTGAAAGGTTGAAGGGAAATGGCAACATTCATACTTCTGTGCATCGTTATGTAATGTATCCATGGAAAAAACCCTTCCTTAGCAAAGCCACAGGCAGCAAGGGAGTCTTTTGTTGGGTATCTCACTGTAGTGCTTTGACTAAAACAGATGCAACTGCAGCTCCAAAGCAGTGTGAGCTGAGGAAGTGCCAGGGAAATGGAAAGGTACTGGAAAGCCGTGTGCTGTGCTTTGCTGGAGTCCAGGTGTGTGAGGAGAGAATTTAAAAACAACATTAAAGCTGAGGTGCAAGATTGATCATTCCAAGTGGGAGCGTTTGGGAGGGAGGCTGAGCAGCTGCTGCATGTCCCGTGGTGCTGCAGAACAGTCTCCTTCCAGCAGAGTGTGTTGTGTGCAATCAAAGCTGCAGGGTGATGTCAGAGCACTGAGAAGTCCCCTAACCCGTGGTGTGTCTGTTCAGCTGCAGAATGAAGAGGAGCCGGGCGAGGCAGTGCCGGTGGTGAACGATGCCCCTCCGCCCTACAGCAGCATTTCTGCCGAGAGCACAGGTACTGCACCGGGGGGAAAGGGCTGCCACTGCCCTCCTCATCCACTGCAACACCTTCCTGAGCTGCAGCCATCAGCATTGATCCACACAGCCTGTTGGTACTTGTGGTTTTGGAGATGCATTTTGGCTGCGTTCCTCTGATGTCATCGCATCGAGGGGTGTTCAAGTTACAGTTCACAGTGTTCTCAGTAAATTGAAGGCAGTTAAAAATCAAAGTGCTGGGAGGGTTTGTGGTTCCCCTCTCATTATCTGGCATTTGGATGATGCCATGCCCCTTCCCAAAAGGATTTGCCACTTGAAAAGGTTTCAAGAATTCACTTTCCCTGCACTTCTCAATAACTAAGCACTTGGTCATAGGGATGGGACTTTAAATCATCCTCCTGTCCTGTCACTAACAACTTTAATAACCACTTGGATCTGGAAACGTGACTTTCTCTGAGTATCCAAATCAGGGGAGACACAGCATGTGGTGTTTTAAACAGAAGTACAATCAGGCATGTTCAGTGAGTGTTCTGTGGATTGCTGGGTACCAGAGAAGTTGCTCCTGTGCTTTTCACTTTCTGTTTGGGATGGCTGGAAGGGAGGGGAGGGGAGGGTTGAGCAGCCTGGGGAATGAATGGGGCTCACTGGAAGTCACCTGGAGCTCTGCTCGTTCCCAACATGGTGTTCCTAAGGAAGTGCTGAGTTCCCTGGTGTGTCACTGTCTCTGTGCAGCTTATTTTGACTACAAGGATGAGTCAGGGTTCCCGAAGCCGCCGTCCTACAACGTGGCCACCACTCTGCCCAGCTACGACGAGGCTGAGAGGAGCAAGGCTGAGGCCACCATTCCCTTGGTTCCTGGCAGGGTGAGTGTCCCTGCATCTCTAACTCCTGCCCATCCTGTGCCATGGCTGTTTGAATTCATGTCGGGTTTTTTTGTGTTTTTGAAGCTTTCTGGGGTGGTGATATTGCACACTCCTGAGAGTCCTGTGGCTGTTTTTTTTTTTTTTTTTTTTTTTTCTTTTTTTTCTTTTTAATTTTCCTCTGAGCACTGTGATGATGTCAGACATCTCAGTAATGCCAGCATGTGCTAGCCAGATTAGCTTGGCAAGCTGACAGAGGGACTGTGCTGTATCCCTGTGCACTGACACTGGGGTTTTTGTTGGTTGGGTTTTTTTTTTTTTCATTTTTAAAAAAGATTTAGGATTAATTCTTCAGCTGTCTGGCATATCTACCCTTGATACTCCTGCTGCTTGCTTAGTTGACTTTTCTGGAGGTCAGTGTAGCTGATACAAGGACGATAAAACCATTCTGTCAGAATTACTTCTTTTTGTTTTTTTCAACATTATCTCTTGTTCAGCCACTCCCTCCACCCCTGCTAGCATTAGAAGTCCACTGCTCATTACACTTCTTCACAGAAGCCAAATTCCTTGCTGAGATGATAATTTTTTGATGAGTAGAAGAATTCTTCCCAGTGAGAGCAAGAACATGCTGGATCTTGACTATGTTAAAAATAAAGTTACATTTCATATTATATAGATAACATTTTGTGCCCTGCACCATTTCAGGATGAGAAGCAGGAATTTTTTTCTGCTTACATTTGTAGCCTTTTGAGATTTAGGATTCCTGCCCTTTTGTGAAGAGTCACAACCAGAAGTGGGGTTGTTCTATGGGCTGGAATGACCTAAATCCCTGTGCTGCCTCCCTCTGCTTTGCAGGATGATGACTTTGTGACACGGGATGACTTTGATGACACTGACCAGCTGAGGATAGGAAATGATGGCATTTTCATGCTGACTTTCTTCAGTAAGTACATCATGGAATGAACTTTTTTTCAAGCAGTGACCCAAAATAGTTTGGGTCACATTTGTGTTTGTGTAGCACCAGGGACAACCTGTGTGCAAGGGGTTTGTGGTTTTTCCCCTTGGAATATAAATGTGTCTTGACCTGCTGCTTTTCTCCTGCTTTCTCAGTGGCATTCCTCTTCAACTGGATTGGATTTTTCCTGTCTTTCTGTCTGACTACTTCAGCTGCAGGACGATATGGGGCCATTTCTGGCTTTGGTCTGTCTCTTATTAAGTGGATCCTTATTGTCAGGGTGAGTTGTGTGGTAAAAACAATGTACACAGACACTGATGTTCTTTTTCCCCAGCAGGTTTTTATCTCATACTGAAGTTAGTGATAAATTGAGGGTTTTTTTTATAATCAAATAATATTTGAGCCATTTATTCACTAAGAACAGAGCTTTTTAATAATTATATCTGTTTATATGCTGAACTTAGAATTGTAATTAAAGAAAAGAAAGGTTGCACACCCAGATATGTGTTGTGGATGCTCCAGTTCTGGAAATGTCCAAGGCCAGGTTGGACAGGAGCAGCCTGGGATAGTGTGAGGTGTCCCTGTCTGTGTGAAAGAGAGGAGCTGCAGGATCCTTTCCAGCCCATTCTGGGATTCATTCTGAGCATGTCTGTCTGCCAGAGCCACTGTCCTGGATCAGAATGTGCTTTTGTGCTGAGCAGCAGCAATGATCTGATCCTGGGAAAACATTAACCCAGGCAAAGCCAGCCCTGCCTTCAGCCTCTGCAGTCTGCTGTGCCTTATTTCCCTGGAAATAAGGAAATTCTCTAAAACGCAGGATAGCTGATGAGGAGAGGGAAATATTGGTCTGTGGGGAGCAGTGAGGTTTGCAGCACCAGTGGAAGAAGGCTGTGAGTGCCCTCTGGTGCAGCCTCCCTGCAGGAGCAGGGACCAGGAGCAAGCTGCCATCCTGCTCTGGCTTTTTTGGCTCCTTTTTTTTTTTTTTTTTTTTTTGGAGGGTTAGGAGAAAATATTTCCATCGGGATATTTTTTTTGGAGTCTGTGAAATAATGTCACACAGACATTCCAGGCTGAAAGTTGAATTTCAAGGAAAGCAGCTCATTGGCTGTAAGTAGAAGTGGAGAGCAGTAATGTTAGAGCTGTCACTTCCTACCTCCTCTTTTGGGGCTGGGAATTCTGATTTGTAAATACAGCATCTCCTCAATTTTCCCACTTGGGAATCTTGTCAGTGGGTTCCACAGGTCTGGGATTTCTTTTCCAGCTGTTAGACCATCCAGCCTTACAGTGTAATGAATGTGCTGCACTGCTGCAAGTGTGCTCTGCCCTTTCAGAAACTGCAGCCGTGCTTTATAAGCATCCAGGACATGATTTAAAACAGGAATATTTGCCCAGTAGTGTCCTTGTTCCCCACTGATTGCCAGAGTTCATAGCTGGGTGTTGAATCTGTCCCATTCCCCTTGTTAGAGCTGGGCTGATGTGTGCAGAAAACCCTAAATAACAGTGTGTGGAGGTAACTTGTTCTGCAGCCTGTGGGGAATTGCAGCATTCCAGGAGGTGGCTTGTGTGCAGCCTTGATCTGCTTACTGCTGCAGTTGGTGGGAATAGCCTTGGGTTCACAAACTTCCATGTGCTCTAAGCTGTGTCCTTTTTTGGCTGTTTTTCAGTTCTCCACCTATTTTCCTGGTTACTTCGATGGTCAGTACTGGCTTTGGTGGGTCTTCCTTGTACTAGGTGAGTGTTTGGGTAGGGGAAAGATGCTTAAAAACTCTGTGAAATGCAGTTAGGGTTTTGTGAGCTTTCCTGGCTGTTCAGTATGTGTGTGTAGATGTACAGGTGAAATGTGACCCTCATGCTCCTCTGACTGAACACATTCAGGTTTTAATTTGTTTTACAGTTTTTACATGTAAACACTGTCCTTCTGTTGCCATTACTTGGTGGCAGCATCCTGATATCATCCAGAGGTTGGGAAGAGAATAATGCTTGCAACTGATGTTGTATCTGCTCTTGCATCTTAATGGAAGAGTGGATTGTTGCCTTCCTCATTTTAATTTCTATTTCCTGCTTTGGAAGTGACTGAATCTCATTTGAAGTTAAAAGTTTTGTGATTGCCCAAGGAAAGTTTGGTTTTGAAGTTGCCTGAAATGGAAAGATGAGGTGTCATCACTACCAAAACCAATTCCTGTTTATAATATCTAATACTTATTTAATAATTATTGTGATCAACTGCTGTGCATCCCAGTGATGAGGTCCCTCTCTAGTGGTGAACAGGGAGAAGCAACACCTGTGTTAACTGGACTAATGTGTCTCTTCCCTCCAGGTTTTCTGCTGTTTCTCAGAGGATTTATTAATTATGCAAAGGTTAGGAAGATGCCAGATACGTTTTCCACTCTCCCCAGAACCAGAGTTCTCTTTATTTACTAAAGGTAAATTTTCTGCTTTCATAAATTTGTTCTGCTTTGGTTTTAACTCTATTTAATGAATTTTTTTAGGCTAGATTTTTATTGCTTTAGTATTTTTAGAGCTCAAGGCAGCAGGGAACAGTTGTTTCTTGGTATCCCAAGCACAGCTCCTGAGTCTGCAGAGCCCAGCCTGAGCTGGTGGCAGGCAGAGGAACACTGGACATTTCCCCCTGAGTTTTTGCTGGGAGGAATTGTACATTCTTTTGATTCCACGATTAGATACTGTGAGAACAAAACCTCTGCCCCCTGGTTCTGCAGTGTGTCTTTCAGAGTGAATCACATGCCTGAAACACGTGGTGTGTCCCAAACCCGAGGAGAGGTCACAAAATGTTGTTAGAGGGACGTGCCAGCGCCTTTGGCTTCTGTCCCAGAATGAACAATTTGTCTGAATTCTGCTGTTGGAAATCGCTGCCAGCTTCCTGAAGAAATGACACCCTTGCACACCTTTGCTCTCCTCAGACCTCTCCCACACACCTCAGCTGTCCTGCCTGAGCGTCTTGCAAAAACCTGAATGCCTGGGAGTCTTTTGCTTTAATTCTGAGCCTCAGCCTGGCTGCCTTAATGGGGCTTTAAAGGAGGAGGCTTAAGTAGCTGAAGCCTTGTAGCATAATTTCCTGCTCACAGCAGATAATGGCCTGGCATTAACTGTCCCTCCCCGAGGGGAAGGAAATCCTGGAATAGGTTGCTTCCCAGCTGGGGAATGCAACATGATGCTCCCTTTAGAAATATCATAATAACACTCCATTTCCCCAGACAGAAGCAATTGCAGCTGGGACAGTCAAAGAAACCAAACCGAGCCCAGCTTTAAATTGGGGGTCATTAAATTGTTGAGATTTGAAAACCGAGCCTTGGGTTTCCAAATGCACTTCCCTTTTATTAGAAACTGCAAATTGCCCACGATTCTGCTTCATTTCCAGTCTGTGAGGAGAACCTGCAGCACAGAACAGCCTTTGTGCAGTGTTTTCCTGTGGTGATGGTGTGTAAAAATAGTTCAGCCGATTTCTTGACGTGTTTCAGTTCTGTTTAACAAAGTTCTGGTTTGTGACCTCCTCCAGGATCTGTAATATCCTCCCAGATTCCTGCTGAGTCACCAGAGGGTTGATTTCCCCCAGTTTATGGTCACGTAATGTGAGCATTTAAAATTAGCTTTATCTCTCTATTTTGTCTGACTGACCAACTTTTTAAAAAATTTTGCTGCTTTACCAAAACTTTATTTTTCATTTCTTAAAGGAACCCTGTGGTTTCTTTTTGCACAGACTTTTCTTATGTTTGGAATGTGAAATTACGGTTTTAGAGACCTGGCTTCACTCCTTGCTCGTGGAGGTGTAGAGTGTTTAAATTCTTATTTATGTGTCATTTTAGAGCGTTTTCAAAAAGCATTTTTTCTTTTAGTTATTCTGAGATGAATGTCCAGAATAATTCATAAGTATTAAACCTGGGCACTTCCCCTGAAAACAAACCTTTAATCCTGAATTCTGAGTGAGGAAATCACAAAAGACTTGGATTTTTGGTGTGTTATTGTCCTTAAGATGAGATATTGGCCTGATGGAAAGGGCATGGTGAGGGTTTTTATTTTTATTTTTATTTTTTTATTGTTATTTTTATTGTTATTTCTATTTATTTTTATTTTAGAGCAGGGATCATTTTTAGAAAATTAGGAAGGGAGTAATGAGTGCAAACCAGAAAACACAGCCTCATGAAATGAATCCAATGGAAAGGTGGAGCTTACTATTCCAGCTGCGTGTGCAGCAATGGACACAATCCTGGCTTTATCCTGTAAAATAAGCACAAATTCCTGAGCATTTTGCTGGAGTCACATCATTGTGTGCTGAGACACTTCATAAGCCCTTAGACATCCTGTGCTGTGTGAACGACATCCTCCTGTTATCCAAAATAACCCTCTGACTGCAGTTTCGGTGTTCAATATCCTTCTCCAACAGATGTTTTCTGGCAAATGTCTTCCTGCATTAGTGAAATCCCCCCCAAGAAGCAGCAGGACACCTGCAGGAAGTGAATCAAGGCTCTGGAGCAGAAGAAAAAATAATCACCTGCTTTAAAATAAATAAATAAAAGTACTGTTGGAAAAAGAAAAAAAAGGAGAAGCATTTCTTTCTATTTGTTTTTAGGTGTAAAATTTTAATAATTAACGCAGAATTCCGTAATTGTTGACTCATTAGTGGCTAATGTTTGAAGCAGCTCTTGCAGGGAGTCTGTGACGTGCTGATGGAGCTTTCCAGCTGCAGTTTGTGGTGCTTTGGGCAGCAGGAGCTGTGCTGGGGCCAGCAGGGGCCAGGCTTGCTTTAGTTCCTCCTGCAGCCTGGGAGCTGCTGGGGCTCTGCTGTGCTGTGCAGTGTGACACTCTGTGCTGTACTGTGTGACACCCTGTGCTGTGCAGTGTGTGTGACACTCTGTGCTGTGCAGTGTGACACCCTGTGCAGTGTGTGTGACACTCTGTGCTGTACTGTGTGACACCCTGTGCAGTGTGTGTGACACCCTGTGCAGTGTGTGTGACACCCTGTGCTGTGCAGTGTGACACCCTGTGCAGTGTGTGTGACACCCTGTGCTGTGCAGTGTGACACCCTGTGCAGTGTGTGTGACACTCTGTGCTGTACTGTGTGACACCCTGTGCAGTGTGTGTGACACCCTGTGCAGTGTGTGTGACACCCTGTGCAGTGTGTGTGACACCCTGTGCTGTGCAGTGTGACACCCTGTGCAGTGTGTGTGACATGCTGTGCAGTGTGTGACACCCTGTGCTGTACTGTGTGACACCCTGTGCAGTGTGTGACACTCTGTGCTGTACTGACACCCTGTGTACTGTGTGAGACCCTGTGCTGTGCAGTGTGACACCCTCTCCTGTACAGTGTATGTATGACACTCTGTCCTGTGCAGTGTGTGACATCCTGTGCTGTGCAGTGTGACACCCTCTCCTGTACAGTGTATGTATGACACTCTGTCCTGTGCAGTATGTGACACCCTGTGCTGTACTGTGTGTGTGACAGACACCCTGTCCTGTGCAGTGTGTGACACCAGTATTCTGTACAGTCTCTCTGCCCCATGTCCTGTCCAGCCTGTGTAACGTGAGTTGTACAGGACATGTCACACTGTGCCCTCTGCAGTGTGTGTGCCACATCCTGTGCAGCCTGTGTGCGTCACATTCTGTCCATCCCAGGTATTCCATGTACTCCCTGTCCAGTCCATCACTGTCCCCCCTGTCCTGTCCATCCCCTGTCCCCACTGTCCATCCCCTGTCCCCACTGTCCATCCCCTGTCAGGAGCTGAGCTGCCAGCCCTGGCTGGCTGCACTCCTGCAATCCCACAGCACCTGGGCACCTGTGGAGGAAAAGGGGTCGCTGCAGTCCAGACTCCGAGGTGTCATTGGGAATTTGAGATGGCACAAGTATTAATTTTTAACAGTGTATTCTGTGTTGTAGTATCTTTTCCTTTCGCACCACCAACTTTTTGGGCTCTTAGGGGTTTTCGCGGAACAAGTCCGTAGTGTAAAACTGAAAGATCATGTTGCAACTTTGTATAAAAATCATCTTGCAAAACAAAGGCCTTTTTTTCTTTGGCTTGGGACTTTTGAGACAATTCCTAACATACCTGTAATTCTTGCTTTTTCAATTTGTGTTAGCAGAGACTCTGATGCATTGGAAATGTAGATTTAATGTGCACTCCTGTGCTTTCTGCCAAGTGGTCATTCACTTTGGAGTTTTACTATGTTCAACATGTAAATACAGCAGAACATCAATAAATGTCACTTCTGTAGCAATTGTTGCTGTAGGACAATGTTTAATTGAGTTTTGATGTGTTATTGCACCTGGGTATTGACAAACACAGATTATCTGGGAGAATTCCATCACTTTCCATGGAAGGAGTAACACAAATCTCCAAGGTGTCCATCCTTTTTCCAACCAAGCAATGCCAACCTGTCAGGAAATGGTGATTCCATTTCGTGGGGTTTGTTGGATTTTTTGGTAGTTTGATGACTTACCTGCCCCATGAAATTGTGGTTTTGGTTCACAGCTGAACTTCTCAAATGTACAGTCGCCACAAACAAGCAGTTGAGGCTGACAGAGACAGATGGAGGTTCCACAGATTCCTCTTTAAACAGCAATTAGTGAACACAGAATTAGGAATTTTGTCCTACAAGGCAAAATCTGCAGCATTGGGGAACTCTGAATCACATTTGCCCAAACTTGGTCGATCCTCGTGTTTGCTCTCCTGGCATCTGGGCCTTATTTGGGCTTAGATATTCAGAGAACTGGAATATTTGGCATTCTTGTTCCTCCTCCTCCGGTGGCCTGAAGCTGCAGACACCTCCAGCTCCATGTTCCTGCACAGACAGAGGCTCTGGGAGAGCAGGGAGGGTGACAGGGTCTGGAGAGCCCACGCTGTGTTTGCTGTGGGTTCACACCGACTGCAGGCTCAGATACTTGTTTTGGGTCTGTGACAGCTCAGCCACTTCACAGCACCTCAGTGGCAGGGCTGTGGTCACCTGCAGTGACCAAGTAAATACCTCTGGCCTTCCCTGCCAGCCAGGCTGGATGGAGGCTCTGGGTGCTGAGGAGGGCAGACACTGCTGTGGAGCTGCTGAGCTGCGGTGGGAAGAGAGCTCTGACTGCTAGGGCAGGCAGGGATGGGATGGGATGGGGGAATGGCAGGGAGAGATGGGATATTGGGAAGGAACTGTTCCCTGAGAGGGTGGGCAGGCCCTGGCACAGAGTGCCCAGAGAAGCTGTGATGCCCCTGGATCCCTGGCAGTGTCCAGGGCCAGGCTGGACAGGGCTTGGAGCAACCTGGGACAGTGGAAGGTGTCCCTGCCATGGCAGGGATGGGGTGGGATGGGATGGGATGGGATGGGGTGGGGTGGGATGGGATGGGATGGGATGGGATGGGATGGGATGGGATGGGGTGGGATGGGCTTTAAGGTCCCTTCCAACCCAAACCAGCAGGAAGTGCATCTTGAGATCTGATTTCCAGTTTCCTTGAAAGAAGGAAAAGCAGCCTGAGGGGAGAAGGCTCAGCTGAAGGAAGAACTGTGCGTGCTGGAGGAAATCAGATCAACCTGTGGAGAAGGTAGGAGCACCATGGAGGAAAGGAATGGGGTTTGCCTGTTGTCTGTGCTCTTCTGCCTGCTTGGTGGGAGCCCCAGGGAAAAGGTTGGTGCTAGTTGTCCATGGCATAATGGGAAATAGAGGATTACACTGAGGAATAAAACCACTCAGCTGGAGACCTCCCACTTTCTTAAACTGGATGTTTCCCCTTTCCCTTTCTTCTGGATAATACAGTTACATTTACCAGAAGTCCAGAAATATTGCTGGATTTAGGAATGGTTTCTTGAAACCTGTTGGCATTACTGCAGAAGTCCTTTCTCACCAGAGAAACTCTCCAGTGAATGAATCCCTGTGTGCCTTGGCCATACAAAGCCAAGGATTGACTCATTTCTGGTGCCTTTGTTAGTGTAAGTGATTCCTGGGCTGGATTGCCCTGACCTCTCCCCAGGGCTGGTGCTCTGCTCTGCTCTCAGGTCTGTGTGATCACCCAGGGATTGAGCTGTGATCCTGGAGCAGAGGCTGGCAGGGAACACCTGGAAGAGCCAGAAAACGTAACCCAGGCAGAGCTCATCCCAGGGCTCCATGTGCCCAACCCGTGCCCAGGGAGCTGAGGAAATCCCTTTCTACATGAAGTTTTCACAGTACCTACTCTTGTTTTCATTGCCTCGTGTTTAAAAGATGGCACAGCTTCCATGGGAGGGAAAGAGAAACCAAAGTGTTTGAAATACACACAATACTCCAAACCCCGTAGCAGCTGCATTAAGGAACTCATTTAAAACCTTCTTGAGCACAGAACATTTACAAGGGCTGTTTTAGTGCTGATACCTGTTCCCCATCACATAAAACACTCCACAGTGTGGTACTGGCAGGGTTGTTGTCCTCCCCCAGGTCATGGCAATCACCCTGGGCTGTCACCCCATCCTGCTTCAGCTCAGTGCTGGGTGCTGCTCAGGATGAGGATTTCCCTTTGGCTATTTTTGATCTGAAATTTTTGGGTAAAATGGACAAAAGCCAGTCAGGGAAGGAAATTATCAGGGCACGAGGATTTAGTCACTGTTTGAAGGAAAAAATCAATCGCAAGATGTACCCTAGAAAGTAATTTTAAATTGTAGGACTTACATGGACACAAGCCCTGTTTTGCTAAGCTTAAAATATGTTAATAAAGCCTCATATCAATGAATAAAACAATAAAGCCAAAGGCAGGGATCTGTGCCAGGCTCTGGAGCATCAGGAGGGTCTGTGCTGAGAGCCAAAGGGTGCTGTGGTGCCAGGGAATGAAACGTTGTCCATATCCCAGGGCCAAGTGGAGCGAAGAACAAGAGCACTCTGGAGTTGCTTTTAAAAAAAATCCGACTTAATAGAAGCTGTGCCAAGTAAGAAATCGGTGTGGATATTCCAAAATATCCATCACTCCTCAGTGAGCTCTAACGGGCCCCTGAACTGTAACCTCGGGTGTTTTCCACTGGAGCCACCAGGGGATCATCCCTGGAGCATCCCTGGGGCACTGGTGGGTGACATGGGGGGCACTGGGTGAGGGCAGAGTGTCCCCTCAGAGCGGTGTCACCTCTGGGTCTGCAGGCAGCAGGAGGGGCTTGGTGAGCCAGGCCACCCCCCAGCACAGCCACCCAGCACAGGGACAAAGTAGGTGGCAGCTCAGAGGAGCCATGAGAAGAAAAGCCCATCCTCGAGCAGACTCTGTGTTTGTTTTTGTTGTTGCTTTAACCAAAGTGGCCAGAGCTCGGTAATTAAAGGCTCAGTGGCTCTAATTGGAGTAGGTTTAAACTCGAGGTCAAAATCCCTTCTGGCACTTCCTCTGCCTAATAACCATCAGCAGAAATCAAACAAATCCAAGTGGCTCCAGCCCCTGCTCTGGGACCAGCAAAGGTCCTGGTGGCGATAAGGGACATCGGCTGGCTCTGCGTGGAAACAGCGCTGAGGGACAACGGGGACAGTGCCATGGCCACGGGGGGCTGCCGGGGGACGAGGGAGGCTGGGGAAGTCCTTGGCCATGGATGTTGGGCTGGAGCAGAGCAAGGGGCAGAGCAAGGCTGTGGCATCTCGTGTGTGAGCGAGCAGAGCTGGTGCAGCACGGGAGGGGAGCTCAGCGTCACCATTTCACCCAAATGCCCTTTCCTCTGGGCAGATGGAAGCACCGAGGCTGTGCTGGGGGTGGAGGAGGAGTTTTACAGCCCAGCCTTGGTTCCTGGGCGCCCGGCGGGTGTTGTGCCCCCCCAGGCCACCCACGGCTGCTGCTTCCTGCCCAAGGTCACTGCCCTCGCCAGGTCGCCACTTTAACTGCTTTGCTAATTATGCCTTAAGCTGGACCTTTAAAGTGATCTGGGAGGAGGAAAAAAAAAGAAAAAAGGAGAGCAAAGGGGTTGCAGATGTGCAATGGCCAGGCGTGGTGGGGCCAGGATGCAGCAGCAGTGAGAGGCTTTCCCTCCCTGCCCATCCTCTCCGTGATGCCTGCAGGACTTTTGCCTACAGATTGTGTCATTGCAACATTTTTGGGACCTTTGTTCCTGCTCCTCTCTGCCAGCCCTGCACACCATTGTAGCAGCTCCACCAAAGGGATCTGGGTGGGTTACTGTGCCCTGGGTTTCATTTGGAGGGTTTATTCCCGTGCCAAAGCAGCCTCTGTGCCATGGCTGGATGGAAGTCGTGGCTGCTCCGAGGTTGTCACAGCTAATGGGACAGAGACACAGCTCCTGGGCTGGCAGTGAGCTGGTGGCACCTGGCTGTCCCCAGACAGCCATCCTGCTGCAGGTGTCACAGGGTGCAGGGGCTGAGGCTGCCCTCCTGCTGCCTCTTTAGGGAGGCTGAGGGGCCAAAAGCAGCCTGGGGTGTGCAGGGAGCTCTTGGGCAGTGCTGCCATGGCACGTGGGACTCCTGCCACTGTCCCCACAGGGACAGCTGCTCAGCCTGGCAAGGCATTTCAGGTGGAAATGTCTCCTCAGGAATGGTTTCCTGTGCCATGGGATGCAGAACTCTGCGCTGGGGCTTCTGGATGAGCTCCCTGTGCTCAATTCCTGCACTGTGTGGATGTTTATCTCAGTGTCTTTTGGTGGTTTTAGTCTGTTTGGAGCAAAAGCTCCGAAATTCTTGGAGGAATTTTACAGCCCTCTCAATCTGCAGCTCAAAGGACGTCAAGTGACCCCAAACACTTGGGATTAAGCTGGGGCTGGGACGTGGGGACAGGTGTGAGGGGTGGCAGAGCCCCTTGCTCCTGGCACTGCTGTGCTTTGTGAGAGGCTTTGATCAGACCCGGATCTGTCACCCCACAGCTCCCAGCTGGAAACGCAGAGGAAGAAGCACTTTACAGGCCTGAACTTCCTGAAGCTGCTGGGAATGACTCATCCATACGTTGGCAGAGCCAGCTGCCAGCAGGAGAGAGCAGGCAGGGCTCTGCCGGGGGAGGAGGCAGGGAAAGAAGCTCTTCCTGCTGCTCCTGCCCTCGGCCATCTCCTCTTTGTCCAGTGGTTGCCCTCCACAGTGGGACAGGGCTCAGATCCCAGCAGGAGATTTGAGAAGAAAGAGCCAAGGGTTTCTTTCACCCCATCTCACCTAAAACAGGCTGTGGAAGCTCCCAAGTGCCAAGGGATGCAATTAAGGGAGCTGCTTTTTTCGGAGATGCAATGCTCCTATTAAGCAACTGCTCCGGTTATGTCTCTGCTAATTGAAGTAAATTGCTTTCTGCCATCAAATTGGGAAGTTCCCCTTCCGATCCTAATGTGAGTTCAGAACATGATTTCCACTCTTCAGTCTGCTTTTAGTGCTCTCCCTTTAATTAGTTCCCTGGATCCAGCTGATTCCTGCCAGCCTGCAGAGGTGGCATTTGGAGGACTCTGCTGCCTTTCAGAACCAAAGGGAACAGGAGGGATTTCTTTGCTGTGTGTTGCTTTTCCTCACCCCCAGCCTGTGTTGCTGGTGCATGGCTGAGGCAGAGCTTGGGTAATTTTGAGGCTGGCTCCATCCAGGCAGTGGTCAGTGCTCCCAGTGTGGGCTGCTGCATCCCCGTGGCCACAGGCTCAGCAGGAGGAGAAATATATTTAATCTGGTCCTGCAGTAAATTGCTATTCCAGATTAGAAATGAAGACCATGAAGTGGGCGTGAGTCACTCTGTTTGCTGTGGTCACAGTTTTTCCTCTCATTAATCTTCTGTCCTGTTCTCACTCCGTGTTCTGCATGGGAGGGAAGATGGAGAATGGCTAAGTCAGGGCTGTCTGTGGCTCCTTGGGCTCTGCGCAACTGCTGGGATTTCTTATTTTAATTCTTTCCATTCTGTGGAGTATCTCGGTGTTGTCCCAAGAGTTTTGCAACAGCTGTGTTGAAAACCAAGGCCTTGTTTGCAAGCAAGCCCAGATTACTTTAACTTTACCAGTGCAAAGCCACATTTTACATTATGTAGAATCCCAAACTGGTTTGGGTTGGAAGGACCTTAAAACTCATCCCATCCCACCCCTGCCATGGCAGGGACACCTCCCACTGTCCCAGGCTGCTCCAAGCCCTGTCCAGCCTGGCCTTGGACACTGCCAGGGATCCAGGGGCAGCGCAGCTTCTCTGGTACCCTGTGCCAGGGCATCACCACCCTCAGGGGGAAGGATTCCTTCCTAACACCTAGCCAAAATCTGCCCTCTTTTCTCTCAGCTTGAGGCCATTCCCCATTGTCCTGTCATTATTATTCTTTTGGTTAAGCTTAAATTGATTTCAAACTGGCATAAAACTTAAAGGAAAAAAAGCACAACTGAAATAACAAATGGTTCAAAGAAGGCTTTGGGAGGCAGGTGAGCTCTTGGTCCATGTTAGGAGCAAGAGGTGTGAATTGAGGAGTTTGGCTGGGTCCTGTTTACAGTCTGAAGTCGAATCCAGCCCTGGACAAGCCCACTGCAGGCATTGGTGCCTCTCAGGCTCATCCCAGGTTTTCACTTTCGCTTGTGGGATGAGCAGATTTGGGTCACTTGAATTCCTGTCTCTGTGGCCAAGAGTCGGGAGAGAGGAGCCAGTTGTGCTCTGGGCTGCAGCTCTGTGCTGTGATGACATGATCAAAACATTGAGGATCCTGCTTCTTGGGGAAATGCAGGAATCCAAAACATCTGGGCAGTTTGTTTGTGTGTGTGTGTGTTGCCTTCCTTCGTGCCTTTGTTCATCCCTTCCAATTACTGCTGCTAAGTATAAACTTAAAACAGAGACGAGGCTGAGCTTGTGGGGAACATATGGACAAATGGAAAATAAACAGCATGAGGAATTCCTGGCTAATGAGCTCTTGGATGATAAGATACTACCAAAAAAAAAAAAAAAAAAGCAAAAGAGGTCTGAGCTTTGCTTCTGTTGTAGCATGAAAAGAAAATTTCCCTAATGATGCCCAGCATGACTTTGATGTGGCACTGCAGCATCTCCTGTGTGCTCTGCTGGGGCTGCTGGGGACACGAGGGTCTGAGTGCACTCTGGATCCACCCTGGGGGCTCATTCCCCTGTGCTGGGCTCACACATGGGGCTGGGCTGTGACCATGGTCTGCAGCCACCAGCTCTGGGAGGGGATGCAGGCACTGCCTGTCCCATCTGTCCCCCCAGTCCCAGCCGGTGGCACTGTCCCTGTGCTGGTTTTCCATGACCAGCAGTGTGTGTTTCCCAGCTTGGCCTCTCTCCTCACACATGTGATTAATTGCTCCAGCTGAACAACAGGAACTACTGGCTCCTTCCTCCTCGAGTTCAAGGTTTGTGTCTCTCGTTCTTCCTGGCAGAAGAAGAGATGCTTCCTTGCTCTTGGGGCCAGAGTCACCATCAGCTTGGCAGCTGCTCCCTGGTTTGGTGGCTGTGGGGTGGATTTTGGTGGAAGGGTTTGGGATTAGCAATTGCACTCTCTGTAAATCAAGGTGGAACCATGGAGTCACTCATGTTGGAAACCTCTGAGATCATCGAGTCCAACCATTCTCCCAGCACTGCCAAGGCCACCACTGACCATGTTCTCAGGTGTCACATCCATGGTTTTTGAACACTTTAGGTGTTCCTCCCTGCTCAGCTTCAGCACCTGGATCTGACCCTTGGTGCTGCTGAAACTCCCTGATGTTCTCAGGGGGGAGAAAGGAAGGACTGAGACAGCAGGGATCAGGGTAGGGTGATAGAAAGGGAAAATCAGCACACAGAAAGGGAAAATCCACTGCAAATAAAAGTGAATAAAATGGAAAAGAAATAGAAATTCCTATACATGTAGAAAAGTAGATGGAATGCACAGAAAACATGAACAGAAATGTTTCCAAGGATGTGTGAGTGCCAAGGAGTTTCTGCCCTGGCAGGGCACAGTCAGGCTGTGCTGGCTCTGGTGGGGACAGGCTGTGGGTTTGGGTTGGGGAGGTTTGTATTTCAAACTGCTTCTGTGATCCCAAATAGCCACATTCAATAAATGCAGCACTGGAGTGTTTCCTTCCAGAGGGCAGGAATGCTGTTGGAAATGCCTCTATCTCCCTCCTCTCTCTGGCCAAAATTCTATTTAAGCATCAAACCACACGGACCCAAATGAGGTGGCAGATTTTGGTTCAACTCGAAAACAATTAGTTAAAAATCAAAGAAGCAAATGCATTGTTTGTTACTGGTTTGTGCCTTTTTTTTTTTTCCAGGGGAAATTGGGATTCTTTAATTGGCTCAGCTGGAGCAAAAACCCCAGATCAAACAGTGAGTGAGCTGGAACAACAAAGGAATGTCCTGGTATTTCTTTTTCCAAGTTTAGAAATGGAAGTCAGGGCAGCCTTGGGATTTGTGGAAATTCCTCTGTGCATTGTTGGGAGGTAGAGGAAGTGGTTTTGAGTGGAGCTCCTGGACTGTGCCTCGCAGAGCTGCTTTCCACTCTCCCAGCTCCAGTTGGCCTCACCAGCAGCTGCTCCTTGCAGCAAAATGATCCTTAAACAATCACCCTGAGCACTGGGGGCACCTGGGGGGCTCTGTGCCCCACCCCGGGCTCTGCCATGGCAGGCAGCCTAGGAAAATACATGGAAACATTTTTCCATTCCTGCTGGTATTTCTTTCTCGCAGCTGCTTGGCACAATTGGAGTCAGAAAAGGTTGTTTTCAGTGCACTATCAGCTTCTGGAGGAGCTGTTCCCGTTTCTATACAACGCTGTTCATGTGTAGGTTATAATTTTAAGTTTTGCTGCCTGTTTCCCACAGCCACCGGGGTCATTTGGTGACAAAAAAGCTTTCAAGCCACAGGCAGATCATCAGTGTATTGAGAGAAGAGTACTCCTGAGCTGTCCGTGTTCCTGTTACAGCAGAGAGGTTTTGTTGGTTTTTGGTAGTTTTTGAGTTTTCCTTGTTTTCTTGGCCAGCAAAGGCGTGCAGCTGGAGGGGAGAGCCTGTTGTGCAGCCGGGAGGGAGGACATGGATGGGATGTGCTGTCCTGCAGCCCGGGGTCCCTGGGGGGATGTCCTCCTGCCGGGCAGGAAGCGAGAGCTCCTTCGGCTCCTGCCAAGAAAAACCTCTCCAGAATGTCCTCTCAGTGCTGAGCCTGGATGAGCTTCACTCTGCTCTCCCTCACAGCTCTGGGGGCTTTTCAGTGAGGGCTGGGGATAGGAATGGGATGGGATAATGGGATGGGATGAGGATGGGATAATGGGATGGGATAATGGGAAGGGATAATGGGATGGGATGGGATGGGATGGGATGGGATTGATGGGATGGGATTGATGGGATGGGATGGGATGGGATGTGATGCAAAGGTCCATCTCACCACTGCTGCCCTCACTGCCCAGGGCTGTGTGGACACTCAGGATGGGGAGGGACAGCCCTGAGCCCCATCATGGGGACACAGTGGCTTTCCAGGGTCCTGCCATGGTGGTTTCAAAGGCAGGGATAGATCCTGGCTGTGCTGAGCCATCTGCCCGTGGAGATTCCCACATGGAGCAGCCCTGGCCAGTGCCCCACTCTCCTCCCCATATAAATACATATATTCCTCTTTTACATACATATTTTTTTTCCATCTGTGATTGATTTTTTTTTCCCTGATGTTTTAATGCAGTTTCTTTCTACAGTCGCTGAAGTGCTTTGGATGTTAATAGGAAACAGTATCACATTTTTTTGTGTTTTGGGTTATTTGTCTCGGCTTTTATTAGGCTTGTCATGCAAGTCATCAGGCAAAAATGTAAAAGAAGAAATTATATATATGTGTGTGTTTGTACCGGGGACCAAACCCAAGACCCATCAGTGCACGATGCAGGGAATTGTTCTTTGTTTTCCCGGGAAACTGTGTCCCGGTATGAGGAAGCCCTGGGGCGATGAGTGGTACCTATTGTTTTATTCATGGTCTCTGTCAGCGCTGCTTTCCCAGTCGCAGCCACATGGGCTGGAGGTTCTGTGGGGATGAGCAGATGCTGAGTGAGAGGAGATTTGGGACACCAGCACAGCCCACAGCAGGGTTTTTCCACTGGGTTTTATTTAAAGCTGGGATTTAGGGGCTGGTGGCTCCTGGCTGGCTGAGTGTCCTGCAGCACTGCCCAGGCTGGGTGCTGAGCTGCCTCTGCACCCAGAGGGACCCACTGAGGAGCTTGGCAGTGCAGATGGGAGTGAAAGAGACCTTCAGAAAGTTGTTCACTTTATGTCAATAATGATTGATTCCATCTGAACAGAAAATTCAGCTCCAGGCCAGCATCTCACAGAGGCACTGTCCTCTCTTTGGGTGCACCTTGGTGTCCACAAGGTGCTCTGCTCCTTCTGCAGTGCTTGCAGTGGTACAAAACAGCTGTAAAATCCTGCTTTGGTTCCAGTCTCTCTCTGTTTTTCAATTCAGAATCCTTTTTTTGGTGGTGTTTTCACCCTTGTTGGCAGCAGGGTCCCTGCCTGTCCCCCAGCCCAGGGCTGCTCCAGCAGGGAGATGTTATTGGTGCTGAAAGAGGCTGCTGAGACATGTCCTTTAGTCGGTGCAAACACCAAATTATAACACTCACTGTTGGCATTTCAGGGTTTTTAACTCCCTCATTCCTTCCAAAGGATGTAATTTTGGGGGTAGCCTTTTTGTTGTAGCATAATCATTACTATAATAATTTTATATCCAGTGCTTGTGGTGCAGCAGCCGAGGAGCCCAGAGGAGCAGGAGCAGTGCTGTCTGAGCTGACAGATGGGATTAGCTGTGCAGAGCAGAAATGGCACTGGAGGTGTCGCTGAGCACTTCCCACTCTGGAATTGCTGCAGGCTGAGGAAGCTCCTGCTCTGCTCTGTCCTTCCATTAAAGCTTCAGAAGCTACACAACCAGTTGGTGGCTGGTGGAGTTCCCTCAGGAAAAGGGCAGGGAAGGAGCTGTGACAGCAAAGGACGAGACTGAGTCTCCCCTGAGCTTTGGGCAGTGGTTGTCATGCTGAGGTGCTGGCAGGGTGCTGAGCTGTCCTCCCAAGGGCTGTGTGCTGGGATTTTGTGTCAAACACCATTTTAGAGCATAGAATCCCAGACTGGTTTGTGCTGAACAGACCTTAAAGGTTTTTTTATTTCACCCCTGCCATGGGCAGGGACACCTTCCACTGTCCCAGGTTGCTCCAAGCTCCATCCATCCTGCCCTTGGACACTGCCAGGGATCCAGGGGCAGCACAGCTTCTCTGGGCACCCTGTGCCAGGGCCTCACCACCCTCACAGGGAAGGATTTTTACTCATTATCCTACAACCCTGTTTGTGTTTCTATCTCTACATGAGAGGTTGGTACTGAGGGTCCCTAAATGCGCTCGTGTGTAGCCAGAGCTCTCCTTGCAGCTTGGATGAGCTGTTCAGGGCTGGCCCTGTTTGAGTGAGCCTGGGTGGCTTCTCTTGAAGCCATCTGAGATCCTGTTGTGTGAGGTTTTCACATAAAATCCCTCAAAGCTCGCTGTTGCTGGTTCCAGTCTGTGCATTCCAGTTTCAGCTGGGATGCATGGGCTGAGCATCCTTCCCTCGGGACACAGAGGCTGTTGGCACAGGCTGAGTCTCACAGAGGAGGGAGTGAAGCCCTTTCCTCCTGGGAGCACCTGGGTGCTTGAGTCCTGCCCTGCCGAGGGTGGGACTGTGCCTGAAGCAGCCTGAAGGGAAACCTGGGCTCTGGGAGATCACAGCAGCACAGAATGAGATTGGTTTGGGTTGGGAGGGACCTGAAAGCTCATGCAGTTCTACCCTCTGCAGGACAGGGGCACCTTCCACTGGATGATGGTGATGGTCTTGAGGGTGTGATGCAGTGCTTGGTGTCCTGCCTGGGGGAGCAGTACAGACATGCTGGGAGAGCTTTAAAATGCCAAGATGGAAAAAAATTAGATTTAAGAGAGAAAATCCTCACTTGCCGAAGGATAAAATGAAGGAAGATGGGGAGAAGTTGTTTGCTAATAAAAAAGAAAGAGCTTTTGTGAAGACCTCATGTCCAGAGCTCTTTAACTTTTCCTGGCATTTCCCATCCATTCCATTGTTAAGCCCTTCGCCGTCGGAAAACAGCGCCAGGCCAAGGCGCTCGATGATCTCATCCCCAAGGCTTCTGCACTCGCCTCTGTTTACCCACCCCACTGCATTTGCTCCTCAGATTTGGTTTCCTACTTTGAAGAAAAAAAATAAGGAGGAAAAAGGAGAGGGGAAAAAAAAAAATAATCTTTCATTTGTGCAGCGTCTCCCCCCCGAGGAAAATAGCACCTCGGTGGTTTTCAAGGAGAGGATGGACCACAGTGCATTCCCACAATTTATAAGAGGAGACAGGAAGGCCTCAGTGACTCATAAACACTAACAGATTCTGTGTATGAGCTTCTCTTTGTTGTTTGTTATCCTTAATTTCATGGTTTTCCTTCTTTTGAGCGTGTTTGTGTATTTTAGACGATGCCATCATTTTGTCAGGACACTTTGTGTGTGGTTCCCACACAGGAGCAATGTTGTCTGCCTGATGGCTGGGCTCACAAAAATAAGGCAGCAGCCAGTGGAAAGCCTTGAGGGCTCCGTTTGGTGCCACATCCTGACATGTGGATGCTGGGACAGCAGGGCTGGGCTGGAGGGACCTTTCCTGGCGTGTGTCAGTCGCTGCTCTGCACGGAACAGGTCAGGACATCCTGCACAGGAGCAGCTCTGAGGGTTGAGCTCCGAGCTCTGCAGCCCAGCCACCCTAAATCTGTCACTCATGGTCACTCATGTGGCTCTGGGAGGGTCAGGCCACCGTGGCAGTGAGCTGGGCAGTGAGCTGTGCCCCATCCTGGCTCTCAGTGCTGCACCCTGGGCTCCCAGCCACTCTGAAAGTTGGGTGCATCTCTGCTTGCCCCAGCAGCTTTTCCTGATGTAGTTCAGAACAATCACTTGTCAGAGGGCTGGGATGAGTTTCCTTGAGCAAGGAGGTCTGTGGTGCTTGATGTGCACCATGGCTTCACCCTGCCTGTTTTCTCCTCGCCTCCCCAGCCCAACCTCCCCTCTTCTGCTGCTGCAGGGCATGAGTTGGCACCACTGGTTGGCTCCATCCCTGCCTCAGAGCTGGTTAAACCCTGCTGGGATCCAACATGGTACAAGGCAA
Organism: Lichenostomus cassidix; assembly: GCF_008360975.1. Lineage (NCBI taxonomy): Eukaryota > Metazoa > Chordata > Aves > Passeriformes > Meliphagidae > Lichenostomus > Lichenostomus cassidix. The sequence continues at coordinate 17,627,923 of NC_139494.1, forward strand.
TAAAAACCTCTGCAGACAAGGCAGTTCACTCATGAAAGGTATTTTTAATTAACCATGGAATGGTCTGGGTTGGAAGGACCTCCAAGATCATCCATTTCCCACCCTCCTGCCATGGACAGGACACCTTCCCCTAGACCAGGTCTCTCCAAGCCCTGTCCAACCTGGACTTTTGGTTGAGTTAAGCCATGAAACCATCAGCTGTTGGCATTGCTGATGGTCAGATCCCTGTGTGCCAGGAGCAGCCCTGGGCTGTGCCCAGGGATCTCCAAGCCCTCTTCCTGCTTCCCTCTGGATCTGGGGACAATACCAGCGCAGCTGTTTCAATATGCTCAGAAATTCAGAAACACAAGTAAGCACTAAACTTTCCCAAGGTGGCTGAGTAATCGTGTTTGCTTTAGCATTTTAGTCCCCCAATTACCCAAGCCAAGGATATTGCCTCTTTAAACAGAGTTCAAAAAGCCCAAGAATTTTTTATAAATAGCTCACATCCTCTTGATAACAACCCGGCTGCTATTTATTGCCCACTTCCCCTCAGACAGACAGGTCAGGGGATTGAAAATCGCACTTCCCATGAAACCCAGAGGAACTGGGGTTTTCAGGTTCCTACAATTGTTTGTCATTCTGGGTTTCCTTTGCAGTTTACAGCGCTCAGCCTGGCTCACCCTGTAAAGGAGGGATCGTTAGGATATATTGCTGCCTCCCTGCAGCCCTAAACCCCATTTTCTGCTCCTCTCTTTGGGACCAGCAGGAAATCCCATTGCTTCCCAGCAGCATGGGGTCCTTCCCAGGCTTTTTTTTTTAAACTCCACACTTCATTGAGCCCACTCTGTTCTTATTTTACACCCCCAGCTTCCCTTCACTCCTCAACCCTCTCTCCTGGCTAAAAGCAGGTGGGAGCTGCTTCCCAATGTTCCCTTGGCTCTGTGGAGAGGGAGCTGCAGGCACAGAGGCTCCTCAGGGAGCTGGGATTTGTCCTGTCCAGATCTCACACCAACCCAATCCCACTGGCCGTGCACCAGTCCTGGTAAATACCAACAAGGATGGAGTTTTCATTAATTTGTTCATTCTTTAGCATTTCTTTGGGCGAGGCAACTTCCCTGAAGGGACAACACGAAGCATTTCCTTGCCAGCTCCGAGCAGGGCATTTCTGGGTGGAGGATTTTGCTGCTCCACACGTGGCTGGAGGCTCCAGAGCCGTACCTGGAGCCAAGGGATGTGGTGCAGAACGTCCCAGTTTTGTGCTCCGAGAATATCGTGTTTCTGATTAGGAACACCCAGTTACATAATGGCATCATAATCACAAACATACCTGCCTCTGAGCAGAACGGGGCTGGATGATTTATTCATAAGAGTTTCTTCATGCAGAAACTTCTATTTATTCCCTGTTGTAAGGGCAGGAAAACGTCAATGGAAGCTGCAGTGGTGTGGTGCTAATGGGGAGTACATGGCTCTGTCTGCCCTCTGTTCAGGAATACTGAAGAGTAAATTTTTTAGGCTTTTTATGGAGAAATTCCTGTGCTTTCATGCTCTAGAGCACAAAGCTTGCTTGGGTTTGCAGAGCCCAGCTGGCCTGGGAAGGGAGCAGGAGGTGCTGGGGGATGCTTGCCCTGCCCAGTCCCACTGCTGGCTGAGATTAGCATGGCAAGGAACAGAAACCTTAGAAACCTGAGATCCTGGCTGGTTCTTGGCTCTTTTGTGGGTTTAACAGGCTGTGCTGGGGTTGAACTCTGGGTCCTGAGCCCTCATCCAGCCCAGGCTGCTGCTGGGGGGCTGCTGAACCCACATGAAATAAATGCAGCTACTTACACCAGGGAAACCCAGAGGTCTGTGGTTTGTTATTTTAATTTATTAATTTTTAAAGCCATCTTTTGAAGAATATCTCCCGCAGTCACACCTTTGGCTGCAGCTTGCTGGTTGTTTTTTATTTGCCATTTTCTCACTTTCTGCAGCAGTGTCCCAGTTGGTTATCCAGGGCTGTGGTGGGTTCTGCTGGCCTGGGCATGGCCAGAAACCTCTGTGGAGCTCCTTCACCCCTCTTGTGCCTCAAAACCTGCTGTCTGACCCAGCTCTGGGGTGTTTTTGGGGTGGCTCTGTCCCAGTTCTGGTGAGGCTGTGAGGCTGCAAGAGGAGGGCTGAGACTCTGCAGAAAGGCTTTGCCTTGACCTCTGCAGCCTGGGAAGGAAATTTGTCCTGTGTGGGAAACCCCTGTGAGGGGCTGTGGTCATTCCCAGCTCCTTGAGGACATCCCTGAAGTTTTACAGCCCTCAGCAGGAGCCCAGGGGTTCAGTGCTCCCACGGGAGGCTGTTATGGGTAGGAAGTGACACAAAGTGCAAAGGCAATTTATCTCTGTCCTGGCCATTTGTCTGCTGCTCACAAAGAGGCCAAACCTGCTCCCTGGTGCTGTGAGCTGCTCTGGAGCCCTGTGAGGAGCCAGCTCTGGGTCTGGCTGGGCAATGGGGCTCTCCCTGCTGCTTCAGCCACAATCACCCCATTCCCACAGCCCCAATCCCAGTGAGAACCATTATTCCCATTGTTCATTACTGGAGATGCCTGTGGGGGAGCAGAGCAGCTCTCTTGTGCTGCAGCCTCTCCTTGCCATGCTCACCCAGCAGCACCCTGCAAACCCAAGGGAGAAAAGCAAAGCTTCTCAATCACCAGCATGATTTGATAACTTTTAATAACCTTTTTTTTTTGGTTGTTGTTGTTAAAGACAGACCAGTCCTTGAATCCCTTATCCAGTTTCCATGTAAACACAGCAGAGGTTCTCGCTGAAGGACACCAAAAGATCCCACTCTGACACCAAATAATCCCATTTGTGCACCTGTGCAGCATGTGCCTGGGGGTCTCATCCTGCTGGGCCCCAGGGCAAGGTGCTGCAGCCAGCCCTGCTCTGCAGTGAGCACTGCTGCTCTCCTGCATCACTCCAAACCCATTGTTCCCCTGGCTCTGCTCTCGGCAGGGAGGAATGTGTGCTGCTCCCTGGCCAAAACACCCACCTCAGAGCTGCCAGGGGAGGAGAAGTTAGGGTTTATTTTATTTGAATTGCTTTAAAATTTGTTTTTCATGTGAAGCTGTATTATCACAGTGTTTGCCTTCAAGGGTGGGTGCAACTGCTGCCCAACAGTGTTTGCTCTCCCCATCCCCTCCTCCCATTGCTGGCAGTGCTGACAAACCTCACATCTCATCCAGGGTGTTTCTTAAACCTTTGGGAGAATCTCATCATTTTATCAAGTATGTATTTTAGAAAAATAGTTTTAAAGGGAATTAAAAATCAGGTTTTAATCTCATTACATAGAATCCCAGAATGGTTTGGGTTGGAAGGGAGCAAGGGATGCAACCTGCTTGGTCAGGTCATTCACTTCTGTAAGGTCATAATTTCTGTAAATTTCAGCCCATTCTCTCAGAATTAATACATTGATTTCGGGTATTTTTGATGCTTTGATTGACCAGAAATTCCCTTTCAGGTCTGATATCCAAGAGCTGGGCTTGCTCTGGGACCTGGGAAGTCTGTTGTACTCTTCACTCTGTGCATCTCTTTGCCATTCTATAATCGTTGCTTGTGGAGTTGGAGTTGGTTTCCTTTGAGGGTCAATTACTGAAAATGGTGTAAAAACTGGTTTAAAAAAAGCTGATAATTCTGATAGATTAAAAAAAATATTACTTTAACATCTACTACTCAAATCTAACAGAGTGCTCTGGTTTGCTTCCAGCAGAGAGACATGAATGTCGTGTTGGTATTTTTAAAGCTTTATGTGCAAGACATCAGCTGGTGTTGCCAAACTCTGATTTAAATTTATACATCCTGGCTCAGCCTGTTTGTTTAAAAAAAAAAAAAAGAAAAACCACCACCAGCATAACAAATTCAGTATCTTTTCCTTATTGCAAATTTTTTGGCATCAGATGTTGTGATCTGCACAGTGTAGTTATTGTCCCTTTATCTGATCCAGTGACTAATTCAACATTATTGTTTCAATAATATTATTTCAGGCCAGGTAACACACTCGGGTTACCTCTGTGATGACACAAAACATGGCACGGCTTCCAGTGAGTCACAGCTCCACAGTGTGTGCAAATAAATAACAGGAATGGTGAAAAATAACCCGGATCCTGTATTTTTAGCAGCCCGGGGTGATGCTGGTGACACACGAGGAGCTGGGGGCAGGAAGGGGGGTGGGTGCTGCTGGGTGGGAGCCCCAGGATGTGGCTGAGGGGCTGGGCAGGGGGAGCAGGGACTCGGGGAGATGGTCCTGGACAGCTTTTTGTCCTTTTCTGAGGAGGTGGGAGAGTTCTGGCTGCCCCATGTCTGGGGGAGCCTTGGGGTGAGCTGGCTGGGCTGGAGGATGCTCTGCACCCCCCCAGGGCTCCAGCACAGCTCTGCTCCTGGAAAGGGGAAGCAGGAGAGCAGGAATTGGGTCTGGAAGGTCGAGGGAGGCTCTGTGGGGTCAGAACAACCCCTGTGTGCTGAGCTGCTGACTTTGGGGTTGGCAATTTAACGTCGATCCCATTGTCACACTGAGCGCTGAGCCCCACGGAAGGAGCAGCCTGACTTCCAGGCTGGCATATCTGAGAGGTGGAGGAAGGAGAGGTTTGCTCCTACAAGTGGACAGAGCAGGCTGTTCTCACTGGGGAGCTGCTCCTTCCCACTGCAGGTGATTTGAGGGATAATTAATTGATGAGCTCCTGACGTGCAGAGCAACCCCAGCATCACCCTGAGCTCCTTGGCAGGGCTGGAGAGCATCAAATAACCAACTCTGGGCTACTCTCTGCTCGTATTTTTAGAATAATTGCTATAAACTTTCCTCTCTTTTTTTTAAAGAACCACAACAGCCGTTTATATATTTAACAATATATATTTATATATATATATATAATTTCTAGATCAGTACATTCATCAGTACTTGTTTTTCTTCACAAACAGAAGAACTCTTACAATAGTAGACTTTCTAAAATAAATACTATTAAAATAGAGCTTCAAAATAAATATTCTATACAAAGAAAAAAACCTTCTGTGGTAACTTTTCAGGGTGTACATGTGAGGGGGTGGGAAGGGGAGAAGGGGCAAATATTCCTCAGCGTGTCCGAGGGTGGGAGGGGAAGGGAACACCCAGTGCTGGGGAAGGGTGAGGGCTCTTGGGGTGGCAAAGCTGGTGCCCAGGGAGCACCAGTTTGGGATCTGCTCCTGGCACCCGGCGGGCACTGGCACAGGGGGTGTGTTTGTCTGTTTGGGGTCACCCTGGGGATGTGGTGTGGCATTGCCAGCACCCTCAGCTCCCCCCTGCTTGCTTTCTGGGCTGTTGTGTGGGGCAGAGGGCACACGAACCTGCTGCAGCAATTAGCAGAGCTGCAGCAATTAGCATCCTCCTCCTCCTCCTCCAGAGCATGGCACCTGTGCCAGGAGGAGCTGCCCTGCCCTGCTGCCCCCATGGCCATCCCCGTGGGGAGCTCTGTGCTCGTTAGCAGCTGTCCCCTCGTTAGCAGGGGGTGTGAGGGTGGCAGGAGGGCAGAGCTGTGGCTGGGATGTGGTGACACAGCACTGTGCCCGTGGCACACCTCCGGGGTGGCAGGAGAGCCAAGTACCTTCAAAGGGAATGGGGCATGGGATTGTTGGGTGGGGAGGAAAGGGAATAACGACATTACTGACAGGAGCCACCAGCAGAGCCCTGGCTGGGGACAAACCCAGCCCTTGCCCAGGGCTCAGCCATTCCTGCCCAGGGAGGGAGGGTCACTGCTACACTGACCACTGCTCAAACACATCCACAACGCTTGACAGGCTCCAGCAGCGCCTCAGGGGCTTCGAGATTCAACCAAACCAACGGAGAAATAGTTTACAGCTATGTACAGTGGGAGGAAATCCACCTGGGGTTGCTGGGATTATGTACATGAGTGTAGATTGGCACAGTGGCGACCACTCCAGCACTGCCTTTGCTCACCATGCAGCCAACATGGGCTCTGCCAGGGTGCACTTTCAGCACAGATTCCCCAGGAATATCCAGGGACAGAGGGTCAAAAAGGCAAAACAGCCGTGGGTGGAGAACATTTGGACACGTGTGGTCCCAACAGAGGAGAGCAGCAGGTAAATTCCCCTCCTGCTGCCTTTTCTAGCTTGCTTGTGTCTTAGGAAAATGATTTCTCTTATTAAATACAATATCTTATACATTCAAGCAACAGTTCAGCTAGTCTGGGGTTGGTTTTCCTTTTATCTTTTCCTCTCCAATTTGTGCAAGATAATAAATACAGCTCTGGATCCCCACCTGCTTCCTGGTGTCCACATACAGTTAACACGAGGCTACCCTACAGGAACTGGTGTCTGGTAACAGACATTATATCCTTTTTTTTCTCTGATTCAGCATGTACAAGCTAGGAAATGTAGCTTTTAACTCCCCCATTCAATAAATATCTACGATTCAACTGAGCTAAACCCCAAGTCATCCAGGTGAGCTGAATTCTGAAACCCAAAGACACCAGAGTCCCTTCAGGATGCTCCTGCCAACCCCTACCCAGCAGCTGTGTCACAGCCAGGCCAGTGGGATTCCTGGAAATGCTACATGAGCTCTGCCTATTGCTTATCTAATTAGAGATGACATTTCACTGTCACTGCTGTGCATTTACTGAGGAAATCTCCTCTAATTAAAAACACAAAGAGAGACCAGGTCAGTTTTCTGCATGCAACAAGTACCTACCTACTCATTAGAGTGTTGCATGTTTGGACCAAGATTCTTGTTTAGCACCTTGTAGTTGTCAAGAGAGAGGGGTCACAGCATCCTTAGGGAAGGCAGAACCAGCCCTAGGATGAGTTCACAGACAGAGCCAATATTTGCGTGCTGAAAACCATGGGCACCTTCGTTAACTGCGCTCTCTTCCTTCCCCTGGCTTTCCCTAGTGTGTGTTAACACTAAAATAAACATTAAAAGCATTCTTTACATTTAAAAAGACACTTTTGTACAGAAGAGGCAAAAGTCCAACAGCAGCAATAGGGTCGGGGGGAATGGGCTGTACTTCAAGCAAATGCCATTCACCCCCGAGACAAAAACAAATCTTAATATTTAATGAGCAGAGAAGAGCTTGTTCCAGGAGAGGAGGTACTGGATTGAGATCCCTAGAAAAACACACCTATGTGCATCGTACACTTAGGTTTGTGAGACTTCTCAGCAGAGCTTCAGAGGTTTAGAGGAACAAACCCCTCCCATCCCCGCTTTGTGGCGTGAGTTAAATCCCCTCTGCTCCGCCAGGGAAGCGAGAGCGGCCTGGGGGAAGCAGGATCAGCCAACATCCTCCTGGAGCAGGGCTGCTCTGTTGATGGAAAATTCATATTCCATTGAGTGAAACCTGATGCTGTGGATCAGCTTACAGGCAGGAGGACCCGGTGTTGATACAACTGCCTGAACACATCCTGCTGCAATTCCTCCTGGGAGGAGCAGCCCTGCTGCCATCTTGCTTCAGAAAGAAGGTCCAAACCGGTGGGGATGGGTGGGATGTGCCCCGAGGGCAAAAGAGCCTTCCACAAATGAAATGTAGCTTCGCTTCTGGTTCAAAACTCTTTGAGGGACACAGAAAGCTTTCGAGAAACACGTTCTTTGTGTGCAACCAGCCCTTGCAGTGGTGTGCAGGAGGGAAGGAGGGTGCAGGGAGTTCCCCCCTCGCCTTCAACAGGCTGCTGGGAGCGAGTCGGGGTTTGGAAGGAGAGAGGAAACAAGCAGCCTGCCCCGAATCTGAATTCAAAGCAGATTTTTGCAGCTGGGAATGGGGATTGGTTGTGAGGCTGTGCCTGCCAAGCGAGCAGTTAATGGTTCCTGTGGTGTGCAGGCCTGGTGAGCAGCTGTCTGTCTGTCCAAGCCGGGAGTTTTCCAGCAGCTGTACTTCATGATGTACATCAGTTTGCAGCCTTCACTCTGCATTATTAACATTCCTCCTTTGGCCCCATCTATTTAAATTGCGACCAGTTCCAAAAACCCTGAATAACCCAAAGTGCTTCAGTTTGTGGAAACAGTTGCTTCTGCTTTCTCTGAAGGCGAGAGGCTAACGCTCTCCTCAGAACACAGGTTATTAAAAAGAGCCAACACCACCCTGCTCCGCAGAGCATCCTCCCACTCCATCCTCCCAAACCACTAAAAGGGCTTCTCTGGCCCTTTGCTCTCGGGCAATGCCTTGCAAATGACACTGTTTGTGTTTTTGCACCTGCAGCCGGGCCGGCTCACGCGGTCGTAGCATCTCTGGGACAGCTTGACGCAGCCGGTGGCGGGCAGGTAGCAGAGCAGGCAGGGCAGCACCAGGGACAGGGCGCTCATGAAGGACCAGCGGGCGCAGCAGTTGGAGTGGGAGCAGGAGCAGGGGTGGTCGGCACAAGTGCCCTCGTCGTCCTCGTTGGTGCAGTGGTAGAAGACGCCCTTGACGAGGCACATGCAGGTGGAGTAGTTGACCAGGTTCTGCGCCGAGCACAGACACTCCTGGTTGCACACCCAGCACGACGGCAGAGTCCTGGGCAGGGAGCACTCCTTGCACTTGCATTTCCCGCAGGCCTCGCACAGCAGGAAGTGCTTGTCCAGCTCCTGGGACACGGCGCCCTTCAGCTCCAGGGGTTTGCAGTTGATCACCTTGGGCTGGATGCGGACGGCGCGGGGGGAGGATTGCTCCGCCACGGGCACCGGGGCCATGTGGTCCAGGAGCCTTTGGTCTGAGGAGGTGCTGCTGCTGCTGCTGATGGAGCTGGGGCGCCCGCTGAAGGAGATCCAGGGGTGGGTGACATCCTGGTCGCAGCGCTGGGGCTGCTGGCCGGCCAAGCCCGGCTCATGGGGGGCGCGGGGACGCTTCTGGGCCGGCGGCTGCGAGGCGCTGGGGTTGTCGGTGTAGTCGTTCTCGATGTGGGTGGTCTTCATCTGGTCGATGGGCAGGATGGTGAGCGGGTGCTGCAGCCGCCCGTAGGGGATCCGACTGTCCAGCAAGGGCTGCACCATCACAGAGTTGGGGACAACGGTGATGTTGTGGGCAATCCGGGGCTCCATGGAGAAAGCAGTCTGACTACTGGGGCAGAATCTGTGCTTAAGTGTCCTGGGGGAAGGCAAGGAGAAAGAAGAGGGGTGGGGGGAGAGAAAGAGTTCATGGTTATTGGGGTATCCTGCAAGCCCAGCCCAACAGGGCTCTTTACTGAGGTTGGTTATTTTGCTGAAGGTCTTGCAAGGTAAAGTTGTGTCCAGGGGAGGCAGAGCACTCGGTATAAAGTGCCTCACTCTTCCTCTGCTGCCCTGTTCCTCTCCCTGACCTTGGCCATCTACAGCTCCCCCAGCCCTGGGAGGGCTGTGGTCACTGCAGGCTCCTGCAGAGCCCACTCATGGCTTTCACTGAGGGAAAGCACATTTTGGGGTTGCTATTGCATAGTCACATGTGGTTTTGTCAGCAAACTGCCTAAATGACTTCTTTAAACTTTGGAGGTTTTCCCCAGTTGACCCTGATCCCTAAAAAACCTGAATCAGTACTGTGGCTTGAGGAAGCATTGGCCTGGTGCAAAGGTGCTCGGGGCTGAGCACCTGTCCTTGCTAACCGAGGGTCTGCCTGGGGGAGGATGGCTTGGTTTTGGTGAGGAAGTGTCCCCTGTCCATCGGGAGCCACTGCTCCCAAAGTTTCCTTTATCCCTCCGTGGGAGGTGGCAGTGCTGGCTCAGCACCTTGTCTGGGGGCAGAGCAGGGTGGGAGGCAAGGGTGCAGCTCCAGGAGAGCACCCACACGGCTCATCCATCACCTCCCCCAGGTAATGAGACACTTGTGCAGCTCACTAAGTGCACTAATATTTAGCTGAAGTGCTGTTTACCAGCCGCTCTGGCTGAGCCGTCACTGCCGCAGTTTCTAATTTCATTGAAAGAGTGCAATTTATCCTGGAGTCAATCCAAAGATTCAGCAGTGGCGTAGGACAAGAAACCACAGGAAGTAACTAAACTTAAATCAAAGAACGGAAACGACTCGGTTCAAATTTAGAAAGTGCACATTGTTTTCTAGTAGATGTGCCATTTCCTCACGGGGTGACCTTTATTCATAAATAATATAATGCTGGAGATCAGTTGAAAGAAGGGGTAAGTAAAGCTTCAGTGGCAGGAGGGGAAAAGCTGCTGGTATCAAGAAAAAGGAAGCAGTGAACAGCTTAAGGCACTGCCAGTTGTTTGTGTTCAACAAACAAATTAACCTTCTCCAACAGCGTGAAAGATTTGGACTTGGCAGCGCTGGTTTAACAGCTGGACTCGATGATCCTAAAGGTCTTTCCCAACCTAAATGATGCTGTGAATCTATGGTTTTTAGTACCACAGCAGTGGGAAAAAGTCAGGAAAAAACCACATCCAACTACAACCAAGTAATGCATGAGAAATGTGTATGTGTGCAGATGTGTGTGCACTTCTGCAAGAGCTAGTCCCCCTAAAATTAACACAACACCTCAAAAATCGGAGCAGGAACTAATTCCACTTTTTTGGAAGGAGAAAGGGAAGCCCATTTATACCCCCAGAAAAATGCCACCAGAGCCCACTCTTCTATTTGTACATGGCTGCTTTGATGGATCACTTGGCATTTGGGGCTGGAGAGGTGCCAGTTGTGCCGGGGTCAGTGGGAGGGAGGAGGGCTGAGGCTGGGCAGCAGCGCGTGGGCAGCACGGCACATGCCGGGTCCGGCACTGCGGCCAGCCTGCTGGGCTCCCTTTGTCCCCTGCACCACACCAGCAGGAAGAAATGCTTTATTAGCAGTAAGGATGATTATTGTCATGCAGCCCTGATGCTGCCTCTCTTCCCCAGTTAAAATTCTCTGCTGGGTTTTAGCCGTTCATTTGGATTTTTTTTTTTTTTTATTTCATTATTCATAGTTCGTTGACATCCTGACTGGAGGAACAAGGGAGTTTATAAAGCATCTATTCCTAGTTGCTGTATGTAAAAAACAAAGAGAAGCAATGATTCTGACAACTATGGGGCGTGCAGAGGGAAAAGAACTTGATTTCCTTTTGTGCATCAGCATCCAGTGTCATGATATAAAAAGTATTTGCTGCAAGTCAGAGTTTAGCAAAATCATCAGTTCTGTATCGGCTACGTGTTACATTTGCAGGGAGACTTTGATTCCACTGGGTTTTTTTGGGTTTGGTTGTTTTTTTTTTTTTTTTTTTTAAGGAGAGAGATGCAGCTGTTTTGGTTGCCAAGAGTAAGTGCAGCAGAGCTGATCTTAGATGGAAGGTGGCAGGAGGAAATGGTGGCAGCGCTGCAGCCTGGCTGCTCCTCCTCAGCACTGCTGTCGTGGCCTCTCCAGGGCTCTCTGCTCACTCCCACACACTGCCAGCTCTCAGGAATCTGCTCCATTCACCAGATTCCCACTGGATCCACGGAGCACCATCTATTTTAAGGTGCCCCATGATGCCAGCACCGTGTGGAGCAGAAATATTTGTCAGTCGCTTGGGCAGTGAGCTGGTGCTGCCTGTCCCCAGCGTGGCACATCCAGGGTGTTCTGGTGGCACTCTGGAGGTGGCATTTAGGCTTCACATTAACTCTCTAGTGACCCAGCCTGCCATGGTCCGAGGCCAGCGATGCCACCACATGGAAGTGGTGCCACCAGATTAATTTGGGGGAGGATTAGAGCCAAGCCACTCCTAAAGCACCCCTGTGCACAGACGTGGCCATATGCATGTTAAAGATGGCTTATCTGAGATAATGCTAATCAAGATTTCCGAGTTAATTACCACAGAAAGGAGATGGACCCTGGACTAAACACCCCACTTCAGGAGAGTTAATGGTAGAAGTTTTTCTTCCTCTTTTTTGGCTGTAATAATATTTTAAATTCTCTTTTTAATACACAAACTATTTCTGAGGAAGAGGGGAAGGGGAAGCTTGACACAGTGAACTCAAACACCCTGCAGCTATCTGGGCACAGGATCTATTTGGATAAAACCTCTGGAGGGAAAACAGCCAAACAAGACCCAGCTCTCAAGACCCAAAGACCCAAATGTCTCTCTGGCTCAAGATCACCATTAAACCACCACAAATCTGCACCCTGGCAGGTTTTGGTGCTGGACACATGGTCCTTCAGCTTCCACCCTGCCCTCTCTCCCCTGAGCAGAGGGTTTCCACAGCTAACTGCTCTCTCCTTCCAAGCTACTCTTAACAGACAAATATTTCTGACATTTATGGAATTTTCCAAGGACCACGACTACATTGCTGCTGCTGGCCTTGTCACCAGAGGTTCCAGCAGTGCAGTGAGATCACTGGTGACAGATCCAGGTCAAACACCTCGAGTGCTGAACTCAGAGTGAGCTGGGGGCTGCTCATCCTGCCAGGAGGCTCTTCTCCCCTGGATCTGCCCAAATGACAGCAGTGGCAATATTTCATGGTGTGGTTGCTCCACTTTTTGTCTGGGAGCACCTTTCCCTCAGCTCTCTGTGCTCCAGGGCTGTGAGCCATGCCAGGGGAGGTTTCAGAAAAAGCCCTGGGCAGCTGTGGAGGTTCCACCTGTCCTAGCAAAGAGGAATCCAGTCATGTTCTCAGGTGAAGGATTTGTGGTGGAGCAGAAGGAAACCAAGATGCCAGAGTGCTCCTGTGAGTGTCACAGGCTGAGATGTGCCTGTCTGGATACCTGATGGGTCCTTGTGACATCCCTGGAGGATCCTCCAAGACATCATAACTTGAGCTTTTCTGGCTGATGTGTACCCAGGAGCAGCACAGCATTTGCTTCACCTCCCCACCAGCAACCACCACAGATGTGGAGTGTTTGCTGGCAAGGAGAACATTGCCTTGAGCAGCAGTTAATAAGGTATCTTATAAACTGAATTTATAAAGCTTATCCCAGCCAGATCCCAAACCAAAATGAATGTTTGGGGTGACCTGGCAGAACTTCAGACCTTGAAAGGGGCCAAGAGCTGAGGGGTGTAAGCTTGGGGCTCTCCCAGTGGCTCTGAAGGGCTGTGCAGGGGAGCAAGGAGGGGTTCAGGGGGTCAGTGGCCCCACATTTCTGCTCCTGGGGAGCAAGGAGGGGTTCAGGGGGTCAGTGACCCCACATTTCTGCTCCTGGGGCTCTGAGGAAGGACTGCAGCTCAGGATGGCAAAGGCAGTTGGGTGTTGCTTGAAGATATTGAATTAATCTCTCAAATAGAACAGATTGAATGCAACAAGATGTGTCATCTGAAGTAAACTGTTGATTAAAAAATAGAAGAAGGGATAATAAAGTAGAATAGGAGATTTAAGATACTCAAGCACCATAACTTTGCAAAAGCTACAAAACTGGAGGCAGTGCCTTTGTTGTCCAGTGCACTAATCCTGACTGTAAATTGCATTTCAATTGAGGAAAAAAAGCCATACAGCACAAAAAATTAATTAATTTTTGATCATTGGTAATTACAGATATATTATAGCATTAACACAGGCACAAATTCACTGGCTGCAACTGTACAGATAATTTTCTTAAAGCAGACAACAGGAAGAAAAATTCACTCCCTTCTTACAATGGGAATTTTTCATTCTTTAGAGGAAAACAATGAAGTTCTTTTCAAGGCAGTCATGTCAACAAACTCCCATGTAGAGAAAAAATTCTCTTCCCCCATGACTGTACAGTCACTCACCACATACAATTTTCAAGTCAAAATATACTTCCTTTCAAGGGAGTAAAATTGGACTCAAAAGTCAAGTTCATACACGTGTTGCAGTGTTTGCTCCATCTCTTCATCAAGATATGGCCAATTTAAAATTACTGTTGTACTGGGTAATTACGAGTCCTAAAGTTGTAGGAAACCAACTGTTATTGTAAAGTGTTTTGGTATCATTTCAGACACAAAAGTTTTGTAGGATTTTGAAATCAGATGAAATTAAAACAAAAGGCATTTTATGTTTTAATAGGATTTTGGATTTGCCTATATGATTTTAGAGAAAGCTACATCCTTGTAGGCAATTCCATGAGAAATTCATTTAAAGCCCCAGGAAAGCTTGTTCTCAATAAAGTCTTCAGAACAATTTTTGGAATAATAAGGTTCTAATATCTTCATTTCCAGAGTAGAGTTGGACAACAAATCTTCCAGTTCTGTCCTTCGTCAGCTGTATGCATCAGATCAGGCGCCACTTTATCTCCTTCTAATTAATTACACCTTAATTACACCTCATGAGCAGCCTGTCCCTTCTGTTGTGTCTGACAGCACCAGTGGCAGGAAGAGCTGTTTGCCTCAGCAAACCCAGATTTCCTTGGGGTTGGTGGCACTGGATTGTCCTCTCCATGTCCTGTGACACCACTGGTGGCTCCTTTCTGGAGCCTGGACTGTGCCCTGTGACATCAGGGAGCTGCTGGGCCACCTCCAGGAACATCATATCTATTATCTATATCTATCTATCTATCTATCTATCTATCTATCTATCTATCATCTATCTATCTACCATCTATCTATATCTGTCTGTCTATCTATCTATCTATATCTATCTATCTTCTCTCCCTTCCTTCCTTCCTTCCTTCCTTCCTTCCTTCCTTCCTTCCTTCCTTCCTTCCTTCCTTCCTTCCTTCCTTCCTTCCTTCCTTCCTTCCTTCCTTCCTTCCTTCCTTCCTTCCTCTCTATCTATCTGTATCTATACATACTATATATATATATATACACATCTATATCTATATCATCTATCTATCTATCTATATCTATCAATCAATCAATCAATCAATCAAATCAAAATGGTTATAGTGCTCTTGGGCACATGGACAGTACTGGTGAGCAACAAGCCACCTTCTTATCATAGAATTGCTGAGGCTGGAAAAGACCTTTAGGATCATGCAGTCCAACACACCCTAAACAGAATAAAGCCTCCTCTGACTCCATTATCAATGCAAAAGCTGAATTAGTGTCTGGAAGAGTTGTGAAAGTCACTCATTAACACTGACAGAGAAGCAGCAAGAGTTGCAGTAAATGCACTGCAGAAATTGGTTTATTTTCTTTGCTGCATGGGACACATGGATTTCCAAAAATACAGTGCAAGAGGAAGAAAACAAGAAAAGCAATAGAATATTTAGTCTTAATACAAGAAATTATCATAATTGAAAGCAATACACTTCGCAGCAGTGTCATGCCAAGGGTGGGCAGACACATTTCAGGGCCTGTGCAAGTCAACACAGCTCAGAATCGATGGGAACTGGTGCAAAATCAGATCTGTCACGACCAGTCTGGCTCCTCTGGTGGCTTGGTTAAAAAGCTCCTCTGAAAGCGTTGGGCAGAGCTGCACCTGAGCCTGGGGCAGGGCAGCATGCTGAGGGGACAGGAGAGGATCAGAGATGCTGAGGGGACAGGGATGCTGAGGGAACAGGGCTTGCCTATTGATCACCCAAGTGATCAATAAAGGATTTGCTCCCCGAGGCTCAGCAGAGGAGATAAGGCAACAAATTCTGCCACCGCCTTTGTTTGGGATTAAGGACATCCTCCTGTCCAGGCCTGCCAGCAGTGACAAGGGACATGCTGCTCCTGTGCAGGCTAAAGGGTTCAATTAAAGCTTTTAATGAGGAAGACAACACTCGGAGGTAGTTAAAGGAGACCTCGCAGCAAGCACATGTTTTTAATGTGGGATTAAGTATAATTCATAAGGTTGGAGTTCATTAAGACTGAGTTAGGTTGTCTGGATTTCGAGTCGAGCTGTAAATACTTCAAAAAAGGGAAAAAATGCTCTTTTCGCCTCAAATGTGTATTAATATTGACAAAATATTGACATTCATTCTTTTTGTTCCCTTCCTTAGCAGCTTTGTCTAGCCAAGGCCAGCTAGAATCTTCTCTACAAGCAATAAGGGAGGAAAAAAATTAGAAAGCTTATTAGGGAAACCTGCCATTTTTAAAAGGAGACACCAAATCCTTGCCAGAGCGTGGAAATTCAGGAGCTGGGAAATGAGACC
Organism: Lichenostomus cassidix; assembly: GCF_008360975.1. NCBI lineage: Eukaryota > Metazoa > Chordata > Aves > Passeriformes > Meliphagidae > Lichenostomus > Lichenostomus cassidix. The sequence goes on from NC_139494.1 coordinate 17,643,781, forward strand.
TGTAGACTTCCAAGAAGCTGTCTCTGTCCAGCTAAAGTCTGTTCCTATGGTGCGACTGAATAAAGCACATTTTGGCCCACTAACATTCAGATCTCTGGGGACTTGAATTTCTCAGTCAAAGCCTTTTACTGGACAAAAACATTTATTTTAAGGTCAGAAAACTAAGCTCAGATATGATCTGTTAAGCTAATGGTACGAAATGATGGCCATATTAGAAGGATTTTCGATTTCCTTGAGGAAATACATTGTATTGCATTTAAAAAGGATAAAAAAAACCCACTTGTGCAACTGTTTGCCTATAAAAACACAGTTTTTACTACTGGGCTGAATCTGGAAAGTTTTATAGCAACATGATGAATGAATTTTTTTTCTTTCACGGGTGATTTTTTGAAAACTGTCAGAAGTGGTTATTAATTATTGCTGTAGTGTTGTAAGGGATGTGAATTTTATTTCACCGAAGTCTCAAAGGAGATTTTTTTTTGGGGGGGGGTGGTAGGAATTGCTTTTTTGCGATGTTGCATTTCCCAGTATGATTTGGGAATTAGTCATGATTCCAGGAAAACAGCTTTTGTTTTGCCGTTTCAGGAGGAGAACAAATAATTTCTCCCCTGCACATACCTCATGGAGAATTTCAAAAGGACTGCAGTACTCAGAAATGGTCCTTTTAATTTTAAAATCCCGATATAGAGTCCTTTCCAGCCAGGGAAAACACAGCAGCCCATGGAAAAGGGCACATTTATCAACGAGACATCCCCAGTGGGGTTCCAATAACTGAGAACAACCCCTCCTCCGGCTATCATTCATTTTTATATGGAGAAGGGGGAAGCCAGTCATCGGGATCATTGTGATTCCGTGCACAAATTGGAGCTTTATTCTTTAACCCAAAATCAAGGCAGAGAGGGGAAGCTTTAATATTGGGAAAGCTGCGTTTCTCTTCACCCAATTAAACAGCAATTCCTTGCCATACTGTCCCCTTGGCATGGTATGGAGGAAAGGCAGCAGCTGGAGAAGTTTCAAAGAATCTAGAACGTGCCTTTTCCACTCTGGGTAAAGCAGGGATGCTTTTCCTTTTCTCTTTCGTTCTCTCCTTCACCCTTTAAAGAAAAACTTGGGGCTATAAAAGATTTAAATGAAGAAATCAGAGCCTTGGTAACTGGAGGTAAAAGAGGGAAGCCTTTTCCCCCCCGTGATATTCCTTTGCACTGCCATTTCCAAGGTCTGCATTCCCAGACCTGCTTTCCTCCAAGACCTTTGTGCCTTTTATATGCCCCTTTCTGCTTTTTCCATTCCCCTCCTGATAATGAATTTTCAGAACATGTCGTCTCTAGGCTTGTCTTTCTCCTGTGACGCCAGGACTGGTACCAGAAAATAAAATCCTGGCTTATCTTTGCTACGCAGTTGGTAGAAAGGAGCACTCAGCACAGGTTTTTCCTCCATACATAAAATATTTCATATATTAGATGAAGTTATTCCAGGTACACATTTTTATTACTCATCCAGCCTTTAAAATACAGCATCCATCCAGATTTCAAACAAGTGTACAGCAAGACAGGGAAGAGAACAGTGATGGAATAAGACACTGAGGCCAAAAAAAATGAAAAAAGACTTGTATGAAATAAAATGTTGAAGAGCAAAGGTCATGCAGGAAAGGTCTGACACACGAGTGGCTGATTTCTGAAGTGTCCTATTATGGAGACAGCTAAAAACTACTTGACACTCGCAAGACAGGGCTTTGGAAAAGGGAGGAAATGCGGATAATCCATTCCCATATTCCAAAGCAAGAAATACCCAATTCTGACTTGTCAGCCCAGGTGACCATGGATTTGGGCTCCTTTCTGGGGAAGGAAGAAGGGATGAAGGAGAAGACATCCCATCAGCAGAAAAAAAGCCCTTTATTCTGCTGTAAAAGCCTGCAAACCAACCCGACCCAAGTGTGCTGAAACCTGCCTGCCATATATGTACAGCAAATGCAGATGTTGATGGGAGAACGCAGAAAAGAGGTATAAATCAGAGACGCAGGGACACAAATGGAAATTCTGCAAGAAACAGGATATTTCTCCAGAACGCCAAGTCTCCTTTAGGCTGGGAAGCACCAGGCAGCTCTCCACTGTATATAATTATAGCTAATCACTGTTAGAAAAGTCATAGCCAGAAATATGCTCATGATCAGTGATCTGTAAGGAGCAGCCGAACACATCTAGAACGAGCGCAGGATTTTCCCTCGGGGAGCAGGCTTTGCCTTTTTCCACTTAAAACATTTAACAATTGCTCGCAAGCACCGATCTCGTACTTACTTTCAATAATTCAGCTAAGACCATCTCTCCATAGGCGAGTTAATCCCAAATGCGAGGCGGACGAGGGGGCCGGACCTGGGAGAATGCTGGCAGGAGCGGCTGGAGCTGCGGGCAGGACCTGCGAGCGCGGCGCTGTCAGCGGCGGCCGCGGCGCTGCACCCGCCTGCCTGCCTGCCTGCCTGGGAAAATGGCTATTTTATGAATGGGAGGGCAGCCGCCGCTCCTGCGCATGCGCGGCCGCCCGACTCTATGAATGGGTGGGCACCGCGGCGGCACTGCGCATGCTCCGCTGCCTTTTATGAATGGGGGCTGGAGGGGAGCGCGGATGCGGCTCGCGGGGTTTTTTTTTTTTTCCCCCTTTTTTTTTTATGAATGAAGGGCAGCGGCAGCTGCGCATGCACCGCGCCCCCCTCCCGGGGCTGGAGGTAACGGCGGGGGTGGGGGGCACCGCGCTCCCGACCGCCGGGGGGGCACCGGAGAGCCCCCTTCCCCGCGGGTGCGATCCCGGGGGGCAGCCGGGAGGATCCCCCCGACCCCTCGGGCATCCCCAGCCTTCCCCCCGGGAGCGGGGAGGGGGGAGCGCTTCTCGCCGGGGGCAGGGGGGAGACAGGGGCACCGCAGGATGTGGCGATCCCCGGTTTTGGGGAGTGTGACCGTGAATGAAGGGATGCGAATGGTTCTTTAGCGCTCGGCTTCGTTTCCCGGTGCTGAGAGCTGCGGCTCGCTCCTTTCACCGCAGCATCGTCACACACCCGCGTTTGTCCCTGTGCCTGACAGCCTGTGGCAGTACCTAGGTGCAAACGCGAGCGCAAACCCCACGGCGTGTTTATGTGCAACCTGTGGGTTAATTTCATGGCTCTGATCTCTCGGGAAGGAGACGAGGTGGGATAGAGCTGCGCAGGTCGCACAAACCCGTCAGGTGCCAGCAGCTGCTGGTTTCATGGACGTGAGGCCATTGATGCGCTGCTCTCAGCTCTGCAATTCAGCTTTTTGGGTGTCCTGGGGAATCTCTCCCAGCGCTCCGCAGGCAGCTCCTCGGGGCTGGGCTTTCCAACCATCCCTAGCAAAGCCCTGCTGCTCTCCTGCTCCATGCTGGGCTTCCCTGAAAGCCCTTCTCTGCCCGCAGCGTGTGCACAGAGCTCGGAAATGTCCTTCCGTGCTCCAGTTCCGCTCGGCACAGGCAGAATCGCCGCTCCCAGCTGGCGCGGAAGCGGCTGCAGGTGGGGCCTCGGGGCGTGCGGTCCCCAAGGAGCCTCCCAGACAGGTTGCTTTCCTGAAAATGCATTAATGATGTATTTTTAATACCTGCGAAGAGTCATCTGCAGCGTACAAACCAAGGCCCTGCTCGTTTCCTGCCGTGTTCATGGCGTGGATATTTAAAAGCTTGCACAACAGTGAAAAAAACCCGTTATTTATTTATTTATTTAGTGCTAATATAAACAATGTATGTCACCGCAGTTACAAAACAAGGGAGATTTCTTTCTCCAGGAAAGATCTCTCCCTCCAAGAGCTGTGCTCTGCGGCTGATCATTTTTACTGACCCGTGTTTGTCTCTGAGGGCAGAGATGTTTCCGAGTGGGAGCTGTGTTCTGGGTCATGGGCAAATGCAATTTAACAAGGAAAGGAAGATGGAGACTCCCTAAAGAACAGCTTTTCCGAAGGGTTGCATAAAATATTAGTGGCCTTAAAATCAGATGGGTGCTTTTGGAAAAAAAAGTGCTTCTTTCTCCAGGAAAGATCTCTCCCTCCAAGAGCTGTGCTCTGCGGCTGATCATTTTTACTGACCCGTGTTTGTCTCTGAGGGCAGAGATGTTTCCGAGTGGGAGCTGTGTTCTGGGTCATGGGCAAATGCAATTTAACAAGGAAAGGAAGATGGAGACTCCCTAAAGAACAGCTTTTCCGAAGGGTTGCATAAAATATTAGTGGCCTTAAAATCAGATGGGTGCTTTTGGTAAAAGTGTTGCTTTGTTGCTGGTTGTGTTCTTTGCAGTGAAATACTGCTGGAAGGACAGGCAGGCAAAGAAATTCGATGTCTACGGTTTTGGAAATTGGCAAATAAAGAGATAATGGGAGAAAATGTGATTTTAAAAAAGCTTGTATAGAAGAAAAAAAGAAAAAACCTATCATCGTGCTGTATTTAGTGTTAGAAAGCAGCCCAAAGCTGAGAGACTCAAATTCCTGAGCACAGACAATCTCTGATCCCATCATTTTAACACACTGGCACAGGATAAATTCTGCACCTTGATTTGAGTGCTGCCAGCGTTCTGTAACGCTGCAGCAGTGGGAGAGTCAAGCACCTCGGGGTTCGAGGCTTTTATCTCTGAATGCCAGTTCTGAGTTCCAGGGCCACGGGCACAATGCCCTGGGGAAGTCCTTTGTTGCAGTGCACTGAGCATCTCCCCACCAGCCCCAGGCTGCCTGCCTGGCCACGGCAGAGCTGCTCTGTCATTCCCCAGCAGCCCCAGGCACAGCTCTGCCGGCTCTCCTCCTGAACCCCTCAGCAATAAAGCTGAAAAGAGGAAACAAAAATTATTATCCATGTGTGAAAGGGTGAGGAGGAAATGGGGTCTGGCTGGGTGTTTCCAGGGAGAGAAAGCTGGGAATATTGCTGGTATGGCTGTGGATTGATGAAACCTTTTTAAGCAGAGAATTTTGCGATTGTAAATCTTGAGGCTAATCCACCTCTTCCTTCTCCTGATATCCTTAAGATGTATTGAAAACATAATTTGACTAATTCTCCCCTATGGACAAAGATTTTTCTTGCTAGATCTTAGCTTGGTTGCTATGCTCAGGCATGTAAGGCTGCTTTGGATCTGGAATTGTGTGCAGATCTGGAATTGAGTGTGGATTTGGAATTGTGTGTGGATTTGGAACTGTGTGTGGATTCCTCCAAGCTGTTTCTGTTTGTACCACGGGCTCTGCTCTGGCTCTGGGTCAGGATCCAGAAGCTGAGCTGGGGGTCACTGAGGCAAAAGCCCAGAGGGAGGGTGGTGGATGCTCTGCACACTGGAGCTCCCTGGCTCCTCTGGATTCCCTCTGCAGACAGGAGGAGCTGGAGGTGCCTGTGCTGCTGTGCTGGGATGAGCAGGGCAGGGATGGTGTCTCCCCACCTCTGCTGGTGCTCTGGCTGCTCCCCGAATCTCCCCACGCTGCTGTAAAAAGCAGGTTGTGCCTGTGGGGAGGAGACTGTCCTTGTGAGGGCTCTGGGGCTGCAGCAGTGCCAGGGAGGAGCTTCGTGTTATCACCAGGGGGTTCTGAGGCTTGAAGGGAAATACCACTTATCCCAGAACATGTAATAAGTTTATACATGTTGGCAGTGCTGGTGATACTGAACTCTGCACTCCTTCCTCGTGCAGGAAATTAATTGCTCACTCATTTCATGCCCGTTTAAACCCTGAAATGGCTGCAGATTTTTGATCGCGATTTTTTGGCTGGGATGAATCGCGGCTCTGCCACACTCACATTGCCTCTAAAGTTCTTTCATTCAGTTCTTGTACATCCTTGGAACAGGCTGCCTGGCCTGGGAGAGCTGGGGCTGTGTGAGCGCCTGGCAGGCAGTGGCTCCCGGGCTCCCCTCGGAGCAGCTCTCACTGGAACGTGGTTCTCCAGCTCTGCCTCTGCGAGTGTGGGCTGGCAGAGCTCCAGGCAGGGCGTGTGTGTCTTGGCCCAAAGCTGGCGGTTTAAGGAAATGCATGGTTCCTAATCTGCCATCAGAAAAAAGCAAATATGCAGGCAATTTAGGAAAGTGAAAGTGCAACCCCCTGGGGAACGCGTAACTCGGGCTTCAGAGGCGTTCTGGATGTGGAGCCATGTTCTGTCTTAAATCTTGAGCCACTTGGCGTTTTGCTGTCTTTAAGCTGGATCAGGAGCAGATGTGTAGACTTTATCTGCTGAGGTTTTCGTGTTCCTCCAAATCCTTTCTGGCTGGCGCTGGAGCCTTACGGTAACTCGGCGTGGAAGCAGCGCTCGAGTGAGGAAGGAGCTAATTCCCTGCCTCAGCTGATCCTGCCTGTGGAATTTCCTAATTTGCTGGCAGTGGGTGCAGGTTGTTCTAGAGGAGGTGGTTTGTAACCTCAGCCTGGCCTCTCGGAGCCAAAGGATGCCCACGTGGGTGGTTTTGCCATCTCTTGGTGGTAGAAGGAGAAGAACCTTTTCCTTCTCATTGTTTACTCAACCATTCCTGTGTATGCCATGAGGATGGAAACTCTAGATTAAGATTTCCTATTAAAAATGAAAAATGAGAATTATGGTTTTTATCACCTCTTAGAAATAATTGATAAAACCTGGAAATAATTGATAAAACCTGGAAAATGGAATGTTTCTCTTTCAATGCACTGACACAATCCCCTTGCATGGAAATGCATTGCAAAATCCATCTGGGGCAGCATCCCATATTCCTGATGTGCTTGAGGCCTGTGATGCCTCCAGCCATAGGCAGAGTAGGAAGGATTAGTCCTACTGATAAGTACTGATGGGTTGTGCCAAATATTTGTCACACATAAGTCAGAGAAATTGTTTGGATGTTGCTATAGGGATTCTCCTCCCCTTGTGCATTGCCAGCAGCAGTTACTGCGCTGGTCTGTCATGGAGATGAGTGAGAGGGGGTTGGTGTGCAATGACAACAGTGTTGGGAAAACAGTGGGATCGTCGGGAACAGCCTGAACTGGGAATGCCAAACTGAAATCAGGTGCCACAGGAGGTGCCAGACTGCTGAGCTGTGGAAGTAAAGGGTAAAGCATGCAGTTCACAGAGCTGAGCTTGTAGGATTGGCAGAATCTGGGAGGATGGGAGCTGGTGGAGGCTAAGGCTCCCTGGGAAATCACCTCTCAGGATCTTCCTTCTGGATCTCAGCCTCTGTGGGGAGTGAGAGAGCAGCCCAGTGTGGTAAGCCAAAAAGGGGTGGTTGATGGATGGATTCTCATGGCTGTATCTGTGTGGCTCACCCATGCAGGGATCCTCCATGGAAGTGCTCCCCAGCTTCATCTTGCTGCCTTGCAGTGCCCTGGCACGCAGCAGGGGCCTCTCCCTGGCAGCCAGGCCCTGCCACGGGCAGCACATCCCCTCCTGTTATGAAACCACCTCATAAACTCTGCAAACTGCCCTGGGGCTGACTGAGAGTCATTATCTCTGCTCCCCATGAAGCTCTCACAGTGCAGCTTCTGCGGCTCAGATGAAAGGTCTGGGCTTCCTCCTCCCTTATCAGGCACCTGTTGGTGTATCCAGACATTACTCACATCCTTGGAGTCACATCTTGTTTTGCATAATTAACACCAACTGCTCCATTTCCTTCCTTCCCTGGCTGTTCTGCTCTGTGGCCTTACCTGGCTGTGGAGCCTTCAGGGTTATTTTGGGTTTTGAACAGAAGCAATGGAAATTGGCTTCAGCTCTGTGAGCCTCAGCTCGGCAAGATGAGAGGATTTTAGTCAGCTAGAAGGGATGCTCTTTGGTCCTGACCTGGTGCTGCAGCCACAGTCTGGGGTGGAGAATTCTGTACCAATTCCTTATGAGCAGTGTAAAAAAAACCGAAGCAAACCTGAACAAAAGTCTGTGAGGAAATATGGACTCAGAAAATAGCAAATCATAGAATCCTGGAATGGGTTGGGTTGGGAGGGACCTTAAAGCCCACCTCATTTCACCCCTGCTACTTCAGGGACACCTTGCACTAGCCCAGGTTGCTCCAAGTCCTGCCCAACCTGGCCTTGGACATATAAAATACATAAGGGTTTTTCTGAGGGTTTGGATGTTACACTTGTTTGTTTTTTGCAGTTATATCCGAAATGTTTGGTAAATTTAATTCCACCTGAATGCCCCATCCTTTTGCTCTTCCTTTTTGGAGTTTTGCTGCTTTGAAAATGTTTTCTGATTAATGTTTGCTGTGTGCTGGCTGCAACTCCTTATCAAAATCTGAACTCAGTATGTCAGAGAAATTTGCCATTCATTGGGATAAAACATTCCATTGAGAGAAATGCCAATTCTGAAGCTGGGACCTGACCAGGGTTGGGGTTTTGGACTGGCTGCTCTGCAGAGCTGTGGTTTGCACAGGTGGAAATGCTCAGGCAGAGAGCAGGCAGGTCCAGCCTGGTTATGATGGATGAGCAGGATTCTGAGGCTGCTGGGATCCTTCCTGCTGCCCAGCTGGCAGAACAGCAGTGCTTGTTATCAGGCAGAGACTCTAAACCTGAGATATGGATTTTCCCATCATGGGCTCCAGGTCTGAAACTGGACCTGCTGCTCAATCTCCTTGGAAGGGCTGTGGCTGATTTTCCAACCTGCAGGACTCACTCAGCCACCTGATAGTAGATCAGGGAGGGAAATATTTCCACTGTTTCTGATTGACTCGATCATCTCAAGGACCATAAATTGTGAATATGTCCATTTCCCCCCGAATATTTATTTACAGTTCAGGTCAATAGTCTCCAGAAACACAATTCTGCTTACAAACGAAATTCCTGGGCTGCATTCCCAGGCCTTCCCATGTGACTCGAGCATTTTTAGCAACTAAGTGAACAAATGCAAACATATTTCCAGGGCAGGGGAAGTGTTGCTATCCACATTCTCTCTGAGAGCCTGGCAGCTCTGGCCCCAGGTCCCCTGGATGTTCCCTCTGTGGAGCCTCCTGTGCCTGGGCACCCCAAAAGAGGCACTTGGGCCATCCTGCAGCTCCATAATGCACGTGGAATTTGCCTCTCCCGTGTCCCCAGGGGTGACCAATGCCCTGGCTGGAGGCAGGTGATCCCCTGGCAGGGCACAGCTTCTCTCTGCCAGTCTGGAACAGCCGGGAATTGTCTTCCCTGTGGATTTCTGGGCTCAGGATCAGTGGTTATCTGGTTTTTAAGTGCCAGGGGAGAACTGATGCCACCAGGCTCAGGGCTCCCCACACCCATCACTTCACCTGTGACTAAGAAATGAATTTCCACAGGGAGGAAATGGTGTTCCCTGGCAAACAAAGCAGCACTGTGGAGAAGTCCTGACCTTAAAAGTCATGGTGACCATGCAGCAGTGCTTTACAGGTCCTTTGGTGTCTGTATTGCTGTAGCAGGTCAGTCTGAGCCTGAGAAATCCAACTATTGGTATTGTTCTCACTTCTCCAGTCCACACACTGGACAGAGCTACAAATTATTGCCAGCAGCCTGGAGAAATGCTGCATCCAATGGAAAAGGCTGAAATGTAACATTTCATTCATGATTTATAACTGCTAAAATAAATTGCAAGTGAAAATATCCCTGCAAGCTGAAGTTCCTTCGGGAAAGTGCCATTCCTTGAGGAATTGGTGTGGGTTTGTCCCAAATTAAGGCTTGGTGTGAATGTTCCAGGGGTTGAGGGTGGTTTTGGAGCCCTGGTGGAGCTTGTGGGGGTTTGCACCTCACCCCAGCCCCACACGGCGAGGGTGATCTGTCTCTTCCTGCCAGATCAGCTCGGATTCCCCTGGCTTTCCATCCCTCATGTGTTTACTCCTCCACAGCAGAATAAAATCAACCCGACCCTTCCCTCTTTGAAGTATCACTGGGTATTACAGAGTCACATAATTGTATGTAATTACCATATTCTAACACTTAAATATTTTCCTGACTAATTTCCTCCTGTCTGTGCTTTGAAAATACCCAGATTATATCCATTAAAAAGTTACAGACTGGAAAATATGCGATTTCAAAGGAATTTTTTTTTTCGCACTTAAACCCCACTTTTCTTTGTGGCCTTAACCTGTTGCCTTTGACAGAATTACTGGGGTTTAGTGTTCTGTTGTGGTTTGGTTTTTTATTTAAAAGCCCCACCAGCCCCCAGCCCCCTCATGCTGTATATCAGGATGTTATGACAGCTCTGCTGGGCTGAGTCCAGCAGTCGATGCTCTGTCAAAATACCCATCATTTCCTGTAGTTTTGCCTAATTCATGGTGCAGTAATGTGGAAACTTAGAACAGCACCAGAAGGAAAAGTAAATGTTAAATGATTTGCCTTTAATGGATCTCAAAAGCTTTTCTTTTTTTCTTTTTCTTTTTTTTTTTTTTTTTTGCCTTTGTTCCTCATGAGTTCTTTTTTTGGGCATCTTCCTCCTCTCTGCTCTTTCTGGTTCCCTTCAGAGTTTTCTTCCTTCCTACAAGTGGGTGACTTATCAGTGTCAGGGACTTGCAGCACGAAGGACACCAACTCAGCACCTCTGAGGGGATGCATTTCCTGAGCACAGGAATTAGCTAGCCCTGGCTGCTGATGAACAAAAGCAGATAGTATTTGAAATTCATGTGACTAACTCAAGTTCAGTTGATATCATCCTTTTGATTGTCTCTCCTTCGCTTTCTGCTCTTTGAACAGAAGTCAGGGAGTTTGAGTAAAGCATCTCCAGAGCCTCCTTGTCCTGGTGGGGTGGGGAGGGGAAGTGAGGCTGTGTGGTTGGGAAGGTGGGAATGGAGTGACAGGATGAGGGAATGGCTTCCCACTGATAGGGCAGGGTTAGATGGGATGTTGGGAAGGAATCCTTCCCTGGGAGGGTGGGCAGACACAGGGTGCCAGAGAAGCTGTGGCTGCCCCTGGATCCCTGGCAGTGTCCAAGGCCAGGCTGGACAGGGCTTGGAGCAACCTGGGACAGTGAAGGTGTCCCTGCCATGGCTGGGGTGCAATCAGATGATCCCTAAGATCCTCCCAACCCAAACCAGTCTGCGATTCTCTTTAATTTCTTTTATAGCAGGAATTCAATGAAACACTAGACAATGACCAGGATCTAGCTGAAGAAGGAAAGAACAAGAGGGTTCCTCCCCTGGGCACCCTGCAGAGCCATGCTGGGATCTGTGGGAATCTCCCAGCCAGGGCGAAGGGCAGCAGCTCTGCCATTCTGCCAGGAGCCAGGAGGACGCCGGGCTGGGCAAGAGGGGTTGGCTGATCCTGTTTTACGGTGTTTTGGTTCACTGCAAAATATTTTGTTGTGAGAAACTCCAGATGGATGTGAATGTTCTCAGGGGTGGAGGGAACAAGTGGAGGGAGAAAGTTAGTCATCGTCCTGGCAGGCGAGAGGCAGCGAGGACAAGCACTGGATGATGCACAGGGCAAAAATAGCCTGAGTTCCACATGGGATGGGATGTGACGGCCGAGTTCCTCCGAGGGAAAACAATCCCAAGTCCTTGGGCAGGTCTGCTCTGGCGTTTGGTGCAAATCAGTGAGGGGCTTTGCTTATCTGGGAGGCAAAATGCTTGGGAAGCGGAAAATTTGGGAGGAGAAACTGGTGTAGAAATATCTGAGGCCTTATAGGTGCAGAGTTTGGGGAATTTTGACGTTTATACTTCAGTCCAGTCTAAATCCCCACTTTTTTAGTCCTAAAGCAAAATCCTCTGTCCATTTAATGGTGAGAACACTTCCCAAGACCATCGAGTTATGTCCAGTATCCTTTGGAAGGGTTGATGTCAGAAGAGAGAAGTTATTTGTACTAATTTTGACCTGCTTATCCCTTGCTTTTGTGAATTTCTTTTCATTAAAGCATGTGTTGAAAGAGACTTGAGATTTCACCTCAAAACTTGTCTCAGTTATCGAAGTAATTAGAAACAGAATGGATAATGTTTGGAAATGGCCCCGAATTTTCATAATCAAATCAAATCTTGGCCCCCAGAATTGTCAAGAATGTTAAATTCTGATAGTTGATCTGCGAATTGATATCCCTGACAGGAGCTTGGCAGCCAAAGGGGCAGGGAACCCTCAACATTTTTAGTCCTATCTTGACAAATTCAGTGATATGAATAATGAAATTATGTGGATTTGTCCTATTGATCTGACCCTGGGGGTATTTTAGGGAGGAGGCCCTGGTGCAGCTCTGTGGGCTCTTCTGAAGGTCTCTGAGATTTGAAGCTCCAAAGGGAAGGGAAAAGTTTTGCTGTCTTTAGGAATTTTAGGGAGATTTGTAGAGCAGTGAAGCAACAAGCTGAATGGAACTCCCCACCTTGCTCTACCTTTCTTGTATTCCCCATCCTGGGCACTTTACCACTACAACCACATTTTTTTCTTAAAAACATTCTTTTGGGGGTGTCATGTGTCCCTTTTCAGTCCTGGCCTCTCTTATTAAGCCTGAGGTAACTTTAGCTCCAGTTTTGCTTTGCCGTGAGATGATTTAAGCACAACCTTACCGAGGGGCTGCACTCTCTGCCCACCCTGCAGTGTGTCTGTGTTAGCAGTGTCTTCCCTTGCTCATGTTTCATTATCTGGGTGCTCTTCAGCAGCAGCAGTTAGCTGTCAGTGCTGCTGGATCCCCGAGGTGCCCATGTTTTGTGGGATAGTTGTGATCCCTACATGGCTTCTCCCTGCTCCAGGTTTTGGTGCCTCAGGGGTTGCATCGACTGCTCTAATGGAACAGTGTGTATCTGCATGGAAGTGTTTTTGTTTACAGAGGCAAGCAGCACATTGTGGGCACATGGAAGTGTGTGGCTTTCAAAAAACCAACCACTATTTCTGGATGCTTGGAGAGCCGGCGTCGGCCAGTTTGGGGTATTTTTAGCAGCAGAGAGTTGACAATTTGATATGGAGGGATTGAGGTTTGATGGTCTGAAAGTTGGAGATTTCAGTTTCACGTGTTGTCATTTGTTCCTTGAAGATGGAAGAGCCCTGGGCTATTAAACTTCTGTCTCTCTAGCCCTGGAATAGCAAGTTAAAGTGTCCCAGGAGAAATTAGGATCTGATGCCACTCAGACAGGCTCAAGCTGTTGCAAGGCAAGCTGACCCCAAGCTTGATCTTAGCCCAAACCAAAGTCCAGTCCTAGTCTTTGGCCCTGTCAGTGACATGTGAGCTATGAAAGGGGACTGTTGAGGTTGAAAATCTGTCCAATAAAGTGTATTTTCATTGGAATAAAGCAATATTATTAAGATAAGTAACACTATTATTACTTTAAAGAGAATGTGTGCCAGCAGTTTCTTCATCTGCTTCTCTTTGGAGGACAAGCTCACACTCCTAATTATTGTGTTCCTGTTCTTAGGCAGATGAGCATGACAATAGCCTGGGATGTAATGTATGCACAGGTTAGATGAATCTGTAATTTTTGGGAGAGCAGTGAATGAGTATCAGAAGCCAAGGAGACAATTTGCTACGTGCTGCTTGCTCTGGTTGCAGGAGGACGTGTTGGTCCTGGCTGAGCTGTGAGCACAAGGCTGTGTGTGACAATGGGATCCCTGTGCAAACACTGCTGCCTTCCCCACACACACACACACAAAAAAAAAAATGCAGCGAGGAATTTTTAGCACGTTGTCATGCAGCACTCTCTGTTTCCTGGCTTCGACATTCAAGCTGTGTAATAATATTTATATACAAATGCTGACTGTGATTTTCCACCCCGGAAAAGGGAGATGTCATTTAAAAGTGCCGTGTGTGATGTAAAGCAGAGATTTGACTCGCGGCCTTGCATATGGTGTGGGCGTGGAGTGTAATTGTTTGAAAGGAGATCATTTCGAAAAATGGAGCAGTCTTGCTACATAAGCACATTCTCCTGAAGTAAAGGTCATTTTGCTTCTTTAGAAGTCGCTTTTGGAAGGGAGGGGAGGGTGCTGCTCTTGCCTTGCCTTGTTCCTACCTTTGGAAACATCCTGGAGGACATGAAGTCTTCCATGCTCAAGCTGGGATCCAGCAGCAGGAGAGCTGCAGTTGTGGCTGAATGTGCATTGGCACATGGAATCTTGTGTTTCCCCCAAGATCCATGCTATTCCATCACTATTCCATCTCCCCAGCACCAACACCCATGTCCTGGTTTTACTGTGTCAATGATCACTCTCAGCCTCTTCAGCTTTTCTGGAGCTGGGATTTATAAACAGTTCCAAGGCAAAATTGCTGCTTTTTTGGCTCCAGCCAAGGAAACTGTTCTGGTATCTTGCCAGTTGCCAGCACATTTCTAATCCTGGTGTCCTGGGGCCTTGGTTTTCATGTTGAAATCTCTGCTCCTACCAGGCTCTGGGTGGATTGAACACACAGAAAATAATGACTTGCTGAGCTGGGATGTGTTTGCTCATCTTCTGATCCACACTTGACCAAAGAAGGTTGGATCATGGCTTTGTTTGATCCTGCTACAGTGACAGAATCCAGATGTGAGGATCCTAAATCTTCAGTGTTCCTGGTTTTTTCCTTCATAAAGCCTTTGAAACCAGGGTTGTCACAGTGTCAGTGCAGCTCCTGCTCTGGCAGAGTCCTACAGCTTTCTGACTCTGCTGATGTGGTCATTGGGCTACAGATGAACCTTTGCCCAGCTGCATTTCCAGATAATCTCCTTGCTGACAACAAACCAGAGGGGTCCAGAGAATAATAAGGAAGTGGAATAAGCCATAGGTGGCATAAAACTCATCTGCCAACCTATCATGAGAGACTCTCACAAGAAAGATGCTGCAGCTGAAGTTTGGTTGGCAATTGTGTTAGATTTGTGTAGGTTGCTCAGTACTGATTCCTTCTGAATGGTGTTTCTGCAAGAGAAAATAGAAATAGTTTTATGTGCTAAGTTCAAAGGACATTAAGGAAAATACTCCTCTGGATCCACATCCCAGAAGTGCTCCTCAGGAGAGCTGGGGCAGCTTGTTGGTGTTTGGGTGGGTTGTGCTGCCAGCAGGGTCTTTGCCCAGGATGAGAACTCCTTGGTGGTTCTGTTCCATGGGTCTTGTTCCTGTGGGGATCCCTATTCCATCATCCCTATTCCATCATCCCTATTCCATGTTCCTTATTCCATCATCCCTATTCCATGATCTCTCTTCCACAATCTCTATTCCATGATCCTATTCCCTGATCCCTATTCTCTGATCCCTATTCCATCATCCCTATCCCATGATCCCTATTCTCTGATCCCTATCCCATGATCCCTATTCCATGACCTATTCCATGATCCCGTGCAGGAACAGGCATGGGCATCAGGGGAATAACCTCACATTCAATAACTCTCCAAGTTGTTTTATTGAGAGTTTATTGAGGTGACTGCCTGCTTCTGGCTCTTGCCTGAGCTGAAGTTGTCCCCCTGTTCAGTTGAGCTGAGTTCCTGGGGAGCTGCACAGAGCTTTCTCCAGGTGCCCACAGGGGGGATTGATTCACTTCCAGTTGCAAGGAGCTTTATCTCCAGGTGGGTGTTTTTGGCTGAAGCAGCAGCTGCCCGGGAGGTGATCCTGCCTTTGCAGAGTCACAGTGACACAGCTTTAAACCCTGGGCTGGACAGGACGGGGAGAGCCAGCACTTCCTCCCCTAAAGCATTCAAAAGCAGTTTTAAATCGGATTAGGATTTAACAATCACTTCATGGTTTACTCACTGCAGGGAGGATCAAAGCCCAGGGAGGACTCTTCAGCTGTTTGCTTTTCCTTTATGTAGAAACTTCACCATGGCTGCCCTAAACCCCTCACTAAACACAATAAAAAAAAAAATCCCTTCTCAGAAAAAGCAAATTACTTAACCACTGCCTAAAATAAGGTGTTCATTATCTGGTGACACTTTTTTCCTCTATTTGCTGTTTTACTAAGCTCCCATTCTGAGGCAGTGCAGGGAGCAGTTCTGCATTCCCAGATCCAGCTGATTCTGGGAGATCCCAAAACTGGAATATGGATTTGCCTTGATGTGCTGTGTCATCACAGTGCCTGGGCAAAAAAAGCTTCAGCATTTTCTCTGTTCAATAACAGTGTGGTGTCTCAGGAGAGCAGGGACTGCTGCAGTGCTGCACAGATGCTGGAGGGACTTTTCCTTGCTATTTGGTGGAAAGGTTTCTAAAATCCTAGAGTTTTCCTGCTCAAGATGACCAGGGGGTTTATCCTTCTGGCAGAGGCTGAGGGCAGCAAGGTTTCCAAAAATAGTGATAATGGGAGAGGGAAAAGAGTTTTGTGGTTAAAATAAAGCACATGTCTATCCCTCTGTTGTAATACAGATTTGTCTGAAAGAAATCACCTTGGCACTTTGAATATGTGCATGTGGCAATTGGACACTTCATTTAGTGGTGGCTTGATGGCTGGACTCGATCTTGGAGGGCTTTTCCAACCTAAATGATTGCATGATTGTGGGCTGCACCCTGGGGTGCTGAGCCAGAGATGCCCATGATTTATCTGGAAGCTAATGCCTGTTTTCTCCTCCCCATGTAATGTGGTTTAGCTCAGAAAGGGAACTAAATGCAGAATGAGGATTAAACTGTGTAAGCCTGATGGATGTTTTGTAGGTGATGCTTTGCAGGAAAACATTACTTTGAAATTTTGGAGTAGAAAAGAACATTTTTCAGGCTTTTCAGACATAACATGTTGTGGAAGAGAAGCTTGGAGCAGATGTACTCATAGTTTATTCCATTTATCATATTAAATATAAAGAAAAGACAATTTCATCTCATTTACTGCTTTATTAGTTCAAATAAACAGCTTTTCTAATCAATGTGTATGGCAAACACAATGCTTCCATAATTGGCAGTGGTGGTTCCAAAAAGAATGAGACTGTCCTTGTTTATTGTCTGTAACAAGTCAGACAGTCAATACATTGGTCTAATCCAGCCCTTATCTCATGTTCACTTTAGCACAGGAAAAATTATAATCTTATTTTTGAATTTCAAAACACTTGAGGGTTGATTTTTTTTCCCCCATCCTTTTGAGAAAGCGCAGTTGGAAATGAGGAGAGCTGCACAGGAAATGGTCCCAAGGAGAATGGCTCAGCTACATCTAGGGGAGTCTTCTGCTCTTATTTATCTAGAGGTATTTATTGATTTTACCTTCCTTTGCAAAAATACTGATTTAATTTATGAGGTGATAGAAGAGGCTGGGAGAATAATTTTACCTCTAAGAGTGCAGAATTGTCCAACTAATTGCCCAGGAAAAAGAGAAAAGATCTGCTGATCTACCCCTGCAGATGTTTCTCATCTGGAATACAGACCAATTCCAGACATTTATTTTTTTGATTACTGTTTATTTTGATGCTTTATTACACGGCCATTGCCAGGAAGGAAATGGTGCTCAGAAATCCAGTAAGATGTTTTTTCTACTTTGGTACTATTTATTCAGTAACAATTTGGGGTTTAACCCCTTTCTCCCCCTTTTCTTTGCCTAACTGTGAGCTCTCACTTCCATCCTTCATTGGGAACAACAAAACACTCTGATTCTGGGCTGAGACCTGTCGCGGTTGTTCTTAAACTCCCTGAGATTTTATAGAGATATTAATGCTCATTTCGAGATTGGAACTAACAAGGACCTGTTGGCTCTTTTTGCCACCTAGTGCTTCTGTCCCTGCATTACTGTGTGTGAGGAGTGAGGAACCAAATGGTGCTGCAGCTCCTCAGCCAAACCCCTGCTTGGTTTGTCACAGGAGTTTCCTTGCACGAGTGGAATAAACTCAAACCTTCCCTGTTCTGCTCCAGAGCCACCAGAGGCCATGGAAAACCTTGGGTGTGCCGAGTGGGAGGAAACAAGGAGCTTGCTTCTTGCTTCTGGAGGCATTGTGGTCTGGATGTTAAACCTGGTGATCCTTCCTCCTGGAGGATGCTGAGCTGGCTGATGTTTTGTGAGTCTGATGGGATGTCCATGTCCCCACTGTGGACAGAGCTTCAAATCCCATGGCTGAGCACACAGAGCACCTCTGTCCTCTGGGCTGGCAGCAGCGATGCTCCAACACCCCTAAGCTGTGCTTCCACATGATTGAAAATGCCCGGAAAATTAAATATAGGCAAAGCCAACAATCCCATGACACTTTATTTCTGCAGATTTCTCCTGCAGCTGTTGGTGTGCCAAATCTGCCTGAGGCACTTGCACTTGCACACACAGGCAGCGTGATTTGCAGCTGAAGGTGATGCTGTGCATTATGGCTGGAAATGGGCAGAATCCCACCTGGCTCCAAGCTGGGTGTTTGCAGGAGCCCCTGGTGGGTTTGGGGGGTGTGTTGATGCTGGGGGATGTGCAGCCCCTCCTTTCCCTCAGCAAACCCCACAGCACAATGGAGCCGTTCTGCTCCAAACGGGAGCAGGAAGGTGGGTGGGTTAGGAAATATTTCATAGTAGGGATTTTTTTTTTCCCCACTGAGCCATGTCACATTCAAGTCCATTGCTTTATGGCCACATGCCTGTCCTACCCTGTGAGCAGCAGACCTGCTGCTGTCCATGTGTCCATCCATGTGTCCATCCGTGTGTCCATCCATGTGTCCATCCGTGTGTCCATCCGTGTATCCATCCGTGTGTCCATCCGTGTGTCCATCCATGTGTCCATCCATGTGTCCATCCATGTGTCCATCCCTGTGTCCATCCCTGTGTCCATCCGTGTGTCCATCCATGTGTCCGTGTGTCCATCCATGTGTCCATCCATGTGTCCGTGTGTCCATCCATGTGTCCATCCATGTGTCCATCCATGTGTCCATCCATGTGTCCATCCATGTGTCCAAGGCAGGGCTCTGGCCATGCTCAGAGTCACGAGGGGCAGTGCTTGGCAAGGCTCTGCAGTGCCCATGGCTACTGCAGCACTGAGGCTCCTGCAGTGGGTAACAGATTATCTCTTGGTCCCTGATGGCATCCAGACCTCCCAACCTTTCATAATCCACAAATGGAAAAGTGGCACTTAAAATGAATTTATTCAGGTGGGAGCGCTGTAAAACGTGAAAATAAGGCTTTTGACTTGCTGCACCTACACTTGAGTGTCAATGAAAAGCTTTTTATTTGGTTTCAGAGGCAGACTTGCAGAGGTCAATGAGCCTTGTGGTCTGGACCTGTGTGTTAGGGGAGGTGGATTGGAACAGAGCATGGACAGTGAGGAAGGGATTGGGAGCAGAGCTGCCCAGTGAAAGTCCAGCACACCCCTGGGCATCACAGTTTGCCTGGGGAAGGCTGGAAACGGGAGGGGAGAAATGAGAGAGACCAAACCCCAAATGAAATTCCTCTGGGATTAGTAAGTAAGTCTTTATTTGCACGCCACGATTTTGTGTCCCTGCTTTGTGCAGTGGGATCACCCGGTGCTCCCTGGCTGCTGCCTCCCTGCTGGGCAGCACAGGAGCATCTCCTGCCAGAGCTTCCAGCTCCCTTCAACCCACGGAGCTGTGGGTGGACAGAAGGGAGCAGGGAGCAGTGGTGGAGCAGCAGCAGCAGCTGCTGCTTGCCTTTGACCACTTCTTTGATTTGACACTGTCCTCAAACACAAGGTCATTTACAGCCTGCCCGGGGCTGCCAGACGAGGAAGTTACCTTGTGAAGGAAGGAACCAGCCCATGCTGTCTAAATATTGTCAATTGTGTGCTGAATGGAGGCCTCAGCCTGAGGAACCTCAATAGTAGCTCTTTGTGTCCCTGGCCGCCTCCTGCCAAAGTACTTTCCATAATTAGGAGTAAAACATATTTACATTCCTGCCGTCCTGCCGGCACACACCTGTACATGTGTGTGTGTTCATGGATGAGGTGCAAGCATTTATACTCCTGGGCTTGCAGAGTGAGTGTTGCTGCCTGGAGCCATGGGAATGCTGCAGCAACCGATGGAGATAACTGGGATGTGTGGGACAATCAGGGTTGTAACGGTGAGGGGAGAAGAAATCCGATGGATTCCCCCTCTGCCAAGCAGGAGCATAATCCCCAGATAGAGAGATACTGTATTTTGTCTGAATCGGAACGTCCGGGCTGAATGCTCCCTTTTAAAATTCATTGACGTTTGCATGGAAACCAGAAAAATGGGCTTAAGTCAAGAATGCAATAACCTCACTCAAAACTGCTCTCCATGGCAGGCACTCATCCGCTTCCAGCCGTTCTGCTCGCGGGAAGACAAACGGAGGAGAGAATCCTGTGGATGGCTGCATGGGAGCAGGGCTGGAATACACTGGGTGATGCACAACAGCTTTTCCAGGCACGTTTCTCCCCCTCCCTCCATGATAACTCGCAGCCAGACATTGATTAGTTCAGTTTGGGGGGAAAAAAGAGTGGTGCAGGACAACTGGATACTTGAGCAAAGAGATTCCTGAACGGAGTCCAAGGGAGAGCGGAGCAGTCACGTGGGGCTGGCGCCGTGCCTGCTTCCAGCTGCCGGGTTTCATTAGGAGACAGCCAAAATACATTAATTAGTCTTCTAACATGACTTCCCTGTGCAGGCAGTGCTGTGGCTTTCGCAGGGGCAGAGGAGATGGTCTGTACAGTGTGGGAGTGATGGCAGTGATGCAACCTCTCTGTCAGGATGTGCCGCCTGCCTGAGGCTTCCAGGAGTTCCCATGGGTGGTGGGATCATGCTGGGGAGAGCAGGGCAGAGGAGGCAGCCTGCTTTAGGTTTGGGATTTTCCCAAAGTTCAGCGTGGCTTCAGACCTAGGGCTGTTTCCAAGCTGGTTTGTGTAGGAGGTTGTAGCCAGGTGGGGTTTGGACTCTTCTGCTGAGAACAGGTGACAGGACAAGAGAAAGTGCCTGAAGTTATGCCTGGGTGGGTTTAGGATGGATATTGGGGAAAATGTCTTCCCTGAAAGAAGAGTGGAATCCCCATCCCTGCAGGGATTTAACAGCTGTGTAGATGTGACACTTGGGGACATGGATTAGTGGTGGCCTTGGCAGTTGGACTCGATGATCTTAGAGGGCTTTTCCAACCTGAACAATTCTGTGATTCCTTCTATGATTCTCTGTATGAAGTCTGATCTGACAGATCTCCCCAACAATGATTTCAGACAAATGCCCTAAAATGGCTCCTTTGGTGTTCCTCTTGCAGGGCAGCCAGAAGAGACACCCACAAATATACCAGGGTAATCCCTGCTCCTGTTGCAAAACTCCTTGTAAGAATTCTGCAGAAATGCAAGGAAAAAGTCGTGCTCAGTCTAATCATGAGTTTACTTTTTCTCCGGAAGCTTTCTGAGCTTTCAGGCACTTAATGGAAACACCAGTGCTCACACTTGGAGGGCAGGCTGGAAAGTTTGCGTGGGCTTGTGAGTGTGCCAGGGAGGCAATTTTTGTCCGTCAGAAACCTCTTTCCATTATGCTTTTGTCAGGCTTTGCCTCCGTAAAGGGGAATTTGGACTTTCCATGTCAAAGCCCTCTGCAAATGTTACCCAAGGCCTCTCGTCAGTGCTGCAGTTTGCTCAGGAACAGCTCCCAGTGCTTGCCCAGGAGTGGGGAAGGCAGTCCTAACACTCCTGCCCTTTGAGGGAAATGTCTGTTATTTGGGATTTTTCATTCTTTCCTCCCTTGGCGTTCACCATTTCGGATGCAGGCTCATGCTCCTGCTCTCTTTAACAGCCTGTTTTTCCTCTAACCACTTCCAGCTCCAAAACTTCTCCACATCTTCTCAGTGTAAATACACTTTGGCTTGCCCAGAGCAGGCTGGGGAGACAGTGGTGACCTTCAGCTGAGAGCAGAGCAGTTCTGTTTGACCTACTTTGCTGCAGAGTGGGTTTGGCCGTGGCAGGGCAGCTCTCCCTCCCTGCCCTCCTCTCAGGGAGATGCCCCATGTCAGTGGCAGAGGATGGAAACCTCAGGCCCTGAGCTTTGGGTGATGTTTGGGTAGCTGCTGCTGGGTTTTTCCGTAGTGCCAGCTTTTACATTTGCAGCTTTAGATGTTTGGATGTGCCTTTGAAAAATCCATCACAGGTCAGTAACACAAAATGCCTGTCACAAAATACTCATTTTTCATTCACTGCCCCATTTTTTTCCCTTTGCTTGTGCTCCTCAGAGCTGGCTGTGTGAAGGGAGCAGCTGCAGGAGGAGCCAAGCTGCCATGGAAGGTCAGGTTGGAGTAACCTGGGATAGTGGAAAGACTCCCTGCCCATGGCAAGGGGTAGAAAAGATGATTTTAAGGTCCTTTCCAACCCAAACCAGTCTGTGTTTCTATGATTCTAGGAGTCTATTTAGTGGGGATTATTTAATAAATGCACACTAGAGTTGCTTAGCTCTTTGGATTTGACCATTTTCTGCAGTACTGGTTTCTCAGGAGGGCTGAGGGGTGACCCCTCTGGAAGTACAATTGTCTTTTGTTAGAGGACATGTGTCTTTAAAATGAAGTTGTCTCCTTATCTCAAGTTTAAAGTACAAAATTCCCAGGTTGGAAGCAAGTTAAAATTTCCTGTTCCAGCTGCATCTGCATTCAGTCTTGGGAGCAGATACTTGGCTGTAATTTAAAAAAAAAAAAAAAAAAAGAGTAGAAATTGATATTGCAGGTAAGAAGAAGCAACTGAGGAAAAAATCCCTTCAAAAGCCCCTCAAGCAGTTTTCAGGATAATTTTCACTTATTTCTGAATAATTCCTACCACTGGTCACCCATTAAAAATCACAAACCCAAACTCAACCCCACGTCCCTGCTGATAAACGCTGTGGACTTGCTTGCAGCTTATCTAGTGCCTGAACATCTGTTTCTCCCTTGCTGAGAGGTTCCCTTGGATGAGTTAATGCAATTCCCTATGCAAAGGTTAAACAAAGTTGAGAGGCTCCGACCGGTGGCCTCGTGCCATGGGGGCCTGAGCTGCACAAACAGCTTCCCTGTGCTAATGTCCCTCTGGAATTCTGAAAGAAGCTCAGGAGGGGAAAAAAGTCACCCAGCCTAAGCCTGGGCTGCAGTGAGGTTGGGCTTGGTGATCTTAGAGGGCTTTTCCAGCTGTGATGATCCTTTGGTTTTGATCTTTCTCGATATTCCAATGTGGAAAGGGTGTTTAGAGAGGGCATTTTCCCTGGGTCTGAAGGGCTGGTGCTGCTTCCTTCTGCCTGGGCAGTGCCATCAGCTCCCAGTGGGATGGGCTGGGGAGCTGACTGCTCCTTCTTGGTGAACATGTTGTTAGTGTGCACAGGATTATTTACGTTTTTGATTATTTTTTACACTTTTTTGTGTTGGCAGCAGGACCTTTCCTGGCTGGAACAGCCCGAGGTGGGAAGGGCTGCAGGATGATGGCAGCAGACTGAGCCCTGGGGGCTGAGTGCCAGAGATGCTCCCAGTGACCCAGGGCTGTTCCCATGGGAATGTCACACACGGTGGGGGGATTGTCACACACCTGTCACCTCGTGGTGACATCAGGATGGCCTTTGGGATGAAGGATTCCCAGCCAGCTGCTCCTCTCCTCCATCCCCACCACCTCCCCTCGGAGGAGCAGGTTGGGTATAACCCCACCAGGTCCCCAAATCCCCCGTGGGGTTGTGCCTCTGTCCATGAGCTGCTCCCAAACACCACAGCCACACTTTTACTTCTGTGCCCTTCCCTTTCTGTCTCGGCTTTCGGCTCCTCTGGCTCCACATCCTGCAGGGCTGCACTTCACACGGGGAGCAGGAGCATCAAAGAGGAGATCCTGAATAAACCCCCACTTTATGACATCTCTTCAAAGTGCCTTTTTAAGAGTTCAAAGGACACGAGGAAAGGAGGGGATCAAAATCAAAGGAAGATTGGGGGGAGGGAAATTAAAGTCTCAGAGGAACTTTATGGCAAGTTTTCTGTAACACTTTCAATGCCAAAATCACAAGTGTTCCCAGCACTGACTCTTCCCTGGCCAGCAGATTCCCTATTCACCTGCACTGGTTTCAGGGCAGCTCAGCAGCTCTCGGTAGCTTCAGCCCCACACACAGATATGGAGCACTCACAGTTTTACTTTTTCATGCATTTTTTAGTAAGACCAAAACTTCCCATTCTGCTCCTCCAGGCTAGGGGGGAGATGTTTGTTCTGCACTGGTTGGAACTCCTGGGGCTGACAGCAGAGCTCACCTTTAATAAAAAGCTTTTTTTTTTTTTTTCCTTCACCAAACACATCTCTCTCTACTATCTTACTATCTTCTACTGCAGGACCACTATTTTGTCAATGTTTGGGAAATTTCCATTACTGCTGGGGGAAAGGGACTTCTCCTTCCAAATGGACTCTCAAAGCAAGACAAGAGAAGCAAAGCCTCTGTGTGAACATCCCAGGTAACAGCTAGAGACTCTGCTTTACAAGGAAGAAATGCAAATCAGAGAGGTATAAATTGCTTAATATTCAGCTAGCTCTCATAATTTTAACATTTTCCCCTTCTCCATGTCTGTTTCTAAACAGAATAGAAAAAAAGTGATGTACAGAGCAAGGGAAAGAAATCAGGCTGGTTTCAACTCAGGATTAAAGCCTTTATAACGTTGGACTGAGGTGAGCTGGAACCACATCCCTGCTGTGGGGAGCAGAATGGGGGTGAAGCTGGAAAGGACTGGGATGTACATTATGGATTTCCCAGGCTGTTGCAATTTGGGAAGCTTTCAGATTTGTGTCTTTAAATGGAAAGGCTGAGAGGACAAATTAATTATCTGAGACAAGAAAGGGGGTGTTGGTGGAGGGAGGGAAAGCTCCTGCTTGAAAGACCTGTGGGGTTTCCTTGGGGATCCTTGAGCTGTGCAGGAGAAACCCGAGGCTCCAGTTTGGTGCTGCCATGTTTAAACCACCAGTTAACAAATGCATTTCCTCTCTAGGGGAGCTGTTTCCTCATCCCACTGCTTTTCCAGAGTCCACAGAGCCAACTGGTGTGTGTTCCTGCAGGAGCTCTCATCTTTGTCCTGCCCAGGTGAGCTCACCTGCATGCTGTGCTTTTCCCACCAGTGCTTTGCAGGGCTGCTGCTCAGAGAATGGCACAAAACTCCTGCTGAACTCCCTTCTCATTAATTCATTCTTTTGTTTTTAATAAACTGAACTACACACCTTGCACTCCTGCTTTAGGCAGACATCCAAAAATAGTCCAGAGTGGTGCAAGTATGGGAGACAAAACTGGGCTGGGGTGCAGGTCTGGTGCTGGGCTGTGTGGGTGGTGGTCTGGAGGACACCTACTGCCAAGAAACAAATTAAATTCCTTGTTTTTCACCCAGAGAAGTCCCAGTTTCACTAATTACCACTGCAAAGGACGCCTCAAGGTGAAATTCAGTAAGAGCTTTATATACCTCAGCAAAAAGATGGTTTTAGTCACTGGTAACTGTAAGGGGGAATTTAAGGCATGTGGAGTAACTAATCAGATTGGAACTTGCCTTGGAGTCTGGGGCTGGGACCTGCAAGGTTTGTTTACAGGAGGGGATTTGCATGGAGGAGAGACCCTTTAATACCAGCTCTTTCCATTAATTGGTTTGAAGCTGGCCTGTCTCGATGAACAGATGGCTTTATTCCCTCCTGGTGCTGCAGGCCACGTGGGGGATTTGCTCTCCATCAGGCTGTGGGCAGTGGGGTCAGGCACAGAGTCCCATCCTGAGCCCTGCCAGGGCAGTGCCTGCTGGGGAAGGAGGACAGGGACTCCCTAACCCCATGGCTGCCGCTCTGCATCCCATAATAGCACAAAGGATGGGGCAGTGCTCAGGAGGTTATTCATGGCTTCCCGTGGGAATGGAGAGCCTGGTGATTTCCATCCACCTCAGCCAGGGCCCAGAAATAGAAAAGGGTTTTTTTGGGTTCCCGTGTGTCGCTCAGCCCCACGTCCAGCAGTGTGACACTGCACTGGGAATGCTGCTGGGGCTCGGATGTTCTTCCTGCTGGGGGAAACAGCAGTGAGTCAGCAGGGCTAAAGACGTCCATGGGTGATGTCAGTGCTTCCTCCTGGCTCTGGGACACGCAGTTCCTCCCCGCTGTCACTGCTGGTGACGTCTGACGTGGGGCATTTGGGCTGCAGGACAGAGCTGTTTGATCTTGGAGCACTTGGCCTTGGGGCATCTCCATGGCCTCCTCTGGACTCACTGCAGTAGCCCCAGGTCCCTCCTGTGCTGGGGACCCCAGAGTTGCACACAGTGCTCCAGTGTTCCACTCCTCACTGGAGTGGAAGAGAGGGAGGAATCACCTCCCCTGAGCTGTGCCCACCCTTCTTTTAGTGCAGCCCAGGCTGGCTTTCAAATAATGAAGGCTTGGTGCTCCACAGCCCAAAGCCCAGTGGGGCTTTCTCAAAATGGGAAGGTTGAAGAGATGTTAATTGGAGAGCCTTGGAGTGCTCCCTGGTGCAGGTGGCCTCAGTTCCATGTCTGTGCTGGGCCTAGCTTTATTTTATTTTTGTGAGTGTTGCTAAGAGATGATTCCCCCTGAAAGCTGCAGGACCTCCACAGATGCAAACTTGGTTGAGAAGGGAGGGAGGTTCCCTGAAACCCAAAGGGCAGACGAGAATCTGTTTGGGAATCCTCAGCCAGCTCCTCACAGGCACTCCCAGAGAAGCAGTGCTGGGCACAGGATATGGCTGTTTCCCAGGAAGATCCCAGAGTGTGGCACCTCCTGGCACTGCTTGCAGTGTCCTTTCCTAATGAAACTGTTTTTCTGTGCTTTTCTTAGGCTGCAAATGGTTATGCAAATTCCTAAATATTTTCCTACTTCCCTTTTCAGATGTCTAACATTATGTATTATTTTCTGATACTTACCTAACCCGGGAAATCTGTTTTCCATCTCACTTCAGCCAAGGTTTTCTTTTTAACCAATCCTTCCCAGTATTTTCCTTTAACACTTCTGGTTTGCTGAGTGAACTTTGCAGTGTGAGGGTAAATGAAAGTGAAAATGTATTGCTTGTCACACACTGGCTGTTTAGAGAGGGTTTGGGGCTTTTTTTCCCCTCTGGATTTGAAGAGGGAGATATAAATCATTGATTTAAAACCAGGGTAATTTAACAAGATTATAGGAGAGGGAAAATCCACTTCCTCCCCAAAGGAACAGTCTCTTAGGTCTCTCCACCTACACAAGCCATATGCATCCTCCGAGCTGCCCGAGATCCTCTTTTGTGTTTTTCTGGCAGGACTGTGGTGTACTAATTACAGTCCATATGCAAAGCTTTCTTGGTGGGTCTTTTAATTACTGTGTAATTGGTCAGAGAGTTACCATCCCTCAGCCCCCAGCCTGCTCTCCCTGTGCTTGGAAAGTCCCAGACCTGCAGGAATATTCAAAGCTCAGAATCCCAGACCAGAGGGATGTGATCAGGGATTGCCTTTTTGTGCCATTTCCCTTTTCAGCAAACTTGAGCAAACTGTGCTTTTCCTTGCTGGGAATGAAGCTCTGGGGTGGGGAGAGCAGAGGATTTGTGCAGCACTGTGGGTGGGATGCTGCATCCCAAGGGCTGCAGAGGGGTGGAGAGAGGGATGGCGAAGGGAATGCTGATCCCTGGCTGGAATTCTGGTGTCCAGTTGTGGGCAGCCTTTGTGCTGACCCAGGGAGGGCTTGGGGTGACAGAGCTCCTCACCCTGAGTGCTGCAACACCCAAACCTCGGGCAGTGATTGGGCTTGGTGACACCATCCAAATTCACCTGGTCCTTGCCATGATGTTCTCCCTTCTCCCGAGGGCTGGTGGCTCCCAGCTTTTACCCAGGGCAGGATTAGAGGTTGTGTCTGTGTTTCTGAGGCCAAACACTGATTTCTAGAAACAGCTCCAGCTCCAGCTCTCAGGGCACTGCCACACCTGGGCAGGTATTGCACGAAATACCCTCAAAATAACAGATATCCTGCTCTTGTTATTCCCGTTCTTGTCAGGAGTCAGGATTCTCCCCAGGCACAGGGACCGGAGGCAAGAGATGTTTTTAATGGATGTAGCAAACCACACACAGCCCTTTGATTCTGGGAGCTGGAACTCAAAGCCCAGCTCTTGTAGCAAACATGGGCGTCACTTGGCTTGTCAGTTCAGCAGGAACATGTCACCAAAAGAGGTGTCCTGGAGCCTGCTGAGCTCCCACTGGCAGGACAGGCTTCCAGTAATGAATTTCCAATGAAATGTTTTTCTAATTATAGCAAATTATTTTTACAAACATTTTCCTGGGAAGAGAGTCTGAAACTGGAGCCAGAAAGGAGAAGACTGAAATTTAGGCAGTGCCTGAAAAAAAAATTAAAGATGGATTGCATGCAAATTGGCTTTTATTATCAGGCCAACCTGTAGACTTCAAATTAATGTGCTTTAGGGAGCTTCATTCCAGTGGGAGCAGTTTGTGTTGTTGAAAAATTAGAATGGCTTAGCACAGTGCCAGCAAACCCAGCTCTTCCCTTCCCTCTCCCCACACAGCCCTGGGACACCCCAGTGGCACTGGAGAAGGGTGGGTGGCAGAGGGGTGGTGGCAGATGTGACAGCCAGCAGCAGCTCACCAGCAACGCTGGTACAACCTGAGCAGAATCTCACATCCAACAGCCCCAGATGCAAATTATTTCATTTTTATTCTCCTCTCTAAATGTTGCAGTGAATTTCTATTCTTTTTCCAGAGCAGAACCACCTTCCAATTGCAAATGCTATCAGTTTTGGGGGAAAAGAGAAGTGTGACCAGCCATCCCTGATGTCCCATTCCCTACAAACATGAAGGCAGAGGGTGCTTGTGCTGTGGAGTTGGTTCAGCTCTGGCAGGCTCAGTGCTCCCTGCTGTCTTTTCCAGGAGGGATTCCCACTGGAAGCACAGGGGCTGGCAGTACCATGGTGTTTGGGATCTTGCCTGGCTTCCCATGGCTCTTGAGCTCAGCTGGGGAATTTAATTAGAAGTCAACCACGGAAAAATCCATAACACTTACATAGAGGTGGTGTAGGCTGTGTGAACTGAGGGATAATCTTAATGCAAACCTGAATGTAGGTTATTGTTCATCAGAAAGGAGTTGGCTGATTATTTCTAAAGCCATAAAAAAAGAGGAAAAGGTACAGCCAGAGTGTGTAGAGCCAAAACCCCACGCAGGGCACTGACCCTGGGCAGAGGGAAGATGTGGTGCCATGGATGGTTCTGCTCAAGGGCTGTGCTGGGGCTTGTGGTGTGGCCTGTTGGCACCCCGAGAGCAAAGGTGTGCTTTGGAATAACGCAGGTGATGGATATTGTGCTCATTTGCTGGATGAGGAATTTGACACCAAACCCTCGCGGGTGGCAAATGCTCATCTGGAAGGCCACGGTGCCCGCGGGCTCTGCCTGTGGTGGCTCCAACCAGAGCACCTAAGGGTTAAAGATGGGCAGCATCCCTGCCCCCCAGGAAAGGTAATTCCCCCCATCCATTTAGCAGGGAAAGAATTTGCCATTGAGCAGATAGGGCTGGTTCAGGAGAGCCCTTCAGCCCCCAACAATATCGCATTACCGCGGCGCATAAAGAGCGGGAGCCGTTTCCGCTGGCGGGGCCATAATGGAGGTATCTCTTTACAAAGCCCCCACTTCAG
Organism: Lichenostomus cassidix; assembly: GCF_008360975.1. Lineage (NCBI taxonomy): Eukaryota > Metazoa > Chordata > Aves > Passeriformes > Meliphagidae > Lichenostomus > Lichenostomus cassidix. Next base: position 17,673,019 of record NC_139494.1, read on the forward strand.
GCCAGCTGAATGCCTCTGCCGAGCCTCCGAAATCCCGCAGCCCTAATCCCTTTAGCAACAAAGATCTGTTTCTTTGCTTAGCATGAAGTAGACCTCAGAGGCCGGTGTGTGCCTTGGCCTGTAGGCCAAAAGCCTCCTGTTTACAATTTCCCTATTCCTGTTTTTAATGTTGTTCTGAGAGCAGCCACAAAGGGCCGGTTTTGTCCAGCAGGAACAAGGGAGCTATTAGAGAGGGACGGAGGAAGGAAGGAAGGGAGATCCAAAAGGAGCAGCCCAGGAGGGATTAGCATACACAGCTGTTCCCTCAGGGACAGGAGCTTTATGCTTTTTATAATTTCCCTCTCATTTACATTTTTTAATATCTGGTTTCCTTGTTTCCAGCCCCCCTTCCCCCTGCATCTCCAGGACCATCTGCCCATTTTATTGGATTTTTTTTGTTTTTCAGGCAGGCGCATCCAGCCCGGGGTGTTCACTGGATCCAGCTTAAATCCTGCAATCCCTGTCAGCCGTGGGTTTGCTCACCCTAAGTCCTCTCCCTTGCCTGGCTCCTTTTGTACCATGACCCATCCAGCCCCACCACCCATCCCTGGTGCAGTGGGAAGGCAATGCTGAGCATCCCTGGATCAGGATGCCCAAGGCGGAGGGTTTCCATCCCTGAATGCACATTGTTCTTGGCTCTGCCAAGGCCAGAGGGGAGAATAGCTGAGCTGTTTACAATATTGTTTCATAGACTGCTCAAAAGCAGTGCCTGTTTTCCAGAAGTGCAATGAAACATTTATGAGTTCGGGACGTGGTGCAGCTCCGGAGCTCTGCGGGGGACAAGGGACAGTCAGGGTTTTTGATGTGCACATCCCAGTTATGTGGGCTGCTGGCAAAGGAATTAGCAGGACACATCTATCTTGTTTTCATTCCCCTTTTCCAAGGTGGTGATCCCTCAAGTAGCCTGGTATGGGGGTGAGCAGAGCTGGACACATCCCAGCTCCAGGATGTGCTGGGCAGGAGCTGGGGAGGTGCTGCACTGCTCTGCTCCCCAGCTTTGCCTCTCATCAGCTCTTTATTTCTATATGGTACATAAACCTTCATATAAAGCTATGGAGCTGCAGAAATCCTTTGGAAGTGCTCCTAAAATATGTGGATCTAGCCCTCAAGGACATGGTTTGGTGGTGAAGGTGGTGGTGGTGAAGGACTGATGGTTGGATCTGGTCTTAGAGGTCTTTTCCAACCTTAACCATTCCATGATTCTAAGTGATTCTGTGACTTATGTCAGTAAAGAAATAGACAAAGTAAAGCTGAATTCTAGGATTCTAGGATTGTAGAATTCTAGGATTCTAGACCTTTGCTAATCCATGTTAAGCACCTGCAATCTGGACATTTGTTGGAAAGAAATGAATAGCATGGCAGGTTTTTCCCTCTGCGCAGAGGAGACGTCATTTATCTGTCCTTGTACAGCTCCCTTTTGGTTATTTTGCAGCCTTTTTCTCATGTGGAAGTTACAGCAGCTCCTTCCAAATAATGACCTGTTCTTGTCCCAACACAGGATCACTCCAAAGCTCATTAAGGCTATTAAATATATCTATCTATATCTATATATCTATATCTATATCTATATCTATATCTAATCTATATCTATATATCTATCTATATCTATATATATATCTCTATATTAGGCAAATAGACACTCTAACCAGAATTGTACCCTGGCTGTAGCTAACTGCAGGGATAAATCAGAATTTGAATTTTGCTGTGATATCTGTGAATGTTTCCCTGTATCTCTGGCATAAGGGGTCCCATTGTACCTATCAAGTATATTGTACATCAAGGATGTCTCTGCTTTTACATGGTTTTGTTTACATTTCTCAGGATTTAATATTTGAGGTTCCTTCTAGGGATGTATCAAAGGAAAAGATGGATTTGAGCTCCATTCAGAAAGTTTTCACATATTCAGAATGACTTAGTGCTTATAAAAGTAATTTGGTTCTGCGGAAGATGTTTAATGAATCTCCTGGAAATGGGGGTTTTGTCCCATTGAGCAGAGCCTGGGCTGGGAGTGGGACCTGAGCAGGGCTGTGGTTTTACATCCTCCCCACTCACCCAGGGACATCCAGCCTAAACCCTTCCTTCCTGCCCAAAGTGGAATTATCATCAACTCCTAACTAGTTTTCAAGAAGATTTTTTTTTTTTTTGGTAGGCTGTGGAGTTCTTCCAAGAATTTTTCAATTTTTACAAATGAAAATATAAGCTCAGCCAGATGCCAGGTAAAATGTAGCTCCTTTATACCAGCCAGCCCAGGCACCACGGGCTCAGCATCACAACCTCTAAAGCAGCTTTTCTAGAACAAGCTGGGAGAACACTTTCTAAAAAGCCACAATTGCAGCTGCTCTCATTACTTATAACATCCTTGATGGAGAGGAACTTAAAAATAATTCTTAAGGAACTTAAACTTCAACAGCCCCCAGTAGATTTAGTTTATGTGCAGTGCAGACTTCCCTGGTGGAATTACAGACTCGGGATGGTGATTACAGTGTTGATGATAATGTACATTTTCTAAATCATTACTTGTGTAAGAATAAAATAAAATAAAAGGAGTGAAGCCTTTTGTTTCACTTTTTTCCTGCAGATGAATGGGTCAGGGATTTAGCCACTTGTTTCTAAAATCAGACACACATTTGTGTGTTGTCGCCACAAATTTATTAAACTAACAAGTTGAATACATATGTAAAATGCATTTGGACACACTGTATTTCAAATCAATAGAATAATTTGAGTTGTCAGCTTTGTAGATGCCTAATTACATGTTACTTCCTGGATTTTTATAATATTCCAAGCTAGTATTTAATTAAAACTGGGGCTTGGGATCCAGTTTCTTTAGGGTTTTGTGTATGGAAACCTGGACCCTAATTTTGATATTTTCATTAATATCTTGCAGCCCTTCTAACTCCATACCCATCCTCTGCTCCAAGGCTGGCTTGAGGGTGTAGAGTAGGATTTTGGTCCTGTTGAACTCAAGAGATCAAACCAGCATTAAATCCAATTTATTTTAGTAGAACCAACAAAGATTTTGCAGCAACACTGTCAGGACACCTCAGTCTCGATGGAACAATATTTTTTCAGCAGTGGATCCTGACACCCACACATGGGACTGGTGTCCTGGGGTGGGTTTGCTTTAGGACTGACTCGGGAAGTTTGCCCGTAGGAAATGAATGAATAATTCAATAATTTGTAGCTGGTTGCAGAGCTGGAGCACCTCCACACTCTGGCCAGGGTTTGGAAAGTTGACGAGCAGATGGAATGTTGGGCTGTGTCCTCTTTCATCCCTTTTAAAATTCCCCCATAGCTCTGGGAAGCTGTGGGCATTTGGGAAAGGATGGTGACTCTGTCCTGGTGTCCTGTGTTCCCTGAGTGGGATGTCTGTATGAGCAGGACCAGTAAGGATGGGGAGCTGGGCTGTGCCATGGCTCTGGGCACCACAGCCACAGAGGAGAGGCTTCCTCCTTTCGGTGTGTGTTTGCCAAGACAGCCTGGAGGAGAAAACAGAGCAGGGAATCAAATAGAAAATCCGGATGTTTGGTGGAGGAGGGAAAGCTGGGGAGTGGAGTGAAGGCAGCCTGGAAAACCATGGGGTGTTGCATAGGCTGGGAGGGGAAAGGGGGGTGACAAGGTCTGGGACAGTGCCAGAGAACAGGAGGAGGCAGAGACCGTGCAAAGCAGCTGGGAAGGAGCCTTCTTTGCAGGAGGAAATGTTATTATTAGTGCTCAGTTTCCTGGACAAAAGATTCTTGTCTATTTAAATACTTCAGCTTCACGGTGCTGCAGTTCTCCAGACACAATCAAATCTGCCTTTTCTCCCTGCCATTGTCATTTCCCCCTTGCAGCAGGTGGTTTGGGCTCCTGTGCTCTGGAGTGGGACATGGCAGGCTGCTCTGGGGGTTTGGACAGGGAGGACATCCAGGGGGACAGGGGGTTTGTCCCTTGTGCCTTTGGAGATGCTGCTCCTCCATAGCAGGGCAGATGCTCCTGGTACAGAGATGAGATCTATTAGATCTGAATAAAATTGGCCAAAGCATAAAAATGCATTAAAAAGTTAAACATCTTGATAGAAACCGAACTTAAGAAACTTCCTGGGCTATCCTCAGGCTTCCTCAGCCAACCATGGCAGGTTTTAAGCACCAGCAGCAAAATGCAGAAACTCACTAATGCCAAATAATTGCAGCTAATAGATAATTGGAATTATTCTTTCCATCCAGGGATGCGCAAAGAGCACAGAGGGGTTGGAGTTGCTGTTGTGAGGGGAAGAGATCCAGGTTCTGTGCAAGGTGATGCTCCACATCTGAGCCAATTCCAGATCATTTCATGTGACAGGTGAGAAATACATTTTCTATCTGTCTAGGAATGTTAAAATCTGACAGCAATAGTATGGAATTTTCTTTGTAGAACCCTGGGGTTTTTTCCTGTATTCAGGTAGCTTGAGTTTAATATCAGATCTATCCCTATAATGATAAAAATGGGACTTTTATTCCATAAAAAGATGGGAGATGTCTCGCTCTGCTCTTTTCCTGATTATAATTGTTGCTTGTCCTAAGCCCTGCAAGACTTTGAAAAGTCAGCCTTCCTGAATGTATGACAAATATATCACAGAATAGTAGAATATCCTGTGTTGGAAGAGACCCACAGGGATCATTGAGTCCAACTCCTGGACCCAATATAAATATATATTTATATAGAATTACTACAAAAGTGCAGATGTGCTTAACGCAGTGATGGGACTCATGGCTGTCACGAAGGACACACAGGATGCACAGTTGCTAAACCACTAAAAGCACATCCTGTTCATCTCACTGGGGAGGGTTTCTGTGTTGGGATTCTGGAAAACTGAACAATTCACTCACGGTGAAGGAATAAATGCAGCCAACCTGCAGTCGTGCCAGTTACACATGGATTTTAATCAGAGAATTTTGGAAGATAACAGCAGCCATTCTTTGAATGCAGAATATTGGGGATGAAGTGCTGGTGTTTTATAGGTGTGAAGCTCCAGCTGTGTGTGGCCTCCAGCCTCAGCAGAGATGTGTCAGCCCCAGCAATTAATACTTTGATTTCCCAGCAGCCTGCACTGTTCTGTGCTGGACTTGTGCTTCTGCATTGGGCTCCATCCATCCCTGAGCTCCGAGCTCATCCCCCTTACCTGGGGGTCCTTTTTCCCTTGTACCCCATTACCTGTTGGTCCTGCTCCCCTTTTCTCTCATTACCTGGGGCTCCTGCTCCCTTCCCCAAGTTACCTGGGGGTCCTGCTCCCCTCACCCCATTACCTGGGTGCTGCTCCCAGCCAAGCCTGTCCTCCTCTCTCCCATGAGGATACATGCAGGGCTCTGCCCCCCTGTTCCTGCTTAGCCACCAGGAAGGGAAGGAGTAGCTTTTGGCTATGGCAGTGAGTTCTGAGCCTGGGAGCACTGAGGGCACTCAGGGCAGGCAGTAGCTGCTGCTGGAGCTGGTGGAAGGCTGGGAAGCAGAGGACAGTCCAGGGCCAGGCTGTCAGCAGCTCCCTGCCTTCCCTCTGGCTGGGAGCACAGGAGCTCCTGGGCTCTTATCTCTCCGGAAGGCTGCGGTTGGATGTTCTTCCTGCAGCTCTGCAGTTCTCCTGCTGCTCCTAGGCTGGGCTCTGCTTTCCCTCCAGCTCTGCAATTCTCCTGCTGTTCCTTTCACTGGGCTCTGCTTTCCCTCCAGCTTTGCAATTCTGCTGCTCCTCAGGCTGGGCTCTGCTTTCCCTCTCTCCAGAGCTGAGCTGGCACAGCCAGAGCTGGTTGAGCTGTGTCTCTGTCCCCTCACCTGGGGAGGTGACAGCTGCCACAGCTGCCTGTCGTGGAGCAAGGACAGCCATCCAGGGTCTCCTCCCAGGCTGTTCAGCTGTGGATAAAAACAGGCAGCAGGCTCAGAGTAGCTGAAATTGTGGCCAGCAGCAGGAGAAGTGAGCAGCTCAGTGTAGAGCTCATGCCAGAGCTTGCCCATGGTAGTGGAGCCCAGGGGATGAGGGGCTTTGTTTGCCCTCCAGACCAGCTCTGCTCTGCCCGTGGCCATGGGGACAGCAGTGGCTCCTGGGTGACTGTGCAGTGCATGCTGGCCCTGGGGATGTGCTGAACTGCTCAAGCAAATCATCCTGAAATAGACTTCATATGTGATGCAGAAGAACCCAAGCAAAACAGAGCTCAGCCAACCCCAAATTTATGCCTGTGGTTACTGAAGCTTGTGAGATCAATTTTTTGTTTACTTAAAACTGATTTCAAAGGGTTTTTTTTTTTCTTTCTTTCCTTTCCTTTAATTCTCATTCTTGATCCTTGGGCTGGGGGAGGGTCATGGCACTGCTCCAGCTGGGGCTGAGCATCCTGCTGTCATCATCACAGAGAAGTTCTGTCCAAAAATGCCCAGAATTAAGGTCCTGGTGAGGAGGGGGAGCAGTTACACCCCCAGAACAGGACCTGTGGTCGCTGTTCCATTGGCACATCCCAGCAATCACCCAGGGCATCCTGCAAGATTCTCTTATTTTCATGACAACCTGGAAAGGTAAATCTCAGGAGAGCTTTTTTTTTTTTTTTTATTTCTAACTTTTGAAAATATTTAAGCTAGGAAGTGCTAAAAGCACCAGTTCAGTTGGAAAAAAAAAAAAAAGCCAAAAAAAAAAAGCCAAGAAACAAAAATCCCCAAAGCCCACAGAGCCTCCGTGGAACTGGCAGTAGCCAGAGCACAGAATCAGCTCTGGCTGATTCCATCTCTGTCATCCCACATGCTGGATTTACCCCAGTGGGGCAGGAAAGCCTCGAAAGTCCAAACTGCCACATTTCAGGACAAACTGTATAGAAAATAAACACGTGGGACAAATAAAGCCCAGGCAGGAAGCAATGACTTTGTGGGACAGAGACCTGAGGTAATGCTGCTCACAGCTCCCAGCCTGGCAGGGCAGGGAGGTGAGGGAATCACCCACCTATTTTCTTTTTTCAGGAATCCCTGGCTGTGGGGTTTCAGCAGAGAATTCCTGCAGCCCCAGCGTTTGAAGTGGCCGAATCCCTGCGGGGCCAGGGCCAGCAGCTCTGTCGCTGGCCAGAGCCCGTGGTCCCTTCAGCAGCCATGTGGTGAGTGCACCCCAGTGCCAAGCCCAGATGGAGCTGTTCCCCGAGCAGATTCCTTCCTCTGGCTCCTTTTATTTCTCCTTTTCTCCTTATTTTCAACACTTATTTGCAGATTTGCCAGTGTTATGCGTGGTGTCCCACGCATAACACTGCAGTTTGTGTTGGCCCTGCAGGGATGCTTGGGGTCTCTGTGCCCTGCGGGGACAAGTGTGGGGACAAGTGTGGGGACAAGTGTGGGGACAAGTGTGGGGACAAGTTTGGGGACAAGTCTGGGACAGGGCCAGGCAGCACAGCCTGCGAGGGGGGAGAGCCACACTGGGGGTTCAGGGCTGGCAGCTTGGGGAAACAGAACTGATTTGTGTTTGTGAGTGGAAATGGCTTTGGGGGAAAATCCCGGAGAGAACGGGGTGGCAGTGCTGCTGCTGCTGTCGCGTCGTCTGTCCCTGCAGAGCCTCAGTGCTCCTGCCTGGGGTTATTGTGCTGTGGAATTGCTGTTGGATGGTGTTCAGGCAGCAAAGTGGGGCAGAAGAAACTGTCCAGGCTGGTTTAACTCTTGTGTGGGGTGTGATGGCTGGTTGGTTACAGGGGCAGAGCTGAGATGGGGTGGGCAGCAGTGGGGTGGAGCTGTGGGGTGTGATGGCTGGTTGGTTACAGGGGCAGAGCTGAGATGGGGTGGGCAGCAGTGGGGTGGAGCTGTGGGGTGGAGCTGTGGGGTGTGGGAGCTGCAGCAGTGCTGGACAGCAGGGGCTGGGAATGTGGGCAGCAGCTGAGTGAGCAATGAGGGACAGCAGAAATAGGATTTCACTAAAAACATGAGGTAAAGCCTCCAGTTGGGTGAGGAAGGAGAAGAGCTGGTTTTGAAGGGCTTGAGGAGCAGAACGGAGCAGCTCCTGGCAGGGGGAGCAGGATGGTCCATGGAGCTGCACTGTGCACACTGAGACCCAGCCCATGGGCACAGAATGGATGAGTGTATTAATGAATTAATGAATCAGGGGTCTGCAGGGGAGGAAGGTCTGCTCCACAGCCCCAGCCCAGAGCAGGCTGGGGGAGCAGAGGGCGTTCAGGAGCTGAGAGGACCTCTCTGCCCTTGGTGGGGACAGCGCTAATCGCTGCGGCTTAGCGGCGTGCGGCGGGGCTGGGCAGGAGCAGCAGCGCTGCTGAGCAGGGGGAAATGGTTCGCTCTCTAGATGGGCTTAGCACGATATAAACTGCACGGAGCACACAGAGAGCTAGAGCCCGGCGTGTGGAGGGGCTGAGTTACCCAGCACAGCAGCCTGGGTTGAGTGGGGCTGAGGGTTTCCTCACGGTGTTGGTGCAGCTGAAGCCAAAGCACAGTGTCTGTGTGCCTTTTCCTTCGGACACAAAGGCATCTGCACTGACAGCTGACATCCTTATGGATGCCATTCCCGAGCTCTTTCTTAGGCAGGTTGTTTGGCTAGAAAAAAAAAATTGTATTGGGGAAAACCTGTCCAGATTGTGGGGAACATTAGTAAACCAGTGTTTTGGTTATAATTCATTATGCAGTGTCTCATTTTGGAATTGCATCTTTGGCCAGATGTCCTCTGGCACTGTGATAGTGCCCCAAGCCTTCCTCTTGGTTCTCATTTAGGTTAGAAAAGTAATTAAAGGAGGGTAAAAAGAGAAGTGACAGAGTTACTGACTCTCTTTCCAAAAGTAAAAGGTTTAGGCCAAACTCCTGCTAGGAAAATAAACAAAATTTCAATTTTTTTTGTTGCAAGTTCTTCCCATATATTGAATTTCCGTGCTCAGTGACAAGGGGGATCTGCTCGAGTGAGCAGCGATTGGATTCAGATGGCTTTGAGTTGTGCTTGCATTTGCTTTGGAAAGCTGGAACTGTCCTTGGAGAGCAGGGTTTGGACCTGAGCTTGACGCCTCGTTCTCTGAGGAGCACAAACCTTGCAGCCTGAGTTACCGAGTTGTAACTTTTATGGTTTGCCTGGAAATGATTTTCCTGCCCAGTGTCCTGCCCAGCAGTGCTGTGACAGCCCTTCCTTCCCAAACAGGGCCAGAATTTGCTAATCTGAGCCTAGAAACCCTTTTTAATTGAGGCATGTTGCAGAGGTTGGCTCTTTTGGCACATGTGGGTGTGGATGTGATTTCCACCTTCTCTCCTCCAAAAGGAGGAAACACAAGCTGGGAGGATTTCTGCAGAAAGCAGTCAATTTGGGGTGGTGGGGAGTGTCCCAAGCATGCCCACCCCCAGGAGCCCCTGATGTGGGCTGTGCTGGGCAGGGCTGGCCCTGGCAGGGCTGGGAGGTGTCTCGGTGATCACCACGAGCACCAGGGTTCCTCGGGGGTTTGGAGGTGACAGCAGATGGTCCCAGGAGAAGAGCAGGGGGGTTGAAGATGCTCCGTGCCTCGGGTGATGGATTGATCAACGTGTCCTGGCTCAGCTCCGGAAGCAGGGCAGGGAAGGATGTGAGTGACAGAGGATTCATGTCCCGGAAACGCCGCGGTGTCACGGCTCTGGAATTCAGCGGGATCAATGCGTTTGCCTGTCCTGCTGCAGACAATCTGCTTAATGTGGGAAGCAGAGTTTCCTGCAGCACCGAGTCAGTGGGGAAGGGAAAACCCTGAGAGCCAGGAAGGGCCAGGGAGAATTAAGCATGCAAACCCATTAGCAGTGACCACCTCTTTGTGCGGGGATTACACAAAGCTGCTGCTTTCGGATGCTCAGTGTCTCGGGAGGAGCCAGGGCTGGGAAGGAGGGCCTCTCCTGCTCCTGAGGGGCTCGACCCGGAGCTGGGATTAGCACTTGCCACAAGCCACCCTCACGAGCCAGAACTAATTGCTGCACGTGCTGAGCAGAGCCCAACCTGCAGGAGCAGTGGTGATGCTGAGGCAGAGGTTTGGCAGGCTTGGCTCTGGAAAATCCCTCCGTTCTTCCCAATGGGACTTTCCTCACGGAAAGAGCTCCTCTTTAACGAACAGATTTACACTGTTCCACTACCCTGGACAGAGGTTTAGCCCAACTCCCCACACAGCTTGGGAATTCTTCAGGTACTGGCTCTAAAAGCAGAGTCATGGCCCATCTGGGAATAGATGTGCTGTCCCCAGCCCTGTCTCAGCCAGGACATCCTGAAGTGGTTTGGCATAACCTGTGCTCAAGGAAGGCTTTTGGGCCGTGGGGAGAGAGCTGTGGGGTGCAGCAGTGCTGGGGGTGGCTGTGTGGAGGTGGGGACACCCCAGTGCCAGGGAGAGCTGCAGGGATGAGCACGGCCAGGGGCTGCGGGGCTGCCTCGGTCCTTGCCGAGCCCCCGAGGGGACAATGTCCCACAGCCTCGTGGTGGCCAGCGCTGTGTCCCACAGCTCTGTCCCGAGACGTGTGTGTGTCCTCCAGCAGCCTTTCCAGAATGCCAACCGCAGGAAAGCAGCAGAAACCCAACCTTTCCTTTTGCTTGGACTCCCTTCACTTCCCAGACTTTAATAACACACTATTCCAGGCTCCCTCGCTCGGCTCGGTTTGGCTCCTCGGGGCAGGACCGAGTGCTGCATCATGGGCAGGGCAGCCGAGGGGTGAGAGGAAGAGGAAGGAGAAGCCTCCTTGTGGGATGAGCAGTTTTGCCGGGAGCATCACCCCGCTGTCCCCTTCCTGCTGCCCCCGGGGGTCCCGAACAGCCCCATTCCCCGCGGGGGCTCCCCGGGGTGGGCGCAGCACCGGCACAGAGGGGACCCTGAGCTTCCCGGCCGTGCAGCTCCTCTCGCTCCGGTTGTGCGCCAGATGCGGAGCCAGATGTTGGCGCTGCCGTGTGCGCCGCTGGCAGCGGCGGCGCGGGGGATGCCTGGTCCCTCCCGATCCTCCCGGTCCCTCCCGGTCCCTCCCGGTCCCTCCCGTCCCTGCCGGTGCTGCTCTCCCGGCGCCTCGGCATCGCCACCTCCCGGCATCCCGGAGGGGACGCGGAATTCCGGCACCGGCAGCCTTGGGGAAGAGTTTATTCATTTTCTCTGCTGCGCGGTGCCTTCCTCCCCTGCAGCCCGGCCCTGCCCGGGAACTCTCTCGCAGCGCACTCGGGGCTCCCAGCACTCACTGGGAAAGATCTTCACGTGTATGATTTTTATTAAGTTTTATAATTCGCCTTTTCCCCCCTCTCGCCCAGAGGACAAACAGCCCGAGGTGAGCACGGTTTCTCCGGGCGATGCTGGCTTGTCCGTCTGTCTGGAGCAATTACTGTGGCTTCCCTGGGGATTATTTTTCAGCCCAGGTGTTGACATTTTTCCCCAGCTGGGTGTCAGGTCGTACCTGCAGGGTGGTTTCAGAGCGGCAGAAGCCCAACGAGAGAGTGCCCTGGGTTAATGAGGTGTTGCAAGACAGAGCAGCTAAATCCAGCATTACACGTTCCAACTTTCCAGTTTAATTAGAAACCTGGAACTGCCGCTCATGCATTAATTCACTTTTTGACTTGAGTGACAGCCCAGCCTCTCGCAGGAAAAGTAACCACAGTGTTTAAGAAGGGTGTGGACGGTTTTGTCTGTCCACATCCCTTTGCCTTGCCCAGCTTTGTGTTTGCCATGGGAACATCGTGCTGGACCCACCAGAGCAGCTGAGCCAGGGCCATCGGCAGTGGCTGGGTCCCTCTCTTGGTCAGGAGGAGCAGCTGGGACCTGCAGGATTGGCAGAATCCACATTTCCACTCAATTTCCACGTGGATCCCACAGGTGGGAAGCAGCACTGAAGGGCCATGGCAAAGGGAGGTGCAAGGAACTGGCACAGCTCCTTCCCAGCCGTGGCTCCACCATTCCCATGCCAGCTCCCTGTTTGCCTGGGAGCACTGGGATTACAGAGATGCTATCAGTGCTGGGGAGAAGGTTTTGGAGCCAGCAAGTGCAGTTCAGGAGTGCAGTAATTAGCAGAGCAATTGTAAAGTGCAGCAATTAGTGGCTAATTGCTACTGCAAAAATATGCAAGGCAGAGTGCCTGTTTTTCCTCCCTCCATGCAGGATGGCTGATCCTGGGTTTGCTGGGAGCACTTGTCTCTTGTCCCTGCCCTTGATGGCAGGACAGGACAAGGGGGAATGGCTTTAAACTGCAGGAGGGTGGATTTAGATTAGATATTGGGGAGCAAGCCTGTGAGGGTGGTGGGGCCCTGGCACAGGTTTTCCAGAGAAGCTGGGGATGCTCTGGGTGGAGCACTGTGGTGTTCTGGTGATGTTCTCACCTGGCAGGAGTGCCTCTGGAGCTGCTCTCAAGCTGCTTGGGAGATCTGCATTGTGCCAGGAGTGGAGAAAATCAGCTTCACAGAGGGTTTGGGAGCCACCAAGGGGCCTCAGTGCCATTTGTAGAGTCCCATTTAGCCAGACACAGAGGCAGTGGCAGGAATCCCTCTGGGAATGGATGAGATGCTCTTCCACCCTCCTGCAGGCCTTTCCTGCTGTACATCACACCCTCACAGCAGTCACTGCCACTGCCCCATCCTCACTGGGACAGCCTCAAGGTGCCTGGAATTACTTACGAACGGCTTGTAGAAGAGACATATTTACTTAATAAATAAATACAAATAACATATGGCAGGTACTAGCATGAAACACAGCACTACTGATGTTGTGAGGGAGGCCAAGGTCTGAGGCTGGAGCTTTGCCTAGTTCAGCCTGACATGCCCTGCTGGCACTGATGGTGCAGCCTGGAATTGCTCGAGGACATGTCAGAAGCTACGTGCTTGGATGGATAAATATGTTAACACTCAGTATCCAGGGAGGTTTTGCCTTAGAATGCCTGGGGACACAAAGCCTGCACTTCTCTGGGAGCTGGGATGACCTCGGGCACATTTCTTTGTGTCTGACCAGGGCAGGTCCTGGCAGCTGCAGCGTGGTCATGGCACACAGTGGCACATGGCTGAGGGTCATGGCACACAGTGGCACATGGCTGAGGGTCATGGCACACAGTGGCACATGGCTGAGGGTCACACACCAGCACACAGCTGAGGGTCATGACACACAACTGAGGGTCATGGCACATACACTGGCACATGGCTGAGGGTCACAGCACACACTGACACACAGCTGAGGGTCATGGCACACAGTGGCACATGGCTGAAGGTCATGGCACACACCAGCACACAGCTGAGGGTCACACACCAGCACAGAGCTGAGGGTCATGGTACACAGTGGCACACAGCTGAGGGTCATGGCACACACTGGCACATGGCTGAGGGTCACACACCAGCACAGAGCTGAGGGTCATGGCACACAGTGGCACATGGCTGAGGGTCACAGCACACACTGACACACAGCTGAGGGTCACAGCACACAGTGACACACAGCTGAGGGTCATGGTACACAGTGGCACACAGCTGAGGGTCACAGCACACACTGGCACATGACTGAGGGTCACAGCACACACTGACACACAGCTGAGGGTCATGGCACACAGTGGCACACAGCTGAGGGTCACAGCACACACTAGCACAGGACTGAGGGTCATGGCACACAGTGGCACACAGCTGAGGGTCATGGCACACAGTGGCACACGGCTGAGGACACGGGGAGATGGCACCCTGTGGACCCTGGGGAGCTGCCAGGGCTCATCCCCTCATCTCTGCAAAGCTTCGTGCAGAGCAAAGAGGCTCTGCTTTGGCTAGGTTTGGCAAAGCCTTGACCTAAAGCTCAGAGCTCTGATGAGCTCTAAGGAGGCAGCAGCGGTTGGGATTTGGGATTTGGGGTTTCTCTGAGCTCCTGGGCCAGGCTCAGTCTGCTGAGACGGGCAGTGGCAGGAAGAGGATTGCCTTCTGGCCGTAGTGAGTCCGAGGGCCCAGCTTGCTGTTCCCGTTCTTCTTCAGCCCCACAAACCAGTTCTTGTCCGCGTGCATTTTGGAGATGTAGGTGTTGTAATGGTTTTCTTCGAGCCTTTCCAGGAACAGGCACTCCTCACCCAGCAACTGCTGAAAGAGAGCCCCGGGGAAGGACAGTGAGCCAGGGTGGTGGTGTGGGGATGGGGATGTTCCTGAGGTGACAATCCCAGCTCAGCTCTCCCTGCTAAAATGCCATCCAGACCCACCTCCCAGATTTCCACACCCTTCAATAAAGTTCATATTTGAAGTGTGGAGGTAAGTGGCCTTGATTTAGTCCCCTGGGCCACTCCTGTAGAAAGGTGTCTGTGACCTGGGAATTTTATTGGGCAGTGACTGAGCCCAGTCTGTGCTCCAGAAGCAGCTCCTGGCCCTGGCTCCTGCTCTGAGCTGCGTGGTGGCACAGCACAGACCCACAGGATGGCTTGGTTTGGAAGGGACCTTAAAGACCATCAAATTCCAGCCCTTGCCATGGGCAGGGACACCTAGACCAGGTGGCAGCTGCCAAAGGGCTGCAGAGCAGCTGCTGCTCCAGGTAGGAAACACAATATTTATCAAGTGTCAGATAGGAAATACAATATTTGTCAGAGGCAGGGCAATAAACAGCATTATTTGGTAATTTATTTATTTCCCCCCCAAATAAAGCCAGATGCAGAGTGGCCGTGCAGCTGCCAGAATCACAAACAGAGCCTGATTATTGCCTGTGGTTTGCATTACTCAGAGCTACGAGATTTCTGCAGCCCTGCAGCCCTGTCCCTGTGTGATCCCAGGGGATCCTCCTGCTTACCGAGCCGTAGAGCAGCCCGTTGGTGTCCATGGCCAGGTAGTGCCCAGACTGGGTGCTCTTGATGTGCACCACCCCCACGCTCTCTGCACTCAGCTGGAGCTGGACTGGGAGGGAAAATAAAACAGCAACAGTAAGAGGAAAATAGGAAAAGGGGGAAAAAGAGCTGCCAGGAAGGTTAGTGGGGTGTTTTGTTCTGAAGCCTGGCTTATAAAGAGTTTATAGGAAACAGTACAGTGTGTAATAAAAGTGTCTCTTCTACCCCCTTCTTCAAAGAAACACCACAGCCATCCTTCAGGAACCAAAGACCAATTTTCCCCTTATTTTACATCAAAGGAAGGGCAGCCTTTTGGTTACGATGCTGGAACGGGACACAGGAGATTGGGGTTTTCATTCTGGCTCTAATTTATAAATTTCTCATGTGGTTTGACAAGACACTTAAGGAGTGACATATGAAGAAGTGTTTTGAGAGCTGAGGCAGGGATGGGCAGACGGCAGATGCTGCACTGCAAGCCCCTGGTCCAAAGCAGCCCATCCAGCTGTGTGCTGCAGCTGGATTTATCTGGAGGGTTGTAGATGGAGAATGGAGAAACTGAAGATGCTGTGGCTGCAGTCACAGTGACTTGCAAATTCCAGTTCTTCCCAGTGATCCTTTCCATCTCGTAGGCAGCTTTTTTCCCAGGATTTGTAACAGCAATATTTAGGTTGGTTTGAATGAAGCATGAACGGATGTCTGGGCTCCAGCTCCTTCCTTCCTGTTTATATTTAATTTATTTATCTTTATTTACATGAGGTAAAAGGCAATGTTACCTCTTGGCCTGGTGGAACACCCAACCCAGTGAAATCTTTGCTGTAATGGTTCACATTCCTAATTTTTGGCATTTCCTGCTCAGTAAATGATGGTTAATTAGGAAATTGTGTGGGTGCAGTTTGCAGGAATACATGGTCCTGGTGCCTGTCTGGATTAGGCTGGGAATCTGCACTGGGAAAGCCTCAGCACACCTGCATTCCCTGAGGTGCTGCAGACCTTGGCCAAGGAGCAGCCCAGGGGGAAAAGAGGGAAATGAGGTGAAAATGATGATACTTCTTAAAAACTGTCCCTGAGAGAGGGGAGTGAGGATCCCTCCAGCTGCCAGGGGAGATGTTGAGTGTTTTGGCCTCAGAGGAAGGGAAAACGATGGGTCTGGAGAAGGAGCTTGTGCACTAAATTCTTCCAGGTTCTGTTACAGGTCTGCACAGAGATTTCCTTCCATGAAGTAATGGGAGGAAAGCGGGAAAATGAGATTTGTAGAAACGAGCACGAGCTTCATCCTGGAGAATCTGCAGTGTCCAGGTAAGTTTTCTTTCCATTCCATGGTGCAAGCTTGGAATGCCCATGCAGAAGGTGCAGGGAGTGGATCCTGACATGGAGCTGGACAGCAAGGGCTTAGAGGGAGTGACCCTTCTGCTCTTCTTAGAGATCTTCCCTGATTCTGAGGCTGTGTTTCTGTGTCTGGTCCCTCCCTGGGGCTGGCAGGTGCCTCTCTCAGCTGGGTGACAATACTCCACAGTGCCAGTCATGGTCCAGGCTGCTCCTCTGGCACACCAGGGAATGATGCTGGGCAGCTCCATCGTTTTCCAGGACTGTGGGCAGCTGCTGGTGCTCAGAGCAGGTACCTTGCACAGGGCTGCTCTGCTGGCACGCAGCCCTTCCAGGAGTTTCCTCTGTAAATATTAGTACATTCCTATATCCAGGTTTATGGGATCATTTACAGGAGGTTCCTTCTGGCACAGGTTTGCAAACATGTGGCCCCAGGCCAGCAGGCAGGGAGGTGTGAGCGTGCAGGGGAGCAGGAGCTGCCTGCTCTCACTGCCCTCGTGCACAGTGCAGCCACGGGGAGCATCCCAAGGTGATGGATTTGCTTTTCCAGAGGGAGAAGGGCTGGGCTGTGTGGCAGCAGCCATTCTGTGAGATGGTGGCTTGAGGCTGGGCACAAGGGCTGGACTGTCCTTGGTAGCTCCCCATGTCCCAGGAGATGCCATCCTGCTCCTGACCTCCCCTTCTGACTCCAGCAAAACCTCTGGGAAATGCTGCAGGGACACTGGCTGAGCTCATACCACCTCTCCTTGTGTGTCTGTGAGCCAAATCCTGCCTCTTGCAGATCCTTTGGGTTATCATCCTGCCTTTGCACTGGGTTTATTCCTGGCTGGAGCCCCATGCTGTGTTTATCCAGCCTCGGGGAGCTCATCCTCATCCATCCCCCAGCCCTGCCTCGTGCTGGGGAGACACAGTTTGTAATTAAAACTCGGCTCTAAACTGTCATTAAAACAACAATAGCGAGAGGAAAGGTTACTTTTGGGGGCGAAGCCACATGTGCATTTGTGGTTTAAAGAAAATAAAAGTGCTTTTCTTAGCACTTTGTAAGGCTAGCTTGGCTCCTCCCAGCCCTTCCTGCTAACTGGGTAGGAGCCTGGCAGGTCTCAGTCCCATTCCAGTAAATGTTCAGGATATGGAGCACCCAGAGGTTGCTGCCAACAGCCGAGGGGAAGAGCTCAGCCCTGCTGCCCACGGAGCCCTGCAGGAGCTTTGCTGCCTGGCTGCTCCAGCTCTCCTGGGCACCGGGCTAAAAAATCCTCTGAGGAGTCTTTGGTAGTGCAGGAGCCCAAAACCATAAAATTCCCAGTGACTCCTCGGTAGAACAAGTGGTGGCATCTGTAGGAGCAGTTCCTCCCAGCAGCAGGTCCAGTGTCCCACGGGCTGGAGCCACCAGGGTCACTGACTGCAGGATGGGGACAGCTGAGGGAGACCCTGGCCATGGTAAATTGTGGGACACAGATGGAAATGCACAGACAGCACAGATTCCATGTGAGGCTGTGTTTGGGGGATGCCAGGCTGCCCTGAGCCCTTCCTGCCAGGGCCAGCTGCCCGTGTGACCCAGCCCTGCTGTGTCCCCTGTATCTGCCTGAACCTGGGCTGATGCCAGTGGCAGATTTAACCCTTGAGATACATATTTCTATACTTCAAACCTCCACTTTGACAGCACACATACCACACCTCCCCTGCCCTGTGTACAAGCTCCAGCTGGGGTTTTTGGCCCCTGGAAGGTGAGTTTTGCCCCTGGAAGGTGAGTTTTGCCCCTGGAAGGTGAGTTTGGCCCCTGGAAGGTGAGTTTGGCCCCTGGGAGGGATGTCGTCACACAAACCTTGTCTTGCCCAGCTCCCCCCTGCCCAGCCGATGAAATCCCAGCAGCAAGGAGCTCCCCAAGGAGCCCCAAGGTTTGCTTACTGTGCTCGTCGCTGCGGTCCCTGGTGCCATCCACGGTGCCATCGGGGAGGATGCGCAGGAAGTGACCCCCGTTGCTGCAGTACAGCAGTTTGGGTTTCTTGTAGTTGCCCGGCGGCAAGTTGAACTTTTCCGTCAGGGCGGTGAAGGTGGTGATTTCCCCCTCGGCCATCCCACAGCCTCTCCCCGGGCCGGGCTGCAAGAGAGGTGACAGCAGGGGTGACAGCGAGGGCTGCTGCTGCCAGCCTTTAAAGGCAGGCAGGGAGGGAGGGAGCCTGGGGGTCCCTGGCTGTGGGACAGGTGATTCACAGCGCTGGGACAAACCCAAGGTGATGCTCCCCCGGCGTGGGAGGTGGCAGGGGGCTGTGTCCTCGCTGGGTGGGGCTGGGCGGGAGGGACTCTGTCCTTTTAATTTTATCACGGTGAACTCTGTTTTTGCTCTCATTTCTATTGACGTACGTGCTAAAATTATACACACAGCGAACCAATTTGAAAAACACCCAGTGTCTGATTGGAACCCACAGGAGGCGGGAAGGGAGCCCAGGTAGTAACTCTCTCTCCACTATTATGAGTCTCAAACACAATTATGACCAGGAATTGCAACACCCACTGCATGTCAGGTAGTAAATATTGCTCATCTCTTGGCACTCTGCAGCTCACCTGGGCCAGGAACACACAAGGAAAAGGTCAGGACACATGATAGATGTGGTGGGAAGTGAGCAGGGGCAGAACTTTCACTGCCTGGGCTTTTTGATGAGCAGGACAATGCTCGTCAAATGAGCAGGACAGTTTTTAAATGAGCAGGACATTTACCCAGACACTGATCAATAACATGGAAAATGGCAGTTTTGAGTCTAGGATATGCCATGAATGAACCAGCAGCATTGGAGCGCCTGAAGGGACTCCAGGAGAGCTGGAGAGGGACTTGGGACAAGGGTCTGGAGGGACAGGACACAGGGAATGGCTTCCCACTGCCAGAGGGCAGGGAGAGATGGGATACTGGGGAGAAATCCTTCTCTGTGAGGGTGTGAAGCCCTGGCACAGAGTGCCCAGAGAAGCCCCTGGATCCCTGGAAGTGTCCAAGGCCAGGCAGGACAGAGCTTGGAGCAACCTGGATAATGACAGATCATATTGAAACCTCGTTTTGCAGGAGACTGAGGTCACAATCCATGTTTTAGTAGATGCTGTGCCAAAACCTGGAGACATCACCAGACCAATAAAAGAAAGATTCTGTGGATGTTGGAGGCTGAGAAATGCCATGACAGACGTGGTATCAAGAGATGCCAAAGTCCCACAGATACTCCAGGTACAGTCATGTTTTTAGCCCCGAAACGACATTTAAAATTTCTCATCAATTCATTCTGTCTTTCATACACAGAGTTCTGCAGTGCTTAGAGAGAAGTGGATTTACGAACAGAAAAAGACATGGCACAGAATAAATCTAGATACAGGAAATTGCTTTAAATGTCATGTATTCCCACAGCTATATTATGGAAAATATTTTATAGGCACTGTTTATATGTGTTTATAGATTGTAAAAATGTCTCTTTAGCACTGAGTTGTGCTACTGGTACGTTGGGATGGAGCCAGTCCCACACTGTGTGGGTTTGCTGTGGTGCTTGCAGTGCCCTGGGAGATACTGAGGGTGGCAACTCTGCAAAACACACACACTTGTATACAGAGAATCTCTAAACATTTGGCTCTAAACTCTTTAGTAGTTAGAAAAAAATCTGCAAATGCAGCTGCAAGAAGGGGAAACTACTCCTGGAAATGGATCCCAGATGCCTGCAGAGGATAAAAACCTCTGCAAGCTGGATTGCTAAAAGCCAAAGCCCTGGAGATAAGGACTGTGTGGCTGCTGCTGGAAGCACCTCCAGCCATTGCAGCAACTCTGCTTCGTGCACAGACTTCAGCCCTCACTCTCATCTGCCCCACTGGACACAGACTGGGATTTTGGGAAGTGCTTTCTGGAGTGACAGCACAGCCCACCCCAGCTGTTGCCATGAGGTTGGTGATGCAGCCTCAGAAGCTCTATGGCTCCTGCTGGTTTCCAAAGCAAGTGATGGACCTGCCAAATGCACACTCAAAATCCTTTTTTAACACCATGGTCAGGTGGAATTAAGTATTTCTTAGAGTGTCTAGTCCCTACATCTATTTTTCTCTCAAGAGCATGCAATAGTTTGGTTTTCCTTGCCAACTGCCTGCCTTTCTGAAAGAAAGTCCCCAAGTCAAGCAAGGTGGCACACAGGGCTCTGGTCCTTCACTGAGCTTTAATCAAGAACAGCAGCACTGAGTAATTTCCTAGAATCAAGCTTTTCTTGAACATTTATCTGAGGGTAACAGGCACTCAGAAGTCTCCTGGTTGATGATGGACAGTGTTGAGAAGCAAATATCCCAGATCCAAGGGCTCTGATCAGTGTTGAGGAGTGGACTGGATGCTCCCCACAGTCCCCTCAAGGTCTGAGGGCATCTCCAGACAGCTTGACCAGAGCACCTCAGCTGGCAACAGCTACTTCATCATCACTTGTTTCCTTTTAGGTTATTTTTGCTATTTTTAGGAAGACTCCAGTGCTGCCCTGACTGCCCCAGTGAAGCTCAATGAACATTTTTCCACTCCTGTTGTCTCCCTGTGCTAAATACTATCACTGTTCTCAGACTTTATGGCCATGGAGCTGTTCCTCTACAAACACCACCACTCATGGCCCTACTATTACACTTTTGGCAGGAACACGTTAGGTTTTTATGGGAATTAAAAAGCACGAGTGAGAGAGAGAGCCTGAACCAAAGACAACATAAAGGGCCTTATTTCTTTGGGTAGAAGCCCAACAATGCTATTAAATAGCTCAAAGCAGAACAGAAAGCTCTCTCCAAGATGCAAAGCTGAGAGACACCACACTCCAGTGGTTATTTGGTGCCCCATGGAGAAAGGCAAATATTCCAAGAGGAGAGTGCTGTAAGAGGGGAATGGCTGCTGCTGCTGAGCACTGACCCCGCTGGTGACACCAGGACAGTGACTTGGAGATTGTTTGTCCAAGAGCAGCTGTGTTTGTGGCTCCTCTTTCCTCCAGCCCTGTGTAACAGCTTTGCAGTGCTGCCTGAGAGAAAGCCCTGCTGAGGGTGAATCCCTGGGAGCTGCAGCAGGGCAGCTGCTCCTGCACAGCTCCACCTGCGGCACGGCGAGCTGAGGGCACCCTGTCTTTGTGCTGCGTGGAGATGTCAGCTCCCCAAAGGATCAGAAACAACTTTCTGAAGGAAAAAAGATTCAAGAAGCGAGTTAAACCCAGATGTTGATTTGATCCAGGTCCTGCTGAGCCGTGGTGGCTGCACTGAGCTGGCTCCATGCAGCTCTGAGGAGAGGAGCCCAGCGCGGGGCTGGAATAGCTGTGAAATTCTGAGAAGTTTGGGGTTGCTTCCAGACTTTATCACTGGCCAAACCAGTGGCTTTGATGTGAAATCCCAGGCTCTGTGAGCGTCTGACTGTGAGCATCGAGGGCTGGTGGTGCTGCCAATAGCAGGGATGTGAGCTCCTCAGTAACAGCACTCGCTGGGAGCCACGGGAGCAGTGGAGACCTTTTCTCTCTGTTGTAAAGCTGATGCAGACTTCACCACACAGCACTCGTTTGCATGACAGAGGTGGTGTTGATGGAGATGTGGGGGACTCCTAATGGTCCAAAAGTTTTTTGTGTTTCAGAACTGCTAGGAGCTTTGGGGGCTTTTTTTTTTTTTTTTTTTTTTTTTTAATGGCTCCTGTGGCACAAATTTAGAGACCAGCAAAGGCTCAACCCAGGAGGCAGCCAGCTCTGGTGAGCCTTAGGTATAAAACACCTGACTACTACATGGAGGAAAGCAGAAGTATCTCATCTACTGGGTTAAAACCAAATTGGATTGATCCAAATACATGAAAGTTGTCCTCAGCTCTGTACACAATCCCTTATATAGGATTGGAAAGAAAGGTTCTGGATGTGGCCACAGTGATGAAAAGTGCAGTTAATCACGATTGTCATTTAGATGATCAGCTAAAGATCACACAGAGAACTCCAGAGAGATGACAAATTGCTAAACCCAGGAGTCTCCTAAGGTTTTGTCTGACTTCAGCTAATGAGATCAGCGTCTCCTGAACCTGGCTCTGGTGAGTTCAGCGGAAACACTCCAGTTGGTTTCACTTTGGAAAGTGTTATTTTCTCCATTAAAGCAGAAATCCTGTTTCTTCCAGGACGTGTGACTCAGCTGGGATCAGACAGCATCACCTCCTGATGGGCTCCTTTCCCATTCCCACTGCTGACTGCAGTCACCTGAGCAGAACAGTCACTTCCCAGCCAGTTCAGACACTCCATGTGGGAATGGAAAGCATTTACAACAGATAGAATAGTTTTAAGGCATCCAGGCTCTGAATTGCCTTTCCTGGGTGTTCCTGTGGGCTTTGGGGTGATCTGAGAACTACCTGGCCATGTGGAGTCAACATCTCTCATATAAACAGGGATTTTATTCATCCTAAGTTTTACAGAACCAAGGCATGGGGTGGATTTCCCCATCCAGGAAAGGATTACAGACCAGGCAGAGGTTTTGTGTGCTCTGGCTGCTGCAGGAGCAGCAGGGTGGGTCTGGGGTTATCAGCAGCATGGGCAGCCCACAAGGGCTGCCTTCCCAGAGGGCTGGCAGTGCAAGGCACAGCCTGAATTCCTTGGACTGTACATCCTCTTAGAAGGACTTAATAAATGATTAGGCAAAGCATATGATAAATATGTAACAGATCATTCTGTGAGTATCAGTGGAATGCATTGGCTCGTTTCTAGTCTTGTTTATGGCCAGGTGATTTTATCTCCAAGGATGTGATTAACTGCTTAATGAAATATTTATCAGCCAGGTTTTACCCTTTGCAAGTGGAATATGTTGTATGAAGTGTGACCAAAAGCATAGAAATCAATTTAACTAATGCCTGCTGTCATCATCTCCTGCTCTCCACCAGAAAACAGCCATTTGCTTCAGTCCTGCTGGATTTTTGCAGGTAAAACAGAGGGAGTGTACAGCTGAAAGTTTGAGCAGTTTCCTGAGTGGGTGTCTAATGGCTGATGACAAACACCATCAGCGTCACGGAAGGGACGGGGTTAACCCATCGCAGCCCTCAGGGATGCCCAGGGGGAAGCCATGTCCCTGTCCCCGTCCCTGTCCCTGTCCCCGAGCCAGGGGTGGCTTCTTCAGAGCTCTGAGCCCGGGACACCCCGGCCGCTGCTTGCCGCTGGGACAGCCAGTGCACCATCCCACCGAACTGCTGGTGTCCGTGGGGAGACAGGAAAAGCAAGGCATTCTCCACTTTCTAATTACCTTCCCGCCTCTCCCACCTCCCCACCCACGGCCCTTTGCCATCCGGTGATTAACTTAATTGCAGTTCCAGCTCCAGGAGT
Organism: Lichenostomus cassidix; assembly: GCF_008360975.1. Taxonomy (NCBI): domain Eukaryota; kingdom Metazoa; phylum Chordata; class Aves; order Passeriformes; family Meliphagidae; genus Lichenostomus; species Lichenostomus cassidix. Next base: position 17,696,385 of record NC_139494.1, read on the forward strand.
CAATCCAGCCCCAGAGCAGGAGCTTTGCCAGGAAGCTCTTGTCCCTGTGTCCTGTCTGGGTTGGGACCAAGAGCACAGCCACGAACATGAGCAGCGCTGGCTGCAGAACAAATCCCACAAATCCCACCGCCTCACGTCCCGGATTTGAGCCCTGTGTCCCAGAGCAAGCTGGGTGTGTGGAACCTGCTGGATGGGAAGAACACCCTGAACAGAGAATTGCCAAAAGTGCAGCGCCAAAAATGGGCTGGAGGATTTGCTGCTCCCAGGGGACACCTCTGGGCTTTACAGCACCTCAGGCTTCCCCTTTCCTCTGACCTTTCCAGGTGCCTTTTCCCTCTCACAGGCTTGTGCTGAGATCAGTGCAAAGCATCATCCCTGCTCCTGGGCTTTGCTGCCTCCCAGCACCTCCTTCCAGCACGTGGGGCTGGCAGGGAGCAGCCACTGCCATGTGCCACGAGTGACACCAGTCGCATCCCTGTCACCTGTGAAGGGTGGCTCTGTGCTGCCGAGGCTGCTGAGGGCTCAGGAGTGATGCAGCAGGCACAGGTACCTGGTTTTGGGTTTGCCACCTTGGTGATGGGCAGGGCTGTGGCATCTCTCCTCTGGATCTGCCTGTGCTTGGCTTGCCAGCGAGAGGCATCAGGAGGGAGTGGAAACCACACAACAAACAGCTGATAAGGTGTTGGGTGAAGTGTTTTGTGACGATGTGGGAAACCCCTGGGGGCAGAGGGCACTCCGTGTGCCCTTGGCTCCTGCTCAGCAGCCCCAGCCTGGGGGGATCCTGCAGTGGGGTCCCACACACTCCCTGCCCAGTTCCTGCAGACCAGTTCAGCTGGTGACACTCCAGCCAGCTCTCCAGTGTCCCCATCCCCCTGCCAGCCGCCCCCGGTGTCCGTGCAGGACACTGGGCACAGAGTCAGACCACAGAGCCCCGGTGTGGCTGTCTGGGCTGGCGCTGCAGGTGTGGCTGCCCCAAACACCCACGGACGGACAGACGGACGGACGGAAGGATGACGCCAAATGACAAACTCCAGCCCCAAAATTCCCTCTGTGCTCTTACTCCAAGCGGTGATCTGGCTCTCCTGGTGCACCGTGTCCTGTCTGAGCCCTCCAGCCCCAGCCCAAGCCAAGCCCTGCCGAGGCCCGCTCAGTACATGCCTGTCACCGTGTGTCCTGCTCCCCCTCGCCACCCCCGCGGCGCTCACACGGCTCCGACATCTCCTGGGCTGCTGCTGCTGCTGCTGAGGCTCATGAGGCTGGAATTGGGAGCAAAAGGCAGGAATGCTTCCTGCAGCTGGCCCTCTGAAGGGTGGCCAAGCCCAGGCGAGGGTTGGCTCCAGCTTCAAAACTGGGATTTGAGTTTGGGTTCAGCCTTTATACTGTGTCCTTCCCCAAAGAAGCAGAGGATGCTGGAATCCTGGGTTTCATCTCCTGGCCAAGTGAAACCCCACATCCATCCTCGTGGTTAACCAGCAGCAGACATGGCATTGCTCAGAAATCCAACTTCCTCCAGCACAGCCTCGGTCTGGGCTGTTCCAAGGAAAATCACTTGGTTTCTGGGTTCACCATAAGCTCGGCAGTGATTTACCATGAAAATGTGCAGGGAGTTAATGATGTTCATGCTGCAATGTTTGTGTAAGGGCTGTACAGCTGCTCTTGGTAACATCTAAGTAAAACTGGCTGGAAGAATCCTGTGTTTGATTCTGCTGCCCAATGTCTTATTTTAAATTCAGTCTCTAGTACCCCTGGATGCTCAATCCTGTTTTTTTCCCTCCAAGCTGCCTGAGTAAGGAGCTTAAGCTGTTGCTCAATAACTTAACAGTGTGATAAAAGCTTGAGGTAATAATGGCTATTACCAGGAAAATCCTTCAATAAATAATAATTTTCTTATCTGCATTACAGCAGTGGAAAGCTGCAGCTGTAAGGGTGTGCAAGGAGTGTTTGAGGTGGAAGATCAGAGCAAGGCAAGCTCAGAGCCCAATCTTGTTATGTACAGATGAGTGGGTCAGCAAAAAAAACCGGAATAATTAATGTGGCTATGTAGTCACTGGAGTAAACTAGGGAGAGCAGCTGTGCATCTCCACCTCTTGTGGTCTGCAGAGCCAGACAGGTCACTGCTTTGGTCTGCGTTCTTCAGACAAACATTGGGAATTCTCAGCTCTGGCAGTGGGTGGCTCTGGAGGCCATGGACACCGAGCTCTGTTTGTCACCCTCAGCTCTGGCCTAGGAAGGAGTGTGAGTCACTCAGCAGGACCTGCCAGACCCTGTGGAAGGTACAGCCCTAATTCTGGTCCTGCTGTCCCAGACAGGAACACACTGTGACACCTGGGCACCTGTTTGGTCCTTGCTGTGCCATGTGTGACCACAGGCTGTGGGACAGCAGCAGGGCAGGCAGGGCTTGCACTCTGCTCCAAGAAAAACAGCCCTGCCTTGCTTTCCATTCCAGAACCCTCAGAGGGAAGGGGATGTTTTCTGGAAGGTTCTTCTACCCCTTCTCATCTCCGTAAACAACAAAGCACCACAAAGGGCACAGTGCAGGGCAGAAAGCTGCAATTTTAACAACCTGCTGAACCTCAGCCTGAGGTGACACCCACACTGGCTATTTCCAGCTCTGGAGTGGGCAGTCTAGAGACACCACCACCTTTGTGGAGCTTGGTGTTTCCACAGCTGCTTTGGGGAAAGTCCAGGGTGGCTCCAATCCCATCCAACCTGGCCTTGGACACTTCCAGGGATGGGGCAGCCACAGCTTCTCTGCTGTGATGCTTGTGATGATCAAGACAGAAAGATGCCCTGGCTTGTCTAAATCAAAAAACTCCTAAACTTAACCAAAAATTTTGGGACAATCAGGCAGAGTTTGGGGATCAGCAGTTGCAGTCCTGCCTGCCTCTCTAGGAGTGCCACAGCCAGGACCCCAAAATGGGTTTTTATCTTTTTATTGCTTGTGAGCTGCATGTTCATCCCTGCACTGGGATCCCCCAGGAGTCAGGGAGCATCCCCTGCGGTTTGTGGAGGATCACATCCACACCAGGATAGCTGTGAGCTCCAAAATCCCCATTTGGAGTCTGGCAGCCAGTAAATCTTCCCATCAGTCAGAAGCTTTTGTGAACACCCTGCAGCAATGGGAGCATTAAGGAAGGGGAAGGGAGGGTGTTTTACTTGATGTTAAATACTTGTATTTTATGTCCAAGGTTTGACCTTCAATAGAGAATCAAGTGCCAAGGGAGATGGAAATTCCAGTGGAAAAAGCACAGAGTTGGGTAGTTTTGTGTGCAACACCCACATGTCCTGTGGGGCTGTGCAGCTGTTGGAGAATTAACGATGGATCTCTCTGGGGAAAACCAGGAACCTCTCTGGGATAAAACCTAACCAGAGTGGGGGAAAGCAGGGCAGCCTTGGGGTCTGCCAGTCGTGGATACAGGAATGGTCCTGTGCCAGGCCTGGGGGATTGGAAATGCATGGAGGGCACAGGGTGGTGCATGCCCTGCGTGGATGGCACAGGGGGGCAGGAGGTCCCCTGTGCCCACAGTGACTGTCCCAGGCCCTGTGCCAGGGAGAGGGGCAGGGAGCAGATGGGCTGTCTGGCACTGAGCTGCCGGGATCAGCACCATTTCCAGGGGGTTTATGGCATGCAGAGAGTGTGGGATAAGCAAACAGCTTGGAGCTGGAGCTCATCCTGTGATGCACAGAGCGATTTGTCGTGGTGAAGATCTCCCCCTCCTGTCTGCCCCAGAGTGAAGAGTGAGGATGAGAGCAGAGAAGGAAAACTACTCCTCAGGCTCCTGCTCCTGTTGTGTGGCCTGAGCAGGGCTGAAGAGCTCAGAGTGCAGCTGGGGGTCACTGTGCCCCAGGATGGGTGTGCAGGCTGGGGGAGCTGCCTGCCTGACCCCTGGGCTGGGAATGCCCTGTGGGACCAAACCCATCAGGGTGGGCAGCTGTGCCCCTCACAGGGTCACTGCCAGGCTGGCTCTGCCTTGGAGAGCTGCTACTGACCTGTGGATGTGGCATTTGGGGACACGGGTTAGGGGTGGCCTTGGCAGTGCTGGGGGAATGGTTGGACTCGATCTTAGAGGGCTTTTCTAAACTAAACAATTCTGGGATTCTGGGATTCTGTGGAAATAAGGTCCCTGCACAAGTGAGAGCTGGCAAGGCTGGGCTGCAGGTGGGACAGGCAGATTCACCAACCCCAGAGACGTGGGAAGGGAAAATCCCAGATCAAGGCTGACACCCAGATCTAATTTAAGAGCCAGGAGCAAGGACAGACTTTGTGAGCACCAGTGGGTTGTGAGTCATGTATGAACTGAGTGTCCAGACTGCTGTGGGCAACAGGCAAATCCCTGGGAGCATGGCTCAGGGCAGACAACACCACTCCCAAAAGCAGTCTGAAGGGACAAAAAGGGTTTTGGATGTCATGCCATGAGTCAGTGGTACCTGGGCACAGCCACCAGCCAGGTTCCCACAGCCTGTGGCAGCCCTTTCTGCCCTCTCCTCAGGGACAGCTGCCAGGCTTTGATGCCACAGGTTTGGGAAGCTGCCTGGGGGATCTCAGCTTGGTGCTTTCCCCAGCAGCCTCCTCAGTCCTGTGCTCTCCCTGGGCAAGGGAGAGTTTGGGGGATTGGGATGGCAAAAACAGAAGGAGAAGGGGGTTTCTTCTGAGCTCACTCCTGAGTTAAGACCCAGAATAATTAAAACAGGGGTTTTAATTAAAACAGGGGTCAGGCTTTAAGCTGGACTGTGGCTGTGTGCTATGCTGCTGTGCTGGGGTGAACAGAATAGCACTGGCTGTGTGTTGGCTATTGTTGAAGGGAATTCTGAAATATTAACCTGGCACTGTGAAGGTCTCTGTCAGCCTTTCTCTGCCACCGTCACAAGATGGAAATGAAGCACTTTTGTTATTCAAGATTTTGGAGAGAAAGGCAGGAGCTGTGGCAGGCAGTGTTGTCACCTGCAGGTGCAGGCTGTGTCTGCCTCCCAGGGCTGGAGCTGCTGCAAATCCCAGCATGAGGCACAAGTCCCCATCCCTTGGTGGGCAGTGCCACCTGCCCTGTTAAACACCGACAGAATTTGGGGAATATAAAACCTGCGAGTCACTGATTGCTGCTGCAGCTGCTCTGCACAGCCTTGGCCTCTGCTTTGGTTCTCTGACAGCTTTAAACTGACAGACACTGATGCTGGAAAGAAGGGAAGAGATAGGAACTGATCACTGAGTCAGGCACCTTTCTAAGGCAGGGGAGAGGGAGGATTTCTGCATGCACAGCAGAGACAGAGACAAAGCCGTCGTGTCTCTCGCTGAACTGGTTTTCAACAAATTCTTCTGCAAAGAGATTTCTATTGTGAGATTTCTCTTTGAAAGACAGACCCAGCCAGGCCTCCATCCCCCAGGATAATCCCTGACAGCTCTGCACTGCCAGACAATGTGCACAGGATTGCTAAAAATGCCCCAGCCATGAGTCAGTGCCTGCTGTGCCCACGAGGGATACATGCTGGTACCCAGGGGCAGCCCCAGAGGTCAGGGCAGCCTTTACCTCCCTGGAATATACATTTTTTTCAGGGAATATTTGCTAAAAGGATTTGAAAGATGCAGTGCAAGTGCTAACATGTTTTGAGGCCAATAAAGAAGGGGCAAAAAAAAAAAAAAAAAAGAGATGGAATAAGCAAGGAGGGCTGAAAGAGAAATGGAGAATAAAGGTGAGGAGTCTGGAAGAGGAGTCACAAAGAAGGTTGGGGAGAAAAAATAGTAGAAGCTGAGGAGTGCAAGAGAAAAAAAAGGTTGGTCAGAAATAAAAACAAGGACAGAAAAAACAGAGGCTGCAAAAGGGTAGAGGGCCAAGAAAGGGTGAGAGAAATGCAGAGGCTAAAAAGGGCAGGAGGCCAAAATAAAGTGGGAGGCCAAAGGAAGAGCCCAAAAAAAAGTGGAGGGTGAAGAGGGGTGGGAGGCTGAAGAGGCACATGAGACATACGGGAAGGTCTGCCCAAGAGGGGTCTAAAGTTTAATGGGTTCCTCAGGGCTCGGCGGTGATAAGGCAGCACAATGTCCAATTGTTCTCCCTGCACACCGGGTCAGCCCAGCTTCCTCCTGCCTGCCATTTGCAGGAACACACACTTTGGGTTTGGGCTGCACAGAGTTCGGCTCTGCCGAGGTCTCCAGCCAGACCCAGAGCTCTGCAAGCCCTCTGGATAAACTTTCCTTCCCAGCTCCACCCCAGCCCAGGGGATGAACTTTTCCTCCCAAACTCCCTAAATGACTTTGGCCTTCCTCCCACTGCTGAGACCTTGATCTTCCTCCCTGCCGAGGCAGCTCATCACACAGCTGGCTCTGGCTACTTGCCCTTATTCCAGAAGCCCCACAGCACCCAGGACCCCTGGCAGGGTGGGGACAAGGAGCTGCTGCTCTGCCAGGGGTTTCCCCTCTGCTAAATGGAACCAAGAGGCTGCAGGTGCTGGCAAGGGAAGGGGACAGTGGGGACTTGTGGCCCTGGGGCCGTGTGGGGCTCAGCTCTGACACCTGCAACCCCAGCCGGGGAGATTCGAGCCTGCAGCAATTTGTCTTTGTTTGGCATCTTTGGTTTGGCTGGGAGAGCAGCTCACAGCTCACAGCTCGGTGGTGATGAGGAGCTGGGGCTGTCAGGTGCATCGGGATAATCCCTGTGGTGTTATTTCAGTCATAAATCATAGAATCATCACAGAAAGGCTGGGGCTGGAATGGAGGTTAAAGCTCATCCAGCCCCACCCCCTGCCATGGGCAGGGACACCTTCCACTATCCCAGGTTGCTCCAATCCCATCCAGCCCGGCTCTGGACACTGCCAGGGATGGGGCAACCCAAATCATATTTAATTGTCCAGAAAAGCTGTGGCTTCCCCAAGCCATTCCATGGTTCTGTGATTTATTTTTTCTTTTTGCATCAAAAATGAACCATTTATATTGCTGTGTCATTGCAACAATTTTCCTTTCTCTTTGGTGGCTTTTTTAGTTAGTTTGGTTTGGGTTTTTTTAGTGGTCCAGATATTGTGTTTTGCCATTTAAAATGTTTGGGGTTTTTTATATTGCAGTTCAAATTCTGATCTGTGCATCTGCCCAGAGCTTCAGGTGAATTTGCAGTAATTTGGAGATTTTAATTTGGAGATTTTAATTTGGAATGATGCTCCCACCGCTGAGCCACTCCTCTCTCCTAGTGTCTGGGGACACCCGCAGGGTTTAGGGGGGTTTGTCCCAGCTGGGGGGAGCAGCACCCTGCCACCCTAAAGCTGTCCCTGCTGCCTCCCCACATCCTGCACTTCGGAACGTGCCTCTGTCCCCTCGCATGTGTGAGCACCCCGCAGGGATCCCTGGGGCTGGCAGAGCATCCCATGGGGAACCCAGAGCATCCCGCGGGGACCCGCGGAGGTGGCAGAGCATCCCCTGGGTATCTGTGGAGCATCTACGAGCATCCCGAGGGGATCCGTGCCGAGGGGTCTGTATGAGCATCCCGTGGGGTGTCAGGGATCCCGTGGGGTGTCAGGGACCCCGTGGGGCTCTCAGGGCCCCGTGGGGCTCAGCCCCGCTCCTGCCCGGCCCCGCTCGGGTCCCGCCGCCCCCCGGCCCGCACCTACCGGCGGCTGCGCGGCGCTCCGGGCTCTGCGGCTCCCGAGTGGCGCGGGGAGAGCCGCGCTGGAGCAGAGCGAGCGGGGATGATGAGGATGAGGAGGAGCTGCCTCGGGGCGGGGGGGCGGCGGGAGGATGCGGGGGCGGAAGGGGGAGGCTGATGGCATCCAGCCCACGGCGGTGGCACCTGCCCGCACCGGCCGAGCCCCGCGCAGCGCAGCGGGCAGGGATGGCGCTGAGCCCCCCGGGCAGCAGGAGCGGACAAAAAACCCCAGAAGGCGGAGGAGCATCGGCCTTCCTGTGCCTCGCGTTTGCCTTCCCTGCGGCACAGGACATTCCTGCAGCGCGGGGTGTCACCACCCTCCGGGAAGGCGATGTCCTCCCTCACCCCAGTGATCCCCGAGTGTCGCAGTGGGGATGGTGTCCCTGCCCTCCGTGCCGAGCAGGGCCGGGCTGGGGTGGCCACAGGGCCATGCCGGGCACAGCCGCGTTCCCGCTGGCACCGGCAGAGCTTGGCCTTAAAAGCCCGAGTGCTCCCGGGAGCGCTGTCAGGCGGATAAAATGCAGCCCCGTGTCCCCAAGGATGGCCGCTGGAGCCTGGCGCCGGTGCTGGCTCTGTCACAGGGCTGTGCAGGGACACTGGGGCACTGCTGGGCTCGGGGGTGCGGGTTGGGGTGCTGCTGTGTGGGGTGCGGGGCCGTGGCCGCTGCCGCAGCGCTAATGAAGCACTAATGAAGCACTAATGAAGCACTGGCGAAGCCCGAGCGATGACTTCAGCGCTTGGCCGAGCTCCACGAGCCCTTTGATGTGGTGTTTAAGCTGCGTTATCTAAGGCTCGCTCGGAATAGGCTGCTAGCCCCGGCTGAGTGTTTGGACATGCATTCCGGGCTGGAAATGTCCCGAGCGCAGGCGTTCGGAGAAAACATTCCCGAGTTGTCTGTGGTTACCAGCGCCTGCTGGGGACTGCTCCTAACGCTCCCCACAGCGCAGGTGGAACCGGAGCTTTCCTGCCAGATCAATATTCCTTTTCTTTTTCCTTTATTTTTCATAATCCCGCCCGAAATCTCCTATTGCTTTTTCAGGAAATAAAAAACAGATATAGCCAAACATTCCTGAATCTAACAGAAGAGCAGGTCTGGCTTTGCCTCGGACTCCCCTGGATGAAAGGCACGGGGCTGTGAGGATGTGAGGTCGGTTAGGAAATGCTGCTCCATTTTGTCACTCAAGGGAACACGCCGCTGGTTTCGGAGCTGCAGGGACCCCAGCCCTCCCCACTTGCCCGGCTGCCCTTGCCCTGGTTGTGGCTGGCACTCAGCAGCCCTGGTGCAGTGCTTTGCAGACGCTGTCCTGCCAAATTTCTGTCCTTTCTGCCTGTCCCGAAGGCTGGTGGCATCGGGATGGAGCCAAGAGCCAGAGCGATGCAGACACAGAGCAAACATGGACTTGGCCAGCAGGATCTGCGCTGGGCACAAGGGAGAGGAGGCTTGGCCAAAACACAGACACCCACAGTGCTGCAGTGACCACGGGCCGAGAGCTGCAGGGATGGGGACACTGCAGGGATGGGGACACTGCAGGGATGGGGACACTGCGGGGATGGGGACACTGCGGGGATGGGGACACTGCAGGGATGGGGGACACAGTGGAAATGGGGAGCACTGCAGGGATGGGGTCAATACAAGGATGGAGGCACTGCCTTGGCAGCAGCTCTGCCCCCTCTGCCCTCCTCAGTCCAACCCTGCCTGGGCAGCCCCAGCTGCACCTGCAGCAGGTGTCTGTGGCATTTCTGAGGCTCTCGGGATGAATTCTGCTGCCTGACTGCTGCTCCTGCTCCCCTCCTGCTCCTGCCTCTGCCTGTGGTAAGGAACCTCCTCACCTCAGTGCCTCGAACGCCCACCACTCCCCTCGGCTCTGCGTCCCACCAATAACAGACATTTCCGGGGGTTGTTTGGAAGCACAGTGAATAATTCACCACGGAGCCCCGAGGAAGCTGCAGGGGCTTCTCTGCCTGGCCCCACGCACACAGGCCATGCCCAGACCTGCTGCTCCGGCGGCTCCCCATTCCCCCAGACCACAGTCCCACAGCAGAGATGACTTAGACAAAACTTCCTGTGTGTTTTAAGTGAGACCCACCGGTGCTGGGCTTTGGGTCCATCCCTCCTGAAGTGGTATTTCCAGAGGGACTCGGCGAGCACTGCTCAGCCCAGTCCGAGCTGGGAACAGCACCAAAGGGGAGATCCCCCTCCTGCCTCCTGCCAGCTCCCTGCCCCAGGACCGGGAGGGAAAGGAAACCTCAGTTGTTCCCCAGCGCCACACACGTGGTGAGCTGGGCCAGGAGTTCAGGAACCAGGAACGTGCCGCAAACCCTTCGGGAAGGGACTGCACACCCCCGGCAATCTGTGATCTGCGGGACGCTGCGCAGGGCGGTAGGTGCAGGATGCTGGAAAAGGCACTCACCTGAGCAGGGTCACGGTGTGCAGGGCTGGGCGCTGGGGGCAGCGGGAGGCAGAGCTGGCCGGCGGTGGGCAGGGATGTGCTGGGGTCACCCTGCCCCTCGCTCCACTCCCGCAGCTCCTGCCGGGGTCACAGCCGCGCCCCTCGCAGCGCCCCGGGTGCCCCAGAGCCGGGAGGGTCGCTCGGCCGGGCAGTGGCACCGCAGTGCTCCTGGTCGCAGCGGAGTCGCCCCGTGGCTAGCAGTGCCGACGGCGGCTCTGCACCCACATAGGACAAGGAAGTATGGATGGATAATCCTTCGCCTTGCTATTTTTTTCCTCTCATGTGATCTTGTTTTTGGACGGCTATTTTGGGGCTGGACTCCAGCCCAGGTGAAAGACAAGGATTGAATCCAGCCTCCCCCCTTTCCGGAGGCCCTCCCAGCACCTCTGCGCGCCTAGCCGCGGGATGGGGACAAACCCTGCCACCGGCTGCCACCCGAGCCAGCTTCCAGCGCTCTCCCTCTCCTGCTACAGAGCCCTTTTCCCCCCTGTGCGGCGGAGGGCTGATGGAAGCAGGCTGTGCCGAGCAGGTCACCCCTCCATCCCACTGCCACCCCTGCCCGGCGTCCCCAAGGCTGTCGCTGCCCGCGGCACGGCTGCAGAGTCGGAGCGTCCCCAGCACCATCTGCCTCCTCGTGCCCGTTTCCCCCCCAGACCAGCCTGGCAGGAAGCTGGAAGGAGATAAATACATTAAAAATATGCTGGGAGCGTGCAGCAGCCTCGGAATGAACCGCGGCGAGCCCCGGCCCTGCGAGCTGCCAGCATCCCCTGCTGCCGCCTGGGAGCTGCCAGGACTGCCGGGGGGACAGGGACAGCCAGGGACAGCGGAGGACAGGGACAGGAGTCCAGATCTGTGCTGCATCCTGCCAATCCTGCCCCGGGGGCTCCTCTGAAGGCATCCTCGGGAACATCTTGGTGCCACATGCTCAGTGCTGTCGGGGATGAGTATTTTTATCTCATTTATGCTTTTTGTCCATCTGGATAAAAGCTGAACGGGGCCAGTGGGGCACTGGGGAAGGGCAGTGTGGTTCTGTGGCTCAGAGGGTGCAGCAGTAGGGCAGAACATGGATGGCAGGGATGTGACACTGTCACTGTGCCCGTGTCACTGTGGACACCTCATGCCCTTTCACAGCGGGTGCTGGGAGGAGTGGGTGCTGTCACAGCGTGTTTGGCTGCCTAAATTGTGTCTTTGCATGGCTGAAACTCGTTAAAGGTCCCTGTGATGAGTGTCAGAGAAACCTGAATTTCCCTCAGCTCAGTCTCCCCAGTCCTGCCATGGGAGAAGCTGGTTTGGCACTGACTGCACGCCAGAGGGGCAGGTGGCACATGGCAGCAAGGGACAGGTGAAGGACAGGACTCTCCAGGTGAGACTTCAATCAGAGGTGGGTGTGATTTGTGTTACAGAGAAATGGCTCATTCCAGAGCTGTGCTGCAGATGTGAAGAATTCAGGCCCCAAAATCAGAAGTCGCTCATTTTTCAGCCCATTTCCCAGTCTTTATAAAAAAAAGGTTCTATATATTAAGCATGTGAAAAATATATTAAATGTATATTTAATATGTAAAACGAATAAATTAAAATTTTTTATTTATATGAAATTTATATTTGTTTTCTTATTGCTGCTTCCCATTAATAAGCTTTATGTGAAATAAGGAATTGATCTCTGATACTTATTAAGTGCTCTCTTCTTGAAGGAACTCTCAGCAGGGTCAAAACTTTTCTCTTGCAGTCTCTCCAAATTAGTGCGTTTACCATAACGACGTGAATTTTGGTAACCAGAAGCTCTTACGAACCCACTTTTCCCCTTCGGGAAAAATCCGTGAAGAGGGAACGGGGAGGGGAAAGTCACTTTATAGAGGTAACAGAGGTTTTAATGGAGGAAAAGGTGAATAAAATGACTGAGCCGGGAAAATCCTGCCGGAGAGACGCAGGGAGGCGCCGGGGCCGCCAGAGGGCGCCGCGGACCCGCAGCAGGCGCAGCTGGGCACAGCTGGATGGGGAGGCACAGCTGGATGGGGAGGCACAGCTGGATGGGGAGGGCACAGCTGGATGGGGAGGGCACAGCTGGATGGGGAGGGCACAGCTGGATGGGAGGCACAGCTGGATGGGGAGGGCACAGCTGGATGGGGAGGGCACAGCTGGATGGGGAGGGCACAGCTGGGGCACAGGGCAAAGGGGGGGCGATGGCACTGCTGAGGACACAGCTGGACCGGGCACAGCTGGGCTGTGGCACATCCGGCAGCCAGGCAGGTGAGGGTGCAGCATCCACAGCTGGAGCACATCTGGGCGTGCAGAGCTGGCTGCTCAGCCCCAGGGCAGCAGGTACATCTGTCCCTGTGCACACTCAGTGTCACACCCACGCACACTCCTGGTGGCCCAGGGTACCTCTGGGGGCTCCGGAAAGCCTCTGCAGCTGCCCCAGTTTGGGTTCTGCTCCCGCAGGAGCACGGTGGGTCAGAGCTCTGCTCCCGAAACCAGGCAGGAGTCTGGGCCTCATTAACATCCTCTCACTCTCCCTGATCTCTGCCAGAACCTGTCACTCGCCCAGCCAGACACAGCACAGTAATTCTGTTTGTCTTTGCTGTGGTCTTGAACATCACTCCCAGTCCTGGCTGCTTCACCAGGATCCCTCTGGTCTTTCCCAGTCCCTGTTTCCCAGGAAGGAGCACCCCCTCCTGAGGAATGACTCCCAGCCTTTGTATTTTAAAAAACGACCTGAGACACTGAACCCAGTGTTGTTTACTCTCTGGGCACTCAGAGTCAAGAGCTGCCTCCCAAAGGGCTCTCCTGGATACATTGACCAAGCAAGGCCTCTTCTCTAATTACATTCCAGGGAAAACAGACATCTCCTGACTCATTTAATATGTGCCATGTTGCATTTAGGTACGTAACAGAAGCCCTATTACCTTAAAAGTCCTGCTGTTATCAAGTACTGACTTCATTACAGTTTTATCTAAAAATAGATCAATTTAGCTTGACAGAGTCCATTTGTCCTCCTCCCCTGCTTTCCTCCCTGCAGCTCCTGCTCCATCATGTCCAGCATCAATCCCCAGTGGTGCTGAGACCCCACAGGCATGTTTGTTATTCCCTCATCACAGTCTTCCAAAACTTACCAAACACAGAATCACAGAGTCATGGAATGGTTTGGATTGGAAGAAATCTTAAAGGCCAACTTGTTCCACCCCTGCCATGGGCAGGGACACCTCCCACTGTCCCAGGCTGCTCCAAGCCCTGTCCAGCCTGGCCTTGGACGTTTCCAGGATCCAGGGGCAGCCACAGCTTCTCTGGGCACCCTGTGCCACTTCTATATAAATACAAATATAAAAAAATAGTTATAAATATCTAAACACAGAGAACCCAGGAGGCTCCTCAGGCTCAGTTTATCCAGCTCTGGCTGCTTTTAACCTTTCTGACCCTGGGAGCTTCTGCCACCCAGGGAATTCAGGGGCAAGAAGTTGTGCTTCCCACTGCTCCCTTGCACAGCTGCTGTCCTTCCCAGCTCCCACCCAAGGTGAGGCCCAGAGCCAGAATCTGCTCCTCAGCATCACTTTCCTCTTTCCTCTGATTGTTGTGTGGTTTCCACAGCTCTTGTAGCTGCCCCACTTCCCTGGAAGCCAAGCCAAGGCAGCTTTCTTCCCTCTTGGGAAGGAAAAGGCTCTGAGTGGTGCCTGTCATCAGCAGTGGTGGCTCTGAAGGAAAGGTGGCAAAGTCTCACCCATGAACAGCCCCATCAGAGCTGTCCCAGCTGCTCCCTGTGCTGTGCTGGGCACTGTCTGGCTTTCATTTAATTCCCCAAATGCTTGACAGCAGCCACAGACCTTTTCCCTCCTAGTTTTGGCCCAAGGAGGATGCAGCCCTGCTCAGCTGGCACTCTGGGTGTTGGCACTGCAGGGCCAGGCCTGGCTGGACCAAGGTCATATGGATGGATGGACTGGGAAGATCCCAGCTCTCCCTGAGTGCCTCTGGTGGATCTTTTTCTGCCTCACTGCCTCAGAAGGTTGCTGGTCCCTGTCTGGGTGAGGGAGGGCAGGGAGGGCAGCCCAGGACCCCAGTGAGGCAGATAAGCCAGGAATGTCAGCTCTGCTCATTGCAAAACTGGATTTTCTGATCTGAACCCATGAGGAAAACAGAACTGGGACTTCTGTGTCTGAGGGCTGCTCCAGGAGATACCTCACTGCCCAAAATCTCCAAGAATTCCCGATTTTGTCTTTGTCAGCCCAGCCACTTGTGCAAGCAGTGTCAGGCCAGGGCTGGGCACACAAAGCAAGGTCGCTTAGAAGCCATTCTCCTGGAACAGAGGCACTTGGAGAGGCACAAAGGGATCTCTGTCTCTCCCCTGCACTGGCATCCCGGCAATTAACCCGGAAAATTGCAGCCTGGCCTTGTCCTGGGCGCTGAGTGAGGGGCTGTGTGGGGCAGGGGTGGCTGGCCAGGCTGGGGTCTGCCTGTGCCATGGCCTCGGCTGCATGGGGACATGGAGCAGCCAGAGTCCCTCTGGGAAGTGCCAAATGAACGGGAAACTGGCCTGCTTCCAGAAAAACTGAGGGAAATCATTTGGGTTTAAGAGATTTGTGTCCAGAAAAACAGCACAGTCAGGAGGCACCTGGATCAGAGCATGGTGGAAGAGCCTGAGCTGGAAGGAACCCACAAGGATCATTGAGTTCAGCTCCTGGCCCTGCACAGGACACCCCAAAATCCCACCATGGGTCAAACGTGGGCAGCCTGACAGAAGCACTGAGCTGGTGCCACCCTCATGAACAAAGTGCCACCCTGCTGGGGACACCGCAGTGCCAGGCAGAAACCCAGCCCTGCCCTGCCAGGCTCCTGCTGGAAACAGCCATCAGAGCTGAACACAGCACCCTGGGCAGGGCTGCTGAGGCAGATAATCTGCAGGCAGAGGCTGTGACAGCCTGCTCGAGCATGTCACAGCACTGTCACCATCGTTATAACCACAGTAATTGGGTGTCCAGCCTGGGCTGATGTACCTGCAGGGGAAGTACTCTCGAGTAATTAAGAAATATTCTGCATTTGGTTTGCCACTGCACTTTCTACAGACAAAATCAGTGAGAGATTAAACCAATTTAAAAATAAATTTTAAATAAATTTACTTTATAAAATAAATTTAAAAATAAATTGGGGTTGTTATTTTGATTTTATTTTTTGGGTCTAATTTTTTACTGTGTAAAATCCCTGGCAAACCTCACTGCAGCCGATAAAGGCACAAGGAGTGAGGAAATCAAAGATACAAAAAGGAAGGCAATGAGGAAGAATGTAAGTCATGCTTAAAGGGTATTGTAGAAACCACAGTTCACACAAGTCCAACCCACTAGGAAACAAATATTTAATTGTACAGTAAATAACACATTTTTACAGTTCCAAACCGTATCTCAGAAGCCACATGAATATAAACAGGCCTGAGATCAGCTCAGCCCCTGGCCCTCCTGCATCTGCCATGGGATGGGGACAGCAAAGGGACAAGAAGGGGAGGGGAATGAGCAGGGCCAGATCTGTTAACTGGAAAATGGTGATTGGTGTTTGGGGGAAGCTTTGCAGGGAAAGGGAGCACTGCTCTCTGAGAAACAGGATTGGAAGGACAGTGCTGTAGGGGATGTGCATTTCAGTGCTGAGCCTGGGGAGCTGGCAGGCAGCTGGGCACAGGCAGAGTGGGCAGCAGTGCCCGTGGGATCCCCGGAGCAGGCAGGGATGCCCTGGGCACCCCTGGAGCTGCTGCAGTGCCCAGGATGGGTGCAGTGCCCGTGGCTCTCCCCGCAGTGCCCTTGCAGCAGGTATCAGATGGGAGGTTTTTAATAGCAAAGGAGCTGCTCCCCATCACCAGTGCCTTATCTGCACGTTTCAAGGGCACGTCCTCTGCCAGCAGGCTGTGCAAGCAAACACCCAGCAGTGCCCAGGAGGGGTTTGCCCAGCGAGGTGAGTGGCTCTGGGGTGCCCTGGGGGCTGTGGGTGCAGGGCAGGGAGGACACCTCACACCAGACCCTCGAGCAGATGAGATAAGTGCCTGGGAAATAATTGGGATGATGAGGATAATTTTGTTCTGCTGCTCCCACAGCTGCTGCCTCTCGTGCAGTTTCCATGCCCTTGTCCCCAGCACAGCGAGGCCACCGTGCTGAGCTTGGGGACAGCCAGGTGTCCTGGCTGTGATGTGG
Source organism: Lichenostomus cassidix (assembly GCF_008360975.1). Classification (NCBI taxonomy): domain Eukaryota; kingdom Metazoa; phylum Chordata; class Aves; order Passeriformes; family Meliphagidae; genus Lichenostomus; species Lichenostomus cassidix. The sequence goes on from NC_139494.1 coordinate 17,712,618, forward strand.
ACACAGGGTAAGTGGCTTGAGGAAGGTACCAGGAGCTGGCCAAGCCCTCCCTGCAGCATGGCTGGACTGGCACTGTCCATCATCTCCTTGGAGAGCTCAGGGCCATTGAGGGATGTCACAGCAGCGAGCATTGCCACCTTCACCCCCCACAGCCACTTTAACACCCCTGCTGTTTGCTGGGGCTGTGTCCCACCCCAGGCTGCTCCCTGGGGGCTGCTGGACCCCACAGCCCCTCTCTCTGCAGGCAAACCCAGCCCTGGGAGGAGGCAGCTGGCATCCCCCGTGCCTCAGCCCGGTCCCTGCTCCCCCCGAGGCTCTGGGGGATGTGGAGCAGGGAGCTGAGCTCAAATCTCTGATGCTCTCGGCTGGAAGGAGCCACCTCCCTGGAGCAGGACAGAACTTCCTTGAATTCAAAGCTGCAGCCACGCTCTGCCCGTGGGCTGGGCTGCTGGACACACGGACAGCTGGCAAGCTCCCTGCAGGGCAACTCCTTGTTTTTCTTCTTACAATCATTAACTTAAAAATGCAAATCTCTTTTTCTGGTCATTCGTCCCTTTTCTTGTAAGTCAGCCGGGCTGCAGCCTCTCTGTTCCTGCCCTTCCAGCTCCTCCTGGCTCAGCCCTGCAGGGATTTCCCCATGGCTCCCAGCCCCTGGGGACCCTCACAGTCACCCTGTCACTCTGCCACCAGTCCTTGTCTCCCCCTGGGAGCTCAGAGCAGGGGACAAACGCTGTGCAGGGCCAAGGACAGGCAGAGACCACACGGGCACGGAGTGAGGTGACACCAGGGGGGTGCAGTGACACTGGGGGGATGCAGTGACACTGGAGGTGACAGTGACACTGGGGGCTGCAGGGTCCGGTAGGGGAACCAGGACTGACTCCTTGATCCCCAGCCCCAGGAACAAACCCTTTGTCAGAGCTTCCGGGCACGGTTGGGATAGTTAGTGGGGATTTCCACAGGAATTTCGAGAAGCTGTTTGAAGATATTTTTATGCAGGAAAGGCAGTGGCCTTGCTCAATTATGAGAATTAAAGCCATTTGCAGTGAGGCCAACAGGGGAGTTGCTGTGAAGTGCCCTGTGTGTAGGGCTGGTCACTGAGTGCTACTGAGAGGGAAGCCTCCATCCAAATTCCAGAAGCAGAGACAGAAAAAGAGGGAATGCTGAGGGTTGGGAGCACTGAGCAGCACCAGGAGGAAATTACTATTTACACAGGGAGAGGCAGAGCTTACATCCCTCATACGGGTCGTGCCAGGGCTAATGCACAGCAGACATCTCTGGAGCCCCTCCAGAGAGGAAACTGGAGTTTGGTTTGGGAACTTCTGGTTCTAATTCCTGGAAACACAGCTTCAGTTCAATTTCACAGTGGTTTGTGACTTTTTTCCAGTGGTTATACGAATTTTGGGAAAACATTCCTCTCCTTGGAATTGTCTTCTGATAATACAAGCCCACGTAAGTGGCTGGAGGTTTTGTATGGCTTCACACCCCTGCAGAGGTGCCCAGAGAAGCAGCCCCCATCTGCCTGGCAGAGATCCTGCCCCTTAGGCACAGGAATCCTTAGGGTGGGTTGCCCTTGAAACTTTTAGTGATGTGGGTGGTGAGGCCATGGCTGCCCCTGGATCCCTGGCAGTGTCCAAGGCCAGGCTGGACAGATCTTGGAGCAACCTGGGATGGTGGAAAGTGTTCCTGCTCATGGTGGGGGGTTGGAATGAGGTGATCCTGAATCCCTTCTGTGTCTCTGGGCTTCCAGGTGCTCTTCAGGAAGGATTCCCCCTCCACAGGTGCTGCTGGGAGGTGTCAGTGCTGATGGGACCCAGGGTGGGGTGGGCTATAAATGCTGCTGCTCTGGCCACCTCCAGCTTCTGGGGGAGCTTTGCAGAGCTCCTGGCTGGGGCAGCCCTGCTGTTTGCCCAGGCTGGGAGCACTGGTGCCTGCTGGAATCCTCCCTGGAGGCACTGGGACTTGCCTTCAGCTCCTGTGTGGCCACAGGCAGGGCTTGGTGTGCACTGCAGGGGATTTGTGGCTGTTTCATGCAGCTGGTGGCAAAACCCTCCCTGCCTCAGGCCTGGCCTTGGTGCAGCTTACACCTCTGGGTGCTGCCTGCTGCTGTTCCATCTCCAAGGGACACATCTGAGCTTTTCTGGGACAGGATGAGCCCCTCTCCTGAGCTCCCTGGGGTTCTGCTCCTCTGCCTGGTGCTCCCTGTGCTCTCACAGCTCGCTGTGTCACACCTCTGCAAGTGTTTCTCCATGGAGCATTACAAGACCAAAGCTCCCATGTAGAGCATGGAGAGAGGCTGATATTTTATGTTTGGAGAGGAAATGAGTGGCAGCTGCTTGGCTGGGCCTTTGAGGGGATTTTGTATTTCCCCCGAAAATAAGAGTAAGAATGGGCAGACTGTTCAGCCTTTCCTGACAATGAAACTTTGTCATCTCTGTAATTAACCCTGTTATTTAAATACTTCTTCCATGGATATCATTGAAGATTTCATAGCCCTTGGTTTCTTTACTTTTCCATTTCAGCTTCCTGCACTGCAGTGACTCCCAGGGGCGTGACTAATGCCTAATTTTACTTTTCCATTTAATTGAGAGCTTGTTTCTGACTTTGCCTTTGTGTTTTTAACTCTAGCTTGGGCAGCTGCTTGATGCCTTGTTGCTGCCCCAAAATGCACCTGTCAGGCCTTTTCTTTTCCTCCCAGGGAATTTAGAGAAGATCTATGACCAGCTCTTTCTTTCAAAAACATTTCCATCACAGTGATGTGTTGGGGGTTTTCCTTATTGTGTGCTATGTGTCCACTTCCCCTCTTAAGGAATTCATCAAAAGGAGAATTAAATTCTCTTAAGGAATTCACCCAAATTTTCTTAAGGAATTCACCCAAAAAATCCCAAGCTTGAAACTCTTCTTATTTATGTATCACTTCTATTTTTTTTTTGTCAGTAAGGACTTCCCTGAGGGCCTGGAGAGATGTTTCCTTTGCCACTTTCTGGCAGCTACAGGGAGTGGATTCCCTTCTTCCCCTCACTTGCTAGATATCCACCACCCTGCTCTGCAGAACCCTTGTGCCAGTGATGCCTGGAGGGAAAAGGACCTGCTGAAGCCTTTGGACAGCACAGGGAAAGACCAGAGGTGAAGAGAATGATGATGCTGGGAGCTCCTCTCAGGATGAGATGAAACCTGGACCATAAGCAAGGGGACAGTGATCTTCAGCACCACTGACCCTGTCTTTTCCTGGAAGGTAACATGGGAAAACAGTGGAGCTGTGGCTGCCCCATCCCTGGGACTGTCCAAGGCCAGGTTGGACAGGGCTTGGAGCAACCTGGTGTCCCTGCCATGGTTGGAACTGGATGATTTTAAGGTCCCTTCCAACCCATGCTGTTCCGTGAAGTTCCTTTGTGTGTTCTCCCTGCATCATGTTAAATGTGCTAAATGCCTGCAGACATCCCAACTCCCTGACCCAGCCATGTCCCTCCCTCATCTTCGTGCTTCAACAACCATCACATCCCCACAAGTTGTGACCTTGCAGCCACTGCCTTCCTGATGTGTGGCACAGGCTGACTGTGATAATGCAGAGCTTTGTTCTGTGCCACATGTGTGCACAGCCCTGGTAACATTTACAGTGGGAATGCTGCTCCCAAGGGAGACAGAGAAGGGTCATTGTGGATTCAGTCAAACGGGGATTTGTGCTGCCAGGAAACTGAGCCTCTGCAATCTCCCCACCGAGGCATTACTCTTTAAAATAATGTTTCTGATTTGTTAGTTATTCTGTGTCCCATTGCTGGCCAGGATGGGCTGAGCACAGAGCCAAGCATGGCAATTCTAAAAGCTGCTTCACCATAAGGCTCTCAGGGTACCTTTGATCATCAGTCATCAATACCTTCACCGAATTATGGGGACACAAAGCAGGCACTGAGTGCACAAGCCTGGCTCCAGCACCAGGAGCATCATCCTGGAAACAAAAGTCAAACTTGACATCAGGCTAGGCAAAGCCACGGGAGTTTGTGAGCATCCCTGTGCTCTGGGGAGGATCCTGGTTTGGGGTCCTGTCAGCAGCTGGGGTTGGGGTCACACATTCGGACAGGAGGAGGGAGGTTTGCAGTTGGACAGGTGTTGGAGAAGAGCTTAAACCTTAACGAAGTAGTAAAAATGTAAGTAAGCTGCCCCTGAAACTGGGGAAGGGGAAGACAAGTAGCACTCTGGGGACTTGTGCCAAAAACCATCAGAGCTGGGCAAAGTCCCACCAGTGCAGGGTGAAAGGAACTTTCCAGCAAGGCTGAGGGGCAGCTCAGGGCTCAGGGGCAGCTCAGGGCTCAGGGGCACACATGGCTGCTCGGTGCTCTGGCTGAACAGTACCGAGAAGTTTTCTTCTATTTTTAACACGGAATCAAAGGAAACAAACCTTCCTCACGGGCTAAAAGCACCAGGAGACTCTCTGAAGCCCGAGGAGTGTCCCTGTGCTTCCTGCTCTATCTGCTCTGACACCTGCCAGGGAGATGGAAGGGAACGCTGCCTCTTCTGCAGACAGCTCCCCTGGGATGCACTGCCTGGGGCTTTGTCCCTGGGATTGCTGCTCTCCTGGGTGCTCCCAGCTCTCTGAGGCACGTGCCAGGCTGGGCAGAGGTGGCACCAGGAGGAGCTGGCATGTCCTGGCCATGGCTGGGAGGTGAGTGTGGCAGAGCACGAGCAGGACGTGAAGCCAGTTAGCTAAAATAGACGAGAGGCTCGACAGCTCCAGCAAAGTGCTCTCTGCAGGGGACAGGAACTCATGGCCCAAGGCATGAACACGGGCTTAGGAAGGAGCTGGATGTGGAGATGATTGTGGCACCACAGGCTGACTAACAGGAGATGGCATCGATATTTCTGTTCAAAGGGAAACCAGTTCCAAAACCAGTTACCAAACCCGTGGTGTCTGTGGAGATTTGGCAGCACAAGTGGCTAGTGATGAGCTCTGCAAAAAGTCCGTGGAGGTTAATGAGTGTGAGCTGGAAGCTGAGGAAGATTTGGGACCAAGGACCACAGCCCAGTTTGGTTTTCATTTCAGGGGATCTGTCCTTCTGCAGAGGCTCAGCTGTGTCACTGCTGTTCCCATCTTCTGTCTTGTCTCACCCACCCCTGCAAATGTGCCTGAGGGCCAGGAGGAGGGACTGCAAGGAGAAAAGTGAGCTGCAGACGGGAAAAAGGGAATTGAGTAGGTGGAAATTTCATGTGTGACTGCGAGAGGTGCAACGCTGTAAGGGAAAGTACTGTTCCACTCTAAAGTATATATATATCTATCTAAATCATGTTCCATGGAAAGCTCATGAGTGCTGGGTGGAGGGAGCACTGTCACGCTGAAGGTGTCACTAAGGCTGTTTGCTGCAGTCACATGGAGAAGTATCAAACAAGAACACACCCAGAGCACATTTCCAGGATAACAAGGGAGAAGGGGAAGCCCTTGGTGTCTACCCTACAGCTGTGTTCACAGCCAATAAGAGGTCCAAGGTCAAGGATTGGATCTCTTGGAGGGTTGTGAGTACAACAGGTCAATATAAGCCCTTTGCTTTACAACAGGGAATTCATGGATATTCATTGTGATGGTCTAATGCATTATCTGAAACAGGGTTGTTTTATGTTTGCCATATACAATGCCTTGTCTGTGTCTACCCCAATAAAAAAACTCCTGGGAGCAAGGAAGATGTGAGTGTGATATACAGCCACATAATAAGTAGACCTTGAACATTGCTGCCTGAGGGCAATTCCAAGAAACCTCTCGTGCAGCTCCAGCATTCTGACAGTCAGGATGGCTGTTGTTGTCTCCTGGGGTTTAATGAAATGCATTAGTGCCCAAGCTGGTGGTGTTGTGAGACCTGGGTAGTGTGTGCTTCTCCACCTTCCCTCCCCTGTAACACAGGCTCTGATTTTCAGGGCAGAGGCAATGCTGCTGGGACTGGGTCAGCTGTTGGAGGGAGTGTCTCTGAGGCAGGACACATCATTCCAGGATGAGCAGGAGGAAGGCCTGGGGTCCCCGTGGGGTGCTGGTGCTCAGCCCCAGCCTCCCCGCAGGGCTCTGTCGCTCCGAGGCTGCTGTGAGTTGACACGGCGGCTCAGAGCTGCGTGGGGATGGCTCTGGCTCCTCACCTCCCGCTCCTGCTGTCACTCCAGCTTTCCCTAATTGGTGAACTTAACTGGCAGAAAGCTTTCCTGGAGGAGAAGGGGCTCCTTCTGCCGTGTTAGCAATGGATGTGTCATGGGCACCCAGTGACAACCGCAGCCGGTGGGAGAGCAGGGCAGGAGTGTGGAGGTGGGAAGATGCTGTGCTCAGATGAGGGAGCTGATCCAGCTGAAAACTCTCTCTGAAAAGAATTGCTGTTTTTCAAACAAACCGGTTTAATCCAGCTGGCTGCACGACCCACCCAGAGATAAGGCTGGTGGCAAGAGAGGGCTGGGAAGAGCAGCTGGGGCTGAGCTGAGCTGCAGCCAGAAAATCCCACACTGGTTTGGGTTGGGAAGGGCCTTAAAGACCATCCAGCTCCAGCCTCCTGGCATTAGCAGGGACACCTTCCAATAGCCCAGGTTGCTCCAAGCCCTGTCCAGCCTGGCCTTGGACACTGCCAGGGATCCAGGGGATCCACAGCTTCTCTGGGCACCCTGTGCCAGGGCCTGCCCACCCTCATAGGGAACAATTCCTTCCAATATCCCATCCAGCCCTGCCCTCTGGCAGTGTCCCTCTTCTTCCACTTGGCTGTGGTGACCCCCACGCCTGCACCAGGAGTTATTTGATCCCTGAGTCACCTAATCTAGGTGGAAACTGCTCTTCTTTCATTTTTGTTTCAATGCTGGAGTCGTTTTCTGCTGATGTTCCCCGAGCCGGTGAGCTGTGGGATGTGGGTTGGTGAGTGAAGGAGAATGTGCTAATGTGTGGTCAAGGTTGGCTCAGGGGTGGGGCTGTGGGATTAGGGCAGCCACAGCTTTCATCAGTGGGAAGGATGTGTGAGCACAGCCCTGCCGAGGCTCAGAGGAGGGCTGGCTGTGGCCAGTGGGCTGAGCTCTCAGTGGCCAGGGTTCTGTCCAGTGCTGCTGCATCCCACACAGTGTCCAGCTGACCTGGCTCGCTTGGGGTGAGGCAACCCAGCTGCTTAAAAAGATAAATCAAAGCAGGCAAATATGGCAGGGATGCAGAAGGATGCAAGCTGTTGTTGGCTACAGGCAGGAGGATGTGGAAGTTTGGGGGGTTTGTTTGCTTCTTTTTCCCTTCAGTGATACACGTTCTCAGGAATGTCATGGGATCCTTGGGGCTGTCCTGTGCAGGGCCATGAGCTGGGCTTGATAATCGCTGCTGGTCCCTTCCAACTCTTCTATGATATTCTTTTGCAGTTTGGATGCACAGTCCTAGGATAATGGAGCTGGAAGATGTCCATGGCTGTTCCTCCCCAGTCCTGTTGCTGGGATCCTGCTCCCACACTTGGAGCTCAAACACAAGTGATGAAAGAAGCCAGAAAAAGGGGAGAAGACTCCTCACTACCTGCCCAAGGCCTTGGTTCCACTGGTGTATGTGTGGTATTTCATGTGTGACAGAGCTTTGTATGGCCTTGATTCTGTCCTCATCAGAGAATGACAGTCTGAGCATCATCATTTTCTGTGGTTCTGGAAAAGTGCTGAAAAAAATTCAATTTCAAGTCCTAGATATTCTGATTCTCCAAGGCAGTGTCCTATAAATCTAGTTCCAGGTTATTCTCTATTAGCACTAAGTGCTGGAACACTTTTAAATACGAACAATTGTGATGTAGAGGGATAAAACCAAAATAGTGCTCCTGTGGCTTCGTGCAGTGTAGAATTAGGGAGCATAATCCAAATAATAACATCTCGTGCTTTTATGGGGCTGCGTGCATATGGCGTAAATGACAGCTCATTAAACTTTATATCCTGCCTACAAGATAAGCATGTAATTAGTATTACATCCTTTTTTTATAATTAGGAGGCCTCATCCAAAAAAATGTGGCTGGCAAACCGTATTTGAAGGCGGTGACTCAGCCTGAATTAGTCTGTGGTGTGAGGATGGAGAGAATCGTGCTTTAGTGGGTAAAAACAAGCAGAGACAAAAGGTTGAGCTGGTGTCAGGTCGCTGTTCCCGTGCCCACGCTCTGGAAAGCACAGGTGGATGAACTTTTAGCTATCGGGGGTGGGCTGGGGGTCGAGTTTTGTGCAGGACATCATCCCGGAGCAGAGCGCTCTGAGCGCCGCACGGCTGAGCTGAGAGCAGTGCGGAGCGGGCTCGGGGGAGTCCTGAGCTGGGGAAACGGGGAATTCCGGCCGTGCGGGGAATATCCGCAATGTGTCTGTTTGTCACAGCCGGGGACAGGTCACCGCCGGCTGGGTGTGCGTGTCTCTCCGGGCGGCTCGGGGTGGCTCGTTCTGCACTCGGGTTTGTGGTGGGGTTAGGTGCTCTCAGCTCTGTCCCTTTTCCCTGCCACCATCCACCTCACGGCAGCCAGCAGGGCCCGCGGGGAGCAGCAGTGCGTGTGGCTGCAGTTCGCTCCGGGACGCTCCCGGCCGAGGGAAGGAGGTGACGAGGCAGCTGCTGCGCCCCGGCCAGATTCCTGGCGTGGGGAGAAGCGACCGGGTCTGTGTGCGGCCACAGCCATCGTCTGGGGGGAGAAGTGACATCCATCCTCTATGGAGGGAAGTGGTGACAGCCATCGTCCGTGGGACGATGCTCTGCTGGGGACACGGTGCGGGGACAGGGCCCCACAGCTCCGCCTTGGTGCCGGCATCTCCCGCTGCCGCTCCGCATCCAGCCCTTCCCGGAGATTACGGGTTTATTCTCTCAGATCGCACCACTAAGCCCGGGCAATAATCTCCTGCACAGATGTGCGATGGGAGGAGAAACGTGCGAGCCGCCACCCGGCCGGGCACGGGCAGGGCCGGAGCGGCGCTGCCGCAGGCCGGAGCGCGGGTTTCCCCGCGGCAGGGCAGGGCAGGGCCGGGCAGGGCAGGGTCGCGGGGAGCGGGGCGGGAGCGGGGCGGGAGCGGGGCAGGGCCGAGCTCAGAGCCCAGTCCGGAGCCACCGCTGCCCGGGGCGGGGCCCAGGTGCGGGAGCCGCGGGAGGACACGGCCACGCCCCCTCCCCTCCCCCGCGGACGATTGGCTGAGCGGGCGGAGGGGGCGGGAGAAAGCGGAGACGGGGCTCTCCCATTGGCTGGCGGAGCGGAGCGGGGGGCGTGGCGCGGCGGCGGCGCGGGCGGGCCCGGCCCGGGCGGCGGCCCCAGAGCGGCGGCAGCTCCGCCCCCACGCGGCTCCGCTCCCGCCGCTCCGCCCGGCTCCGCTCCGCGGCTCGGCTCGGCTCGGCCTGGCCCGGCACCGCGCTCCCGCCGCCCGCCCGCACAGGCGGCTGCGCGCCTCGCCCCAAAAGCCTTTCCGTTTTTAATTTTTTCCCGGATTTTTGCGTGCTTTCCCCCGCCGTGCCGGGCAGCATGGGGCTGCCGGCGCTGGAGTTCAGCGAGTGCTGCCTGGACAGCCCGCAGTTCCGGGAGCGGCTGCGCTCCCACGAGGCCGAGCTGGACAAGACCAACAAGTTCATCAAGGAGCTCATCAAGGACGGGAAGTCGCTCGTCGCCGCCCTCAAGAGTAAGTGCGGGCCGGGGGCGGCCCTGCGGGACCCCGCGACCCCTGCCCGGTCCCGGGCCGCCCGCCCAGCCCCGCCCGCCCCGCGCTGCCCCGCCCGGGGCTGCTCCGGCCGGACCGCCCGCGCCCACCGTGTGCCCCCGGGTGTGCTGCGCCTGGGCCGGGGGAACGAGCCTGCTCCTGCTCCTGCTCCTGCTCCTGCTCCTGCTCCTGCTCCTGCTCCTGCTCCAGCAGGACGTGCGTGGTCCATGGGGACACATGTGGTCCTGGTTCTGGCCCATCAGCACATGGGCCTTGCCCTGGTCTGTCTGGACATGTGTGATCCGTCGGGGTGGATCCATCGGGATGGGCATGGTTCTGGTTCTGGTTCTGGTCCTGGTCCCGGACCACCAGGATGTCCGTGGCCGTGGTCCACTGGTACATGTGTGGTGTTGTTCCTGGTCTGCCAGGTCCTGGTCCATGGCTCTCGGTGGTCGCATCCTTTGGGAGTGGTTTGCCGGGGTGATGGGTTGGTGCCATGCCCTCCCAGTTGTCCTCTGCCCCCTCTCTGCTCAGGGTGGGGGATGTCCCATGCCCCCACTGTGGCTCTGCCCAGGCTGACCCCTCCAGTGCCATCCCCTCTGTCTCCGTGGGGAAGTGAAGATGGTTGCAAAGCTGCAAACCAGTGTGGAGGGATGCAGGAATGGATGGATGCAGCAATGCAGGCTGTGGCTCCGAGGCTGGGGACACCCTCACCTGTGGCTGGCAGCGTCCCTGTCCTCCCCAGTGCCCAAGCTGAGCTGGGTCCTGTCCCCACGGCCGGGGTTGGGGACATCTCTGCATGGCTACCCACTGCCAGGGTTGGGTGGGCTGTGCCTGCAGGGTGCTGTGGCGGCTCGGCTGCTCCTTAAGCTGCAGCTCTGTTCCTCCTGCTCCCTCATGGGGTCATTTGGGTTTTTTCTGTTTTTAAGTCTCTTTGGCCCAAATCACAGGGTGTTTCCCTGTCCAGGGGGATTCCCCCACCCAGCATGCCGGCAGCACTCGTGGTCACCAGTCTGTTTCATGGGGTGACATCACGAACTCTGGTGCCATGGAGCCCCTGCAGCATCACCTGCTGTGCCTCAGCCTGGCCTGGGTCACTGTGGGGGCTGTGGGACAGAGAGGTCAGCCCAGGGTGTGTGAGCAGGTGATGTTCCATCCATTCCCACCACCCTGTCTGTTCCCAGCAGGGCTGATTCCTGCTCCCTCCCTTTCTGAGCTCACACCGAGCCCCATGGGTGTAGTTCCCTGTGCTGAAGTAGCAGCTGCTAACATCTGGCTTACAGGGACTCCCATTGTACCAATTCTTGGCATTTGGGGTTGAAAGAATCTCAAACCCAACAGCTGCGGGTGCGTTTATGGTTCTGCAGGTCTGAGCTGTGGAGCTTTCTCTGAAGGCAGCCAGTGCCTGGCCCTGCCTGGAGTGTTCATTCTATACCAAAACAAGTCCTACAGCGTTGTTCTTCACAGAAAATACATTTTGGGAGTGAGCTGGTGGGTTCTGAGCTGTCTCTGGGCTCAGTCGGTTAGCTGGAAGCAGGTGCTGGCTGAGGTGACTGGCTGTGTCCTCACCCTGGTCAGGCTGTGCAGGTATTTTGGGGTGTGCTGAGAGCTCCTGTGGGCTCGTGGCTGCCAGTGGGCTCCTGTCCCCCTGGCTGTGGCCGTGGCTGAGCCGCATGGCCCCTTGTCCCAGGCTGCCCGCACCGGGCAGGAAGAGCTCTCGCTGGCCTCTGGAGATAAGGATGTTTTTGTGGCTGAATTGTTTTGTGCTTCTATTGAATGCGTTCCTGGATTAGCCCTTAATTCCTGCGCAGGGCCGGGGGGGAGTTCCAGTGGTGCCCAGGCTGGGAGGACAGGAATAATGCTGATTCTGCTGAGCATAGATCAGTGTCCAGGCGCCGGCACTGCCTGCCCTGCCGCCACCTCGCCTGCACGTGTGGCACTGGGGTGATCCCCAGGGCACTCCTGGGGAGGGGTTGGGGCGTGTGGGACAGGGCACTGCCCAGGAGGCTGGGAAGTGGTGTCCCCTCCCTGGCTGGGATGCTCAGTCCCTCTGCATCCTTCTCCTGCTGTAGGAGTGACTTCACCTGCTGGGCAGCTGCTCCAAGCTGTGATGCCCCCGACTGATCCAGCAGAGCCCTGGTGCTGGATGGCATCTGGCCCAGCTCTTCCCACGTGTGTCACCCTCAGTGTGTGACAGGTCCAAGGTGTGGTGTGTTTTGTGAGCCCTTACAGACCATTCCAGTGTCCATCAGCAGGGATGGAGGTGCTGCAGGGGTGAGGAGCTGCTGTGCTGCCTGTTGCTGGTTGTTGTATCCATGTCACTGCTGCAGGGGCTGGGGGTGTCACCCCTGTGAGCCAGGGCAGGTGGTACCTTGGGGCCATTCCTGGTCATGACTGGTTGCTCACTTCTCTTACCCAGCTTTTATTTTTTCCAGTCTTTCCAAGTGGTTTTGATTTGCCTCCCCATGGCTGACCATGGTGGCCTTATCTCTCTGTCATTGTCCCCATGCTGTTGTGGCACGTGGCTGTGGAGCTGGGCAGGCCTGGGGAGCAGCAGACCCCTAGCTCAGGAATGCTGCCCATGGATTGAGGGATTCCAAGGGTTTCTGGGCCCTTGGACAGCGTGACAGCCTACGTGAGGTCTTGGCAATATCCTCTCTCGTTTTCCTTCCTCTTGCCTTTTCTGCTGAACGTTTCACATCCTCTTTGTATGAAGACAGGCGTGAGTGGAACGTGTAACTGTGCTGGGGAGGGGCTGCTTGGACAGGGCGGTGGAGGGGAGGATGATGAAGGGGGGGAAGATCCCTCTGCAGAGCTGGGCAGGAGCAACAACACTGGCATGCCAGGATGGTGAGAGGAGTGGATGGAGTAAGGACACAGAGTCTGCCAGGGTTTGGTAAAGGGGCTGCTCTGCCCTGCTTTTGCCCTCAGTGTAAATACAGAGAGAAATAGGATTCTCAGAGCTTTCTCCTACCCTTAGAAAAAAGAAAAAATTCAGAAGGTTGAAAGTGATCCTCATTTACTGAAGGGCTGGTCTTGCTAAATATCCTCTGGAGTGTGCGTGCATGTGTGTATACATAAATGCTGTTGGATCTTTTTCCCCCAGTGAGTTTCTGTGCCTGTTTCCATTGTCTCTCTTCCCTGCTTGACTGGTATTCAGTGACCTGGTTTTCAGCAAAACGTGTCCCTCTTCCTCCCTGATCCACCAGCCATAAATTATTCAGAAAGTTTTGCAGATGCAGAGACTTCAAGTGTGACATAAATAATGAACTCGAAGCTTGGATGCCGCGAAACTCGTTCTGCGTCGCAGGAGCTGTGGTGACCATCAGGACCAGGGTTGCTGCAGGATTTTGTCCCTTTGCTTGTCCCTGGGCCTGTGCAAGGGGCAGGCAGGAAGCCAGTGGCTTGTCCCTGTGCTGGCATCGCCTCCAGCCCCTGTGCTTCCACGGCGGGGGAGATGGAGCCCAGATGGTGATGTGGAGATGCCTGCAGCTTGCTTTGGGAAACAAGCAGCACATGTAGGGATAGAGGATGAGGAGTGCAGGGGCTGCCAGCCATCGCCTCCCCCGTGCTGTGCAGAGGGCTGAGCCTGGCACCCTCCTCCTCCTCCCTGTCCCCCTGTCCCTGGGCTGCCAGGCACCATGTCCTGGTGCCGATGGGGCTGTTGTCCCCTTCAGGCACTGGGAGCAGCCCGGTGCCCTGCCACGTTTCTGCTGGTTTGTTTTCCTTCTTCCAACTCCCAGGCACTAATTTGAAGCCACCAAACCCGTCCACGCCCCGGCTGCTGCCATGCTCCCACGGCACAGACTGCAATTTGTGTGGTGGGGCTGGGCTGGGGCTGCTGTGGGAACCCCCTCCCCATAGGGGCACAAGGGCTGGGCCCCAGTGGGGCTGTGCCATGCCCCACGCTCCCACGGGACAGGCAGAGGTGCCCATGCCCCAAAAGGCACAGCTGGGCTGCTTTGGTGTTTTGGATCACTTTGCCTTTAGCTGTTTTTTTGGCTGGGTCACCACAGAGCTGTGGCCAGCAGCGAGGAGAGGCTGGAGCGAAGGGCTGATGTGGGGTGGACATGGATCCTGCAGTGCCTGGGAGCTCCTCTGGCCCCTCCGGCTTCATGGGACAGATGTTGTGGCACCTTCCCACAGGTCTCATGCCGGCTCTGCCCCCCTCAGTGTGTCCCATGCTGGCTGTGGTGAGCAGCTGGTGTGGCTGTCAGAGAAGCCTGGTCGCCCTTCTGTCTGTGCCTGCAGGGTGTGATTTTAATGCGTTGCCCCCTGGGCTGACCCCTGTGTGCCTGCACTGCACCAGGGTGGCTGCTGTGACCTGTGCTGCCACCACGGGTAGTGCCAGCAGGGTTTTGCTGCAGCTCGGAGGTTTTCCTGGGACACATCCTGCTCTGAGGCTGCTGAGGCAGCAGAAAACATGAAGTGGGGTGATGGGGTAGCTCCTGGTGGTGCTGTTGGTGTTCCAGGCTCTGGGATGTGCTTGCTTTGTTCCACGTCTCAGCAGCATCTTGGTGAAACAGACCCTTTATGAAATGGCAGTGGGGTGGCAATGCCATACCCAGAGCTGTGCCTGTGGGGCAGCAGTGCCAGTCCCAGATGGAGCTGCACTGGATCTGCAACAGACTGGAAGCGAAAGTGAAACTTTTCCCAGCGTTTACTTAATTCCCTTTTTACACAAACACGGCTCAGGCGGGTGATAAGGAAACGTGACTGGCCGATGCCGCCGATTGTCCACTCTGCCTCTTTGTCACTGCCTGTCCCTTCCTGCTCTCCACAGCCCCTGGCTCAGCACACTCGGAGTGGGTCTGGGGCAGCCCTGCCTCGGGTGGGCAAAGGGCAGGTAGATAACAGGGTGCTGTGCACTCGGGATGCCCTCCTGTGCCTCTGCAGGGACAGAGCCCTGGGGTGTGTTGGAGCATGATCCCAGTCTTGGGCTGCTTTGTCACCTGGTGCCATCGGGGGTCACGGGTCCTTGTGCCCCAGGTGTCTGCTGGTGCTGGGGAGGAGGAATCCAAAGCCTGTCTTAGGTTATTGTCATCCTTTTTGTGCTTCTGCTCCCTGAAGAAAACAGTCTCAGCTGAAACCTTCCCATCACTTCTGCACAGAGGAGAGGAGGGATCAAGATTCAGAGGTTTAGGTCTGTCCTTTCCAGGAAGAGCCCCTGTTTGTTCAGGTGCAAACCTGAGTGCTCAGAACTGTCCTGCCCAGGAGGGTTTGCAGGCTCCTGTTTGGAGGAAAAGGAGCACTGTGCTTTCTGGAGGGTGCAAAACCAAAAGGAACCACCTCGCTGGGTTGCTGTGACCGCTGGCACTCGCTGCTGCTCGGGCTGTGCCATGAGCAGTGGTGCTTGGCTGCTGCTGGGTGCCAGCTGCCCACGAGCTGTGCAGGGTGTGGGGCAGCCAAGGTGAGTCACCTGCACAGCCCTGTCTGTCTTCCCAGCGCAGGGGAATTGCTGCCCTGCGGCAGGGGAGGATTTCCTGGAGCATCCATGCGTTTCCCAAGGAGCTTGTTCCATGCTCAGAGGGCTGGGGGGTCTCTGCCTGTTCCCCCATCCCCGCTGGGGCACAGCCAGGGCCCCCTGGGCTCTCCCTCTGCCTTGCAAACCACAGGGCTGGGCTGGGGGAAGCACATGGCTTTGGGTTTGGCTGGTAAAATTATTTACTTTGATTTTTCCTGCTTTGTTCACCAAGCCAAGGTGTAACGTGGCTCCCCTGTGTCAGGGTGGATTTTTCCCCTCTTCATTCCTGTAGGAAGCATTTGGTGTTGGGAATACTTTGGGCTGTGGAGGAGGGACATGGTTATGGCTCAGCCAGTCCTGTGCCAGCAGAGCCAGAGGCACTGAGGACTTCTCCTCCTTTGCATGACCTGTGTGGCCTGTGCAGCCACATCTTTAATAGCTTGTCTGGGATTTCATTCAAATGAGGACAAGTGATAATACTGTGGTTGACTTCCAACACAAGTTGATCCTACTCTTCCTCCCCAGTGGAAATTAGCAACAGGCTGTATTCCTGCTTGGGAGATGCTCAGGGCTGGGCTGGAGCCAGGTCTGGCCTCTTGGCAGCACGCAGAGGGAACCTGGTGAGCACCAGGGTTTGGGTGTGCAGGAGAGTCTGTGTTTGTGATTCCATCTTTTACATGATGCTGACAGAAGGCTCATTAGCAGGGCTGGGAGATCTCTGTAATTGGGAGTGTGCCACGGAGCACCTCTGGGCACATGTCCCATCCCCTGGGGTGGGGATGGAGCCTGGAGAAGCTGCAGGGCCTGCCCTGAGCACGTGTCCCAACCTTTGGGATGGCTGGGGATGGACTGGGATAAAGAGCAGCTCTGAGAGGGAGGGGCTGGAGCTGCTGGAGCTGAGAGTGCACAGCTGTGTCCAAGGAGCAACTGAGCAGGGGCATGGAGCTGGGAAGGGGATGTGGAGGGCCAGGTTGGATGTCCCAGTGCTCTTCCAGCACTGGGAGCTGGGTACCTGCTGTGTTCTGTTCATGCTTCCAGCACGGAGCAGCTTTGCCTGATTTGGGTCAGGAGGCTGTTTTCCCAAGGCTGCAGATGTGCTGGCACAGCTTGAATCGTCTGTCTCCATTTGTTTCTGCAGTGCTGCCAGAGGTGTGTGGCATCACCTGCACCGTGTGTGGCATCACCTGGGTGCCCTGGACACAGGCTGGGGGCGGTGGGCCCCCTTCAGATTTCCTTTTTTTCCTTTCCTTAGCTGCTAGCAGCTCAGAGTGACGTTGGGAATCCGTGTGAGGAAATGCCGTTCCCATGGTTGCTGAGGGGAGGGTGGGAGGCAGCGGCAGTGCCCATGTCCCCGAGCTCTCTGCAGCTTGGCACACGCGGTGCTTCTCTGCCTGATTCAGTGGCAGGGATGGGATGGGTGACTCGTTCTGCCCTTGCCGTGCTGCCAGACCCCTCCCCAGCTGGCAGAGGGGCACCACCAACCCCTTTGTTTGCACCCTCTCCCCACAGGCACCTTAAAATCGTGGTGTGCTTCTCCCTGAACCCCAGGAGCAATGCCAAGGCCAGGGCAGCATCCCTGCACAGACCAGGGCAGGGCTGCTCAGGGGTTGGCAGAGGGGCTTCAGGCTCCCACCGTGCCAGCAGCAGTGTGGCCAAGCAAACCCTGCTCACGCTGTGGTTGTGGTTTGGGGCATTCTGGGACCCTTCTGCACCATGCAGGAGCAGGACAGCGGCAGGACGGGCTGTGGGAGGACAGGCTGTGCCATGGATCCATCCCTGCTGTGGGTTACTTCATCCCTCACTTCTCAGGCGCGCTGTGATGAGTAGCTGCAGCGTGACCGTGGTGGGTGGGAGGGAGGCAAAGCGAGGGGGAGCTCGTACAGAAACCTGCACAGCTTGTTCGCTTTGCTGTGAATCATCCCCCTGCGCCTCCCCCGGGCACGCGAGCGGCTGTCACAGCCGGTGGGGACAGGGCTGCTTTCCCTGTTTCCCTGGCACGCTCCCTGCTCCAAAGGTGCTTCCACCTGCTCCGTGCCAGCGCTGGTGACCCCGGGCCTGTGAGCTCCTGACAAGGCAGGACCTTTAGCATCACCCCAGCTGTTAATGGCAAGGATGGTCTCAAGTGTGGCTTGTAGGAACTGGAATTGTGCTCCTCAGCCTGTGCTCCCACCTGCCGAGGGGAGCTGGGGGTCACGGCATGTCTGCGGTGCTGGGGAGGGATGGGGATGCTCTGTGGCGGGGGGAGCACAGCGCCGAGGGGGAAGGGGATGTCTCTGTGTGATGCCAGGCGGGTTTCTAGCTGGAGCTGTGGGAAGCACACCAGCCTCCGGACCATCTGCTGTGGCACGTGGAGCGGCGGGCACAGCCGTGCGCGGGGCTGGGCTGCCTGTGCCAGCGCGGGGACAGGGGACAGCCAAGGCCTGGGTGCTGCTTCCTCACCCCTCCCTGGGCTTTGGACCCTCAGGAAGGGCTTGGAGCAGCTTGGGCTAGTGGAAGGTGTCCCTGCCCTTGGGAATGACATGTGCTTTAAGGTCCCTTCCAACCAAACCAGTCTGTGATTCCGTGATCTGCAATGAGGGAAAGTGTGAAGGGATCTCTGGGCCGAGTGACCTGTAAAAAGAGCTGGCATGTGCCTTTTGCTAACAGTGCCTGGTACAGCATTCCTTTGCTGGTTTTTATTCTTTTTCTCGCTGAAGCAGCGTCTGTCCAGAGCGATGCCCTCATAGAGCGCTGGTTGCTTAGCAATGTTTTACAAAAAAACCCAACCATTGCAGAGCAGAGCGTTGGGTGTCTCTCCCACGAATTCTGGGAGAAAGCCCAGGTTACCGGCACTGATTCCTTCCTGGAAAGGGTGGTCAGGCATGGGCACAGGCTGCCCAGGGCGGTGGTGGAGTCACCATCCCTGGAGGGGTTTTACAGGTGAGGACAATAGTCAGTGTTGGCTTTGGCAGTGCTGGGGGAATGGTTGGACTTGATCTTAGAGGGCTTTTCCCACCTAAAATGTTCCATGGTTCTATGCTGTGCCCTGGGCTAAGTATCCCTGGTCTCACCCTGTGTGCCTCCCTAGGCTCTGCTGGAGATTTTAATTTATATTTCTCTTTTCCTGCCGAAGCAGGAAAATTGACTCACTTGCCACTGACGTTCCTGCGAGCGCAGTGGGATTTTTCCTGTTCTTACAGCTGAGGTGGAGGAGCACTGCAGACAAAAGGATTTCCGCAGCCTCCTTGAGAGGAGAAGGAAGTAGGTTGTGCAGAATGTCTTCTGGAGGGGCGAGGAGCTGACCCCACTGCCCTGCCCTGGCTGTGGGTGAGATCTGCTGCCTCTGGCGTGGGGACAACAGAGGAGGGGCAGGTGGGCACTGCCCCATGCCATGGCCTGGCTGGGATGTGCTGGGAAGGCCTTCTGTCCTGCCCACAGTGACAGGGTGTTGGTCCCCTCCCCACCTGGCCCCGGGGGTCTCTGGGCCCATTGTCCCCTGGGGACCCCGATGCTTTGGCACCTGCCCCTTGAGAAATCAAGCAGGCTCCCTGTGGCCCACCTATTAACTAATTAGATTTAATAACAAACTAATCCAGAAGCTGGGCCAGTGCCTGAGGCAATCTGCTCCCTCCCAGTGGTGTCTGGTGGGGCTCTGGCATAGCCCCCCCGTGCAGGGACCCCCCTTCCTGCCAGACCCCCTTCTGCTCCACTAATGGGCATTGCCTGGGTCAGGAGCAAATTTCTTCTGGATTAGTGTCCTCTAAATCGATTAACTGTCTCGGGCAGGGTATTCTGTCCTAATGAAATGTGATTCCAGGCTCCAGTCGATGAAATATTGTGGTAACAAGGGTAAAGTCATCTGCAGCCTTCCTGTGCGTTGTGCCAGGGTTTGGAGAGGAGAGGAATCACAGAATTGCACAATGATTCAGGATGGAAATGACCTCCAAGATTATCAAGTCCAACGTGTGACCCATCACTATCTTGTCAACCAGCCCAGAGCACTGAGTGCCACATCCAGTCCTTCCTTGGACACCTGCAGGGATGGGGACTGCAAACCTCCCTGGGCAGCTCCTGCCGAGGCCTGACCACCCTTTCCATGGAGAAATTCCTCCTGATGTGCAACTGAACCTCACCTGGCACTTTGAGGAAAAGTTGCAATTTTCAGACCAGTGTTATGCTAACAAGGACTGACCTGCACTGCCCAGTGAGGGAAATGGGGAGCTGTGAGTAAAACGTGGCATTTCCATCCTGCCCTCAGAGGCACTTTACTCGCAGGTGTAAAGCTGGAGGCACTTACATGACCTGCCTGGAGCAGTGGGAGTGGGGCAGCATGCAGGAGGAGGGGAAATGCAATATTCAAAATCCTCGTTTTGGGAATAGTGGTCAGGGATTGGGGTTTGAAGGTCAGGCAGCTCCGTGCAGTGGGACAGCTGTACTCAGCAGGTCTGACATCTTTCTCTGAGCCAGCACTGTGCCCAAATCCCTGGCCTGGCTGGGACACAGGGATTTTCTCTGCTGCTTCCTCACATTGTTTGCTCGTGCAGTCGGCTGCCCGTGGAAATGCCAGCCGGGACAGTAATTTTCCATTTCATTACCATGTCCCTGATGTTTTCCAGGCACTTAAGCTGTCGCCTGTGTTTGCTGTTTGGATGCATCCCTTCTCTGTGTTGGAGTGGTGAATATTTACATTTGATTTTATTCAGAGACCTTGCCTGCTCCCACCTGAGCTCCCGTTGCTGTGATGCCTGGCTGCCTGCCCAGCAAACTCTGTGGCTGCAGGTTGGGACAGGCCAGGGGGTTCTGCCGTAAAACAACACCAGGATGTGAACAAAAATAAGCTCAGGGAAAAGTGCCAGACGTGGGAGCTGAGTGAGGAAGTGGAGAAATCACATTTTATTTTGTTTTGCCACTAAGTGCACGAAATGCTCCGTGTCCAGCGCAGGAGAGCAGGGATGGCATCTGGGGGATGCTGCCCTGTCCTGGGGGCAGATGGGCTGTGCCCCACCAGAGCTGTGGGCAGCGATGCTCTGGGGGCTGGGGGAGGACTGGGGTGTTGCCATGTTCATGCAGAGCACCAGGAAGGCCCCTGGGCAGGAGGCACAGAGGGCTCTGCTCAGTGCTGGGGTTGTGCTGATCCGCTGTGCTGCTTCTCTACACAGTGATGGTCAACCTGGAGCTGCCAGCCAGGGTGGTGGTAGCTGGCTTGGGGCCCCCCACCTTGCAGGGACATCCTGGGGGTGTGCAGTGGTTGGCAGCACTGCCAGGCAGGCTCTGGCAGCCCCGTGTTTCTCTGAGCCCCACTGCTCCTTGCTGGGAGTGAGGACTTGTGTTAGGCTGTGCTTCCCTGCAGCTGCAGACAGCTGTCTCCTCAGCCTCTCCAGGAATGGGAAGCCTTTCCGGGGGTCGTTTACATCATTCCTGGGTTGTGTTTCCTCCATGTCCTGGCTGCAGGCAGGGTGAGCTCTGCTGCCCAGGCACCTGTGGCTGCACATGGAGCTCCTGGTCATTCATCTGCCATTGCTGCCCTTCGTCCCCATCCAGCATCATCCCCTCTGTCCACTCTCCCACCCGAGTGGTCTCTGAGTTGAGAGCTGCTGCAGCTCGTTAAAATAACCTGATTAATGCCGAGCTGGGGCAGACTGTGCTGGGCACAAAACAGAGCACTTCACTTTGGAATGGTTCCTGCTGAAAAATCCTGTTTGGGCAAGTGGACAGCATCATCCAAAGTTTCCATGCAGACAGGTGGGAGTCTTCCAAGTTTTGCTTTCCTGGTGGGATGGAGAGGTCATTGTTTGAAGGTTCACGTGCCCAGTGCTGAAGTCCCTTCAGGTGGGACCCTTGCTGAGGGCCACTTCATTAACTGCATCATTAACCCATCCCTGCTGCCTGGAACAGTTTCTCTCCTGCCAGTGTCACAACCCTCGTGACAATGTGAGGGGGGAAAGGCAGAGCTGATTTCATGAGCTGGGCTTCTGCAGTGTCTCAGCCACTGTGAGATAAAGAAGTCACGAAAGGGGCTTTGTTGCAATATAACTTGATGGGCAAGTGCTAAGAAAAGCTGAACAGGAAGGATGGAGAGCAGCTGGAGACCTTTGCTCTGGGTGTCTGTGGCAAAGCAGGCTCAGTGCTGGGCTCAGGGCTCCAGAGCCTGAGGAAGTTCAGGGCTGATGCAAGGCTGAGAAGTGGGGCAGAAGGGCAAGGGTTCCAATGGACCATCAGTTCCTCAAACCAGGAGAAAACAGGAGAGTGGCTGGAGCAGTGGGAGTTGAAGGATGTGGCTTCTCACCTTGGTGCTGCTGCAGCCCTGGCCCTGCTGCAGGATGTCACTGGGCATGCTGGGCTGGCAGCTTGGAACCTGATGGTCCTTCTGGCTTCATTTCCCTTGGATCTCTAGAGCCTTCCATAGGGAATCTTGGGAAGCTTTGCACAAGCGTCCTGGCCTGGCAAAGCTCCCGAGATAACGCCAAGCATTATTGATTTGGGGGTGGCAGGATGACATGGTTGGGGTGCTGGGCTGGTGGGCAGCAGGGGATAATTTTAGCTGTGCAGCCAGGCAGTCCTTCCGAGGGATAACTTTGTTTTTCCCGAAGCACAGAACCTTTATCTCTTAAAATACCATGGAAATAATTCATGTCTTCGGCGTGTTGCTCAAATCTGCTCTGCTGTGTGAGGCTGGTCAATGGTGCCATTCAGCCCACAAAGGAGTCTCTGTCCCTCTGGCAAACGCTGCCTTACGGAGCCACGTTGAGTGTGTGAATCCAGGCAGACAGGGATGCCTTGGCTGGCAGCAATGCCCAGCTCTCCCCTGGCTGCAGGGCAAGGCTGAGCCGGAGCTGTGGCACCTCCTGGACCTGCAGTCTTGGGGCATCTTGGACAGATCTTCAGGTTGTTTTACACTTTAGCACACCTGAGTAGTTTTGGGATTTTTGCTTGAAGCATGGTTTGTAGGGTATATGTGTTTGTAAGCTTTCTGTGGTAAAAGTGAAGTTTTGGGATTTGGCCTCCCTGTGTGTGTGGAAAAGGCTCCAAAATGGGGTCTGGGGTGTTGTGGGGCCATGGCAGTGATGCTCTCCCTGCCTTGGGGGTCCTGCTGGGACCCCCAAGGCTGCAGGGACTGTGCTCATGGCACTGGTCCTTGGAGTCACCTTGCTGTCTTTGGCACCCTCTAACCTCCATCTCTGGCATGTGCCAAGCCATGGCAGCCTCTCCACGGGCTTTTGAGCAGAACATGACAGCAGAAGCTGTGCTGGAGGTGGGGTGGGCTCTGCCCATCTGGTTTGATATATTCGCTCATGATGATTCAGAGGAGAACCTGCCAGCAGCTGCTGTCCCATCCTAAATCACTGATTAACTCCAACCACCTGGTGGAGAAGTTGTTTAATAAACAAATCAGTGCTAATTGTGGATGGAAGTGACTCTGGGGTTGGGCCAGGCCCAGAGGACTGCTGTGCCTCACGGGAGCAGGGCTTTGCTGACCTTGCTGGGAAGCACACAGAGGGGATTTAAACCTTCTGGAGCAAATGAAGCATTTAATGATGCTGCCCTGACGCTTGATGCTGACCCCAAGGGCTGGGGCTGGGGGGGTAAAACTCCATCCTGCCAGCTGCAAATGCTGTTTTCAGGCATGAGGCTCTGGATTCCTGCACGAGCTGTGGGGCCAGGCTGGATGAATGTCCCATGCAGAGTGCTCACATGCATCCATGGCTGGGTGCAGCTGGCCATTCCCAGCTCTGACCTTTCCCAAACCCCCTTCCCTGGGTATCCCTGAGCTGCAGGAGTGTTGTGTGACCCCAGGAAGCAGTGCTGTGCTGCAGCCCTGGCTCGCCGTGGGGACAGACACCATATTGCTGCTTTCTAAGCACCCTTGGCAGGCTGTAATCCGGCTGGTTTGGCTGCTGATTAGAGCGGCTGTTCCCTGGATTACCCGGCCCTGCTGGCCCTGGGGCTCTGCACTTGTTCTGTGCTGGGTAGGTGGCTGGGGAGCTGTGGGGCTGTAGAGGTGCTGTCCCAGGGGCCAAGTGCTGTGTCCTGTTCTCTGCAGCCAAAGGAGGGGTGTGCAGTGGTGATCTGCCTTCTCTGGGCTCTGCATGGGGCTGTTTCACAGGGCAGCCCTGCTGGGGGCAGAGGGGGTGCTGGTGGGGACTGGCATAGGGGACTGGCACTGCCCTTCTGTCCCTCTCCGGGGCTTGCAGGGGACAGACAGCCCGAGCCTGCTGTTCCTGCTGTTCTTTGCTGCGGGGGAAGGAAGGGGCAGGAGGCTCAGTTCCTGTTGTCCACTTGAACATTAAATATAGGCTATTAAGCAATTTTCTTTGCAGGAAGTGTAGAAATCCCATTCCGTGTGAGCACAGCCTCTGGCAGAGCCTGGAGCTTGCCTTGCAGCAGCATCCTCTGCTCCCCCTTTGGAGCAGCATTAACCCTTCATGGCCAGAGTCAGCAGCAGGTTTGTCTTTAACCTGAGCCAACCACCCTGAAGCTTCTGCCCCTGTCCCAGGTCCAGCTGAGCCAGAGCTTTTTGCTTTTTCCAGCTTATGTAGCAAACTAGCTGCAGAGTCAGCTCGGGGGAGAGCCCCCACGTCTGAGCCAGCAGTTTCACTTTTCCCTGGCTGACCTGATCTCTCCAACACGGGACCAGGCAGCAGGACCAGGCAGGGGGAGACATTTGTCTCCCTGACATCTCATTTTGATGTGCTGTGGTTCCTCTCAGTGTCCTGCCCGTTGTCCCTGTGCTGCTGCCTGCAGACCTGGCTGGAATGGGATCATCCCCATAGTGCCCGGGGTGCTGCACTCGTGGAGGAGGGTTGGGAAATTGTGACTTCCTTCTATAAACAGCCTTTTTCAGTAGTTCCAAATTCCTTTGGAAAGAGGCTTTTAATGTAAAAAAACAACCACTTCAGTCTCCTTGCAGTAACAGCAACCACTTCCCAGAAAGAGTGAACTTTCAATAGCTGAGGAGGAGGAGGAGGGACAGGGGGAGCACAAGGTGCTCCCTTGCTGCTGATCCCTTGCAGGATCCCTGGGGGCTGGAGAAGCCTCTCTTCAGCCGGGTTTGGAGGGAGCCCTGAAGCTGGAGGTGTGTGGCTGGGGTGGGAATTCAGCCAGCAATTACCCAGCTCCCTGGCTGCAGAGGGAGGAGGAATGTGGGGTGACCCCTGGGCTGGGTGTGAGGGAGGAGGGACAGGCAAAGGGGTCACCCATGGCTGCTTCCAGGCAAAGGCTGCTGTCCCCTGTCCTGCTGGGAGCCATCTCCCTTCCTGCTGCTCCTGTGGGGGATGTCGAGGATGCAGTGGATGGGGAGGATGCATCACTTTTAAAAGGGCATTTCATTTAGATCCTTGGTTGCTGTAGCTGTGCAGGTGGACTTGTGTGTGCTGATTTCTCTGTCAAGTGGACTTTGCTGAAGGGATTGTCCCATCCCCACCACCCCAGGTGGGAATAGGGAGCCATGGGAGGTGAGGAGGAGGAGAACTGCAGCCTGAGCTGGTTGTGTTGCTCAGGCAGGAGGATTTTTCAGGCTTTTTGTGGTGGTTTCCCTGATGCTGTGGTTGATTGATCAATCCAGCGGAGAACTTGGAAGGAAAACTTCCAGACCATTGGCGCAGCCTGGCTGTGACTCATGCAGTGTCCAGGTGGTTCTACTCATGTGTGAGAGGAAGCAGCAGTTCCTCTTGAGCCTTTGTTGGATTTTGGGTTTGCTTGTTCACAGCCCTGGGGAAGAACCCTCAGGAGCCAAGCTGGCTCGTGAAGGAGCTGCCCTGCTCTCCCTGTGCCTTCCTGCTTCCACTGGAGGGGTACTGTCCCTAAATGTAGTTGAGACGTTCCAGCTTTTAGGAAAAGGGGATGCTGGGGTAGGGTTGGTTCTGGCAGTGGCTCAGGGGGGACAAATGGGCCCCACAGGGTGGGCACAGGTGCTCCTCTTTCCTTTTCTGGCTGATCCTGCTGCTAATTTTGTCCTTTATCGCTGTCGCTCCAGGAGTTATCTCTGTGTCCCCCTGCCTCTCCCTTGCCTGTTTATTAGCACTGTGGGCCATTGCTGTCAGTGCTGCTGGCTCCAAAGGCTTCTTGGCTTTGCTCTGGCTTGTGCCTGGTCCCACAGTGTGACCTGCTCCTCACTCTCAGTGAAGGGGTGGCCCTGGAGAGGGTGAGCCTGCCCTGGGAGCTCAGCTCCCCCCAGGTGTTCATTGTTCATCCCTGTGCTGCAGCAGCCTCCAGCTCTGGGGTCCTGCCCAGCCCAGGGGTGTCACATCAGGCCAGGTTCAGGTGGGCACCTGTCACATGTAGCGTGGCCAAGGGCTCGGGGGGATGGCGGAGAGGAAATGGCTCCTCGAGTCATTAACATCATCTTCATGGTTATTCCAGGGGAGGCAGGAGGGACTGGGTGAAATCCCTGAGCCCTGTGGTGGCTCCAACAGCCCCTGGTGAGGAAGGAGGCTGCTCTGCTGCTGACACCAGCATGGAAGGGAGCAGGGAGAACTGCCCAGTGTCCTTTGCTCAGCTCTGTGCTGAGCTGGAGCAAGCCTTCCCACCCTTCCTGAGTCCCTCTTCTCAACCCTGGCAGCAGCACCTGGGAAGTTTCCAAAAACAAACATGTGTCTTTCTTCTGTAGGTGCCAGTGGAGACTCCTGGCAGCTCCAGGCGTGGGAAGGGTGTAAAAGGCATGCTCATTCCATCCTGCAGGGAGCAAAGTGCAAATCCTGTTACGTGTGAACCTTCTCCTTGCAGAAGCCCCCTCTGTACTTTTCCACTGGGAGAGCTCCCGGGGATTTCCCTCTCCCTGCCTTGGCTGGGTGATTTCCTGCTGCCTTAGGAAGCAGTTGTGTGAAGGCAGCCGGGACTGAGCTGGGCAGGATTAGCCACAGGGCTGTCAGCAGTGATACTGGGAAAACAGCTTTAATGCTTGGAGAAAGTTGCCAACTCTCTTATCCCATGGGGAAAGCAAAACACTCGGACTGCGGTGTGGTTATCTCTTGGCTGTTGGTGTCTGAGAGGAGGAAATGGCCTTTGCGTGCACACACATTTTCCACCGGTGCTTGGACAGGGGAAAACCCACGGAATTTTGTGCTTTGAGTGAAGAAATGCACGGG
The DNA here is from genome assembly GCF_008360975.1 of Lichenostomus cassidix. Classification (NCBI taxonomy): domain Eukaryota; kingdom Metazoa; phylum Chordata; class Aves; order Passeriformes; family Meliphagidae; genus Lichenostomus; species Lichenostomus cassidix. The sequence continues at coordinate 17,738,760 of NC_139494.1, forward strand.
GGAGTGAACATTGTGTCTTCCTCACACCAGCAGTGCTGGCAGCCGCATGGTGCATCCAGGGTTGGTGGCCTGGCAGTGCCCAGGGCTGTCTGAGTGTGCCAGGTTACAGGGCTGGTTTGAAAAGCCAATCCTGGAGCCACTCAGGTCATTGTGAGTAAGAACTTAATAGGATCCAGATCTCGGAGAGAATCTGCAGCTCGGGAAGCAATAAACCTGTGCTACTGCCTGCCCTTGGCGGGACAGGAGCACGGCAGAGGTGCCATCTCTCGGGGGGCAATGTCACTGTGTGTCACCATTTGCCACTGCCCCGTGGCTCTGGGCCTGAGCTCTGTGTGGCTCTCATGGTGTCTGAGGTTTCATCTCCTGTAGGGTATTTTGGGGGGTGCTGACAGGGACCCCACACAGCCCTGTCCCTGGGGTGGGTGCAGAAGGACAGCACTCAGCCAGGGGTCCCTCAGACAGGTCCTTCTGTGGGTATTTCTCAGCTGAGATCATGTGCCTGCCTGCATCCTGCTGCTGGGGGACTTTCCCATTTGTAACATACCCGTTTTCCCTGCTCCTGCTCTCACAGACCTGTCGGCTGCCCAGCGCAAGTTCGCAGATTCCCTCAACGAGTTCAAATTCCGCTGCATAGGTGACGCTGAGACAGATGATGAGATCTGCATAGGTGAGTCCTGGAGCTACACCCCGAGCCCTGAGCAGGACACAGCAGGGAAACACACATGAGGACACCATGGGGCCCAGGACTTTGTCTGGGTGCTCTCTGGAAATTGCACATTCCGCCTGGTTCAACATCAGCAAACCCTTCCTCAGGGAATCAGTTGTTGCTTCTTGCCTAAATCTGTCCCTGCCAGATAGGAAAGGGAAAAGATTGCCTGTATCTGAAACCATCTCAGTTATCTGGATGTTTTGCACTGGAGAGCAGGATCTGGAGGTGATTGTGGCTGGATACACTACAAGGGGCTGTGCTCTGAAGCAGAGGAGCAGCAGCCTCACTGCTGGCTGCAGGAGCACAGCATCCTGTGCTGGAGGGAATCAGCAGTGCTGAGCCTGGCAAAGCTCCCTGAACTGATCCTGCCTCCACCACGGAGCTTCTCCTGGCACAGGGCAACAGCTTCAGCCTCTTCCCTCTCTGTTCTCCTGCTCCTGCCCCAGCTGAACTTTTAGAGCTTATTGTGCACATCGTCTGGAGCCACGAGAGCAAAGGAGCTTTAGCCCTGATTGAACTTTGCTAGTTTATTTGTGCCCAGTCTCTCGGCAGAAATAGCTCCTCCTCCAGGTCTCCCTGGTGCTGTGCCTGTGCTGGGGAGCTGCCCCTTGTGTGCTGGGCATGGCTGTGCAGGTTGATGACTGACCCTTGGGTAGGGCAGGTTTGAGGAGAGGATTTTGCCCTCTGGAGGAGGAAACATGGTCCTGGGGATGCTCTGCTGCCAGTTGCTTCTGCAGGTGGCAGGAAGCTTTCTAGGGAGAGAGCAAAGATAATGAAAAAAAGCCCAAACCACCCCCAGACAAAACCCCTCTGTTCAGTTTCTCTCTTTAAAAATAGAATGTTAAATGCTGACTGTGTGCCTTCCAGCCAAGTCTCTGCAGGAGTTCGCCACGGTGCTGCGGAACCTGGAAGACGAGAGGATGCGCATGGTATGACCCCATCTGTCCTGGGAGCAGGGCTGGGGACACTGCAGGCACCACGGTGACAGTGACTGCCAGCCCCAGTGCTCCTTCCCTTGCCCGTGCTGGAGCTGCAGGGAGGAGAGGGTGGGGAAACACATCAGGAATGGAGTCTTGCAGTTGGAAAGTGGCTGCTGGTGCTCTGGGGGCTCCCAGGTTTGCAGGGATGGAGGGGTGAGGCCTGTGGGTGTCTGTGGGCTGGGGGAAGGTTCCTATGGAAAAGGCTGTGGAGCAGCACAGCTGAGCTGTGCCTGTCTCTGCCCCCAGATCGAGAATGCCAGCGAGGTGCTGATCACGCCGCTGGAGAAGTTTCGTAAGGAGCAGATTGGGGCTGCCAAGGTAAGCCAGCCACTGTCCCCAGGAGCTGGCACACTGCAGGGATGGGCACGGGCATGGCAGGAGGTGGTGTGCTGCTGTGGGATTGACATAGGGATGATCCAGCTCCTGGGAAGTGCCTCAGTTCCGAGTTCACCCACAACCCAGTAACATGCCAAGGGCGAAGAATCACATGCCAGCTGAAGTGAACTTTTTTCCTTATTCCAAGGAAGAATTAGGATTTTCTTGGGGAGGTCCCCAATCACCTGATCCTCCTGGCCTGTGCTTCCCACCTTGAAGGGTCACTGGGGCTGCATGGCAACTCGGACACTTCTGGCAGGACGGGGAAGCGCCGGTGTGGCTGAGGGAGCTGTGAGACAGCCTGGCCCCCCCTCTTTCTTTCCTGCCTTTGTTCTGAAATGAAAACCACTGTCTGCGGCTCCCCTGTTGTTATAACAACCTGCTGCTGCCTGCAAGCAGCTCATGCCAGCGCCTGGGGCTGTGTTTGCATGGCAGCACTGCCCAGCCTGGCCATGCTGCCCAGCCTCGTGTGGCTGAAAACAAAACACAGAGAGGAGCCCTCCAGAGTGGAGCTGGTTATGAGCAGCTGCTGGCATGGATTTGGTCCTGGCATGTTGGTATGGCCAGGCTGGGATGAGAGGTGCAAAGCAAAGTGAAGTTGACATCCTTAGTGCTCCTGCTACAAACAGCAGAGTAACTGTGTCCTGGTCCTGTGTGACACAGAGGAGAAGCCCTTGCAAGGGGTGGGATGTGAAATTGTGACAATGTTCTGGTTAGAAAGCATTTTCCTCGCTCTATTGTTCTTGGACCTGGATCTGGATGTTTCACCAAGCACTGGGCCCCAGGAATAGAGGAGGGGTTCCCTCCAGCCTTGGGTTTTGGCAGCATAAGCTGCTTTCCTGTTGCTGCCTGATGCTGGCAGATAAAAGCAGCCTCACCTGCTTCCAGCTGCTGCTCCCAGCTCCTGTCTGATGTCAGATCCCACCTGGCACTGCCATCCTGCCCGGTGCCATAGGGATGCTGTCACAGCTGCTCCAGTGCCCTTGTGTTCAGTGTCACACTTTGTATTCTGTTTTCTAGGATGCCAAAAAGAAATACGACAAGGAGACTGAGAAATACTGTGGTGTCCTAGAAAAGCACTTAAACTTGTCTTCCAAGAAGAAAGAATCCCAGCTTCAGGAGGTGAGAGCAAGCTCTGAGTTTCCATGTCTGGCTGGGACTGTGGAGAGCTTTTTGAATGCCTCACACAGCTTATAACAATGGTTCTCCTGGCTGTAAACTAATTTTTTCCCTCATTCTGGCTGCGGGTGCTGGGTTTTCCCCTTTTCCTGTAATGAAAGGGGATGGAGCTGTTTTGATGAGTAAATCAGAGAGATCCCGAAATGGATAGCAATCAAAAAGGAGAGAAGGTTTGTAATTAAAGAGTGTAACAGAAAGGAACTGGTTCTGCTGCAGGCTTCCTGTGTGCCAGCAAAAGTCATGGATGTCTGGTCTCCTTCTCTGCAAGTGGCTGCTCTGCTTTGTGCTCCAGGGGAGGAGGGATCAGGCTTAGTGCCTCAAACTCTTTAAGAGCCATCAGTGACTCAGGGCTGGTGAGCTGTGGTGACAAGTGCTCCTACTGGATGAGTGCACCGAGTTTTCAACCACTTCTTTCAAGTCTGGAATTCCCTGTGCTGGCCCAGAGCTGGGTTGGTCCTGCAGGATGTGTGTCCTTGCCTTTGGGCATGGGGCTGGTGTGCTGCTGATCCCTTACTGGGGGCACTGGTGGGCACAGGACTCCTGTACCCAGGGGCTGGGATGGTGCCCAGCAGAGCTGGGGACTCGAGAGCAGGAATACCTGTGGCACAGGTAATCATCTTGCAGCACATCTGGGCTGAGGAGGGCTCAGAATCCAGGCAGATGTGCCTGCAGGCCAGCCTTGTCCTTGGGCTTTTAAAATAAATTCCCCTGTAGAAGCACCCATGTGTCCCAGGGGATGGTGGCATTCAAATGACCCTCTGAGCCCTTGGCTTAGTCTGTATTTGGGACTCTGATGTGGCCTATGGGAGTGAAAGGAATTCTGACTGTGGAGGGAAGGATCCATTTGTGGTTGTCAGTGTGCAGGGTGGCTTGTGGAGTTGTGATCCTGAGCCTTGGGCAGAGCATGGCCCTGTGGGGCTGCCTGGAGATGCCAGGTGGGGTACAGGTGGGCTGCAGTGTGGGATAGGTGCAGGATGCAGGATGGGATGCTTTGTGGGATCCTGTTTGGGATCCTGTTTGGGATCCTGTTTGGGCTGCATTCGGGCTGCTGGGCGCTGTGCAGGTGCGTGGGAGCAGCGCTGGCTGCTGGTGCCATCTGGTGGCATCTCCCAGCCCAGACACTGACCGAGCTGCTGCTGTGAGGCAGGAGGAGCTGCAGCCCGCTGGAAGCAGCTCCCAGTTCAGTGCTGTGTGGAGCCTGTTCCCCAGTCCCTGTTCCCCAGTGCCACTGGGAAGGGTTTGCAGGGCTCAGACCCCAGCGAGGGAGGGATGCCTTTGACAGAGAATTCAGTGTGGGGTTGTGAAACGTGGCTGTGGCATCCCTGGTGAGTGGGAGTGCTTTCCAGGAAGGGGAGAATTGCCTTTTCTTGTCAAGTTCTTAGTGATTTCCCATTTATCTTGCCTCTGCTGCATATTTTCTACCCAGCTGTTGGGGAGGTGAGAATGTGACTCACCCAACTCATTTTTCTCATGTGTTCATGTGGATCAGATTTATGTTTCTTGCTGTGCCATCTGTGCAGCTGGGGCTGGGTTTGCTCTGCAGGGCCATGTTCCCATCAGACCCAGGGGTGCTCTGGTTGGTCCTGAGCTCTGTTTCCTCTCCAACCCTCTGCAGGCAGACAGCCAGGTGGATCTGGTCCGGCAGCACTTCTACGAGGTCTCCCTGGAATATGTCTTCAAGGTGCAGGAGGTCCAGGAGAGGAAGATGTTTGAGTTTGTGGAACCTGTAAGTGAGCTCTCAATCCTGCTCAGCCTGCACAGAACTGGGGATGGTGTGATAAACAGGGAGCCTGGGGGGTCCCAGCTTCACCCCACAGCCCCTCTCACAGATGGGGTTTGACAGGGGGAGGCACTGTGGGAGCCTCAGGGCATGGAGCCATTGGCTCAGTGACCAGATGTGTGCTGAAGATGTTTCCATATCTGGTTTTTTATTGTGGGGACAGTCCATCGGGGAGGGATGAGCTGAAGGGCCTGAGAAATTAAAAGCAAACTGCTTTTGTCTGGGGAAAACCCCCCAGATTTTAATCAATGTTCACCAAGGAAAGAGAGTGCAGGAGTGACAGAAGGTCTGGCTCTCTACTGACCATCTCCAATTGTGTTTTCCCAATGCAGCTGCTGGCCTTTCTGCAGAGTCTGTTCACATTCTACCACCATGGCTATGAGCTTGCAAAGGATTTCAGCGATTTCAAGACAGAGCTGACAATCAGCATCCAGAATGTGAGTGTGCCTGGGGTGTCCCTGTGCCTGTCACTGTCTGACAGAGCCAGCTCACCTTCAACCTTAAAGATCATCTTATTCCACCCCTGCCATGGCAGGGACAGCCACTGTCCCACGGCTGCTCCAAGCCCCAGTGTCCAGCCTGGCCTTGGACACTGCAAGGGATCCAGGGGCACCACAGCTTCTCTGGGCACTCTGTGCCAGGGCCTGCCCACTCTCCCAGGGAATATTCCTTCCTAATATCCAATCTAAACCTCTTCTCTTTTAGTTTAAACCCATTCCCCTTGTTTTATCACTATCTGCCCCTGTAAAAAATCATTCTCCCTCTTCTTGTAAGCCCCCTGAAAGCACTGGAAGGCCTTGCCAATTGTTGTGATATTTTTCCTTTAGCTTCAATCCAGGCCCAGGAAGCAAACCTGCCCTGTGGCTGACACTGGGCTGCCCAGTCCCACTTCCCACATGGCTGTAGGGATCCAGCCCCACCCCACCTGCTGGGTTTCCTGCACTGGAGAAAACATTCCTGTTTTAATTTGCAGACAAGAAACCGCTTTGAAGGAACAAGGTCAGAGGTTGAAGCTTTGATGAAGAAGATGAAGGAAAACCCTCATGAGCACAAAAACATCAGCCCCTACACCATGGAGGGATATCTCTACGTGCAGGAGAAGCGTAGGTGTTGGGGTGGGGAGTGTGGGGAGGGGAATGTGCTGGATGGGGGCCTGGGGAAGGGGATTGGCAGGACAGGGGCTGATTCAGCAGGTACAGAACCCCTGGAAAAGAGGGATTGTCCCAATGAGTGGGGTGTGAGGGTGGGAATGTGGGAGCCAGGGAGAATCACTGCCAGTGCCTCATACAAGAATTTCCCCTGAATAGGAGTTGATAACACTTAACCCAGCAGGAAACTGTAGGTGCAGCAGTCTGGCATGTGAAATGATGGTTAAACAGAGCAGGTTCCAATGTGAGGGCACTGAAACTGTTCAGGGAATAAACCCTGTATTTGCTCTGCAGGTCACTTTGGCACTTCCTGGGTGAAGCATTACTGCACCTACCAGAGGGAATCGAAGCGCATCACCATGGTGCCCTTTGACCAGAAGTCAGGAGGAAAAGGGGTGAGTGAGAGCAGGACTGTGTCCTGCCAGGGAGCATGTGGCACTGCTGGCTGCAGGCTCTCCCTGGGCTCAAACTGTGTCACCTCTTTGGCAAGGTGACACAAATGCAGTGAAGTGGGTCACAATCACTCCAGGCTGAGTGGCTGCTGCATGGGGAATTAACCTGGCACCTTGTTGGAGAAAGAAATGACAGAAAACTCCCCAGAGCCCACAGATCTTTGCCAGCCACATGCAGCCACCATGCTGCAGTCCAGGGGTGCCTGCAGTCCCTCCTTCCTGCTCCAAGGCGTGGACAAGAGAACCTGTTCATTATTTTATTCCTTTACCTGTGACTTGTCCAAGGCCAGGTTGGATGGGGATTGGAACAGCCTGGTCAAGTAAAAGTGTCCTTGCCCATGGCAGGGGAGTGGAGTAAGATGAGCTCTAAGTTCCCTTCTCACCCAAAAAATTCTCTGAGTCTCTGATGATCCTATGACTTGCCCAGTGAAGTTGTTTTGTTTTGGACAAAGCCACAGGAGAGCCTGGAGCTCCCCAGGGCTGTATGCAGGGCTGGCTTTGCTCCTCCATACAGCAGGAACAATAGACTCCTCCACAATTCCCAGCTGGGACAGTTTGCAAACACAATCCCCTTGCTGGGGAGTGCCTGGGGCAGCTGGACAGGCTCCTGCATGGCTTCCTGCTGGCACGGGGAGCTGGCTGTGGGCAGGGAAGCTTCTAAAATTCATTTCCTCTTGCCTTGGAGCATCTTCATAACAGCTCAGCATTAACCTATCCCAGCCCTGTAATCATCAGTGGCTGTGCTGTGTTTCATCTGCTCTCTTCCCATTCCAGGGCTTCCCCTGCACCCAGGGGCGTGGGAGCTGCTGGCAGCACCCAGAGCTGGAGCTGGTGCCTCTCTCCAGGGCTGTGCTTGCACTTGTGGCTTGCAGCACCCTGGCTGTGCTGGGGCAGCTCTGGCCAGGCTCCAGGGCCTGTCTGTCAGTGACCACCATGGACACTGAGCATGGAGCAGCCTGGGGGCTTGGGGCTGCACTGCTGGGAAGTTGGGGTCTGGCTGGAGCAGGGTCAGGGTGCTGCAGGAGGAGACCCATCACCCGTGACCTTGGGCTGGGGGCTGAGCTGGGTATTGGTGGGTTTGGAGCAAAGGATTCCCTGAATTCCATGCAGGGAGCTGGGCAGAATGGGAGCAGCCCTGGGCCAGCAGTGGGCCACGCTGGGGAGGAGCAGGTGGCCACTGGGGGTAAAGCCCTGCAGGGAGCTCTCAGGTGTGTCTTCCTGGCTCTGTTCTGGGTCCCTTGTCAGGGACACGAGGGCTATCAGTGGGTTAAAAACCATGGAAGCACATGAGAGCAGTCAGGTAGGAATTGGGGCTTCTCCCCCAAAATGTGGCAAGTTCAGAGCCCCACCAGAAGAGCATCTGCAGCAGTGCCTGCAACGTGGGCAACAAACAGGAGAGGCTGGAAGCCACAGTGCAGCAGGAAAACTGCTGCCATCACGGGGACATGGTGGGATGACTAGGACTCTCTGATAGGAGGTGTTTTGGCTGTCTGGAGCTGAATGATGGTGGCAGTGGGGAGGAGTGTTTATGGATGAGAATCAGGGAGTCACCCTCCCTGGAGGGGTTTAATGGATGTGTGGTTGTGGCACGTGAGGACATGGATTAGTTCTGGGGAACTTCAGGACTCTGTGGTCTTAGAGGTCTTTTCCAATCTAAGTGATTCTAAATATGTTTCCTGGAAAAATGGTTATGTCAGGGAACAGGGTGGTCAGCCAGGGTGTCATCAGGAACAGCACAGAGAGCCCAGGGAAGTGTCTGTCTCCAGGAACTCCTTCAGAATTCAATTTCTCTTAAGTCATCAGTGGAATTTCACAGTGGCAGGAGAAGTGTCTGTGCTGGCAGGGGCTGAGGCAGGATTTCCTCCAGCAGAGGACAGCAGTGCACACGGATCCTGCTGGATCTCTGCTGCTCAATCCCGTGGAAATCCAGCTCAACTTGGATGCAGGGAGGCATTCTCTGGATGGGAGAATGGTTTTGTCATTGCCTTGTTGGATAATAAACATTTTAAGACATGTTTGCTCCTGTTAAGAGTCCTTGTGTGCAGAATGCTGCCAAAAACACAGCATGGAGTGCAAACTGCCAGCAGATCTATGGAGTGTTGTTCAGACATGGAAAATAAAGCTGATTTTGCCCAAAAGTTGTTGTCCAGCACTCCCTGTCCACATGAAGAATGGGTTGTGTGGTGCTTAATGCACAGATTGAATAACTGTGGACATCCTGAAGGGAAGGCTTCTCCTGGAAGGTTTTGGCCTAACCAAGGGTGAAAAGACAAATCCTCATGTCAGAGGTATAAATAGATGTTTTTAGCTGGGTGATGTTGCCAGATCTCCCCAGGTTTGAACTCACTCACTGACAGCAGTGGGTGCTGAGGACTCTGTGGCTGTTGGTTGTCCTTGGCCTCAGCTGTGATTTGGTCTCTTCTCAGGGGGAGGATGAAGCTGTGACCCTGAAGTCCTGCACACGGCGGAAAACAGACTCCATCGAGAAGAGGTTCTGCTTTGACGTGGAGGCTGTGGATCGGTGAGTGCCCAGAGGAAGCTGCTGGGGCTGTGGGGACTGTACAGGCAAGGGCTGTGCTCCTGCACTTGGCTTTGGGGCAGCTCCTGAGCAGCTTCTGTGTTTCATTCCTTCACTCCCACCCTCTGTGAGTGGAAAGCATTAATCCATTAATCACACCTCTCCCAGCCAGGTGCTCTCCGTGTATTTGAGGTGCTTTGCTTTACAAGGTGCTGAGTTTGCTCGAGTTTCTCTGACTTTGAGGGTGTTTTGGCACTTCTGCAGCCTCTGGCCACACAAGGTGAGAGATCACCAGCCTGCAGAAGGTGCTCTGGGGGTGTTCTGGCAGGGATGTGGTATCTCCCTCCAGCACTGGGTATGTGTTGGAATCGTGTCAGCTTTTCTGCTGGAGTGGCTGTTGCTGGTTCACCATGGGTGGGTGATAATGGACTTCTGGCTCGTTGCCTCCAGGCACTTTGACTCCCTTTTCCCGAAGAAGTAAAACACTTCTGCTGTGACTTATCACATAGCAGCTGGACCAGAGGTGTGTGTGGGTTTGGTCTGTGGCACCCAGAGTGAGAGCTGTTACCAGATCAGTTAGCATCATGCATGGCTTACACGGATAAACAGGAAAGCCAGGCTGGTGTTGCTATTCCAAGAGGAATTAGTCACTGCCTCGGATCTCCCTGGCTGCAGGAAGTTCATATGGTTCACAAAAACCTGCTCCAAAGGCACTCAGTGTGTTCTCCCCATTGTGTGCCTGTCTGTGGTCCAGCTGTCCTCCCCTCTGCAGGGATTCCCAGGAGGCCTTGGAAAAACCCAAATTCATGAAAATCTGAGTGTTGGATAATGCTGGAATAACCCATGGTGCCTCTCCCTGTCCAGCCTGTGCTGTGGCAGCATTTTGGTGCCAGCCTGTGGCAGGGAGGCGTTGGGGTGATGGAGCTCTGCCTGTGTTGGCTGAGGGATGAGATAACCTCCCACTCTCTGGAGCTCTGCTTTTCTCCAGAAAGCTGCAGTATTTCTGCTGACATGGGAATTTTTTTTTTCGCTGTGCCCTGAGGATATTTTTTTTATTATGTGAAAATCAAACTGAAAGTGTGAGAAGGAGAATGGAGCCACAATAATTTTCTTTAGCGTGTTCAGAGGCAGCTGAAGCTTCCCTTGATGTTTGGAGCCTGGAAGGCATGGGATCAAGAGCTGCTCCAGGAATCTGCCTGCTCCATGGAAATCACGGCAGGGGAGTAGCAGAGGAAGGGGAGATTGGAGGAATTTCTCCTTTCATGTGCACATTCCTGCTGCAGGGATTTGCCTTTGTCCAAGAGGGCAGGAGAGCAGGACACCTGAAGGAAAAGGCTGTTTATTTCCCAATATTCAGGCAGCTCTGCATTCTCTTGGTACCAGAATTTGTCATTAGATATCTAAAATATTGGGTATTCCCAAGATAAACTTCAGAGGAAGAGGAAACAATAGGTGTTGCCATGTCTGAAGGAGGCTGTGATGTGCCCAGCCTGTCTCCCTCTCCCTGGGGTACCATCAGGTGCTGCTGGCAGTGCCGGGGTGTGCTGGAGATCACCTTCACCTCGCCCAGCTCTGGGCTTGGGCTCTTCTACAGCACAGCCTGGAGGTGGCAGCCTCGGCCGGTGCTTCCCCAGTGACACTGCCATTGCACAGAAATGGGCTTTTGGCAGCCTTGCAACACGGGGCTGGAGTTTAGCAACAACACCCTGAATAGCACCAGCTAAGAGCTGTTCCTTCCTAGGTGGGAAAAAAAAAGTGGGTTTTTCTCCTGTAAAGATGATTTAGCACAACTGAGCTGAAAATCTGGAGCCTGAGCTGTTATTACAGCATTGCTTCCTTGTCACAGAATCCCAGAATAGTTTCTGTTGGACCTTAAAGTTCATCTCATCCCTCCCCCTGTCATTTGCAGGAACACCTTCCACTAGATCAGGCTGCTCCAACCTGGCCTTGGCATTGGCAAATAGTTCTGATGCTCAGTGTAGCAAGTTAGAGGTATTGTATTGCTTTGTTACAGCAAAATTGACTCCAGAATGGTGTTCTAGTGTCTGGGTGAAATACACCCCCAGTGTGATGGATACTGTGTTTTACTGTTAATGCTCTTTTTTCATTAACTAAACTTGTTTGTAGTGTCTGCACATTAAATCAGTTTGTAAACAAGGTGAACAGGGATGACAGCCAGTGTCTTACAAAATGAGCCTGGGGAGGAGGAGTATCTCATTTGACTGATGACAAAGGCTTTGTCATTTAGGATAATGTAGGTCATTGCTCTGGGCCAGAAGCAAAGTGCTTCTGCGTGCCAGCTGGCTTTTATGGGAGCAGGAGGTTTGCAAAGGCAGGGCTTGGTCTCCTGGTGGGTCACAAGGACAGGGAACTCTGCAGGTGCCACCACTGCCTTGGACTCTGCCTGGGTGCCCCCGGGGTGACTGGCAGCACCCGTGGTGTGCAGTGGAATTGTAGGACCATAGAACTGAGTCCCTGAGGTGGGACAAGACCTTCCAGCCCATCGAGTCCAGCCTGTGCCCAATGCCCACCTTGTCCCCAGCCCAGAGCACTCAATGCCACCTCCAGCCCTTCCCTGGACACCTGCAGGGATGGGGACTGCAAACCTCCCTGGGCAGCTCCTGCCAAGGCCTGAGCACCCTTTCCATGGAGAAATTCTTCCTGAAAGCATTGGCCCAGTGGCTGGGTGGTTGGCATGGGGTGGGTGAGCTGTCAGGCCCAAGCTGAATGCTCCCCTGGCCAGATGGCTTTCCCTAGGAGAGCTGCTGGCCTTGCTCTGGGAATGCTTTTGGCAGCTCCATGGCTCTGGCTGGGGCAGGACCTGCTCCCTGCTACCCTGTGCTGGGGCTGGGTGACCTCAGCCCTGCCGGTGTCCCCTCAGTGCCTCTCAGTGCAGTTCAACCTGTCCCTGTTCCTCTGCCGGTGTCGCCTTTCCAGTGACCTTTAAAACAAAGCCTTGGGGTTGGCACAGGGGGTGAGGGATGGCTTTGTCACAGGGAGGGATGAGGCTCCTTCCCCTCGGTGGCCATGGGACCCACGGTGGCCCTGCAGAAGGTGCTGGTGGCTGTGCTGATGGTGCTTTGAGCTCTGTGTGCTCACCGAGACTTTCTGAGCTCAGGATCACAGTCTCCCCCTTACTGCCATCTTTGCTTGTCAACATTTTGGGGTCACATCTGGCTGCTGATGCCTGTGGCCATGGGGTCCTGTCTGCTCTGCTCAGGCTGGGACTGGGAACATCTCTGCACTCTGCTCTGCTCAGCCCTCAGCCCCTGTTATTAATGCACTCTTTGTGTGTTTTCATCAGCAGTTTAGATTGTCTCGCTGTGATAAGCTGCTACAGCAGTTGGAAGTTCTTATCTGTTTCTATTGCTTTCCTTATTTGTTTGTTTTCCTGGAAGAAGGAAAAGCTATTGCACTTTCTCATTTTCTCAGCGTGCTTAGTCACAGCTCCTTAAGGCCAGGCCATTTGTCACAAAAGCTGAGATATTGAGAAAATTCAAATTTCCTGTGTGGTCTCATATGGAAAAACCTTCCATTTTTAGATTGTAGCATATTGAAAATATACTTTCTTATTAAGTGTTTGCCATGTTCTGATCTGGTCTCACCCTCCTACACTCCATTTAGAAATGGATTTCTTCTGATGCCAAAATGTCCCTTTCCCCTCCTTGTGTCCCATAAAAAGTCAAAGGGGTTTGGTGCCTGCAGGTGGAAATGTGGGATGCAGCACCTAGGAGGGAACCAGCAGGTCCTTGATCTTGTTTGCCACACCAGCTCCCGTTTGTGCATGTTGGGTGACAGATCAGGAGGGTGTCCTGCTGTCCCCATGGCATGGCCCTGGGCTGGCTCCACATGGCTCCACGTGCATCCCACCTTGGGAGGAGGTGGGAGCTGCCCCACAGCAAAATCTGTATTTGCTGATTATTCATTTTATAAGTATATAAGTATTCATTTTATAAGTATTAATCGGTATTTTATACAGGTTAATTTTATAAGTAATTATCTGTATAAATAAACCCCACTATTGGGGGTAGTTTGTTGAGTGAGGGACAAAGACAGCTCCATTTTGCTTATCTTTGGGGAAAGGGAGTCAGAGCAGGGTCTTTGCCATGGCTGGACCATTGAGATAGCCCCAGCCTGCCGAGCACACCGTGCAGGTGGAGGATCCCTGGATGCTCCGTGGGTTTGGTGCTGTTTGCAGTGTTTCCAGCAGGGCTGATGCAGTGCCAGCCGCCCGACCTGGCTGGGAGCACGTGGAGCCCCGTGGGCATCTCAGCCACATCCATAATGAATGAGGCGTAATGTGTGGGTGCATTTTAAATTTATCGCAGCCAGGAAGATGGTTCTGCTCAGGAAAGTGATGCAATGGGTGCCCTGGCAAATAAACACTGGGGGAGGAAATGCAGAGCTATTTGCAATGGAAATTGGGTTTGATTCAGTTTCACAGCCCCTCCCCTCATGCTGTTAAAGAAGTTTGACTTTGAAGTGAAGCCGGAGGAGTTGTTATCTGCTCAGAGGCAGAACAAACATTTTGCTGTTATCACCTCTTAGCCCTGTGCTGAGGGAACCTGGCACTCCAGATACCAGCACTGCCACTCTGGGACCGAGCTCTGCTGGGAGTCCAGTGCCCAACATACTGTGAATGGGGGGTTAAAATGTCTGTTTTAATGTCGTGGCTAAAGAGACAGAAATCCCAGTCCTTCCTTTCCCGTGTGTCCCCAGCTGAGATAGAGCCCTTCCAGGATATCTGTGCCTTCAGCAGCAGCTTGGCTTAAACTCACACCCCAGCCCTGCCTTGAGTGACCACTGCAGCTCCCAGGTACCAGGGACTGCTCTTGAGTCACTGTGTACCAGCACAACAAGGAGCTTTGTGCAGTGTTTTGAACACATTTGCTGCTGGATGTGGAGCGTTTTCCCTCTCAGATGGGGTGATGGTTAAGTGGTTTCCTCTTCCCTTCGAAGTGAGTAAACTTCCAAACCACTAAGCTGGTGAGTATTGACTGACTCACCAATGGGATTAGCAGAGATCAAGCACATTATGTCTGGTTTTCTTGGACCTGGGCACGGCTTGCACTGGTGGGACAGTGCTGAGCTGCCGTGTGTGTGCTGAAAGCTGGGCTGCTTGCATGGGGAGTGCAGTTAGGAGAAGGGTTAATCCTCAGAGCCCTGCCTGTGCGTGCCACAGAGCAGCACAAGATGGGCCAAGCCCACCTCTTGAGAGCCCCTGCCAAAGTTTACTGTTCTTCCAGGCCCTTATCAAGGACCAAAGGGCATCTGCAGAGTGTTGGTGCAGCTCACGTTTTCCTGCTGAATCAACCTTGGGAAGTTCACGTTAGAAATCCCCCCTCTCCCCAGGCTTTATCAGGTTTTGAGGGCTGAGTACTGAGCAGAGCCTGCGTGCTCTGTGGAACACTGTGGAACACTCTGCAGGCGGCTGGCAGCTCCTGAGGCTTAATCACCCTTCCCACCTTGTGCCCCAGCAGTGTTCTGACTGCTGTGCCATCCCAGAGCCCTGAGCTCTGCTGTGGGTGGCAAGAGCAGCATCACAGGTTCCCTGCTGTCACAGCTGCCGTGTTTGAAACCCCCCCGAGCAGAGAGCACCAGCAGCCCCCCTGCTTCTCCCCGTTGCCAGGGAATCTGCTCGCCGTGCTGCGCTGGGAAGAGCTGCTGTGCTCTGCTGGTGTGTCTGGGAGCAGCTGGGGAGGGACAGGGACAGGGACAGGTCTGTGTGACCGAGCCCGGGGGCTCTGCCTGGCTGTGGCCACCCTTGGGAGCAGCAGACAGCCCAAAGACATGAGGCTGAGGAGGTGCAGGGTGAGCCAGCTGTGTGTGTTGGGATCCAGGCTGGAGATGGAAATCTTGGGAGCTCACAGCCCTCCCTGCCGTAAGACAGCAGCCCCTGGTTGGGATCACAGCTCCCTCCCTCCCTCCGTGTCCCCCTGTGCAAACACAGACCGTGCCTGAGGCTGTGCAAACACTCCATCATGTTAAATCCATCCCCACCTTGCTGGTCACGCTTAACACAGCAGGTAATTGAGCTTTGGCTCCCTGCATGGGAAGGATGATCCAGGAGTGGACTTGGTGTCCACTGAGGGGTGTGGAGGTGGCGTTGGCCCTCGGGCAGGGGTGGTGCCAATGCTGTCCCCTGTTCCTGTGCTGTGCAGCACTCGGGCCTGTCTTTCCCCCTCTCATTATGGTAAATGAGCAGTCACAGGGCTGCTTGTTGGAGGCTGGACTGACAGGGCAGCTCAGGGCTGTTGTGTGTGTGACACTGCTGGGGGCAGGACCAGCACCCTGGGACACCCTGGGACTCCTGCAGTGCCCTCCCTGTGAGGCTGCTGGAGGGGGACACGACCTAGCAATGTGTCACTGCCGCATGTGACAGCAGGGTATGGACAGGGCCAGGGGACAGGCACAGCCACGAGGAATGGACATCTCAGGGGTGAAATGCTTCACACAGCAGAGGTCCCCTCCATGAGCTGGTGCTTGGGGTGGTGGTGAGACAGAGGGCTGGGATGTGTTTAGCTCCTGCTTCCCTGGTTACCTGCCTTGGTTACCTGCCCTGGTTACCTGCCTTGCCTTCTCCTGCTGTTGCTTAGCCCAGTGCAGGTTAGCTGTCTGGCTGAGGGCCACAGGAGGAATTTGGCATCCAGCACCAGCTCCAAAACCACTGGAAAGGTGTGTTGATTGTTGGAGATGTCCTCTGCTCACTTGCTGATCCTGATCAGGACCTGCAGGGATGTCCACGGCTCTTGTCCTCCTAATGCTGGGGCTTGGCTGGGAAGCAGCTTGTCCTCTTTGCCTCTTCCTCTCGTGGAAAGTTTATCTTTGCCCCCTTTGCTTCCTGTGCTGCACTTCATTTACCTTGTCCCCTCTCTCTTGGCAGGCCTGGTGTCATCACCATGCAGGCACTTTCGGAGGAGGACCGGCGGCTGTGGATGGAGGCGATGGACGGCCGGGAACCGGTGAGCAGGAATTGCCCAAAAAGCAGAGAGAATTGTGGTGAGATCTCAGCAGCCCAGGGCAGGTTGCGCGCCCTGAGCTGGGAGCTGTATCCGTGGGGCAGCTCCTGCCTCCTGCCAAGAGAATCCTTTAATCCCTCGGTTAAATATTTGAGGTAATACTGTATCTCCTGTGCTTGGATCGCTTGGAGGTGCGGTGGAGAGGAGGAGGGTAGGCTTGGCCAGCACAAACATGCTGCTCCGCCGTGCTGAAAGGAAAACATGGCAAAAAGAGCAGTGGAAGAAAATACGCTGTAGGTTTCCAGGGCTTTTGGAGTCCTGTGACTCCTTGGCAGCTCTTTCTGGGTCTGGTAGAGAATTGCACGTTTCGTGTGAGCAGAGGAGTGTGGCCCCCTGTTCCCCATGTTTGCTCCTGCTGTGCCAAAGGCTTCCTCACCTCTGGAAGGGATTCTGGAGGTTTGCAGGAAACTCGTTGTTGTTCGTTTTTATTTTGGAATGCGTTTGCAAACCTTACTGCCAGCTTGAAGAGCCTTGGCTGGTTCTGAGTGGGTCCCTCGGGGTGCTGAGGTCACAGTGTGGTGACTTTCCTGTGGCACTCACAGCACTGCCGAGCAGCCAAGACCAGTTTGTGACCTCCATGTCTGCACATGGCCAGCAGAATTTTGGGATATGAATAGAAGCCATGTGGAGAGGCAGAGCAGCCCTGGCTGTCCTGTGACACCCGTGTGGTTTTGGAATGGGTGTCTGTGCTCTGGGCTCTGGCAGTCAGAGCAGAGTCCATGCAGGGCACAGGGTGTCCCATCCCAGCACAGCACAGCACAGCCTGCTCCTGCTTTGAGCAGATCCTCCCCAAATCCACAGAAAGGTCCTTGTTTGTCAGGAGAAGTGTTCATTGGAGCCAGGTGAGGTGTGGACCCACGAGGCTGTTCTGTGAGCGCTGGAAAGCACATGGTGAACTCGGTCAGATGCTTGCCTTTGGAATGTGCAGTTCGGAGATCGGGAGGAGCTGCCCTGCATTTCAGGGAAAGGATTGCAGGGTGGATTACAGCCAGGTCCCAGCCTGGAATCCTAGATCCATCAGGTAATTCAGGTAGGACAGGAGCTCAGGAGGTTTCTGGTTGCTCGGGGTGTTACTGGTTGGGAGTTGAGAGCATCTGAGGGAGGAGAGGGCACAGCCTGCCTGGGCTCCAGCCCAGCTGCTTCCCTGGCCTCCTGACCCCAAGGCTGAACCTCCTGCTTTCAACTTACACCTGCCCAGAGAAGCTGGGCAGAGAAGCACAGAGAAGTGGAAGATGTCCTTGCTTGTGGCAGGGGGTGGGACTGGATGAGCTTCCAACCTAAACCATCCCATGATTCCCTAGTTCTGCAACATCCTTTGCTCCCTTTTTGTATCACTTGAAAAGGGGCCCTTGTTGGGGAGAACCAACACATCTGCCCTTGGCTCTTGACCCCTGGGGCAGCTGTAGTGGGAGAACCCTGTCCAGCTCCAGGTGCCAGCTGTCTTGATCCTCCTAAACAAACCCCTGCCTTGATTCTGGTGACACCTGGAGACGGGATAACATTTTCCATTTCTCCAGAACCAAAATGTGCATTGTTGCTCCTGATCTGAGTGGAGTTTTGTGCTCCTGCAGCCTGCTCACCTGCTTGCCACTGCACACTTGTGCTGGGAGCTGCTGTGGGATGGCAAACGCAGTGAGCTGCGATGGGAGCTGCAGGGATGTGAGCACTCCTGGTGATGTTGACCTGCTGATGTTGCCAGGGTGCAGCACAACAGCACAGCCAGTCTGCAGAGCTGCAGACAGAGATTTTGGGTGCTTGCAAAGGACTGAGCATGTGAAAGGTGCTGTGGAGCAACCAGGACAGGACTGGATTATCCTGTTCCCAAATCTGGGTCAATGAGAGCTCCTTCAAAACCACACAGGTCTTGGTGCCACCTGTACACTGCTGTTGTCCCCTATCGTGCCCATCAGCTGAGGTGAGGGCAGCTGGCTCCTCCAGCACATCAGGGTTGTGGCTGTGCATTAATGCAATACCTTGTGGCACTTAATTGCTAATGGCTCACACTGCCCTTCAGGTGTGCAGTGAGGGTGATGGGAATGCAGCCTGCATGGAAATGGATCCAAGAGGCACTTTGCTGCTGAAGGTGCTGTGTGTTGACAGATGAGGCAGCTCCTTATCCTCAGTTATCCTCCATCCATCAGAAATGGAGCTGTGGGCTGTTCTGTTTGGGTTCTTATCTTGCAACACCAGGGTGCAGCGTGTTACCTTCTCATTACATTCTCCACTGGGATTTCCTTGAGCAAGAGATGAGGATTTAACCTTTGCACTCCTGGAAATATCCTGTGCTTTGCCTGTATTTCTGTAACCAAAGAACCCTACTGGAAAGAATGTCTGGTTTTATTCTGATTTGACTGTGGAGTGTGGGGAAGGATTGGCACGGTGGGAACAGCAATTCCATGTGCAGATTCAGGCTGTGGAGAGATTAGTGCGGACTGGAGCTTGTTTCTTAATTATAATGAAGAAAGTAAACCCAAATGTCAAATTACATCTTAGTGAGATTTAAACATAGAATGTGGCTGCTTTAGCCAAGACATTTGTCACAACTTGAGAAGATTTACGCTGTGTCTCACAGTCAGAGCAGCTCCAGACAGCTCTCATCACGCCGTTAACTCTTACCACTTGTAATTCATTTGGATAAAGCCCCCGTGTTGACTTTGGGTTTTCTTCCATGTTACAGAGGCTGGAAACAGGAGAAACTGCTAACTCTGACGGAGCAGTGGTGTTTGGTTTTGTTAAGATACTCAGGATCAGTTTCTTTTGGATTTTCTCCTCTGCTGGTGCAGTTTGCAAATGTATATGGTGGAAGCCAGAGTGGTTCTGAAGCTTGCTTGGAACCTGAATCAGGAATAAAAGCTGTGTTGGCTGATGGGTTTAGCAGAGGCACAAATTAGGCTGTGCCTTGTGGCAAAGAACAAGGTAAGCATTTAGGTGAGATTGTGGTGAGTGAATGTGGAGGAGGAGGAGGAGGAGGCTCAGGGACCTTGTGGCTCTGCACAGCTCCTGACTGAGGGTGCAGCCAGGAGATATCAGGCTCTGATCCCAGGGAACAGGGACAGGAGGAGAGGGAACAGCCTCAGGCTGGGCCAGGGGAGGCTCAGCTTGGCCAGCAGCAGGAATTTCCCCATGGAAAGGGTGCTCAGGCCTTGGCAGGAGCTGCCCAGGGAGGTTTGCAGTCCCCATGCCTGGACATGTCCAAGGAATTCCTGGAGGTGGCACTGAGTGCTCTGGGCTGGGGACAAGGTGGGGATCAGGCACAGGCTGGACTCGAAGGTCTGTCTGGAAGGTCTTGTCCCACCTCAGAGGTGCAGGATGTGGTGGCAGCCCTGCTCCCCACTAGATGGCAGCTGAGACCTGTCACTCACCTGTGTCCTCGGGGTGGCACAGCACCCCACACCCCGGGCTCGGCAGGGTCCCTGCGGCTGCCCCACCCCTGCTCTGGGGCTCTGGGGGAGCCGTGTGACCCCCAAACCTGCACCCACTGCTGGTGCTGCTCAGAGTGGGGACAGCACTTGCTTCCCAGCTGTGTCCCCAAACCCAGCACACCCCAAATCAGAGCCACTTCCCTCCTCTGTTCCTCTGTCCCCCTCTCCTGCGGTGTGTACCCTCAGGGTCCCCATGCTGGGTACCACAGCCCTCCAGCTGTTCCAGCTGTGCTCCAAGGCTGCCAGCTGTGGGTGGGATGGTGCCTCTGGATCTCCCTGTGCCATGGTCCTGTCCCAGCCCTGCTCCTGCTGGGACAGCTGCTCAGTGGTCCTGCAGCTCCTTCAGCCCTGCTGCTCCGGAGGTGTCACTGGTGTTGGTGTGACAACACCAGGGCCAGCAGAGCCCAGCCCCACATTCCTGCCCAGCACACTGCGCTCCTCCTCGGAGATTGCTTCTGGGAATTCTTTCTGAAATTGTTTTTCATTTTCCTTGTCTAATTATACAAAATGGTGAGAGATTTATTTCCCAGTGGAAGCGTTGTCTTTTGAACTCACTCCAGCGCTTTCAACCTCGGCATTCCTGTTATTTTGGCTCATTCAGAAAATAAATTCACTTGAAGGACTTCAGTCCCAGTGTGGCTGCAGGGAGATGGACAGACACCCACTGCACCCCTTCCAACCCCCTCAGACTGGGACTCACTGGAGCTGCAGATCTGCTTCATCATTTGAATTCACTCCATCTCAGTTGTCAGAGATGGTAGAAAAATCCTCACCCAGAGCATCTTTGAGTGCAGACAGTGTCTGTGGCCTGAGTTCTCTGCCTGGTGAGCTCGTGGGCGAGTGCTGGAGTGATCACTGTGTTCTCTGCTCTGCTCTCCCCAGGGTCTGCTCCGTGTCTGTCTCTTCGGTGTCTTTCCTCACAGCCTTTTTCATGCTGAGCTTTGATTGTGCTCTCAGTCCCACAGACGTGTTTTTGTCAGCTTTCTGGAAAAGATGTTTTTTTGTGTATTCTGTCTTGCAGGTTTTCGTGGCCTTCATCCTGCCTGGGTTTGTTTGCTTATAGCAGATTTTTTTGTTGTTCTCTATGACCTGAGTCATTCCTGTCGTTTCTTCTCCATCTCCCTGTCTCTCTCTTTAGTGAACAGAACATTTTTTCCCCACTCTGCCCACTCTTAATGTCTAAATTTCTATTGTTTGCTGCTTCTCTTTGCCACTAATCTGTTCTCCAACCCAGACAACCCAGTGAACTTTCCCTGAACTGGAGCTCAGTCTCTCCATGCTCTGGGAGCATCCATGCCACCTCCCAGTGTGGGGAGCTGTGGTGATGGAGAGAGTCCCACTGGGTCCCAGCCTGGCCCAGGGGAGCTCCTGCTTGGCTTTTTGTGCCTCCCACAGTTCAAGATTATTGCCCCAAAAAATTCTTTGTCCTCTTTGGGGACAAGGTGGTAGCAGAGGATCCTCAGAGAATCATTCCATGTCATGTTCCGTGGTAGTTCTCATATCACGTGCTCTTCCCACTGCTCCCTGCTCCTCCCTCCTCTGTTTGGTAACCCATTTAAGCCTGTAATAGCAGGAACTTTACAGGAGTTTGTAAGCTTTTATTTTGCTTCTAAAGCACTTAAGCCAGTGAGGTCTTAAGCCTTGACTTCAGGCTTTTATTTCTGGTTCCAGCAACTGCTGCTCCAGTGGCTGACGGCTCTCCCAGCTGCAGTCACTGTGGCTGCTGAGGTTAAGAAGCTGGTTGACAGAAAAATGCTTAAAGAAGCATTATAGATAATTTTTAAAAGAGAAAAGAGCCCTCTGGATTGCTTTTACACACCTAAAATGCTGTCCCACCCAGTTTTGGCAAGTTTGTGACCTCTTGTTCCAGCTGTGCTGTTGGGGACGTCCAGGAGCAGAGCAGTGGCTCCTGTCTCTGGTGTGAATGCCTCATTGTCTCTGTCATGCATTCCTTGCTCTTCCTCGGGGCCTGTGCTGCAGGAATTGGCTACAACAGCTTGGCTTTGCCTGGACACTGGGGTGGCTGGTCCCAGGACACCAGCTGGGCTTTGCTCTCCCTTTGGGACATGTTGCACAGTGGGGAGCTGGTGGCAGCCACTGCCCTGCTCCTGTGCTGTGTCACTGCTGATAACCCCGAGGGGAGCTCAGGGGGTGTGAGTGTGAGTCCTGACCCACAGCACGTGGCACAGCACATGTCCCCTGTGTGGGACACCCCAGCTCTGCTCCTGGGGTTTGGGTTCAGGCTGGAGGTGGTGCTGAGAGCTGGGCTGGCTCTGCAGAGCGCCTGGGGAGCAGGGATGATCGAGGCTGGATTGCAGCACAGATGTGGAACAGGATGGAGCAGCTGCGTGTGGCAACTTGTCAGTGAGCCTGGGCCTGGAGAGGTGAGCCAGCCCCAGGGGAGGGTGCAGGGTGCTTTCACCAGTGATTGCACTGCTTGCCTTGGTGGGAACTTGCTGTCCACCCCCCAGCCTCTGCAGGGAGGCACAGAGCCTCAGACAGCTCTTCCTGCTCTTCATCACCTCTGCTCCGAGTTATTTGATCAGGCAATTCAACAAACATGTAGAAATTCAGGGAATAGCTCCGTGTTGGGAGAACAAATTTCCCTGCCAATTTAAATAGACTATTAGAGTATTGTTTCCTACTTTAAATTAAAAATTAAAGTAAATGGTTCACGCTACAATGACTCGCAAAACCAGCCTCTTCCATTATTTCCTCCTTTATTGGATGTTACATTTGGTTTTAAGCAGTGATTTACTGTCCTGCTGCAGCCCCACCACCATCCCTCACCCAGGGGTTTTCCTTCTCCCAGCTGCAGCCCCAGAAGGAGGTCTTTGGACACTGTTGTTTGAATAGTTTTATTTCTGTATTCACCCTTGGTTTGTCATTCCTGGCAGATCCCTGTTGGGCTCTGGCAGGATCAGGATTGGGCTCTCTTGTTTTAATGATTTTATTTCTGTATTCACCCTCAGATTGTCATTCCTGTGTGGAGCTGGGCTCTATCAGGATCAGGATCAGGATGAGGATTGGGATCAGGAGCAGGCAGGCTGCAGGCTCAGGCCATGGCAAGGTGCAGGTGGATGTGTCCTACTCTGTCTCTCAACCAGTGTTTGTTGGATGCTGGGAATGGTGCTGCTGGGTGCTGGCAGCTCCTGGAGTGGGGTGCAGGCAGGGCTGAGGGTTTCCAGGGAGGTTAGGAGTGCTGTGGAATTTCAGGTCCTGTCTGGAAAGGGACAAACATGCTGCTGGACTTCTGGAGAGTCCCTCTCCAGAACCTTTGAATCTCCATCAGACTGGCTCCCAGCTCCAGGGAAGAGCCTTGTGCTGCATCCCAGGACTGGTCTGGGAAACCTCTGCAGCCACCCTGGGCTTGCAGAAGTGCCTTTGGGACAGGAGGGATGGGATTGTGTCTCCTTCCTGCTGCCTTCCCCAGAGCCTCAGGTTCTGTGCTGCCCTACACAATATTTGCACAGTATTTTTGCCCCACACCTGGCCCCAGGTGTGTAAATGGGGATGAAAGTGGTGTCACCCCAGGGATGTCACTGAAACCAGCAGGCAGTGGTGGCTGAGCCAGTCCTGGCACTAAGTGCTGTTCAGAACACCCGGGCAGCTCAAACCTCTCTCACGGAGGAGGAGCGCCAGGCATGGCTGTGTTACAGTTATTTTAAAAATAAAGATGACACTGTCATTTAAAATTAGGCTGGTTTTGATGTGCTGAGAGCCCGTGTTCGTCAGCAGACGTTGGGAGGAGGAAGGGCGTGTGTGCTGCCTGGGGCTGGCCGGGCTCCAGGCAGAGCTGCCGCGGGAGGATGTGCAAGTTGTTGCTCAAGCATCCTAGAAAACTTGGGGGAAGCTGAGACCAGGAGAAGTTTTCACTTTTAATCAGTTCTTTGGGTGATCCCAACGTGTCTGCTTCGCTGGACTCGCTTAAAAACGCCGCTCTGGGAGACTTGAAGTGCTTTAGTTATTCCAAAAATGTATTTTGTTGCGGCAGTTGACCTTTAGCTGTGTTATTCCGAGGCTGCCGCTATCCGCCACGCTCTGCTCCCCTCCATCCCACACAACCCCCAGAGTGGCTGCTGCTGGATTCCCTTTCCAGAGTGAGCCATGGGAAGCTGACAGTTTGACCCAGGTAGTTTTTTCCCTTGGTCTGACCCAGGTGATTGTTTCCTTGGGTGACAAACAGGGTTATATAACTGCGCTGAGCTAAGCAGCCCAGCTGGCTGGCAGGGAGCCCGGCCAGCCTCGGCTCCAGAGGCCCTTGGGAATGCCTGCACTTGTAATAAAATGTGGGCTTGTTTTTAATTAGAACCATCCTTTAGTTCAGCTCTGAGAGAGAGAAGAGCAAGACCCATGTAGAGGATTGGAGCCCCCAGATGCTTCATTTTGGATAGATTTGTTTTTTTTCCCCTGTCTTTTAATCAGGCCCAGGGTAGAAGTTTGAAGCTGAAATTTATTTTGGAAGGAAGGAGGAGGGGAGAGAAAGGGGGACACGAGGTGGGAGATGACTCTGGCTGTGATGAACAGTAGGTTGGGAGGAAAGGAAGGAAGGAAGGAAGGAAGGAGCTGCCAGGGTCCCTGGCCACCCTCTTCCAAGTGAACAGCTTCGTCTGCATGACATAAACCAGCATTTCACAGTGGGTTTCTGCTGCCCTGCCAAGTTCTCCACTTGGGAAGTAAGGCATATTTTTCCCTCCCCTCCTGCTGCAGAGAGGTTTGCAGGGGTGTGGGCTGGGAGAGATCATAGTCCTATCTATATCCTTCTGGCTCTCAGAGCAAGGAAGGTTATTTCTAACCACAACACAGTGTAGTCTAGCTCTGAAAAATCCTGCTTGTAGTACGAAAACCTGGCTCTCGGACAAAAATAGAACAGGGTTGATAAGGCAGAGCCAGAAACAAGGGCTGATTTCATCAAGGTTGCCAGGTGTCCTGCTTTTAGCAAGGAAATAGGCTTTTTGTACATGAGCTTTGCTGGGATCCTGCTCCAGGGCTGTGTCCCAAAGGAGCTCAGAGGGCTGCTCCAGAGGGTGCACATAACTGTGCCCTCTCACTCTTCTCTTCTTCCTTCTTTCCACTTTTCCTCTGTCCCCTTCCCTGTTGCTGTGAGGACAGAGTTCAGGGTGTCCCTCCTATGCCATCTCTGAGAGATCCCTGGCTGTTGGAGCTCCAGCCCTGCTCTGGGCATCCCTGTGCCCATGGAGGACCCTGCAGAACACCATCAGGACTGTGGTGACCATCGGGTACATCCCTCGTGTCCAAGTGAGGAAAACATTGAGAGAAAAGATTTGTTCCTTGTGTTGCAGGGCAGTGAGGTGTGAAGGGCTGTGAGGGATTCCCAGCTCTCCTGCTGCTGGCAGGGTCTCTGTGGGCTCTGGGGTGCTGCAGACACCCAGCAGCAGCTGAGGCAGCCTGAGTGGTTGGACTCCAGCTGGAACGCTGGTCTGCAGCCCATTTTCCCTTAAAAAAGGGTTGCAAAACGCCCATGTGGAATGTCTGTGCTCCTCCTGCCCATGTGTTCCCAGACTGTCCCACTATGGCTGGGGAGCCACTTGGGCTACCAGTTCTGAGGGAATATCATATCTATTTATACCCTTTGGGCCTGTGCATCTTTTGAGCTGAAAGTTAAAAGACTCGTTCCTGGCTGTTTTGAGGATTTCTGAATATGAATCACGAGGAAATTGCATAACACTGCAGCATTTCCTCCCATTGCTCTGGACCTTGCAAACACCACTCTCCCCCAGGGAGAGCAGGGAATTCTGGCAGGATTGGCCCATTCTGACAGTCCAAATGGAAAGTCTGGCTTGAAGGGAAGGACCCAGCACCAGTGAAAGGAACGTGAGGTGGAATCTTCCACTCCGAGGCATGGAGTTGGAATCCTTCTCAGATGGAGATGTCCCTCTCTACAAACTGGGGTTTGCTGCCCTCTGGGTCTCCAAGGCTTTCCTTAAACCTTTTTCCCTCTGAGCAGCTGGACAATCCTGTCCTCTAGGTTTTAGCCATTGGGCAGAATTTCATGCCGATGTCGGATTTTGAAGGATTTTGGAAACTGTGCTAAACCCTCCAAGGGATGCAGCTTAGGTTGGGCCATTTTGGATTTTAAGCTTTAAAGGAAAACCTGCTTTTTGTCTGAAACGTGTGTTCAGAGAAAGTTTGTGACACATGAACAAGTGCCATAGAAAAGCACAGTCCATGTCTTGTGGAGGTTAATGAACACCATGGGCAATAGTGCGACCCCTGAAATGAGGAAATAAAAATGAAATTACTCAACATCTTTTTGTAGTTCCCCTACCAACCCCCAGCTACTTCCTTTTTCCTTTTCCCTCCATCCAGTGTCATCCTAAACCACTCACATGCCCATTTGCTCTTTGCACATTGTGTGTGCAGTTTATTTAGGATCAGGCTGGAAAACTGATGGCTTGAATTCTTCTTGATTTATCTGTGCACAAGCAGAAAGTGGCATAAAATGATGAATAGTGTCTGTAGGACTGTTTTAGGCTCTGCATGGTGGCTGTTGGTGGCTGTAGGAGTATTTTAAGCTCCAGATGGTGTCTTTGAGAGGATTTCTGGTTAGGAAGATCCACAGGTGATGTTTGCATGATCCCCAGCTGGGGTGTCAGGGTGACACTTGGCTGTGCTCTGGGGGGTGTCAGTGACCCCCTGCTCATCCCTCTGCTGTCCCAGGGCTCCAGGGGAGCAGGGATTTGCCTCCTGGGCTCTGTGTTCCTCTACCACACCCTCGAACATCACAGACCTCTTAATCATCCCTATGAAACCATTTCCTCTGCAAAACACAGCATATGTTTGGTGAAATGTCTCACCAAAGGAAATAACTGGTTCTTTGATGAATTATCTTAAATATCAAGATCATAATTGAGCATAGTGCAAGTGTCAAAGTAGTCATGAGTTGTAACTGCTCTTATAAAATTTATCTTTCTGGATTACTTACAGATGCATCTTGGAATTTTTCAATAATAGCTCGTAAAGGCCTTCTTTAAGCTTCCAAACAGCAATTATCCTGCAGGAATGAGGCAGCACTAGCTTCTGCTAAAAAAAAAGATACAATCTGGTTTTGTTTGGGATATTTGACCATCTACAGTAGGAATTTACAGAACTAAATAAAAGACATCAAAGTCTGTAAATTTTGTACTATGTTAATATATATTTTTTCTGTACACATCACTTCTGCAACTGCCTGGTAAGGATATTTTGGCTCTGGAGATAGAATCAAGTGGGAATAATTAGTGAGAGCGAGATGTTGAAGCATGGCAGTGCTGCAGGGCAGGGATTTGTCTCCACGTTAGTCACTATCCCAATTTGGGGAGTTTTATAACCCAGCCTGTTCCCACACGTGTCCGTGGGCCACAGGCCCTTCACCTCCCAGCAATGTTTCTTCTCTCACATTTCCCACCCTTTGTCAGTGACTAATACTGGAAAGTGAAAGAAGCTTTTTATTTCATGAGAATCTTTCTGGGTTTAGAGCTGTTTTCTCCAGAGCGTGTTAACAACAGGAAAAACAGCGTGTGGGCATAAAAATACACTCATTTAATGGTGTTTTATTGTCTGGCTTGGTGCTGGGCGCTGTGTGTGTCTGCAGAGCTCCTGCCCAGGCCCTGGCCTCAGAGCTCCCTGAGCTGTGTGTTGGATGCTGTCACCCTGGAGGTGACACTGCTGTCCCTTGGTGACACCTGGCACAGGTGTCAGAGCTCTGTCCCTCAGCTGTGTCTGTGGCACAGCCAGCCTGGGCAGGGCAGTGGTGCAGAGATGTGAGAGGGTGAGGATGGGGGGAAATCAAATCCAGCACTTGGCAGTGGTGTGGAAGAGGAGTCAGAAGAGCTTTTCCAAGGCCAGCTCTCTCCTTTCCCAGCCCATCTCTGCCAGGATAGAGGTGCCACAGCCCCAGGCTCAGTGCTGTGTGTGGTGTAGGGAATAGCAAGAACCTCTTTAAAATTCTGCAGCCCTTCAGAGGGGGAGGCTGCTCCATGAACTGACTCACTTGTATGTGAGGCTGAATCTTCAGATGCATCCTTCTGCTTTAAGCCCTGCTTGTTATCAGAGCTGTTTTGGAAAGGGTGGAATGTTGACATCCCTAGAGCCAGGCTGGGCAGCAGTGACCTTTGCCAAGCCAGGAGCACGAGGGGTTTGCCAGCAGAGCAGGGGTGACCCTTGGGTCACTGGAGGAGCCTCACTTTTGGACCTCTTACACAGCAGCCCTTTCCTCAAGCTTGGAAACTTTCTCTTATCCTGAAAAATCTCTCTCCAAAAGATTTGAGGCAGTAGAGGAAAAATACTTCTTGCTAAAGGAAGGGTTATTACAGACTTGGGGCTTGGTTAAACCCCTGCTGCTGTAGAGTGGTGTTAGTGGATTAGCAGAGACAATGAATGAAAGGCTTGTCCTCGATAAGATGGGTGTAGGGTGACAGTGTCTGTGTTTTATGGCTGCTGTTGACCTCTGCGTGAAACTTCCTTCTCATGGGGTGCACACTTTGCACTTAATGGCAAAAGCATATTGTGTTTCCTTGTGTGCCCTTTTCCCTTGTTTGAGAGCAGTCTGGTGATTAACAGCCTCTGCTGTTTCATGGATCCAAACCAGAGAGCAAATGTGCAGGCAGAGGATCTCCCTGGAGCTGCTGTGCACCAGAGTCAGCATGCTTTGGGTTGGAGGAACCTTAAAAATCCTCTCATTCCACCCCTGCCATGGACAGGGACATCTCCCACTATCCCAGGCTGCTCCAAGCCAGATCCTTCCCTGCATTTAGTGTTAGCTGTGTGTGTGGGGTGAGCCAGGGCATGAAATCTGTGAGTGATCCCAAGGAAGAGCCATGCTGGAGACTGGAGTAACTCATGGTACTCCAAGCCTTTGAGTAACAGACTGAGTCCCTGGTCCCTTCAGTGAGGGACTGAATTTGGAGAGAAAAGCTTCCTTAGGGAAGGCTGGCTCCATGGCAGGGCTGCAGGGCAGCACTGCTCTCGGGGAGCCCACGGGTGTTTGCCTTCCCTCTTCCCACTTATTTTGTTTTCCTGATAGGAACACTGTTCCTAGAGGAAAACTCACTTGCTGAGTGCAGCTGGTTTTGCTGCTGAATCATCCCCCGCTTGCCAGATGTGGCTGATGGATTTGCTCCCACAAACTATCATCTCTGCTTGGTCTTGTGTTGCATAGCCAGGTGTCCTGGGAGAGGGAAGGTGCTCCTTGGGAAGCATTGCTGAGGGATCAGTCCCTGCCCAGACCCCAGTTTTGAGCTGCTCCACTCGATCTGTGCTTCCCCAAGGGTGTCCTGGGTGGTGGAGCTGATCCAAGGTGTCCTGCTGTGCTCCGGCTGCTGCCCAAACAGGAGAGCTCAGGAATGGCCTGTGTTTGGGTGACCTCCAGGGAAAGAATCTGTTTATGTGCCCTGCTGGTCCATGCCCTGTGGCACACAGCCTCCTGGGGTGTTTTGGGCTCTGGGTGTTGTTGGGGCACCTCGGGTGAGCAGCACAGTGAGCTCTGCTGTGCTGGCAGTGTCCAGCCCTGGCTGCTGCTGCCTCTGATCTGCTGAGGACATCCCACCTTCCCAGCTCATCCTGCTGCTGGAGCTGCTGGGGACATCCCACAGACTCTCCATGCTCCCTGCTAATGTCAGGGGTTGGGATCCTGCGAGGGAGAGCCCTGCCTGCAGCCCAGAGCTCTGCTGTGGTGTTGCTGCCTGAGTGTTGCTATCAACATGGCCTTTGGAAGGTTGCCTTGCCCGCTGGCTATTTCGGGAGGCAGCATGTGATGCAGGCAGCTCCCTGCCCCCTTTGCAGAGGGGCTGCCAGCCTGTTTGCTCCCAGCCTGTTGTCCTGGTCAGTGGGTGATGCCCACTCGATGATGCTGGAGCACTGGGATGTGTCTGTGTGTTCCTCGTGGGACTCTGAGCACTGAAGGATTATTTTAAACCATTTTACTCTGTTGAGCTGGAGAAATACAACCTGTCTGAGGGCTGAGTGTCTTACAGCGGCTGTGGGCATTATCCTGGGCTTTTAAACTGCCCTTACATCATGATTAAAACCTTCTGCCAGTGTTTTTCCTTTTTATTGTATCCACTGCAACATCCCTTTCATCTCCAGCAGCCAAGTGGTGATTGGGGTGGGAGGAGGAGCAGCAGTATCTGAAGGCTGGAGAGGCTTGGGCTGGAGTCACAGTGGCTCTGCTGTGAGCAATGCTGGATGCATTCATTGCCTCATCCTGCTGCACTTCTCTCTAAATTAATGACATTTCTTTTCCTCTCCTGTCTTTGCCTGACTCGTTTGCTCAGGCTGGACCTGAGGAGGATGTTCTCTGCTCTGTGATGAGTGGCACCAACCAGAGGTTACTGTAATGCCCATGAGGGAATATGTAATGCCTGCTTTGCCCTGAGTTTATATCCTTCACGTGTGTCATTCAGGGGAGGAATCATAGAATCATGGCATAGTTTGGAAGAGACCTTTAAAGGTCTAATCACACCTAAATTTTGTTTAGAAACCCCTGTAATTTCTGGCTTTACCTGGTCCATCCCACTTGCATTCTTTCATTTCAAGAGCTGTCCTAGTCAGTATTTTGACACAGCTCCAGAGCTGGAGCAGCCCAGTGTTTGGGTGCAGGAGGTCATGGTGTGTTTGGGGACCTTAGGGAGGTCCTGGCAGCAGATGCCACTGGGGTGACACCAGCTGTGCCAGCAGTCCCAGCCCAGCTGGAGTCAAGGTCTTCATAAGACTTTCTCCTTGTGTCTTCCAGGTGTACAACTCGAACAAGGACAACCAGAGCGAAGGCAGTGAGTATTTCTTCTCAAACCTGACCCTGAGAGGTGGCTGAGCTGTGGGAGGGTCAGCAGGTGACACTGGGCAGTGTCACCGGGGCTGGGGGGTGACAGGGCTCAGTGTGGGGACCCCAGGGTGGCCTCAGGAGAGCTGAGTGTGGCACCCAGCAGGGACCAGGGGCAGAAAGCTGCTGGTGAGACCTGGGGCCATGGAGAGCAGAGCCAGGCAGCTCCCCCAACTCAGGGTGTGTCCCCTCCTGCCCCACACCGTGTCCCCACCCCAGTGGCACTGCAGGGGTCTGGTGGCCTCCAGACTTGCTCCTGAAGCTCAGGGTTCAGGTGGCACCTGGGATCAACCAGCTCTGCTTTCTGAGCCAGAATGTGCAGGCTGAATGTGTCTTTCCAAAGGGGAGTTGGAGCAGAAATGCAGGAGTAAGGAGGTTCCACCTTGTCAGGATTGTCAATAAGAGCCCTTAAAAATAAAAAAAAAAAGCTGTTTTTATTGTAGTTCAGGCAATCAAAGCCTTGAGTCAAGAAAGCACTTGTTTTTCTTCCTAGAGGAGCAGTTGCATGTGGTCCTGCCTCTTATGCCCTGTGTTTAAAAACCCTTAATTGAGCCATTTCCCAGTAGGTTGGATTTGCCATAATTGCAATGCTCCAGCCCCTTATCCCTTCCCTCCTTCTCTCAAAGCCTCTGGTCAGGCAGGGCCCAGCCTGGGCTGACAGTCAGTACTTGGTTCATTTTGGTGTTGCCTCAGACACATTTTCATCTGGAGCCAAAGCGTTTAGCTCTCAGTAATTGGTATAATTTGCAGCTAATGTTCCTCACACCCATTTCAGCCCTTGCACAAAGCAGCCTTTTCCCCTTCTCTGCTCTCTCCTCTGTGGTTTCTCCTTCCCTTTGGTCCTCCCTGGCATCAGCTGCACATCCATCTTTTCCTGAGTTTATTCCTCCTGGCTCTGTGCCTCCCAGGGGATCCTGGCAGAGCTCTGGGAAGGGCAGCATGGCCAATGCCCCTGGGGTAGGAGCTCTGCTAGAACAGCTCCTCTTGTCTCTGTTTTCCAGAGGGGCAAAAGGAGTTTTTTTGGAGCAGAGACAGGAGTGGCTCAGCTCTGTCCTGCCCAGCTGTGAGCTGTCACCTCTCCATGTTCCCTGCACACAGTGAATTCTGTACCTGCTGCTTTGGCTCAACAGACCATTTTGATGGTCTGTCTTAAAAATGAGAATGGTCCTCCTTGTCTGCTCCTTGTGGGTCCTTCCTGGCTCTGGGAGCAGGCTGGGACCCCTGAAGGTGCTTCTGAACCCTCTGCTTGGGCTGGGCTGCCCCTGCTGTGCTCAGAGCTCTGACTGC
Organism: Lichenostomus cassidix; assembly: GCF_008360975.1. Classification (NCBI taxonomy): domain Eukaryota; kingdom Metazoa; phylum Chordata; class Aves; order Passeriformes; family Meliphagidae; genus Lichenostomus; species Lichenostomus cassidix. Next base: position 17,770,448 of record NC_139494.1, read on the forward strand.
TCCAGGCTCATTAAATCCCTGGTTTACAGCTCTGCCTGCCTCACCAGCCACTCCAAAATTGATTCAGCAATTGGCTTTCTGCCAGCAGCCCTTGATACAGGAGCTTCCTATAAGGGTTTAAAATGAGTGATGATTGAGTGGATCCGGATGCAATTCCTGACCCTGGGATCCTCTATACCTCTGCTTCCTGCCTGCACTTGTGGGAGGCTGGAAGTGCCTCGCAGAGCTGTGGTGGCACTTTTGGGACACTAATTTTGCAGAGCTTTTGGGTTTTCAGTCCTGCTGTGAGGCCAGATGGCTGTGGGCCTGTGGGTGATTTATCTTGATCTGCTGCAGAGGGGGAGGAAGCCGAGCAGAGGGGCTGAGTGGTGTCACTGAGCCGTGAGAGCCAGGGGAATTGAGATGCTCTACTTTGCTAACCAGAAGGACTTGCCCTGCTCTGTGGAAACAAATCCTCCAGGCCATTTGTGCTTATTGCATGGAGCAGCACAGAATTTCTCCTTTCCCTTCCCTCCCCACCATTTCCCTCTCCGTTTTCCTCACCCACTTGGTTCCCCCTCAGTTCAGGAACCCATCAAAAGTTGTCTTTATTTTCACAAGCTCTTTACAGACCTTGAGCCTCTTGGCTGCCCAGTCTGCTGTGCCCTTGGCTGGGTGACCTGGCCCTCCCCAGCAATCTCAGTCATGGAATCACAGAATATTTTGGTTGGAAGGACTTTAAAGTTCCTCTCTTTCCCTCTCTGCCATGTCAGCAACACCTTCCACCATTCCAGGTTGCTCCAAGCCCTGTCCAACCTGGCCTTGGACACTGCCAGGGATCCAGGGGCAGCCAGAACTTCTCTGTGTCAGGGCTCCCTACCCTCACTGTAAAAATCTTCTTCCATTTATCAAACCTAAGTTCACCCTCAATCTTCCTTTACCAATCTTGGCAGCTCACTGGTAGGTAGAGCCCTGAAAACTCATTTCAGGTAAGACTTGAAAGCCCATTCCTCTGGTCTCTGCTTCATGATTTCCCCCCTCCTCTGTGGCTGTTTTTTCCAAAATGTCTTTGAAAGAATTCAACCCAGTGATGGTTGCATGGCACAGAAAGGTGTGGTGGGGAGGCAGAGGAGCTGCTGTGCCCTTGCACTGCCCTGACACACAGCTGGAGTCAGCCAGGCTGGCAGAGCTGATTGAGCCCTCCTGCCCCTTCCCCATGCTCTGATATGTCACATCAGCGTAAAGGAAAGGAATTAATGGATTAAATAGAAATAATCTGCCAGGCAAAAATAGAACGGGATGAGATCAATTCAGTAGCACTTGGAGTGTGATGCTGCTTGAAGGTCAGATGAGTGTGGGGTGTGTGTGGGCAGCAGCTGCTGTACAGGTGATGTGTGTCACCTTTGCTGATGTCAGGTGTTTCTGGGGTGGATTACAGCCTGGGCAGTGCATCTGTTTGGGCATTGGAATGCTGCTGCTGGAGGAAGAGCCTGTGACATGTGTGGTGACATGGAGCTGAGCCTCACACGCTTCCCTGAGGAAGGAGAGCCTCAAGGGAGGCTCTTTCCCTTGTCCTCAGGCAGGCAGGGACAGTTTGGGTTGGGAGTTAGAGGAGATTTCTTACCTGAAAGGGCTGTCCAGCTGCCCAGGGCAGGGCTGGGGTCCCCATCCCTGGAGGGGTTTTACAGATGTGGCTCTTGGGGACATGGGTTAGTGGTGGTCTTGGCAGTGCTGGGGGGGTTGGTTGGATTTGATGACCTTAGGGGGCTTTTCAAACCCAGATAATTCCATGGCTCTGTGATCTGGACAGCAGTAGATGCAGATCTGCCTTTGATCCAGAGCATTGCTGAACCAAAGCATTTGGTAAATGACTGAGATAAAGAGCAGATGCTCTGAGAGAGGCAAAATCAAGCTTTTACGATGCTCATTAAAAGTTAAATTTAAGGATGAATAAAGGCACTTCGGATATTTAATCAGATATTATTTCTGGATGTAACTACTGCACATAAATCCCCAACCTTTCCTGATCCAGAGCTTGACAATGAGTGGAAGAGCTTATTCATCTGCTTAGGGGGATTATGCCAGGTCACTTCACCCAGAGGCACTGCTGGGTTTCCTCCTCCTGCTGTTGCTGCAGGGAGCTGGGATCCCAGCCCTGCCTGGCTGTGGGGTGCTGGGCTCTGCAGGGTTATGGAATCATGGAATCTTGGAATGGGTTGGGCTTGAAAGGACCTTAAAGATCATCCAGTTCCACCTGCTGTGGGCAGGAACATCTTCTACTATCCCAGGTTGCTCCAAGCCTGGTCCAGCCTGGCCTTGGAGGTCCAAACACACAAGGGACTGAAGGAAAACTGCAGGTCTGTGGAATGGGTTGGCACTTGCAGCGCATGGCAGAGAGCCTGAAGCAGTGATCCAAACTGACAGCACCACCCAGGGATACCCACAGGGTCACACCAGTGCCAAGCTGGGGCTGAGCAGACCTGCTGAACGGGGTTTGCTGGGGCAAGAGAGTTTCTACACCACAGTTTTGATCTTCTCAGGTACCTTGTGTTTATCAGTGGTCTGGGAATGGCAGCTGTGCCCTGCTGATGGATGACAATTTGGGTTCATGCTGCATCCGTGCTGGGAGCCCTGTGGGTGCCCAGCAAAGAGCCCTGCAGCTTCAGGATTATCCTCACGTCCCATGGCACAGGCATCCTGCAGCTCGTGTGTTTGTGTTGGCTCAGCACTCCAGCCTGCTTGCCCAGAAAAACAGAATAGAGCTGTTTTCCTTTGCACTGTTTTGGGTCCTCGTGCCATTCATCAGACAAAACCCACCCCCAGCACAGGACTCCAAACAAGGGATTAGGAAGGGGCTGCTGGGTGAGCTGGCAGCTGCCCCTGGATGGTGTGGGAATGAGGGATGTGAGCAGGGGGAATGCCAAGGAGGGGAGCTGCACGTGCCTCCCTGCCAGGGCACTGCCAGCCTGGGCTCTGCTCCCTCCCTGCCCTGCTCTCTGCACAACCAGTTGTGTCTCTCACATCTCTGGAGCCCGGGGTGGCTTTGCCCACCCTTCTGTGGGGTTCAGGAGGAGCCTGGTGCTCGCTGTGAGGCTCTGCCCTGCCAGCTGCTCACCACTGCTCTCTTCCCTCCCCCTGCAGCTGCCCAGCTGGACAGCATCGGCTTCAGCATCATCAAGAAGTGCATCCACGCTGTGGAAACAAGAGGTAGGACAGCTCTTGGGCTGGGCTTGCTCTGGGGCAGCTGTTGGCAGTGGAGCAGTTGCTTTGCTGCCCTTTCCATGGGCAGAGTGATTCATGAACCCTCAGAGCCATATCAGATGGACCTGTGACGTGCTCAGGCCAGTGCTGCTGCTGAGACACGTTTGCCCCATGGCTGAGCCAGCAGGGACTCAAACATGGGCCAGAGCTAAGATAACTGGGTGTGCAAAAGGGGGGACAGGACCAAAGTGGGGTTCACTTCAGCATCCTGCCTGAAGGAATGCTGCCAAGCATGTGCTTTCATACAGAATTCCTTCCCTAAAACCTCTTGTGAATCTCCTTGTATACAGGTGAGGTTCTCCCAGCCCCACAGGGGAAAGTGAAGTGCAGAAGGCTCAGGCCTGAACCTGAAGAACTTGACACAGTAGAATTTTCCCAAATTGTCCTTGTTAAGTGCAGAGCCCGCTTGGGGCCACCATGGTTGTAGGAAGGAGAAAAAGTGTCCTTAGATCCTTACTCCTGAGCTAGCTGGGGTTAACACTTCTAATGGATATGTGAAAACCTTCATATCAACCCCAAATTTTCCCATCTTCCATAGCTTTGTGTTGAATTGGTGAGAAGGTTTCATTGGCTTTGCTCTTCGAGAAGCCAAAGAAATGAAAGAAATATCAGCAGCTCTTGTGACCTTCTCCTAATAAGCTCCTTTTTCCCCAGGGATCAATGAGCAGGGGCTCTACAGGATCGTCGGGGTAAACTCCAGAGTTCAGAAGCTGCTGAGTATATTAATGGGTAAGTGTCTGGAATTTTGTTAAAGGCAAGTAGATTGTGCTGCTTTGAAGTGTTGCCAAGCAGGAGCAGAGGCTCCTGGGGTCCCTAATGGTGGTGGCTGTGCCCGTAGGACCATGTGCTGGTCGAGGCTGGGAGGTCCTGGGCACAGCGAGCAGCCTGAAGGTAGGACTGATGTAGGATTTGCTTCAGCAGGTCCTGGTGCCATCACTGGTGTCCTGCTCACACACACTCTGAGTTCTGGCAGCCTTCCCAAATGCAAACCAAAATCTTCAAAGAAATAGCTGAAAGCTTTGGCTTTTCATCTCCTACCTGCCCCCTTGTTCCCTGCACCCTTTGAAATGATTTTCTCCTGGATGTTGCATGCTGCCTGTGGCTGTTCTTGCTTTCCCCACGGACTTTCTTGTGCCTGTTTGTCACAGTCTTGCCCACAGTTTTCCAGCATGTTTCCCTCGTGACTGAGGCATTGGATCCTGCAGTTCTGGATGCTCCACAGAGACTGCTGGGTCTTGGCACAGCAGAGCTTGGCTCTGGCTGTGTGGGACAGAACCATTTCAGCCCTGACCTCCCAGGCAGCATTTCCATCCCACAGCTGCAGCCCTGGACCAGTCTGTCCATCTGTCCAGACATGCCTCAGACACACAGTGGAAGAGAGACCAGAGCTGGGTTGGAGCAGGGCAGCTGCCCTTGGCCAGTCCTGTCTGATGCTGCTCAGACTTGGCAAAACCACAGATGAAAACACTGATACCTGTAGGAATGGAACAAATTCTTACTAATTTGTTGGTGCCCTATTGAATGTGTTTGTTACTCCTTGGGGGAAATGAGTGGCATTTCTGGTCATCTTTTTTCCCTTCACTTATATTTCCCTTGCCACATGACTTCCTATTCTTTGCCCTCACAAAAGTCCAGTGCTCCTTCCTTTCTCTGCATATTTCTCCTTGCAGAAAGTTTTTGTTTGTTATGTTTCACTTCCAACATCTTTTCCTTCCCCATTTCCAATCCCCCCTTCTTTTCCCACCATGAAGGAGTTCACTGAGCAAAGCCCATGGTGGCTGTTAGAGCTGTCAGTTTTAACCTATGGAAAATTGTAGTGCTGGTGACTGGAGCAGAAGGGCACAGCTCTAAATCGGGGTGCAGGGGACATCTTTGCTCTGGCATTTGGAAAGTTCGCTGCAGTCACGAGAGCTGGTGACTGATGCTGTTATTAGAGAAGGCTGGCACAGCTGGGGGACACGTGAAGGTGTCCTGTGGCCCCAGGGCTGCGGGGAGGCAGGGCTGTGCTGTGACACACACGGTGGGCACAGGGAGAGCAGCGATGGAGAGCACTGCTGGGGAGAACAGGCTGGGGTTGGTGCCCAGGGCAGGTCCTGGCAGGTCCACAGGCAGGTGCTCTGGTGATGCTCGTCACCTCATCCCACAGGTGGCAGGGCCATGGACTTTGTTCTCCTGTCACCAAGGTGTCAGTTCTGGTGTCAGTCCCAGGGCTGTGACAGATGGCACAACTCGCCTGGGTGAGGAGCTCTGCAGAGCTGGGAGGGATTCAGTTTTGGACACCATCCAGCATCCATTATCTCCTCAGCCACTGAAGCCACTCAGCTGTCGCCCTCGTGCTCGTAAGGCGGTGATGAATGGCTGGTGCTGCTCCTTTGTCCCTGCGTGTCCCCGTTGGGTGTTGGTGCTGGAAGCCCCTTTGGAGTCAGGGCTGGAAGTGAGACCCCTTTGGGAATCCCACATCACTGGGATGCTTTGCAAACCCGTGACTCCATAATTGGTTCAAACTGTGGGGGATTAAACCTTCCCCAAGCCGGGTGTTTGGGCTGTGTGTGAAGTCAGTGTCACATGGAAACGTGTCCCTTGTCAAACCCCATCTGTTCTCGCTGCCCTCGGGGCTCCTCGTCAATGGAGGAGCCAAGTTGTGCTTACACTGTCAGGTTTCCCTTATATTTAGAAATGAATGTGGGCAGTGGTACTGCTTCACATACAGTTTAAATGGCAAAAAGATCGAGTTTCCCTGAGCTGGTGTCAGTGACGCTGCCGGGAAGGGCTTTGGCACGAGGTGTCCCTGCAGGTCAGCGTGGTGACCACAGGGCTCTGGCTCTCGTGGCAGCAGCTGGGTCAGGGCAGCCCCAGCCCCTGGGTTGGGTTTCTGGGCACATCCTGGTGGGGTCTGGGCTGGGGTGAAGCAGGGTGGGGTTGCTCTCAGGGCTGGTGGGGAGCAGATCATCTCCCCAGCGTTCTCTGGCACCATGTGCCATCAAAATGAGGACAAAACCCAACTTCATCAATGGGAGCTCCCATGAAAGGGTTTATTGTTGCACTCTGGGGGCCCCAGCAGGTCTGAGCTGTGCAGAAAGTGAGTTACAGCATCTGATCTGCTCTTTCTGCTTTGCCACGTGGCCCAGAAGGGCTGGGAGTGGAGCTCCTTGGAGGCCCTCACTGCAGGGATAGATCATCCCTGAGGCTGTTCTGGAAGTCTCTCAGTGATAATCTAGGTGGTTCCCCAGGCTGTTCCCCTCACCCTGCAGAGGTTTGTGAGACATCAGGTCAGTGACTGGCAGCAAGGAGAGCTCCAGTTGGAGCTGCCTGGGCTGTGGGTGCTTTTGCAGCCCTGATTCCTGCTGGCCCCAGTGGCTGTGGCAGTGTGTCCTGGGGGAGGCAGGGCTGGGGTGGCACTGCCTGGGCACACAGATGCTGCAGCTGCAGCCCACAGTGACAGCCTTCTGCAGACTCATCAATGTGAAGGTCAAGGGGAGCTGATTAACTGCTCTGAGCCTTTTCATGGGACCGACTGTGGAATTTCACCTCGTGTTCCATGATCCTGCCTAGAAACCACTGGGTGAGCTTTTGCAAAGTCACACAGTCTGGAGCTGTTTGTTCTACTTCAGTTAAAAAGTTTTGGTTTTTTTTTAATGGAACTTCTTGGGGGGTTTTGTTGTTGGTTTTTACTACGCCAAGCTTATCTTGACTCCATTAAATTCTCTCCTTGTCAAGGCAGTGCTTTAGGAAGTTTCCTGGGCGTTGACTCAGGAGGATGGAGGTCATTTGTGTGATTGCTGAGACACACATGATCTTTGTGTGAATATACATTTCTCATGTGTTTACATTTCCAAGTGCTCCTCTTGATGTTTTTTTAATTAAAATAAACCCTTTGCCCCGAGGGAACGCTGAATTCTATTCAGGGCATTCTTTTAAGTAGGTTAAAAATTGCCCAGTTCTTATGTTGGGCTTTAAAATTCAAAAGTGCATTATTTGTGTCTGTGAAAAGGCAAAGAGCCCCTGAGCTGAGCCCGTGGGAGCAGATGGTGAGAGCAGCTGTGGCTGTGCCACCCTGGGCCTTGGGGACAGTGACAGCCCTGCTGTCCCTGGGGACACTTGGCACTGGTGGGACCTGCAGCCAGGGACCCCACAGGGGCTTCCCTGAGATTCTGGTGGCAGCAGAATCCTGGCTGAGTTTCCAGGATGGAGTTAGCAAAGAGCACTGGTGGAGCAGCATCCAGGCAGGAGAGATCAGCACACGGGGCACACCCATGCCCTGCATTTCCATGGCCTTGGCTAGGTGTTCCTGACCTTGGCTTGGTGCTCCTGGCCTTGGCTCAGAGCTGTCACCATCTGGGACTCAGTGCTGTACCCAAGCCCACTTCCCCCTGGCCTGCTGGTGGCTGTGCAGGTGACCCTGCAGGTGACAGTGGCTGTAATTGCCAAGAGCTGGGCAGGGAGGGGCTGCAGGATGGTGGTGCTGGGCATTGTGGGGAAGAGGTCCCTGTTTGCTGGGTCCTTGCTGTGTCTGTGCCTGGCTGTCCCTGCTGTCACTGCTGTGCCCTGTGCCCTGGCACACTGCAAGCCACACTGCCCCTGTCCTTGCTTGGGGTGGAGGATTTCTTTCTTTCTCTTGTCCCATGCCCATCCTGGGTGATGAACCAACACCCCTGCAGATGTGTCTGTGGCCACTGAGCTGGGAATAGCAAATAAAATGGGATATGATGGTCTCCCCACATAGCTGAGCTGGCATGAGCTGGAATTGTCTTCAGTTTCCTTCAGTTATTGCTTTTTTGTCTTTTTCCATAGATCCCAAAACAGCCACAGAGACAGACACAGAGATCTGTGCAGAGTGGGAGATCAAGACCATTACTAGTGCACTGAAAACTTACCTGAGGTAAGGAGAAAAGCCTCACCTGGCTTCAGGAGGGGTTTGGTGGGGATGTGGAACATTACTGCCTGTTATTGCAGACCCTTAACAATAGCACTTTGACAGAAACACAGCAGAAACTGCTCTTAGGGAATTTATTCTGGCTTTTCCCTGACTTTCCAGCGTGTTTGAATAGGATCTGGGGAACACACCCAGCTCTGACAGATGCATATATTATACAAACAGGATTTTAAAAGCTCATTCTTGCATCCCCTGCCTTGATTTCAGCTTTTCCCTGAGCTTTTCCCAGTGGACTTCCACCTTCTGAGCACATGGCAGAAGGGCAGGGCTGTAGAGCTTTTCCAGACCCTGTGCTGAGCTTTATGGTAGTTGTGATTTCTGTGTGTCAGGTGATCCAGTATCATCCTGGGGATCTTCCCAACAGGATTGGGTGTTGGCAGCCAGCAGCAGCTCATTATCCACAACGTGCCTCTACCTGTTGTGACCACAGCTCCTTGCTCCCAGTGACTGTTGTGTGCTGGGTTGTGTTGGAGAGAGAGAGCCTAAATCCAATTAGGGTGATAAGTGTAATTAGCTTGGTGGATCTCAGCCTAGAAAATCACAGAATTTTGCATGATTGGCAACCTTTGCTCTGGAGTTTGAACTTGTTGGCAAAGCAAAGAGGAATGTGGGCAGAGCCAATGTGTCCCTCTGAAGGGATGCAGCACAGGGAGGGGACAATGGGAATGGGGATTGGGAAAGTTTTACAAGTAGGTTTGTTTATCTTTTAAATTTATTGTCAAACTTACTTGGAAATCATGGGCTCAGTAATGCACTGAAGCTGTGTTACTGAAGGAATGCTAAAATTAAAGATTAATTTAGTGAGGAATAAATCAAAGGTCCTTGCATAGATCTTATTCCTTCTGATGAGGGGAATTAATTAGACTTGTTGTTGTTTAATTCTGCACTTTTCAAAATGGAGCAGAGTTTATTGTAGGGGCAGAGCTTTCTTTGTGTGGATTGTGTCCCTCAGATGTGTTTTGTGCCTCTTTCCTTTTTATCTTCCAGAATGCTCCCAGGGCCCCTCATGATGTACCAGTTTCAAAGGAGCTTCATCAAAGCAGCCAGTGAGTTTGTTGATGTTTGTGGCTCCTGAACAGGAGCCTCGTTTGCAAGAGACCTCAATCCCTCCTGCCCTGCTGCCTCCCCACCAACCTGCAGGGCTGCCAGCCTGGGAGGCAGAGCAGGCTGGGGCTGGGGAGGCTGTTGCTGGGAGGTGACCAGAGGAGAGGAAGCACAGATGGTGCTGGCAGTGCAGTGCTGGTTCCTCCTGCTGCTGTGACCATGGGAGCTGCAGTCAAACAGCACCCACAGTGGCTGAGGGGCTCACTGCTGCTCCAGATGTCTGTGCTGTCCTCCTCTCACTGCCAGGGCAAGGGGCTTTGCTGGGAGCTGGGAGCTTTCCCTTGGCAGCTATGGCAGTGGGATGTCAGTAGGGTCCATGGCCAGGGCAGTGCTGGGCTCCTCCAGCAGCTCCCAGTTAGCACCCATGGAGCACCAGATGCTCCAGCCTGGGCACACTGACCATGGCAATGTTCATATTCCCACAGCTGGAATGACACTGGGACAGCCAGCCCTGCCCTGCTCACCATGCTGTCCACGTGGATCTCCTCTCAGCTCACACCTTCAGCCCACCAAGTGTCTTCCTCTGGAAACAGCTGGCTGGGGTTGGCAGGAAGGAGCAGAGCAGAGAGAATCCACAGCATGCCTGGGTGTGGGATGGAGCAGCTCCCTGGGATGTGTGTCACAGACAGCGTTAGGCCTCTTCCCAAAACAACCCCCTAATGTGGAGATGAATCTCTATTTCCCACGCAGAGCTGGAGAATCAGGAGTCCAGGGTGTCTGAGATCCACAGCCTCGTCCATCGGCTCCCGGAGAAAAACAGGCAGATGCTGCACTTGCTCATGAACCATTTGGCAAAGTATGTTTATGACTGATGTGTTTTTCTCTCCTTTTTCCACTTCCTCTGAAAGTTAATAGTGGTGGAAAAGTTGCCTTGTGTGTGTGTGGTGTTGAGTCATATCTGGTTGGCAACTGGAAACCTGCATGTGAGTGAACTGAGGGCTGAGAGACCCAGTGGGGTGGGAAGGGGATGAGGGAGGGAGGGATGAGGGAGGAAAGCTTCCCAGCCAGCCCATGGCAGCACCAGGAACACATTTTTTCCTGGGAATCTTGTGTTGCTTTTCTGGCCTGGAATGGGTTTGGCTGTCCAGGAGGCAGAGCAGAGGTGAGGCTCCTCATGTGATTTCAGAGCAAATCTGCCATTAAAGGACTAAAAGTGATTTCTTTGCTCAACAAACGACTGCTCTGGGGTGTATTTTCTGCCTTTATGCACCCTGATGAATCAATATTTTTGTGTTACCTTGGAACTTTGTGAAGGCGAAGGAATGGGATAATTTTTTTCTTTCAGTGCTAGAGCTGACCTGTAATTTCCCATCTTCTTCCTGCTCCTGCAGGTTCCCATGGAAACCTTTGATTAGTGTTTTAGAAGTGAAAGCATCATCAGGTGTTTGTTTGGTGCAGCCTCAAGGCTGCAGGGTTGGATCTGCCCTTGCTGTTCTCACCACTGCAGCAGGGATGAGGCAGGACTGGGAAACCTGGGGAATGACTTAATCAGGATAACTGCTTAGGAGAAGATTTGGAAGAACCCAAGTTATCTGTTTAAAAGGAAAAATAACAAATGACACTTGAAATAGGCTTAAGTACAACTCCAGATGCTTTCTTGTGGCCTGGATTTGTGTCTGCTCCATGGGGTCCCTGGCAAGGCTGTTAAAAAGCAAATTTCTGGTTTAGGTGTTGGTTTCAAACCTGCATTCACAGCCTGGAGCCAAGGCCTGGTGGTTCCAGGTGCTCCCATCTGCCAGATGGGATTGGTCAGAGAAGCTGTGGCTGTCCCTGGATCCCTGGCAGTGTCCAAGGCCAGGTTGGATGGGGCTTGGAGCAGCCTGGGACAGTGGAAGGTGTCCCTGGCCATGGCAGGGGTGGCACTGGATGAGCTTGAAGGTCTCTTCCAGCTCAAAACATTCTAGGATTCTGTGATTTTATATGTGCAGGGAATCTGTAATTGCTGAAGCGTTTTCCTTCTAAAGGAAAAGCCTGGTGATGGCATAGAGACATGGAGTGAGGAGGCAGCTTTGCAGTGGGGTTTGTGCTGCTTTAGTGGGGAAGGAATTCAAACCAAACAAACAGCGTGTGTGGTGCTGTGTGCTATTTTAGGAAGAGAAACAGCTCATGGTGTTATTTAATAGGAAAAAAATTATCTCAGAGAAAGGCAGGAAGCTGAGGAGTGAGAGGCTGCTGAGCTCTGCAGCCCTGGTGCCATTCCTGGGGACCCTGGGCTGTGGTGACAGGGACAGCCAGCCCTGGCATGGGTCACAGCATCCCTGGGGTTGGTCCTGCAGCCCCTGAGCCAGGAGCACCAGGGGACAGCCAGGGCCAGGGCTTGTGTCCATAACTCTTCTAATGAGCTGGTTGAGGCTGCAGTGTCATCCAGCCAGATTAAAGACAAGAATGGAGAGAAATCTCCCCATCTGCAGCAGATGTTTGGAGGGAGGGGTTGTGTTACAGTAGGGACAGGGCCTGGCTGTCCCCGAGGGATGCTCTGGATGGGTGGGACTGGCTGGGGTCTGGGAGCTGCTGAGAGCACCAGGGCACCCACAGCCCTCGTGGGCAAAGCCAAGGGCCTCTGGCTGGCCCTGCCAAGCTGGGCTGCAGTGCTTGGAGGGGATTGTCTCATCTGTTTCTGTCTGGGCTTTTTATTTTAAGTAACGTATGAATAATCAAGATTTGCATGTTTATCAGATGAGCTAAAAAAATATTTCTCACAGTCTTGCTGTGGAGATTCCTGACACTAAAACCAGAACTTGGGCTGAGTCGGTCAAGTCTGGGTGAAAACCAGTGCTGGTTTCTGACTTCTGTGTTTTTGGGGTGTACGTGCTCTGCTGCACTGCCAGGGCACATGGGGTCCTCATGTGATGGGGATAGTTTTTAATTAACAGTAATACAACTGCTAAGAAAGCTGATCTGTTCAAACATGGCAATTAGTAACCCCAGCATTAGAGAGGACAAGTGCCTCGGAGGTGGTTCAGCAGTGCAGCACAGAGCTGTGGTGGGTCCATGGCAGCTGCCACAGAATTGGGGTGGAGGGAGAGGACAAAAGTCAGGAACAGGCACAGACAGGGTGGAGGGAGAGGAGCGTTCTGATAGAAAATTATTTTGATTTCTGCCTCTTTACTGCATCTCCAAGCCCATTTGTGCTGCCTCCTGCCTCATGTCCACGTGTCCAGGCAGTTGTTCACTACAGCACAGAGGGCAGGAGCAATCCCCATCCCTGCTCCTTCAGCAGGAATGCTGCAATTCCATCCTCTGCTCCACAGACCTTGGTTCCAGTGAAACTACTTGTTACAGTTTTATTCTTTGACCCATGAGCAGGTGAAACCTTTGATTTTCCTCTCAGGACACATTCACCCTGTCAGGATCCCTGTGCTAAACCAACTGTGATTTGCTGTTCCCAAGGGTGAGGAGATCTCTTGGTTCTGATGTTTTCCCAAGGGGATCTCATAATCTCCTGAGCAGCTGCTGCCTGAACTGTCCCTGTGAGCCTCGTCTGCCCACAGTCAGTGAGACTGGGTGACACTGGCACAGGGTACCAGAGAAGCTGTGCTGCCCCTGGATCCCTGGCAGTGTCCAAGGCCAGGCTGGACAGGGCTTGGAGCAGCCTGGGATAGTGGAAGGTGTCCCTGCCTATGGCATGAGATGAGCTTTAAGGTCCCTTCCAGCCCAAACCAGTCTGTGATTCTGTGATTAAACCAATTTTTCTTCATGCCAAATAAGTTGAAGTGAAACAAGATGCCCATGGGGCTGCTGGGCTGGTGGTGGCAGTGCCAGGGCTGCTGCTGGAGTGGAGCTGGTTGCAGAAAATTGCCATTTTGGTTAGTGCAGCTGCATCATCCCTGTCTCTTTCTTCTTTTATAACGTATTTTCTCACCCAGGAGCCAATGCTGTGGAGATGCAGAGCAGGAGGATTTCACTCTGATTATATTTCAAGCATTTAAGGGAATTATTTTCATGCGTGACCATAATTTGACACCTGAGCTTTGCTTTGTTCTCGTGGCAGCGAGTCCAGGTTCTCCAGCCCAGATGGTGCCAGGCTCTTACCCCATCTGTGGGGCTTCCAGACCCTCCTGGGGGTTGGCATCACCACCACTGTGCACCCACTGCCCTCCTGCCAAGGTCAGGACCACGCAGGATGCTGCAGAGCTGTGTGAACGTGTATTTAGCAGAATTAATTATCTCTAATCGCTCCCAGCCGTGGCCTGGGCAGCACCGCCTGGTTCCCTTTGGTTTTGCTGCGGTGGTGTTTTCTAGTTTACGTGTTTTAACCGAGATGACAGTGATTGTTATCTGCTGCACAAATTGTTTGCTGTTTATCAGGGCGGTGGTTTCCACGCAGGGCAGCTGCTAATGGGGATCCAGCAGAACCCACGGTGGGGCACGGGCTGCACAGGGAGCACGGTGCCTTCCTCAGGGCTCGCTGCTCAACCAGGGATTGCTGGCAAAGGACAACGAGAAAAAATTCCTCCGGGTCTTCTGCCTAAAAATACAAGCAGGGCTTGTTTTGCTCGGCGTGGAGCAGCCTGGCCCTGGCAGCTCCGTGCCGTGCTGGGGGCTGCTCTGCCCTGCAGAGCCCCCCAGGAGCTGCTCCTGGTGCTCAGCACATGCCCTCCGTGCCCAACAGCTTCACACACCCACCAGGGCACCTGTGCAGGGCCAGGGCTGGTGGATCCCCCAGGAATGTGCTTCTCCCTGGATTGTTTTGCCGGTTTTCCCCGAAGGTGCAGCCGGCGAGGAGGCTGACGCCTCTTGGCACAGCAGGTCTGATTTCATCCCCGTGGCAGCTGTTTATGCTGCTGTCTGGTAACTATTCATTTGCTTGATTTATGTATTGCTTCCAGTAAGTCATTCTTGTCCAGGACGTTCTGGAAATTTCCACTAGCCACTGAGGCCTCTGAGATGCTCCTGTCTCATGTGCTGTTTGCCCGGTTTGGCTGCCAGCAGCAAACAGGGAGCTGTTTGGTGTGGCTGGGCCAGCAGAGATCCTCCTTGCTGCCTTTGGAATGCCATTTCTGTGCCCAGTGCCTGGTTCCTGTCCTTTTGGATCATGGCACTGCTGGACCCTGGGTAAAGCCCCAGCAGTTCAAGTGACCCAAAGGATCTTAGTGCTCCTGTGGGCAGCAGAAGGGAGGTCACTTGGAAGGAGACTCCGTGCAGGCACATGCTGCCTTGCAGGAGCTGGGACAATCCTGCCTGGGGCTTGGCTGTCCTGGGTCAGCTTCACGCTGTGCTTTTTTACTCTTTCCCTTTTTCCCTCGTTGGAATGAGATGGGCTTTCCCTTCCAACCCAAAGCATTCTGTGGTTCCATGATTCTGTGGTTTGTGCTCTGGAGCTGGAGGTGCCAGAGCCTTGTGGGGAGCAGCAACACCTTTGGTTTCCCCTTTGCTCCTCTCTCCCTCGCGTGTTCTGCTGGAGGAACTGGTGATGCTTCCACAGGGGTGAGACAGGCCTGCAGCACTGTGCCTGCCCTGCCAGCTCTGCCTCCCTCTTACTCCCCTGCTTTTGTTTTTAATATGAGATTCTGCAGAATTAAAAACCGCCACAAAAAGCCCTGTAGGTGTTCGCTGGGTTTTTCGGGCTTGGCTTCCTGTAATGTGTAAATTAGCAAAAGGTTTTGTTCTGCTTCTGCAAATGAACTTTTAACCCCCTCTGTCTGGATTGTCCCTGGAGCAGCTGTGTGGCTGCTGGTAGCTTTTCCTTCTGTGCTTCTCTGGAAGGTCCTTATATTTCATGCAGGTTCTCCAGTTTTTAGCTGGAGGGGAATGTGTTCCAGAGCCTGCAGTGTCCCTCTGCAGTTTGGTTCTCTTGCACCACATCCTGCACAAGACTTGAGCCTGGAGATAGGATAATGAAGGTCTTGGACTAAAGCTGACATCACCAACCTGGCACAGTGATTTAGCAGCTGGGAACAATGCACCTGCTGGGTTTGCTGTGGAGTTTCTGTGGTTGAACATCTCTGCCAAGCTCCTGCTGGATCTCCAGGAGCAGCACCAGGCATTTTGCATTCCTCAAGTGTGAATTCTTGTGGGCTTGTGTCTGAACTTGGTGTTGTTGGGTAGGGGTTGTTGATAGCACATAATTATCTGGATTCTTTTAAACTGTTTATCACAGTGAAACTGAAACTGGGTATGGAAAGAGATTGAGATGAGAGTGAGCAATAACTGGCTGGAGTCTCCAGTCCCCGCAGACAGAGTGGGATGGAGATGTCTTCATGAGCACATCCCTTGATTTTTCTGTAGGAGCAGAACCAGCACTGAACCAAACTCAGTTGGAGAGATTTTAGTCAGCTAGTCTTCCAACAGAAGAAAGCAGACTGGAAATCACCAGTGCTGAGATGTATTTGAGCTGCAGTTTTGCCAGGATGCTTGAGTTATCCCTGGGCTGCAGAATCACAGAAAGGTTGGGGTTGGGAGGGACATTTAAAGGCCATCTAGTTCCAGCCCACGTGTGTGGCAGGGGGCACAGAACTGGGGGAGTGAGGAGTGCTTCCAATCATTGGGCAAAACCTTCCCACTGCTGAAGGAGGGACAAGCAGCATTTTTCCTGCTGTTGTTCACTTTGTTAGTTCTGAAAGCTGCTTATTCCTATATTCCCTTTCATCCAACACTATTTTAGGAATTCAGTATTTTGGAGGGATAAGCTCTAACCCTGCATTTGTGAAGTGAATGAGCTCCAAAATACCTCTAAGGGAAAAAAGATCTTTGTTGCTCTTCCCCATGGCTGCTGCACTGGTGTGAAGGCGCAGGTGTGCACCAGGCACCTCCTGCACGTGGCCCTGTGACCTGGCAATGGCTTGGCATGATTCCCTGCAGGGATGTGAGAGCTGCACTTGCTCACCCCGGTGCTGTTGCTGCCGGGAGGCTCTCTGGGAGGCTGTTTGCTTTGGCTCTTTTCCATGCAGCAGGTTGCAGACTCCGGCGCGGCGCTCGCCGTGGCAGCAGGGCTTTCAAAGGATTCCTTGTTAACCTAGAGCTGCTCCTTGGGGCTTTCCTTGCTCTGCTGGCCATGTGGGTTTGTTATTGCAGTGGGACAGCGCCAGTGAGGTGTGGTTTTGGAGGAAAAGCTGTCCAAGCAGCAGGGCTTTGCTGGACATGGGGTGGCACCGGGGTGGCCATGGCACAGGGCAGTTTGCAGCCATGGCAGGCCCTGTTCCAGCCCCATCCCCAGGGGTGTTTGAGGGTGAGGTCCCTGTGCTGGCTGTGTTTGTGCAGGTGGAAACCATGGTGATGTTTAACATCAGCTCTGTCCGTGCCTGTGCCTTTCATCAGGGTGTTGGAAACCTGCAGTGCTGCCCTGCCTGGCACAGAGAATGTGCCAGCTGGTGCCACTCAGCCCTAGGCTGAGGGTTGGTGAGCAGGGCTGTGATCCCCCTGAGATCCCCCATCAAGCCCAGCTTGCCCAAAGCCAGAGAGGATGGCTTGGATGGCTCTGGGAGCCCTGCTGGCTGGGCAGGCTGAGCCGGAGCAGCGCTGAGCTCTCTGCGTGTTTTCCCTGCAAGCCTCAGCACGTTTGGTATTCATGCTGATCAGGCTCACTGATACTCAGCCTCACATTTGGCCTCGGTGTCTTCTCAGTGCAACATGAGCCCCTTTTTTTTCCCTGGGAGTGAACCCAAGCATCCAGCTGTGGCCAGATCCACCCGGGAGAAAATGCGACTCTTGTTGGAGCAAGTCAGGGAATCAGTGCAGGCACAGGTTTGGTCCCAGCTGAGCAGGGAACCCGAGAGCAGCAAGGGTTTTGCATTCAGCATGTTTCCCCTTGTCTTCACTGGGAGGGTTTGTCATTCCCTGGTGATCTGTCCTCCTTCTGGATCCACTGGCCTCCATGTGCATTGCTCAGGCTTGGCTCTCCTCCCCGCAGCGCTGGGGCTGGGGAAGCTGGGAGCTGGGAGCCCTCAGCCTGGCTGGCTTTGTCCCTGTTCCCCATGTTCCCAGTTCCCACAGCGGGGCTGAGGGAGCCCAGTTTGCCCCTGCTGCTCTGGAGTGGCCCTTGCAGAGCTCCCTGCATGCAGAGCAGCCTGAGGAGCACAGGGGAGTCCTGAGCCTGGATAAACAGCTCAGGATGGAGGGATGGTTGGGCAGTGGGAAGTGTGGCATTTCTGTGTGTGTGCTCTGGCCTGGCAATCATGGAATCCTTAAAGCTGGAAAAACCCACTAAGATCATCATCTCCAGCTATTCCCCAGCACTGCCAAGGCCACCACTAGCCCATGTCCCCAGGTGCCACATCCACATGGCTTTTGAACACAAGGTGAAGCTCTCTGGTTGTGCTCCCTGCTTCTCCACAGCCATCTGCTAGCTGCCACTGCAGACCAGTGTCCCTGTCACCTCCTAGGCACACGTGCCTTTTAGGAATGATTTAGGAATGTGTGATTGACTGATTTAGCTGCCTGGGACACCAGTGGGTGCTGCTGCAGCTGGAATTGCATCACAGGTTTCACCAGCTCTGTGCTGGGTGCCAGTCACAACATTCCTGCAATAAGCACCTGCTGCCTTCCCAGCCAGCAGACACATTCCCGAGGCTGGGAAACCCACCGTGGGTTTGAGTGAGACCTGAGTCATCCCCAGGGAGCTGCAGGGCCACCAGCTCTGGGGACACAGCTCCACTGACCCCTGGCCAACCCAGCCCCTCTCCCCTCTCCACCTCCACACTCATCAACCACAGCCCTATTAAACTCTGTATTGTGCAGGGATGAGTTCAATGCACCCAGGAACATTTCCCAGAACCCATTAGATTGCTGATAAATACCCCAAGTGTGTGTTTCACTGGGAGTCAGCCTCTTCTCCCAGGTGACAAGTGACAGGGCAAGAGGAAATGCCCTCCAGTTGCACTAGGGAAGGTTTAGGTTGGATATTAGGGAAAATTCCTTCCCTGAAAGGCTTGTCCAGCCCTGGCACAAGGAAGTGGTGGAGTCACCATTCCTGGAGGGATTTAAAACCATAGATGTGGCACCTGGGGGTATTGTTTATTGGTGGCCTTGGCAATGCTGGGGGACAGGTGGGCTCCATGATCTTGGAGGGCTCTTCCCCCCTAAAGGATTCCATGGTTCTTTGCATGTACTCTGTGGGTGCCACAGGTGCCTCTCCACTCAATGTGCTCCTCCACCCCCTCTGCTTTTTACCTTCCTTTTTACCTTATGTATGTTCAGAGTCAAAGGTGAGTGTTTAATTTCTATCAAACTACCCAAGCAGCCTACATAATTTTGGGAATTGCTGGCCTCTGTGTGATTGGCTTTCATGTCAAACAGAAGCTCTGCTGGTGGTGGCAGGCAGGGGATGGATTTTTACCTGTAGCAAGAGGAATGAGCTGCATTATTTTCCATCCCATGAGGAGTTGCTCAGCCAGCCACAACAAGCACTTTGTTCTCAAAGGTTTGTCCCAGGCATAGAAATAGAAACACTCCAGACTTTTCCTTTGTTCTCTTCAGATGGCTGTTTGCTCAGAGATTTTGTTCTGAATCAGGAAAGATATTTGAACTAATAATGGCACTTTTGGCTGAGACTCAGATACATGCAATTTATCTACAAAATATGTATCTATATATAAAATACATATTTATATATAAAATATACACACAAAAGTGTATACATATATATAAATGCACATGTAAAATAGATGTAGGAAGTAATTCCAGACACAGGAAGCAGGAGTTCTGTGGGAGCAGAGCCAGGAGCCCCTGTGGCACCCCCTGGAGCTCTGACTGCCCCGGAATATTTACTGTTCCTTGCTTCCCCTGTGCTGAACTTGCCTACCAATTACCCCGTATTAAATTGTGTTTGGTCATGGCAGTGATTATACAGTATCCAGGCAACCTGGGCATAATCTAATTTAACACCCAACATGGATTTACTCTGCTCCTGTTGCCCTTTGTTGTGCTGACAGGGAGTGTGAAGTGAGCAGTGTCCAGGGACACCCTGGGAATGACCTGTGGGAAAGGTGCTCCCTGGGGGTGGCAGGGCTCAGTCCCAGTGACACTGGCTGGGTGCTGGCAGTGTCCCCACGGCTGCTGGGGCAGCACCAAGTGGGTCAGGTCTTTGTGGAGCTGCTTGTTGGTGAGGCAGTGCTGAGCACAGACATTCCCCTGCTGAGAGGCTCTGTCTGCCCCACACCACCAGGATTGTCTCCCTCTGGGAACCATCATGTGCTGAGAAGAGAAGGAACAGCCCAGAGCCCAAAACCCAGTGATATCCTGGCCTGTTGTGAGCCCTGAGCAGGAGTGAAGAGGTTCTGCACCTTCCTCTGTTAGTTGTTGCTTTCTCCTGTGCTGGAAGTGACTCCTGCAAAGTGGGGAGCAGCAAAAGGACCCATAGAAATTAATGACAGTGCAGTTCTCTCAAAGTGCACCAAGGGCCGGAAAGAAACAGCAGGTTAAAAGGAAAATACAGTGAATGCTTGGAAAACTTGTAAAGAGCAGCTCAGGAATGGCACTGACAGTCCCTACCCAGCAGCCCCAGCATTAAGCCCACTTTGGGCTGAGAACACCCATCTTTAGAAACTGCAGTGTTATTTCCTAGTACAAAGGATGATGAAGAGGTATAATTTTGAGTAAATTATCCTGTGGGTAATGGATGGGGAATTTGAAGGATGTGAAAGGTGAATCATGTTTTGGAGCATGGCTGTGCTGACCCAGTACAGGGATGGCTATTGCTGGAAAAGTACCCAGGGTGCAGAGCAGGAGTTCATGTGCCACTGAGGTTTATTCCAGAATAATTTCACAGCTGCAGAACAGCTCCCACTCTTCCAGAGGGAAAATAAAGTACAGTGAGGAGGAGTTTGGTGGTGGAGGTGAGGGCCAGCACCCTGTGGTGAGTGGGCAGTCCCTGGGCAGGTCTGTGCTGCTGCTGCAGGACCATGTCCTGCCTGGGAAGCTGTTAATAGCTCAGTGTGAAATAATTACCAGGACCACGCTCAGCTGCCTCACTGTAATGAGCTGGTGACAGTGCAATTTATTAGAGTGATGTAGGACATGGTAACGGTAATGAGAAATGGAGGCACCTAATTTTGTGCGACTGAGATCAATTCAGTTGTTTTTTTATAAATGAACATTGTTTTACTAACCACAGAAAATCATTAAAATTATTATTTTATTAGTGCCTTTCAAAGCCATTTGAACTGCAGCTGCGTTTTTCCATATCCAATTAGGAGCACGTGAACTGCGAGTCTGAAATGCAGTTTTGCAATGCAAAAATGTCATTGGGCTTTGTCAGTGGGTTGGTGAGGAGGTGGCTGGGAGTGGGGGGAAGGTCTGAGTCCCTATATAAGTATTATATAGTGGTTCTTCTTGGACTTCTTCAGCCTTTCGTGCTGCTCCATGAGGTTGTGACTCCCTAAGGAGAGTTTTTTCCCCCTCCCTGGGTGCTGGTGTGGCCAGGAGCTCTTGGCTGTGGTGGGGATGAGGATGGGGATGGTGATGGGATGGGATGGGGAGAGGCTCTGTGCCTGCCCAGGGATGGGGATAGCCAGCCTGGCAGGGTGGCAGCAGCCCTGTGGGGTTGCTGGGTGGAGCCCAGGGCAGCCCACCTCCCCCAGGCAGTTCCTGACACTGGAGATTTCCCGCAGGCTGCTGATCAAATATTCAGAGCTTCCTGGCAGTGGGGCAGTTACGGGTAAGGGAGAGGTGCTGCCAGCTCCCGAGGGCTTTCCCAGGAGCTCCCCACTCTGAGGGTTGATCCCCAGTGCAGTGACAGCTCTGCTGTTCCCCAGGGATGGAAGGTGCACTGGGTGAGGCTTCTTGCCCAGGCAGTGAGTAGGGCTGACACTGCTAAACCAGTGGGGGAAGCTAAACCAGCAGCCCTGAGCCCCCCTTGTGAGGAGATCCCTGTGCTGCCTGAGGAGCTGCATGTAGGGATGAGTTCTCTGCTGGTTCAGGTGAGATTTGGATGGAAAAGGATAGAAAACATCTTTTCTCTTAAGCCAGCCTGGGCTTACAGTACACTGAAATGTGCTGAGCTCACACACCACTGTCTTGGCCCCAGGACCAATAGCAGAAGCTCACAGCAATAAATTTTAGGGTAAGTCCAGCGAGTGAGTCTGAGGCTCATTCTGCCGTGTCACACACGCGTCACACACGCGTCACACACGCGTCACACACGCGTCACACACGCGTCACACACGCGTCACACACGCGTCACACACGCGTCACACAGCAGCGCTCAGGGCACTGGAGAGCTCCATCCGTAGCTCAGCCATGGCTTTGCCTGGAGCAGCCAAGCACCTGCAGCCCAGCATGGCCCAGGGGTGCCTGGCTGTGTCCCTGTCACAGTGTCCCTGTTCAGGGTCCCCTCGGGGTGAGGCAGAGCACAGGACATGTCCCATCAGGGCTGCTGAGGCTTTGCACCTCTCAGACCAGGTGCCAACTGGAGCTGCTCCAGGGTAACCTTCAAACACCACAGCCAGGGTGTCACATCCTCAGTGTGAGCTGCTGCACTTTGCTGAGCTGCTGAGCTCTCTGGTGAGCTAGAAGTGATGGAGGTGGCGAGGAGGAAGGCTTGGGTGTCCATGTGTCCCTTGGTCCCCATCTAAGGGGTTTCCCTGTGTCACAGAGCACCACGGGGAACAGGGGGATCTGGGGGCAAAGCCCCATGTTGGCCTCCCAGCTGGCCAGGCTGGGCTGACCTCTGGTGCTGGAATGGCTGGGAAGGAATTGGCCTTTGGAACATGTGAGGTCACTCATTGAGTTGGAGAGCAGCGTGTGTCAGAGGTCCAACAATTTGTTTTCTGAAGGGTTTTGAGCATTAATGATTCAAGATGTTTTCCTGGGAGTGGTTTGCAGCATGAGGCTCAGTGGCCAGCGTGGGGCTGAGCTTTTGTGGGATTAGTCAATTCATGGAGGATGAAAGGTCTGCAGGAGCACAACAGTTAAATTTGTACTTTTCCACATGGCTGAGCCTTCAAGGAGCTCACCAGGAGCGTGAAAAATGTAAACAGCGTTGTAAGCCTTGTGCCAGCCACGAGGCAGGGAGGGCAGGGAGGGGGTTCCCTGTGGATTAGTTCCATCACCTACTTCATTTTCTTTCTCTTTTTTTTTTTTTTTTTTTCCCAGGGTTGCAGATAATCACAAGCAGAACCTGATGACTGTTGCTAATCTGGGTGTGGTGTTTGGGCCAACGCTGCTTCGACCTCAAGAGGAAACAGTTGCTGCCATTATGGACATCAAATTCCAGAACATTGTGATTGAAATTTTAATAGAAAACCATGAGAAGGTAACAGCTCCCCTTGCTTCTTTCGTGTCAGTAGTTTATGAACAGGACTTGTTCTCTCTTGGCTCATGGCAGCTCCCTGTCCCTGTACTCCTCTCTCCCTGTGGCCAGTGGCCCTGCTGTGCCAAGGAGGGGACAGCTGGCATCTCCTTCTTGGGCTGTAGTTGTGTAAGCAGTGCTGCTGGTAGCCAGCCTTGTTTATGGCCAGCCCAGTGTGAGTCAGCAGGTCAGTGTCTCCATCACAGAAATTCCCTTTCTCTCCTCTCCCCACTGTTTAACAGCAATTTGTCCTTGGTTTCAAGAGAGATGAGTGCTAAAGGAAACCAGTGTGAGGTGCACACCTCAGCTGGCTCCTGCTTGGCTGATTAAATCTGGATTTTTCCAAGTACTGGCTTTATCCACAGCGTTGATCTGAGTGCTGATGCATTTGTGTTTGTTGGCCATGGATGTTGTGGTCTGTCAGTGGAGCTGTGGTGGCTTGGTGAGGCTGTGGTCCTGCCTGCCCCTCCCTGCCTGCATGTGCTAAAAAATACCATTTTCTTCTAAATTCAGCCAGTTCCCTGATTATGATCTTTTGTTAGTCTGGTTTTGGTTGGAAAGGAGTAACGAATTTGTGCATTTGGGTGGTGAAGGCAGAAGTAGAAACCACTTTGTCCTGTCTGGGGTGACATCATGGCTCCAAGTCCCCATCCAGTTATTTCTTGAACAGAGAGCTGTGCCAACATTTGCTTTTCCTATTGGAAAACCCTGGCCATGCCAGCTGTGTGTCTGGCAGGGGCAGGTAGAGCAGGAAAGACAGTGAGGAATGGGTTTAATGGACTCCAGCAATGGAGGGAGACCTTGAGAGAGCTGCTCTGGAAGGATCACTGCCGTTGTCTGAGCCTGGGGGTCCAGAAGAGGAACAATAAATAACCAAATATCAGCAACCAGCAAGGCTGCTGCTCTTTGGGTTCCTGCAGTTTTAAAATTTCATCCCCTTGAGAAAAATGTGATTACTCAGTTTGCTGACAGCTGTGGCTGGAAGTTCCAAAGACTTTCCCAAGCTGGTCTGCAGCCGTGGGAGCGCTGGGGTCACACTGTGGGGGACACAGGGGACACTGCTTGGTCTGTCTGGGCTGCTCACCATCACCTGCACCCCCAAAACTTCAGCAGAGTGTCAGGGTTCTTCACAGCTTGCCATGTGCATCTTGGGTGAAAAACAGAGGAGCTCAGACAGAGTGGGGATGTGGAATTTGGGAATCTGTACCCAAAACGTTGCCCTGTCGAGTGCCTGTCCTCCTCAGCGGCTGCGCTGTGGAGCGCTGCAGCCCAGGCAGGTGGGCAGCTGTCCTGTTCCACGGGGTGATGCCAAAGAACAACTTGTTTATTATTTTTAACAGATATTTAACACGGTGCCAGAGGCTCCGGCGTCGAACTCGCAGCTGCTGTTATCCCGCAAGAAGAGCACAGAGTCAAAGCCTCCCTCGTGCAGCGAGCGCCCGCTGACTCTGTTCCACACAGCCCAGCCCAACGAGAGTGAGTGCTCCCAGCCTCCAGCTCTGCCCTCCTCCCCTGACAGCCTGCCATTCCCGTGCCATTCCCGTGCAGGTTTCCTGCTGTCAGTGGAAGGGATGATCCCATAACAGGGTCAGGCTTGGGTTTCCTCCACTGTCGCGTTGGTGGGGAATGGAATCTCTCCTGGCATCCAAGCCCTTAACCAGGGCTCCTCATGGGGCTGCCTCAGCCTGGGATAAAGTGTTGCTGTCCCCTCCCCACCTGATGGGCCCCTGCATGTCCCCTTCTCATGTTCCTGGAGCCATCATCACTGCCATCAGCTGCGGGACAGGGGTGCCACACCTGTGGTGAGGGTGGCCGCCCGCTGGTGTCCCCACAGGGCAGTCCTTTTGGGATGTCCCCGAGCACTTTGCCTTTTACAGACAGGAAAACTTGGCCAGGAGGTTCGGCATTTTCCCGAGGATTATGTACCATGGCAGTTGAAAAATGTTGGAGCTCATCTTTCCATTTCTGTCACTAATTGATGCTCCAGATATGTGGGTGAGAGAGCCAAGGCCCCAGCCCTGCTGGTGGGGTGGCAGAAATGTGTCTGCTCAGGCTGTTGTTTCATGTTACAGAGCAAAGCCAGTTCCCAGCTCTGGTCCTTCCTGCCCATGTGCTCCTGGGGCTGCACAGGGAGCTCTCCCAGTTTGGTAAAAAAGCAGGAGGTGAGCAGGACGAGCAGCACAAGTGGAGCAACCAGAGAGGGCTGGGGACAGCCAGCTCCCCAGGGTGGACAGAGTGGTCTCTGTGGACTTTGCTGACTCTCAGACATGTGGGTTTGTCTGATTGAGTTACTGTTAATTAGCAGGCGCTCTCCTGTCGGGGGGAGTCGGAAAGCTCCGCGTGGGTTTGAGGAAGCAGTGTGGCCCCAGAGCGTGCTCTGGAAATGCTGTGGGACGACTCTCAGCCAAGCCTCAAATATCAAACGCTGCTTTTGAAAACCTGCAGCCCCAGTAATTTATTTGCTGCTAACTAAGCAGTGGCTTGTCAGCCTCCAGGCTGGCTGGGCTGCCAGAGCCTCTGTGTGCCATCCCTGTGCCTGGGAGAGGAACTCAGCTCATTGCTTTATTTCTGCATTTATTTATTCCCATGGGAAGCAATGTCCTCTCAGTTTTCCTCCTGACAGTCTATAACCTCCCATGATTTTGGGGAGCCACCACTACTTTGTGCCTTCCCTGCTGCACATGCCACTGGAGAAATAGGTGCAGTTTCCTTTCCTTGTTCTTCCTTTCTTCTTCCTTTGCTTTCTTACTGGTCTGGAGACAGACCAAGGCTCTAAGCCAGGGTGAAGCACAAGGGCTTAGGCAGCAGCTCAAGCCCAGCTGAGCACCATGGAAATTGAAAGTTGAAATTGAAGCTGGAAATGTTCAAAATGGGAGCAGGGTGCACACTTCTTAAGAGTGGGAGCAGTTTGACATAAAAAGAAATGAAGTGGGACAGTGGATTTTCCATCACTTGAAATCTATTCATCAAAGTCCAATATATTGTTAACATTTTCACTTGCATTCATCATACCAAGCTGTGTGTAAGTCAAAAAAATTACCACGTTCAACAGACAGGGAGTAGATTAGATAATCGTGATTATTATGTGATTATAGTGATTATTTTGTTGTTAAACATTTACATTTTTGTCCACATCTGACCCAAGGAGTGGCTCTTGTGACACAAGTGTCACCAGCACAGCAAACACCATTTTGTTCCTTATCAGTTCTTTTGTCATCCCCTCTCTGGTCCCTGGGGTCACTGTCACCACAGTGCCCTGGATCAGTTATCAGGCAGAGCCCTGCTCTGGCACAATGTTCCTGCAGACAAAGGCTCTGTCTGACTAAAGATATGAAGTTTGGGTAAGGGATGAAAAGCTCTTCTGCCCTCTGTGTGCTGGAAATGCTCTTGAGCTGATGGGCAACTGTGCTCTTGTAGCTGTAAAACCAAATTAAACCTCCCAGCGAAGGATCCTTCATGTAAGCTTTCAAAAACACAGAGCAAAATACAGCCTTTTAAAAAGGAAGAAATAAAATCAAGCAGGAGTTTCAGATCCTGCCATTCATCTCCCTTCCCCTTCAGCTGAAGCACTTCCAGTTTGGGGACTCTAACTCGATGTTGGCTGTGGCTGCTGTGGAGATTAGAGGGACAATCCACCCTGATCTGCCAAGCTTATGGAGCTTATTCCCAGCCCTCAGCCTTGGGCAGAAGATGTTTGCAAATAATGAGCTGCTGTTAGTCCACACTCCAGGGGCTCAGGTCAGCTCCTCAGGGCCTCAGGGCTGGCTGGGCTTGGCTACAACCTGCTCTGACAGACCCAAAAATAGAGGGATTTGGGGTTTGGGGAGAGAGCTTATTGTCTCTCTTATTTCGTGCTGGCTCCCACATCTGCCTGTCAGTATTTGTGGAGGTCAAGTGCTCTGCTTTTCTTCTCTTTTCCCTCTTTGTCTTCTGCATGGATCATCTTTCTCATCATGAGGTGCTTTTTTTTTAACCCCCTTTATATGTGCACAGGATAAAAATTAATATTGCACATTCTCCTCACTCTAAAAGAGGTGGAATTTCAAGGGATTGAGAGCAAGGATTCCCTACCACTACATGCTTTTTGGTTGCAGTTTGACCATGTTATTGTGCACCGGAAAAATAATTTTGGAAAGATGTGTCCTTAAAGTAGGACTCTGTATTTTCCAGCTGGTGGGATGCTCAGCACATCCCTTTCCAGATCAGATCTGAAGGCAAACTTTTGCTCTGCATTTCAGAAATGGAGCAGAGACTCATCCTGTTCCCCCTTTAGACCTGACCAGGGAAGAGAGACAGCAGTTGGTGTTGAGTACAAGGCTGAAGGAACTTTAACTGGGTGATCTATCCTGTTCCTGCTCTGAGCTGTTGTCCTGCTCTGTCACCCAAACACTCCATCCCTTGGGAGCTGATTTCAGTCACACAAATCCATTCCTGTACATAGTTTACATTTCAATTTCCTTTCAGGTTGTGGCATTTTGGATGCCATTGGGAATGTAAAATATTAATACCTTGAGAAAAGTCTCTACTAAAAATGGTGTTCATTTAAAGGTAGCTGCATCTTAAACCCAAAAGAGCCAAAGAGCACCTGGTATTTCTTGTGGTTTGATGTCTAATGTGTCTGTAACTCCCTGAGCTCTGGGGGATGTCCCTGTTTGCACTGGGTCAGGGTTTCCTGGCAATGCTCAATGCCTTCACAACCACTTGCTCTTCACTTCCTCTGCAGTGGCAGCTGATGATTCTTGGGTTTTGGTGTTTTTTAGAGGAGAACAGGAACAGCATCATCAACTCCAGCCTGGAATCTGTCATCTCCTCAAACGTAAACAGCTTCCTCAACTCCAGCAGTGCTCCCCAGCCCAGCCTGAACTCGAGTGATCTTGAACTAGAAGTAATTAAGCCCAACAGGCCAAATTCCCTGTAAGTACAATGGTAATTAGTGTTTTATAGACTCTCCATCCTTAATCTTTAATCAGAGTTGTTTCTTATTCTCAATCTCAGCAGTTTGCTGAAGAATACAATTTAACGTTTTAATTTTTAATGGGCACCAAACATGTGCCCTGCATTTTTAACTTGGTCTGAGCAGTGGGATTAGTTACTGTGGGTTACATCTGCCATCAGTTGCAGCTCTGATGGTTGTGCCCATGTGGAGTATTTTTGAGCAGAGCTCCCCAGTGCTGCCCAGCCCATCTGGTGATAACTCCAACACACACAAAGGACTTTTCTTCTGAGCTCAATCCTGTGACTGTTGTCAGTACAGTTGATCTCCGGCCAATTCTGTGCTGTTGCTTCTGCTATTGCTTCCTTCATCTGGAAAGTTCAAGGGAAAAAACAGTGACCTTAGCACTGCCTCCCTGGGGAGGGCTGAGTTATTTATGAAGTCCCTGAACTCGGCACGGCGGAGCCCTCCATGGTGGCTCTGCTGGGGGAATTTCCTTCCTGCCAACCCCGCAGCATTTTCCCACAGAACCTCCCCTCCTGGTCATGTGGAGATCTGCTCAGATCTGCTCAGATCTGCAGGAGATGAAGGCAATTCGCCCTGTGCATCCCTGTGGATGAGCCTGGGGAATGCTGCTGCCCCATGGCACTGCTGGCTGTGCTGACCATCCAGCCCAGGGTCACCATCCAGCCCAGGGACACCATCCAGCCCAGGGACACCATCCTTCCCACCCCTCCAGCCCTGCCAGGCCCCAGACACTTCCAGTTCCCACCCAGCCAAAGCAGCCCCCATGCCCTGAGGGCGGCCAGGGCCATTCCTGGTGTAGCTAGGCACCAGTGGGGGCTCAGCATGGTGCTGTGGATGTGGTGACACTTGTCGTCCCCATGGTTGGGTTGGGGTTGGGGTTTGGGGTGCAGCTCTCTCTCCAGAGTGTGGGAGGCTCCAGGCTGGGCTGTCCCAGGCAGGAAGGTAAGTGTGGAACAGAAACAGGCTTCATCCAGCTTCACCATCTGCTCTGCTTCCATCATCATCATCCTCCTGCCACTAAACCCTGAGCTGCAGCAGCACCACAGCAGCCTCTCCTCGGCGTTCCTGGGGTTGGGAGGCTCAGCCCTGTGCCTTGCCTGCTCCCTGGGATCTTCCCACACCTGCCAGGAGTGCCATGGGGCAGGAGAGAGCAGCCAAAGGTAGGACACCTGCAAATCAAGGTTGTGCTTTACATGTGGTACATACAGAGTAAAGATGCTTCTCTCTCTCTTGTGCATGGGTGAAGCTCTGGAGTCAGGCTCATCCCCTTCCCCCAGCGGGATGGCTTTAGTTTATTTATCCTTCAAGGTGGGAAAATGGTGTGTCTTATCACAGAGCAAGGTTTGTCAGCCTGGGTCGTGGTGAGACCTGACAGGGATTGATTGCCAAACTCGCAGTTTTCAGATTCCAAGAGTTGCCTCTTCCTACTAATTTCTTTCTTAACAGAAGTTACAGAGAAGTTCAGCAGCATAACTCAGTTAAAGGTGTGTGAGGCTGTGGGGAGCGGAGGCACCGTGCTGCTCCCGAGGGATTAGCTGAGCAGGCTGGCACTGACCCAGGGGCTTGTGCCAGTTAGGAGCCTTTAGTTCTGGGAGGTGAAACAGGGCTGAGCAGGTCAGCACTGGCAGCTTGTGGCTCTGACAGTGCTGGTGGCATCTGGTGCTTTTCCTCCAGTCCAGGCATTATGGGATAATTTGTGCACATGCAGGAACAAACAGGTTTTTGGTCCATTTTGAGCTAAAGCTTGAGAAATGGATCTTAAGGGGGCTAATGCCACAGGGCAAATACTCTCTCTGTCCCCAAACATTTGTATCAAATGTCTTTAATCCAATCTTCCAATGCAAAGTGAAGCATCTGACTTGATTTTATTCTCAGTGTGTATGGATGTCACTCCCCCCTCTTGCCCTAGAGCAGGAGCTGTGCCTGTGGTTTTGAGAGCTCCATGGGGTTCTGTGGGCACTGGGCTTGCAGTGGTGAGGATGAGGAGGGTGAGGAGGGCTGCCAGCAGCCCTCTGTGCCCAGCCCTGCCCTGTGGCTGCAGGCTGGCTCAGGCCAGGGTGTCTGAATGGTGCCAGTGTCCAGCAGCTCTGTCCACAGGGCTGCCCTGATCATGTCACCATAAAGACACTTCTGTTTGTGCAGCAGCTGAGAGCTGTGGGCTCTGCAGGCAGCCCTGGGCAGCCATGCACTCTGCCCTGGGCTGGGGCATCTGCTGTGCCATGCAGGGCTCCTGCTGCTCCCCTGGGGCTACTGAGCCCACAGCTAGGATCTGGAGGTGCCTTGGCTTTTGTGCTCCTTCAAACACTGCCAGATTCTCTGTTAGATTTATCCCTGAGCTCTGCTTCAGGACTTGGGGTAATTTTCTTGTTTTCTTCACAATTTTCTGTAATTTTTAGCAGAGGACCAGGGCCATGGTGTTGAGGAGCTGGGAGGCTGTGCTCACCCAGAGTGGGAGGCTGCAGGGAAAGGAACTGGGCCATTCTGATGTTCTTCCTTCCTGCTAAGGAACCCTACTGCTGTTCCTGTGGAAATAACTCCTGTGGCTATCAGCAGGAGCCCCTTGGGCTGCACATGTTGAGGTCTGCAGTCCTGGGGCATTTCGTGTGTCCCATTTGCAGCCACGAGCTCCAAGGTGGCCTTTAAGTGTGCCAGCTGTAAATTGTGAGCACCATCTGTGAAATGAGAGCTGTTTGTTTGAGCTTCTGTTTACAAAAGCCCTTGGCTCCCTGCTAAATGCTCGTGTATCCCCCAGGTCTGCTCTGCTGGGAGTTGTGCCAATCCCTAAATCCCCCTGGTGAGTGAGTACAGCTCCTTCCCAGCCTGTGTGACAGCAGTGCTGTGCTGGGGCTGAGCTGCTCCACCTCACTGCTGCTCCCCCTGTCCCCTCCCCAGGGAAATGGGCTCCTTGTGATGTGCTTTCCCTGGAGCACAGAGTCTCCAAGGCACTCCAGAGTGTCCAATGCAGGGGAAGCTGTTGTGCTGCAGGGCTCAGGCTCTTCCTTCCCAGCTGCCAGTCAGGCTTTTACGATGGGAATGCATTTATTTGTTAGGGCTGGGTTTATTTTTATGGAAAAAGTGCTCTGGGCAGGAGTTGTACTGGGTGAGTCAGCAGGACTGCTGTCCCGTGCCAGCAGCTGTCACTGTGGCTGCAGCTGACCGAGGCCACCAAAACCTGGGCAGGGATTTGTGTCCCAAGCAGTGCTGGCTCTCTGTGTCCCATCAGGTTTCTGTGCCCTGTCAGGTGTCTTTATCCTGCCCTTGCAGAAAGCATCTTCCTCAGAAAACATGGCAACACATGGAGCAGGAAGCACTGTGTTTCCAGCACAGATCTGTGCTTCAGCTGAGGTAGGGGAAGGACAAGGGGGAATGGCTTCATGCTGATAGGGCAGGGAGAGATGGGATATTGGGAGGAATTGTTCCCTGGGAGGGTGGGCAGGCCCTGGCACAGGGTGCCAGAGAAGCTGTGCTGCCCCTGGATCCCTGGCAGTGTCCAAGGCCAGGCTGGACAGGGCTTGGAGCAACCTGGGACAGTGGAAGGTGTCCCTGCCATGGCAGGGGTGGCACTGGGTGGTTCCAGCCCAGGAGATGCTGCCAGTTTCACACCCTTCCCGTGTTCATCTGTGTCTCCAGACCTGTCAGTTCCCAGTGCCAATGCCCATCCTTGCCCTCAGGCTCAGGGCTCTGGTGGCATGGGGGCAATGCTGCCAGCCCTGGCCCAGGCTGATGCTGCCCCTCCTTCACCCCAGGGACTTGGCATTTAGGGAAATAATAACCTTGGGAAACTCAGATTTAGTCAGTACATGTCTATTTGCATTTAAGTTCATTTTCTCACTGACCAAGTATGGCTATTTCTTGCCCTCCATGGGTATGGAAAGAAATGAGGAGCAGATCTAAGGTCTAGTGGTCATGAAAAAATAGCCCAGTTCCTCCAAGGAAGAGTGGTTATTCCCACATGCTTTTGATTTGCAGGACTGTAGTAAATCTTTAGGCATCCCAGTTAAAATTGAACATTTCTCTTTCCATGCCTGAAAATGAGAGAAATTTTAAATATTACTGAATTTGCAGAACAGTCTCCATCAGGGACTTCTCCAAGTGGTTGGGAGGGAGCTCTGGGGAGGGGGGATTGCCCACCAGAGCTGTGGCACTGGGGTGGTGCTCCCAAGTGAAGGGCTGCACCTTCCTCCCATTGCTCCATCCCTGGGCTCTGCTTTGGTTTGGAATGACATTAAACCTCCTCCATCCCACAGGCAGGGACACCTTCCACTGTCCCAGGTTGCTCCAAGCATGGTCCAGCCTGGCCTTGGACACTTCCAGGGATGGGGCAATGGATCAGACAGGAGAGGGTAGGATTTTTTTCTTTTTAAATGGTCTCTTAAAAATGCAAATAACTTAGGCAATTATCATCTGGGATGCATGAAGGTGAAAGCACGTGAGGAGAAGCAAGCAGACCTTTAAATGCTGCTGGTTCCTGTCCAGGGGAGCTGTAGAGAGCTGCAGGAGACACCAGGCTGTGCCTGCTGTGCTGGCTCTGCCCAGCTGTCCTCACCCAGAGGGGCTGTGGGGAGCCAGAAATGAGTCCTTAACCTGCCTGACCCCAGTTCCTCTCCCTGTGCTCCCAGGACTTGTTCTGCTGAGCTTTCATGGCTCTCTGCTCCGTGGCTCCTGCTGTTTATATTCCTGAAAAATGGCAATTAGGAGTGCAGAAGCTCGGGAGCAGTCCCACCCTCATCCTGCCTTCCCAGCAGCCACTTTGGGAATATCCCTCTGAAATGGCATCTCTGGGACTTCTGTTTAAGGAATTTGCTCATAAATCAGGTGCTCCTGTCCCTGAGGAACCTGGATTCTCACCCACTTTCCTCCCACCCTGATATTCAACCCCACTTTCAATTTGGAAAAAGACCAGGAAAATGCACTGGTGTTGTGTTTTGCTGTGTGTCACTAGAAAAACAGATTGACTTGCACTCAGAGAAATCCAAATCAGGAGGAATTTCTTCCTGGAAAGGGCAGTCAGGCCTTGGCAGGAGCTGCCCAGGGAGGTTTGGAGTGCTCATCCCTGGAGGTGTCCAAGGAAGGACTGGAGGTGGCACTGAGTGTTCTGGGTTGGGGACAGGGTGGAGATTGGGCACAGGCTGGACTCGATGATGTTGGAGGTCTTTTCCAGCCTAAATGACTCTGGGATTCCATTTGTTCCTCCTGGGTGCCCAGGAGGGTCCCAGGGGTGGTGCTGGCAGGGCTGTGGCTGTCACCCTGCTCCAGAGGGAGCACTGCACTCTAAGTGCCCTGAGTGGTTCTCACTGCAGCAGAGACATTTCTATTTCACTTTCCTTTCATTTTCGGGTTCTCTGTTCACCTGAAATTGCAAAGCAAACCCTGTGCTCGGTGCTGAGGCTCTGACAGGGCTGGGAGCTGCCTGGTGCATTTGGGGTGGGGAGCGGGGAACTGCGAGGAAATAGGAACTTGATTAATTGCAAGGCTTTGGGCAAAACAAAGCTGTTTCTTCTTCCTTCCACTGCATTGTGGCCACCTGGCTGGGAGCCACCGCGGCTCTGGAGAAAGCCAAGAGCTGGGAGAGGCGTGTTGGGGCCAGCAGGGCAGGGCTGGGGTCCCCTGGGGATCTTCCAGGGCTGTGTGTCCCCTGCTGCCCTTCCTGGTGTGCTCTGGGCACCCTTGGGGGGCTTCAGGGAACCCCAGCTGGAAACTGGGGAGCAGCATCTCCCTCCATCCTGCTCTGTGCAGCCCTCAAAGCTCAGCCCAGAGCCCAAAACTCTGCTCTTCTGCCTAATCTGGGTTTGGATGGCCAAGGCCAGCCCCGGGGGCGGATCTTGGGGCTGCCAAACAATAAATGGCATTTTTGGGGGATTAGGTAAAATCTTGTAATCAGAGCAGCTCCGGAAGAGCCTTATTTAAATGGCTCTTTAAGAGGAGCAGACCTATTCCCAGCTGTGGTGCTGGACAGGGGGCTTTCCACCCAGAACCTGTGGTCCCAGTGGGGTGGGATGGCTGGAACTGGTGCAAGAGGTGCCCTGGGTGGTCCCCAACCCAGGATTTTGCTGCTTGAAGTGTTGCTTTCCAGGCAGTTCAGGATCCTCAATTATTTCATCTCCCCTCCCCTCGGTACCTCCTGGTGTGGCTGCTCAGGGTTTGCTGCTTTCCCATCTCCAGCAGAGCTCTGAGATGCTGCTGCTTTGCTCTTGGGAGCAGGGGAGAGCCCTGGGACACCCCTGAAGGCAGATCTGCCCATCCATGTCTGGGGGGCTCAGGGGTCTTGGCCAGGAACTGTCCCAGCAGCTTCAAAGCAGCCTGGGGCATTTGGCATGGATTGGGGTGAAGTTACCCCAAATGTGTTTCCTCTCCTGTTGGGAGTCATGGGAAATATTAAAAGCTCCTGAGAAAATATTGGGGACAGCACAGCAAAAATGAGGTGTCAGGTTCTGCATCCCAGAGAAATCTGGGTGTGCTGTGGAGCCTCACCATGAGCACAGTGGAGGGTGGTTGGCAGCACTGCAGGGTGGGCTGGGGCTGGGAGAGGGGAAAAGGGCAAATTCTGGGAAGAAAAGGCAGATTCTCCAGCCAGCAATGCCAGATCTGCTCTGGAGATCTGCCAGGGGCTCTGGGCATCTCCAGGAGCAGGGATGGGGCAGGGATGGAGCAGGGCAGGCACTGTCAGGTGCTGCTTTCTGTCTCAGATGGAGGTTGGTTTGTGCTCAGGAGGAGCAGAGATCGTTGCCAGGTTAGAACAGAACTCGCCTATCTTCAGTTCTCTTACTTGAGAAAAGCTCCTAAAATTCCCAGTCTGCTGCTTGGCTGGTTCCAGATGATGTAACATTCAAACTATCTTATGACTTATTTATTTTTTTTGGTGCAGACTGTTGTGAGGGTGTCTGTGTGTTTGTTTCCTTTAGAGCAGTTTTAGCCTGGGACTCCTAGATCATGCCTGTGGTGAGAAAGCTCTGTAAACCAGAGTGATTCAGGGCTCTGGCAAATGTCCTTAAACCTGGCTGATGGAAAACACAAGCAGCAGACTCTGTGGACTCCACAGATAAATATACTTGAGGCTTAGTTGCTGATGGCCATATGTCTTAAAATTTATATATATATATA
Organism: Lichenostomus cassidix; assembly: GCF_008360975.1. Lineage (NCBI taxonomy): Eukaryota > Metazoa > Chordata > Aves > Passeriformes > Meliphagidae > Lichenostomus > Lichenostomus cassidix. The sequence goes on from NC_139494.1 coordinate 17,805,011, forward strand.
TATGTATATGTGTAGATTTCGTATAGAAGGTTGAACTTGATGATCTTGGAGGTCTTCTCCAACTAATGATTCTGTGGATTCCTTCCCTTGTTGTGTTTAAACAATCCAGGATTTATTTTCTCAGCATCTGTATCCTTCCATGAGGTATTTCAAGGTGTGTGGAAAAGAACGTGGTGTGGAAAAGCTGTTTGTGGGCTTCAGGAGCAGGGCTTGCTTTGGGGAGGGCAGAGGGAGGTGACAAACCTCCATTTGAGGTGGGATATTTCAGACTGTTTGGGTAGGAGAAGCCTCCATCAATGGGGTCCATCTCTGTGTGCTGCTCCAGGCTCGCAGGAGGAAAGGCGGGATCTGTTTTCCTGCTCTGGGCCCTTTCCATGGGCCCTGGAGTTTGGCACAACGACTGTGCAAAGCTTCAGCTCCTTCGCTTTTCAGTCGGCTCTTGGTCTAGAAACTTTCCACAAATTGAACTTGAAAATGAAGCCAAACATTCTCATCAAACAAGTCTCCAGCCCTGTGGCCAACCCCATGTGACCTAGTGGTCATATATCAAAATATTTTCTCCCAGCTCATCCATTAGAGCAAAGGTAGTTTGTCAGGCTGAGCCCTCAGTGAATGGGACCAGGAACATCTAAAGGTGCTTCTTGCAAGCTGAATTAAATTAGATTTCCCTGCAAGAGTTCTAAAAAGCACCTTAAACTTCAGTGGCACATGACTGAAGAGGCAGCTTTCTGGAAAGCCTTGGGAGAAATAAAGAGATCTTGCACTCCATTGCTTTCCTAATTCCTGTAATTAGTGTGGCGATCGCTGCAGAGCAGCATCTTCTTCAAAGAAACTGCCTCAGACAAATATTGGCTGATGGAAATTTTACTTTCAAATAGAGCAGGATTTGAAATCCATCCCAGTCGCTGTGGAGGGAGGAAGGGGAGGGAGGGAGGGAGGGATGGATGCAGGAATCAAAGCTGCTCCACAAAGCCTTCCCTGGGGCAGTCACAGTGTGGTGAGCTGCTTTGTGGAGCTCAGATCATCACCCTGCTGCCCAGGCCTCCCTTCTTCTCTTTCTCCTGCCCTGCCTGCCTTCCCCCCTTTGATTTTTGGGGTGCCAGGGTGTTCTGCTCACCCCAGCCTGCTCAGCCCTCACATCCAGCTCTGCTCCAGCGCTCTGCTCAGTCACATCTGAGCTTCCTTTGGGCAGAATCTCAAGCGTGAGCTCAGCCAAAACTTTTATTGAGCCTGCTGAAAGCAAAATGATGGTACATTAGGTCTTCCTGCCACCTATAAATGTCGCCTCAGATGAAATATAGTAGAGAAATGGCCGAGTGCATTCTTTGGTTCCTCTTTCTTCAGGGAGATGGAATTCAAGCTCGGGGATGCAGCCCAGACTCTCCCTTGTAAAAGTCTTTTGATGGCTCTGGGAGTGTTTTGGAGGCAGTGCTGTGCTCCAGCCTCACCACACAGGCACTGGGTGTGCTGAAAGCATCCCAAAGCTCCCCCGTGGCCCAGCAGCTCCAGCTGCCAGCTCTGGAAGGAGCTGGGGCGGCGCAGGGGACGTGAGCAGGGTTCAGATGGGACCACCCTGCAGCCTGCCCTGCCACACCACCCCACACCATCCCACACCACCCCAGTGCCCAGCAAAGGCTGACAATTCCCTGAGCAGGGCTGCTCCTCCCAGAGACATCGTGTCTCCTCTGAAAGGAGATCCCTGTGCCTAACTAATCTCCTAAATTAGCTGGAGCTGTAAGGCTTTGTCCTCACCTGGGGGTAACCCAATGCCACAGCCGTGCTCAGAGCGCTGTGCAGACACTGGTGACAGGGCTGTGCTAAGCTGGGACATTGTCAGCAGCACAGGAGCTGTCACAGCACTGTCCCCACGTGCTGGCACAGCTCCCTGGCTCCTGCAGGAGTGAAGGATCTGCACATCTGCAGGGAAGCTGTCCTGCCCGGGGTGCTGGGCAGTGAGAGGGGAGCTGGTGGGAGAGAGGAGCACTGAGCCATCTTTTGGTGGTGTGTGCACAGCACTTGGGAAAAAATGAGTGTGGAGCTGAGGAAAATCCCTGTGGCTTCAGCCTGTGCTGAGCTGAGGGGGGCAGTGGGAGAGGGAAGGAGGTGCAGCTTGGAAATGGCTCCCTGCTCCAAACAGCACCCAGAGCTCATGCTGGGCACCCCGGGGGAACCCCGAGGAGCAGGGAGGGTTTATCCCTTTCTTTTGCCACAAACATCCTCCAAGGGCTGGAGCTCCTCTGCTGTGGAGCCAGGCTGGGAGAGCTGGGAATGTTCACCTGGAGAGGAGAAGGACACAGGGAGAACTCAGAGCCACTGCCAGGGACTGAAGGAGAGTTGGAGAGGGACTTGGAATAAAGGTCTGGAGTGACAGGACAAGGGAATGGCTTCCCACTGCCAGAGGGCAGGGAGAGATGGGATATTGGGAAGGAATTGTTCCCTGTGAGGGTGGTGATGCCCTGGCACAGGGTGCCAGAGAAGCTGTGCTCCCCCTGGATCCCTGGCAGTGTCCAAGGCCAGGCTGGACAGGGCTTGGAGTAACCTGGGCTAGTGAAGGTGTCCTTGGCATGGCAGGGGTGGCACTGGGTGGTCTCCTAGGGTCCCTTCCAGCCCCTGCTTGAGCAGGAGGTTGGCTTGGAAGGCTGGGTGGACAGCAGAGCAGTGAGTGCAGTGCAGGGAGACTTGGGAAAGCACAAGGAATAAGTGGAAAAATACCCAACCAGAAAAATTGAATTGAATGTATTAATCTTTGCTGTATTTGATTACTGGGAAAGGTTCTCCAAGGCATCTCTCCATCCCAGCTTGATGGCAGGGAGAGAGATTGAGGCTGGGCCAGTAAACTGGGAGGGTTGTGGTGCTCACAGCTCCCAGCTGGGCTGCACTGGGAGGAAATGTGCAACTGGAGGAGGAGGGATTTGCTGGTGGGAGCTGCTGAGGCAAAAATGTTGTTACAAAGTTTGGTGGTTTTAAGAGAAAAAAATGAAAAAAGAAAGAACAGAACAAACATGGCCTTTCGTTTGATAAATATGATCAAGTTGGATTGTTTCAGTGTTGTGGTCTTTGGGGTTTGCAGTGAAATGCTCTGATCAGCTCTCATAACTGGTTTGCAGAATGCTGCAGAGCAAAGCAGCACGAGGCCAGATGGACAAAACGAAACCAGGGAAACCAGGAAAATGCAGAAAATTGCTATGCAGTGGCTTTACTCCTCCCTTATTCTAAAATCACCTTCTCAGGCCCAAATAATCCCCATTGTTCTTCCCACTGTGTGTGCCCTCCGTGGGCAGTTTGGCTCCTTGTGCTGCAGGGAGGAGATTTACACACTAAAAAATGAGAGTTTGAGCCTGTGGTGCTGATGAGGCTCAAAAAAACCCTCTTTGTTTTCTATTAGGATCTGAGCCTGGCAGTGGCCTCCTATCAAGTTATGTGGGAAATATTCCTTAGCCAGGAATGAATTTTTTACAGTGGGGAGAAGCTGTTCTGGTCATTTCCAGAAATTGCTTAAAAAGTAAAAGGAACTTCTCTCCCTTTGGAGAGCTGACATTTGCAGCTCCTGGGGGGAAGTTGCTGCTGCCATCCCCAACTCTCTGCCCTCTGTGGGTGTTGGCAGAGCATGGCTTTTCCTCTGGGGCTCGTGGGGGGCAGAGCAGGCACATCCCTATCGCTGCCATCTGGGTGTCCCTCCTGGCTCCCTGTGGCACAGCAGCTCTGCCAGCCTGACCAGGGCTTGCTTTGGGGAATAAGGACCAAATGCTCTCAGTTTGCCCCCAAAGCCAGGCTCCCAGGGCAGCTGACAGTGGCTGGCAGTAAGGACAGCATCCTTCCATATCCCTCAGCTTCCCTGCAGCTCCACCTGCCCAAAAGGAGGTCACCTCAGCTCCATGGCTCAGGTTGAGCTGCTTGTGGCTGGCAGAGGCAGCTCAGGGCCGCCTGGGGCACAGGATGTGTTTAGCTCAAATATTTGATCCTCCCAAACCCCCCACAGCTGAGCTGGGAGCTGTGATCCCACAGGGACTTTAATTTCCTTCCTTTTCCGAGGATCCCATATGGCTGTTGGGGTGGCAGATGGGAGAGTTTTCTTTTCTGGGGGATGTAAGATAGCAGTGCATTGAATGCCAGAGAGGAGTGAGAGATTTCTGGAGGGCTGTTGAGTTCTGCTTAATTGCAAACACAGTTTGTTGGTGACTAATGCAGCCAGCCTTGCAGCATTACCTCGTGGTAGAAGCTGTGGCACGATGGAGAAGCCATGACTAAGATCTTGGCTCCTGATTTACCAACACTTCCCTCCTAAACTGCCAGTTTGGCTCCCTGCTGCCACATTACAACTTTTCTATTAATAATTAAGGACTTTAAGACAGTTTGAAAGCACTCAGTTCAACATAAAACCCTCCAGCCTGGTTTTGAGTCTGCTGAGAGCCTTTTGGGCAGAGAGGAAGAGGGAGGGGGTATTGATGGAGCAGAAAATGCAGCTGCTGAGCAAATGGTGCAGTGAGCTATTGGGAAGGAATTGTTCTCTGGGAGGGTGGTGAGACCCTGGCACAGATTCCCAGAGAAGCTGTGGCTGTCCCTGGATCCCTGCAAGTGTCCAAGGCCAGGTTGGACAGGGCTTGGAGCAACCTGGGACAGTGGGAGGTGTCCCTGCCCAGGGCAGGGGTGGGACAGTTGAGCTTGAAGGTCCCTCCCAGCCTCAGGACATTCTGTGTCACATCCAGGCTGGGTGCTGGGAAAGCAAAGTCTCATTAGTGTGGAGCCATGGCTGCCTCCTTCCCCTGCCCTGTCTGCCCTGCCTGTCCCAGTGCTGGGACAGTGTCCGAGCAGTCACTGGTGGCTCTGTCCCTTGCTGGTGACACTGGTAATTCTCCGTTACAACCCAGCTGTGCAGCTCTTACTGAAATGCTGTGAAGATGTCAGGATGCTCCCATCACCTGGAGCTCACCTGCTGGGGACAACACCTGTGCTGACAGCAGCAGCTCCTGCAGCTTCCTTCCTGCGGCACCTGCAGCTCTTGCTCATGCTGAGAACTCCTCCATTGCTGCCTCTCTCTTCCTCCCTCGCTGTCTCCAGCATTAACAGCAGGCTCTGAGCTCTGTGCCAGAATGCTGCACCAACCCAGCCCTGTCATCTCCTCCCTCTGCACCATGGAGCATCATCACCATGGAGCATCATCACCATGGAGCATCATCACCATGGAGCATCATCCGGCCGCGCTGGGAAGTGGCAGTGTGGGACAGCAGCTCCAGCTCTCCTCCCCAGAGCCAGAGCTCAGCCCAGGCTCTCTCTTATTCGAGTGGAAAAGCTTTTAGATGGTTTGTGAAATGACTAAAGCAGGGAAATATTCCCACGCATGGGAAATCAGCCAAGCAGCAAAGTGACAAGGCAAAGCCATGTGCTGAGTGTCATCAGGATTACAGAGGGACACGTCCGTGCTGTCAGAGAGAAGATCTGTGCTGAAATCTGTGCTGATGGAGATGGGGAACTGGGAATTGGAGATGTGGGGAAGGTCCATGCTGAAGAATTTGAGATTTTCTGAGCAGTTTGGTCAAGTGATGCTGACCACAAGCTGTTTTAGCTGCTCATTTCCCTAAATGTGTCATTTTTTCCACCCAAATGACCATGTAACATAACTCCTGAGAGAGTAACGCTGCAGGGAGTTTAACATCATTTTTTTTGCATTAAAGTACCAAGCAGAGGATGAGTTTATCCATCACTGCAGGCTTTGCTGGGACCTACAGCACTGCTGGAGCTCCACGAGCCTCCCAAACCCAGCCTGCCTCCCATTTCATTTAGGCAGCAGAGCCATGTCTGCTGCTGAGCTGCAGTCTTGTCCTTGTTTCAGCAGAGCTGAAGTGCTCTGGCATTACATAAAGCTGTAATTTTCTTTTTTCTTGTTACCTTTGAGAAGAACCTTATGTTCTGCTGCTTTGTTCTATAGGAACAGATCAGGGAGCAAAGAGCTGGGTGGCCCTTGATGTATTTTACTGCAGTCAGGTTCTGGTCACGTCAGAACAGCAATATTGTTGTTTATTTTTGAGGTGATTTCATGAAGGACCTGGAATCCATCCGTGGGCTCTGCCCATCCATAGCTGGGAGATGTTCTGTGGCAGAAATAGCCCCGAGTTCCACAAAAACAAACAAGTTGTAAACATGTTTGAAGTGGAACTGATGTCCTCTCAGCCAGGAGAACAAAGCAGCAGAAGTTGTCTGCAGACCTGCTGAGGAGGGTTCTGAGAGCTGCACATGCCCTGGGGGCTGAGCTGGGTGAAGAGCACCAGAGGCAGCCTGGCCAGAGGAGCAGGAATGAAAGAGACAGGTTAGGAGAAGGCATCACAAAAGAGGTTTTTTAGCTCCAGCAACTCCAGAGGAGTCTTGAAACAAGAGTTACAGCTTTTTTCCACGTTTGGGCAGCAAATGAAACATCTGCATGGGAAAGGCAGCGTGTACCCAGCACGGGAAGCAGGGAGGAGGATTTAGCTCCTAAATTCATTTCCAAGTACCCTGATTGCTGGAAGAGCAGGATTGCTGGAGGGGCACGTGGAGTGGAAGGTGCAGGTGGCCCTGCAGGTGCAGTGGCACTGTGCCCTCACCCTGCCCATGCCCAGCAGGGTCACAGCACTGCTTCCAAGGCACAGTCAGACCAGCAGGACAGGCAAGAGCCTCAGCATGCCTTGGGCTACAGACTCGTGGATTCCCCCAGCTGCTTCTGCTGGGGAAAGGTCCATTCTCGCCTTGGAAGGCTCTAATTTGAGCCATTGCTTTGTTTCCTGCTTCTGATGGTTTTGGTTCTTAGCAATTTTCTCTGTTTTGTTTCCACTGTGCACCCAACAGGAAGAGCCCCTCGCAAAGCCCTCCCGAGTAAGAAGAAGGAAAATAAAGGTCCAGCTGACATTGGCTGCCTGCAGGCAGCAGCCAGAGCTTCCCCCCAGCCTCTCAGCACCTCTGCTCTTTTCAAGAGAAACAAAGGAAATTGGATCCTGCAAGAAAACTGTTTTCCAAAGCGCCAGAGACTTTGGGTTAGCCCAATCCCTCATGTGCACTGACGTCTCCAGCCAGGCAGGACTCAGGTCTTGCACTCACATGAGCTCGGGAAGGTGATGCTCAAGCAGCAGCTTGAAAATTCCTGTATTTCATGGAAGGGAGATGAACCCTCCATTCCCATCATACCCCAGACTCTGTCAGTGCTGGGGGGCAGCTCAGGTGGGTCCTGAGCTCTCCTTGGGTTCTTATGGAGGAGGTGTTCTGGAAGGACTTGCAGAGCAGCTCAGTCATGGTAGGACCATGTCCATCTCTGTGAGCAGCTGATGGGAGCAGGGTGCTCTGCACACACTGCCATTAGTGAGCTCTGCTCTCCATGGATTTGGTGGCACAGGGTCTGTTTCCTTTGACACCAAGGATCCAAAGGCATCCTGCTCCAATTTCTGATAAAATCCTGCTCCAAATTAGTGATAGCTTCTTAGGCAGAGGCTGGCCTGTGTGCTGGTTCTTGCTCTTGGGCTTTTTTCCTTGATGCCTCAGAGAATCCTGCTGGTTGCATTCCCTGCTGTCAGGAGCAGAGCAGTTGTGGAGCGATGACAGAGCGACTTGAGAGAGACTTGAGGAGAAATGTGAGCTGCATTCTTTTGCCATGATTTCATCTCAAAAAGTGCACTAGGAATTTCTAGTCCCACAACCCTGTGCCATTGGGTTTTCCTTGCAATGTGCAGTGAAGAGGACCAGGGTTGGTGGCAGAGACAGTGGCTGTGTCATCCCTGGCACCCCCAGTGCCATGTCACAGTGACCATCCCATGCTGACACCCAGTGCCATGTCCTCTTGCACCCTGAGCCATGGTGGGAGCAGTGGCAGGAGGGCTGGTGGCTGTTGGTGGCCACTGCCAGTGGCACAGGCTCAGCCACATTTTGGTTACCAGCTCATCACCCCTCCAAGTCCCACCCTGGCCAGGCTCCTCATGGAGAAGGGAATTGCTGGGCCATCTCTTTGAAAGAACTGGTGCTTGAAGGGTTAATTTTGGCAGTTTGGGATGATGTTGGAGGTGGGAATAGATGGAGTGTCTGGTAAGTACCATTGAATGTCAGGTTTGTTAAAGACTAAGGGAAACAGGTAATTACTCATTTTTCAAAAGATGGATAGTTTTGATGATAAAGAAATGGGAAAAAGGATTGTTTTTAAATAGTGATGATTATTAGAACATTTTGAGGATCTCGTTGACAGCCTGCCTGTGAACGTTCCCTCACAGAGTTTTCCAGCCCCTGGTGAAGTCATGCTGCACTGCTCTGTCCCATTTCTCTATGTGTGTAACCTTCTGACATAATAAAGGTGTTGCCTGTAATTCCAGAGAGAATTCATCAGTGTCTGTTGAATCCAGTGACAGAGCTTCTGCAAGGAGTGAAGCCAGGAGTTTGGCCTCAAGCAGAGACGGTCCAGTTTCCAAGGGGAAAGTGTCCATGCCATAAATATCCCCCGTGGTGGCAGCCAGGGGACACTGGGGAAGGTTAAATGTTGGTCTGAACTCCTGCAGGGCTGAGGTTCTCCCATGTTCTGGAGCCACCATTCCCTGAATCCCATCTCTCTACCTCAGGATGAGGACATCCTGGGGGTTGTGCTCTGTCCCCACCTCATCACAGACCTGTGTGGTCAGGGGTTCTGTCCCTCTCTCAAGGAACAAACATAAACCATGATGCTTTTACAGAACTTCTTATTTTTAGAGGTATTTGCAGTGTGGAGAGGGATTTCTGGTATTTGGTCAGGGATGGAGTTTCTAATCTGAATTGGACAGGGAATACCAATGAGTTGCCAAGCAGAGAAGCAGTAGATGAATCAGAGTCAAAGTGGTATTTTAGTACAATAATTGCTTTTTGGTGAACCAGAGAACGACCTGAATCGAACAGTTTTGAAGGAACCAAGAACTTGTGTGTGCAGTTACCAGTTCAGTAACTCAATTCAGCTCCAGTTGACAGCTGTGGCTTCAGGAATCAGCTCGAGGGGGAAAGGTGATGCACAAACATGGCAAACACAATCAATGGCATTTTTATACACTGCATGCATGAGCACCATGAGTGCCAGAGAGGGGGTGGAGGCTGCTGGCAGGCATCATTAACGTCCAGAAATACCAGCAGCTATTTCTGGGAGCTCTGGGGGAAGCACAAGGCAGGTAAGTGGCTGAGCTGCAGCACAGACCCCTCTGGCCATGGTGGATGGGGTTGGAGCTGGGATTAACTGGAAGATCCATCTCCTGTTGTCCAGACAAACACAGCTCCAGCCTTGAAGCACTTCCCAAGGTCCTGGCACTTCATTTCGTGGCTGTGTCTCACGCTCGGATGTTCCCAAGGCACTCGCTGTCGTCGGCTGCCGTCTGTGTCTCTGGGTTGCTGTTTGTTGCTGTGCTTGCACCTTGATAAGGTCTCTGGTTATGTCTTGCAGCCCTCAGAATCCAAGCCCAACGTCACCCCTGTCACCGTCCTGGCCCATGTTCTCCGCGCCATCAAGTCCTATGCCCACCTCCTCCACGTCCAGCGACTCATCCCCCATCAGGTCTGTTGCACAATTCGCTTGGCTTTTTGTTGCTTTTGCTCTTTCTGTTTGATTTCCCTGGTTTGCCCCACTTCACTTCCCTTTCCCCTGGCATCCTGCTCGAATTCCCCACCACAGCTGTGTGCACTCAGCAGGAGGGGAGCTTTCAAACCCTCCTGCCCAGGAGAGCCCTGTGAACACCCTGAGCTGCTGGAGCCTGCAGCCCCTGGGTCTGGTGGCTCTGGTGTTTGGTGTCACTGCTGGGCTCATCTCAGCTCCTGTGCTGGCTTTGCTGTGCTCTGCAACAGGTAAGGAGTGTACTGAGAGGAGGAAAGAGCCTTTGGAAAGCACTGCCATCCCTTATTTTCTGGCCTCTGCCTCATCTGGGATCCCAGGAGGGTAGTGGATATGGGGAAGCACAGGCTGCTCTGTGCCCATCCCTGGTGCTTGGGCATGGCTGCAGCAAATTGTTCCTGGAAGTTGCAGATGATCCAATGCAGGATTTCCAGGGACTCCAGCAGGACAGGCTGGGCTGTGCCAGCCCTCTGGGGTCCCCTGTGCCCTGGGCTGCCTGGCACTGGAGCAGGCACTGCCCAGTGATGCCATCATGCCATGAGTGCAGGGTGAGCCTGAAAACACCTCTTGTTTTCCATCTGATGATCTCAAGCTCTCCACGTGAGCAATGCCTCCCTGGCAGTGAAGGACCCTCTGGAGAGGCAGGATTGTTTGCCCATCCTGGCTTTCAAGTGTTTGGGAGCTGCTCGTGTCAGGCAACTGGAATTTGGAGAGGAGAGACCTCCATTTTGGGTCTGTGGATGGCCAAAACCATTCCCAGCTCCCGGGTTGGGGTTTGGTGTGAAGGGGAACTGCTCTTGCCATGAAGTGTTGCTCGGAGGAGGTTCAAGTCCTCAGGAAGTTAAAAATTGGTGAAGCCACAGATTGGAGAATGGTGACACCTTGTTGCCCACCCCAGCAGCTCCTGGGGACAGTTCCATCACTTGCCTTGGCTGTGTCACTGCTGAGCAGCAGTGCTGGATGTGGCTGGCAGCTCGAGTGGCCCAGAGCCTGGGCAGGTTAGCATTGTCACTGTCACCACAGCCTGGCAGTGTCCCAGCTTTCCACCAGCCCTGCTCCAGCCCAAAGCTGGGAGGGATGGGTGGGATTGCAGGTGCAGGGACAGCTCTGTGTGCCTGTGCTTTGCCTGGGGAGCCCTGAGGTTCCTCATTTTCCCCTCTGCTGGCAGTTTGCTCCATTCCTGCCTCTCCCCACTCCAATTCCCTCCCTGCAGCACGCTGACACTTCCAGCAAAATCTAATGGCTGTTAATTCTTTTTTACCTTCAGATACAGGCTCTAAAGAAGTGCAGCAAATTCTTCACTGACCTGCATTGTTTTCTGTTTTGAAATAACCTTCCCCAATTGCTAATTCTCCCATGTGAAGTTCTTCTTGTGGTTGCAGCTGCTCTTGGATGGGTTTGGCAGAGCAGGGCTGGTGACAGTGGTCACTGCCAGCACCTGCTGCCGCCTCTGCTTTGTGCCAACCTCTGGCCAGCCATGGCCCCTGAGATACAGAGCATTCCAGCCCCAGCCTGGAGCTCTCCTGGGGACCCCTGGCTTGGGCTGGTGCTGTTTGGGCTCCAGTTTGGGCTCCACTCCAGCTGGGCTCACACTGGGATTTGCCTTGTGGTGAAACATCATCCCCAGAGCCTTCAGCCCCTTCTGCCTCCCTCCTGTCCTGAGCAGAGCAGCAGCCCCAGAGCCCTGAGGGCTGTGAGGGGTGCTGTGTACCCACTGTGCCTCTCTTGCAGCTCTCCCCTGCGCAAAGCCCGCGCGCTCTACGCCTGCAAAGCCGAGCACGACTCCGAGCTCTCCTTCACAGCTGGCACAGTGTTCGACAATGGTGAGTCCTGCCTGGCACTGGGGCTCTGCTCGGGGCAGCATTCTGATTCCCAGAATGTCCCACAGTGGGACCCTGCAGCCCCCACAGACCTCCTGTGGCTCCAGACCTTCCTCGTAGCTGGAGGGAGAGCCTGCTGAGCTGTGCCTGCTGAGCTGTGCCTGCCCAGTGTTTACCACACAGAGCCATTCCCAGAGGGCTTCTGGGAAGGGGAGATTAGATTCCAGGTATCAGCACCAGAAATACTCTGTGTAGGTAGGTGCTGTAATGTTTTGTGCAGGAGATGGGGAAGGAATGTGTGTTTTTTCCCTCTGGATATGAGCACTGGGCTTTGCTCAGTCACAGACCTCCTTAATGAACTCAGGTTTGGTGTTTCCTGCACCCAGAGTTTGTTCCCCATGGAATTGAGCAGCTCTGGCTTAGTTATAATCCCAGTGTAAAGAAAAGACTTTTTACTACTTTCCAAGCCATTCTTGGCTTTTAAATGTTAAGCATTGTCATTTGGGAAGCTGCTACCACAGGCACTGGTTTTGCCCTGGGATATAGAGGCGAATCCAGCAGAAAGGGGAGGAGAATGAATACATGTGAATTAAAGACAATTCTTCTCCGAAGCAGCTCCATAGTCATCTTATAAATAAACATGGTCTCCCCTCTGAGAGCCCGTGGGAATCAGAGCAGCTAGGAGGGGAACAAGTTTGAATTAAATACATGATGTTTGCTGATAAAAATCAATGGATTATTCAAGGGAAGAAGTACACAGCGTGTTCCAGTCACTCACAGCACAGCCAGGGCTCACATTGGCTGCAGGATGTGAGGTAGAGCCAGCCTGCCCTGCTGGCAGCCTTGCTGTGATCAAGGGGCTTTACAAAGCCCAGCAAAGGCAGAGGGATCTTGGCAATGCTTGGAGCCAGGCTCTGGTTTGACTTGGAGCTTCTCTGAGGCTGCACGTGGCTGAGGTTGGTGCTGCTGCAGCCCCTGGGCAGTGGTGGCACTTTGGAGAGCTCCAGTGCAGCTCCTGTGCAGCTGATGCCAGGCACAGAGTGAGCCCAGACCTGTGGGGTCACAGCAGCTCTGGGGAATCTGCAGCTCTGATTTCCTGCCCTTCCTGTGGGAGGGGGATATTCCTCTGCCTGCAGGCGTAACCCTGGCCTGGCTCCTGCAAAATCAGCAAATTTTGGGAGTTGATTGAATAAAGAAAGGCTTTTGAGGACTGATCAGGTTTCTGGTTGCACACAATCAGATTGCAGGGTTTGCTTTCCCGCCAGGATTGTTCCCTAATGTGATTTCCCTCCCAGCCTGGGCCCAGGGTTATGATGTGATGGAGTTAATCATGTTCTCACCAACTTCCAAGAGATCTTAGCCCAAATCTGGAGGAACTTTAGAGCCTCTGTTTTTATCCCAAATACTTCACTTCCCTCAGCCCAGCAGCCCCAGGTGGTATTTGGGATTCACTTGGTGAAGGAAAGGCCAAGGAGTCCCACGGGGAGCAGAGCTGTCTGAGTCCCTTGGTGTGTTCACACAATCGTGGGGTGGTTTGGGTCAGAAGGGACCTTGAAGATCATCTTTAACTCTGTTAGTTTTCTGTCTCTAAAGGTCTCACCTGCCCTTTCCCTCTCTCTGCAGTGCACCCATCGCAGGAGCCTGGCTGGCTGGAAGGAACCCTGAATGGCAAGACAGGACTGATCCCTGAGAACTACGTGGAGTTCCTATAACTGTGGGGGAGCAGTGCCACTGCTGAGCATTCCATGGTATCCATGGCAGAGTCCTGCAGGCCCTGTGTGCTGCGGGGTGAGGACATGGCTGTGCCCTGTGCTGTTGGATGTTTGTGTGCACCAGATGGGACTCTCCTGGCTCCTGCGGGGCTCAGGGGAGCTGCTGGGGACATGGAGGTGCTTCAAGACCACATCCTGGCGATGGAAAACCAGCAGAGGGATGGCCAAGTGCTCTGAGGGGCCGAGCTGGAGACTGGGAATGGCCTGAGAGCCCCTGAGCCAAGTGTTCCCTGCAGGGGGATCTTCACTGGCCGTGCAGGTGTCACCGAGCCCAGGGGCTGCAGCCCATCAGTGTCCCCGGAGGAGAGCAGCCTCTGAGCTCCCAGAGCTTTCCCTGGCCTTCCCCAGGTGCCCCAAGCACAGCCCCGAGGTGTGGGGCAGGGCAGGGTGAGGGGACAGCCCTGGTGAGTGACCTCCCTGTGCCAGAGCAGCTCCAGCTCTTGCGGGCGAGAGAGAGCCCTGGGTGGCTCTGCAGGGCTCAGCATGTCCAGGATGTCCTGGACCCAACCTCTCCAACTCTTTTGTTTCCCAGGTGTTGATTTTGTGGGCAGCCCTCAGTCTGTGTGAGGTGAACATCCCACAGTGCCCTCCCAGTGCAGCCCCAGACAAACCCCACGTGCTGTTTGGCTGTTTGGCCCCTTCCCTTCCCAAACCCTTGTACAGACACATCCCTGCTCCCTCCAGCCCCCAGGCTCTGCTGTGCCCTGCTGCAGCTGCAGTTGTCCCTCTCTCTCTCTGCAGTGCTGTTTTTCAGGCCTCCCCTTGCTTTCAGCCTCGTCTGTGCCACGTCTGTGCAGTGCTGGTTGTGCAGTGCCAGGTGAATGAATGACTGCCATCCTCAGGGGCATTTGCTGCTGCTGTGGGCAAGGTGGGGCTGTGGAGGGCTGAGGATGAGCCCTGGACACACCACGAGGGCTCAGTGTGCAAATCCCTCATCATCCCAGGTCCTTCTGAAGGGGCAGGGTGGGAGAAGGAGCCCTGTTTGACTGCAGAGCTGGGATTTTGGGAGCTGGAATCATATTTTATAGAAGAAAATCTCAAAAGAGCCCCCAGCCCGTGGTGCTGGGGTTGGATGTCGTGGCTTTTTGCAACAGTTTTAAAGACTCTGAGTGACTGAATGGCTCTATGTGTCACTTTTTATTTTTGAAAGAATTAATGTATAAATAGAGTATCTTAAAATATTACGAGGAAAAGAGCTATATTTGATATTTTTAGAAGAGCTGTAATGAGAGAAGCAAAGGATGTTTGCTGCTGGTCACCAAGAGGTTCCAAAACCCCCAAGCCTGGCCTGGAGCTGCTGCTTCCTTCACTATGGTGTCACTCAGAGAGGAGGGAGCTGAAATTTCAGCCCTCTTCACGTTTTGTCCACAGTAATTAAACTTCCTGGGCTTTTGTCTTGGGGGAAAAAAAGAGGAAAAAGGCGATCATTTTTCTCCTGCTTTCCAGGGTGGGTGGCACAGCTCATTCCCATGGGATCACAGCCTCTCCATAACCCTTGGGGAACACTCTGGGTCTCTCACCTGGCTGGTGTGGTTTGAAGTCCCCAAACTGCCTCGTGGTCTCTCCTCTGGGGTGTTGGATGAAGAGGATGAGAGGTCTGTAGGGATAAAACCTGGTGTTCCACCAGCACATTGCTGGTTCCTCTGCACCCTTGGATTTAATAGCCCCCATTTGTGCTATTTCTTGGCTTTCCTGAAGCCGAGGATGAGGCCAGGCTTTATCCAGGCCTGGCATCAGATGGGCTGGGCTGTGTCCAGCCTTGGCTCAGGGTGAGGCCAGGCTTTGTGCAGCCCAGCATCACTCCATGGCTGTGCCTGCTGCTGGGACCTCGGGGCTGGGGGTGGGTGAGAGCCTCTGCCTGGGCAGGATGGGGAGAAATAATGGAGAGCATTTAAAAAAAAAAAACCTTAATATTTCTCCTGTCAGCACTATTTGCTTATGTTTGGGATTGTCCCATCCCGAGCCATTCCTGCCTTCCCGGGATGCTGCTGGAGCAGAGAGAGTGCTGGGGATGAATGGAGCTGCAAAGCTGCCAAAAGCACTGCAAAAGGCATTATTTGGGGACAGGGCATTGAGGGAGCTGCTTAGCCATGCAGTGTGAGCAGCAGCTCAGCACTGCTCCCGCCGTGTCCCCAAAAAACCTCCCTGTGCAGAGTCCTCCTTGGGCTCCTTGGGCACTCCAGTTACTCTGAGACACAGTAAATTCCTTTCCAGAGGCACTTGGGAGCTTTTGGATGTGCTGCCTTGAGAGTTTCTGGGAACAAAAGTCCCACGCAGACATATTTACGAGACATCTCCTGGAGGAAAGGGAAATCAAACGGCAGCAGAAGTTATTGCTCTTGCAGGAGAGCAAGTGGAATACATTTTTTTTAATTAAAACTTTCCAAAAAGAAAAATTTGTCTGGAACGCTTACTAAATGTTCCCATTTTGGGCCAGCTTTAATGCTGTAGTGAACGTTGGTTTATTCCAAGAGAAATTAAAGATACGAAATTTTTTTTTTGTACCAGCTTGACATAGGATTTGATGTTTAGTATTAAAGTCATGGGTTGAAATGGAGCAAAAGATGGGCTGATGGGCAGAGCCTCTCCCATGGCTGCTGGCTCCTCACTGTAGGCATTAAACCAAAAAAGAGAGAAGGTGCAGTGATGTCTGCTGGAGCTGCTGTCAGGTGAGTCTCTTGGTGCAGCTCTGCTGTGTTTCACATCAATGGCTGATGTTCCACCAGCTGGCCCTGAGTTTGGCTGTGGTTGGATTAGTTGTGTTGGGCTGGGTTTGGCATTGGGCTCTGGCTGGATTTGGGTTTGGGATTGGTTTGGGCTGGGTTGTGGTTGGGTTGGATTTGGTTTGCAGGTTGGTTTGGATGCTTGAGGCCATTTCCTCTTGTCCAGCACAGGGATGGAGTGGGGTGGCTGAGGGGAGAATTCACCTGCAGAGCCAGAGCCCAGTGCTGGAGAGACATTAGTGAGTGCATGGTGGTTTAATTATCCTAACGAACCAGAAACCTCAGAGCAATTACAGTTTGTACATTTGGGCTAATTCCGATTTTTAGCTTTTGGGAAATAAAGATTAAAAGCAGAGGTTTTTAAAGAAATAGCCGTTTAAAGCTCTGTTCTCTGGGTGAGGAGCTGATTGTTTGCAGACGAGCTCAGCTGGTAATTTAGCACGATGCTGACAGCTCACGAGGTAGCACCTACCTATTACTGACTGTAAATCCTCCCTTCTGCTAATGAAGCTCATTCTGCTTCTAAACCTCAGACAAAAAGGTCTAGAAAATCACACCTGGGCTCTAAACTCACTGACGCACGCAGGAAGGGGAAAAAATCTGCAGCAGCAGCCAGGTGCCCTGGAGAGCAGCCTGCTTGGATTAGGTGGGGATGGCAGGGTGGGGTCTGGAGGTGGGAGGGTGGAGGGTTTGAGCAAACCCATCTCCCTGCTGTGTCCCCCCATGTCTTTGGGAGCTCCCACAGCCCCCTTGGCTTCCCATCAGCTGCCAGAGCTGGTGCCCTGGGCAATCAGATAGTTAACTATCTGCAGCTGGTTCAGAGCTTTAATTCACAGCCACCTGTGAGGGAAGAGCAGAGCAGGAGGGACAGGGGATGGAGAGGCTCTGGGGATTGAGCTCCAGCAGGGCTGGAATGGGACTGGCAGTGGAGGTGGCACTGGTGTGAACATGTCCCTGGCACATGGGGCTCCCAGGGCCTCCCCACCCTCCCAGGGAGCAATTCCTTCCCCATATCCCATCCATCCCTGCCCTGTGGCAGTGGGAAGCCATTCCCTGTCCTGCCCCTCCATCCCTTGTCCAAAGCTCCTCTCCCCGATCACACAAGGGTGAGTTCTCATTTCCAGCCGATGGCACAGTGTCCCTGCTGCCCTGGCAGCCAGCGAAGGCTGTGCTGGTGGCCACAGGGACTCTCCCAGCCAGGACCTGTCCTGTCCTGTCCTGTCCCTGCTGCCTTCGCCAGGCTCTGCTCGGTGCGACTCGGAGCAGCTCTTGAGCGAACGAGCTGCTTGTGACCCAGCGTGCTGCAGCTGGGACACCACGGTGACAGCACGGTGACAGCACGGTGACACTGCACCAGGCCAGTTCCACCTGCGCTGGGAGCCACAGGTGAGCCACACACAGGGGACACAGCTGGACAGCCCTGCCTGCCCCATGCCAGCTGCCTTCCCTTCCCACTCCCAGAGATCCTGGAGATGCTTTGTTCCTTTTTGAAGCTTACTAATTTGGCTGCAGCCATTATCTGTGATAAATACTTTTGAGTCTGGGAGACACACGTGCTGCTTTGCCTCTGTTTTGCTGCTGGTTGTTTTCTGCCAGGTTTGGGTTTGGCTGGGTTTTTGCTGGGGTTTTTGGGGTTTTTTGGGTTGTTGTTGCCCTGTGGCAGTACCTGGAGCGCTGCCGCCCTGCACCGAGCAGCACCGATGGCTCTCCGCCATCCCAGGGCTGCTGTTTATTATTTATTTCCCCAGCAACCAGGATATATTTAGCTTTGAGCTCTTTCAGCCCCATTATGCTCAGCAAACCCAGCAGCCCTGTGGATCGAGAGGTGGCCGAGGTGGCCAAGGGTCACCAGGACCCCCCAGGACCCCATGGGGACCCCGAGCTGTCCTGCAGCAGGGGAGCTGTGAGAGCCACACACCTCGGGGGCCCTTGGCCTTGCCGAGGCTCGGGCTGGGCTGGGTGGATTTTTACAAATTATTTTTAGTAATTGCTGTGTTTGAGCCTTGCAGGCCAGAGCAGTGTGTGTTTGGGGTAGAGCAGCAGAACACGTGCAGCTCCCTGCAGCCCAGCTGCAGAAATCCTGCCTACCAGCCAAAAAGGGTAAAAAAGGGAAAGGGGGGGAGAGAAATGAGGAATTAAAAATGCTGGGTTTTAATTTTGGATTGGTTCTTGCAGGAGCCCAAGGGGACAGGACAGCAGGCACAGCCCTGTCCCCCTACAGCCCCAGGCTGTGTCCCTGTGTGTCCCCCAGCCCCACAGCAGTGTCCCCCAGCCCCACAGCAGTGTCCCTGCGTGTCCCCCAGCCCCACAGCAGTGTCCCCTCAGCTCCTCAGGGATGCAGCTCCCTGTCTCCAATCCCTCAGAGATTATTTCCCATCTGTGCTCTGCTCCTTGGGGTCACATCCCCTGTGTCCCCTGCCCAGGCCTGGCCACCCCAGGTCACTTTTCTCAGCACTTCAACAGGAAGTCTCACCTGTCCTCTCCTCCTGCATTAGCAGCACAATTAGTGCCCACATTTGATGCTGCTTCAGCACTTTTGCCCCAACCTTTCCATGTGGTTTTATCTCAAATCAACAGATCCCATAATTAGAAGGATTCCACTTACTTATTATTTTTTAACCTAAGTTTCCCTGTTGTGACCTCAGAGAATATCCTTAATTAGCTCTGGAGCAGTGCCAGGCCTGTGATGGATTGGATAAGGGTATTTACTGTCACCATCCCTCCTCCAGGTTGGATTTTATCAGCTGATCCATGGGCTCAGGCACTGGACATCAATGAACTCCCTTCTGATGGTTCTTCTCCATGCAGCTCCTCCAGCCAGACTTTGGCAAGTTCAATACTTACACCTTTTTATTTTGAGATGTCCATGTGCTTTATATATAATATATTTATTTAATGTATCTTCAGGTTCTCCAACAATTGAAATTAGCAGCAATGCTCATAGGGAAATGCACCCAACTTGCTGGTCCCTGGTGGGAGCTTGGCAAGAGCACTGAGAACATCTGGGAGCTCCTCTGGGATAACCAGGAACTTAGAGCCAAGGAGTCTTTTATTCTGTCAACCCCCAGAACTTGTGCCTGACATGGCACAGCTCCGGAGCTCGACATGAGCTCACTCTGCAGAGGGGACACAGCCAGGGACAAACCAGCCTGCTGGGGACCTCCCAGGGGCAAACATGAGCTCAAATCCTAAATGTCAAACCCATAAAAAAGGCATTTAACAGCATCTTTTCCAAACCAGTCTGAAATGCCATCACTTCACTGGGATGATGTGAATTTCAGTCACACGCTGGGCTGCACCCGGGTTTCTAGGAGGCTGAGGATAGAGCCCAGGAACCAAATAACAGCAGAAAGGTGGCAGCTGAGGGAGGCTGCAGCCTCTGTCCCAAGCCACCCCCATGGCCATGGGAGGTGCAGAGGGAAGGAATTGGATCTTTGGCCGCAGCTGATTTGATATCATTGCTTTGGTAAATGGACTGGGACAGAGGGGATTTCGGGTGGAATGTGACCACATCGCTGCACTGCCCATGGGGCTGCAGCCCCTGAGCCACAGAGCAGTTATTTATCTCAGGCTGAAGGCTCTCCTTAAAGCATCTTTCCATAGCTGCTGCACGAATGAACGTGGTTATCGTAAATCCCATTCTTGTCTTGCCTCTGACCCCCATCCCCAGCCATCCAGCCTGGGAATTACCGAAGGGAAATTTATGTAAGCTTTGTTTTAATTGCAAACAATTCAAAGAAATCATTCCCTGCTGGGAACTCGGCCTTTTCTGCTGCAGTTAAATGAGATTTTATTACAGCACGACTCGCTCTGTGGCCCAGGGGGGAAGGCTGAGCTGTGCTGGGGGAAAACCACGGTGGTTTCAGTGACTGAGGAGTTGGAGAGATGTTGAAAACTACAAGAGCCACATGGCAGGGAAGGAACTCCATGGCAGCATTTTGTGTTCTGGGGCTGAGACTTGGTGAACCCAAGTGCAACATCTTCACAGCCAGAGAGAGGCTCCTTCCAGCACTGCTGATTTATGAAATCTTTCCCCCTTTTTCCAGGGTTAAATTCTGTCCGTGCACAGACCTGTCTGGTCCAGAGCAGCTCAGCCCCCTGGGCTGGGTTCCCATCACTGACCCCATCCCAACCCAGACCTGGAGCCCCAAGGCTTCTCAGTACATTTTATTTCCCTCTACCAGCTGGTACCTGCCTTGGGACGGAGCTTTTATCGCATTCTGAGGAGCTTCAGACAGTTGAGAACCACTGCAGTGACAAAATATATTAAAGATCATAGAATTAAAGAGCGATTTGGGTTGGGAGGAACCTTAAGCTCATCCAGTGCCTTTCACCATCCAGGTTGCTCCAAGCCCTGTCCAGCCTGGCCTTGGACACTTCCAGGGATCCAGGGGCAGCTAGAGCTTCTCTGAGCATCCTAAATCAATGATTTAATACATTTTGAGCTGTTTTTCCTCAGCTGAACCATCCTGGCAGCATTAGCCCATCTCTGAGCAGCACAGGCTGCCCCAGGACACATTCCTGCTCTGGATTCCATTAGAGAACTCTGCTGGTAATTCCCCTCCAGAAAAGTGATTTCACAAAAGGCAAACAGGACAGTAGTAATCTTCAACTGAACTGTTCACTGGAACTTCCTGATCAGAAATTCTTCCACTCCAGAATGTAACTACGGCAAAGCTTCACTCCAGTGAGAGTAATTCCTGCATATGAGAGGAATAATGAGACCAACGAGAACAAACCAGCGTGTTGTCAGACCCAACCCTCTCCAGGACCACAGCAAAAACTCCACAAAAGCAGTTTGGAGCCATTTAATGAAAAAAGCAGAATTTTATTATATGGTTTCTGTCCATTATTCGGCATTGCTGTAAATGACTCACATTTACTGCAACTTCTGTACAGATGTGTGGCTTTGTATTACCAGAACAGCAAATTTAAATGAAAAAATAAATGTTCAACAATTCCACACAAGCTTTTACAGTCCAACATTTCACTGAGTAGGTGAAAACTACAGACTTGTTACTACAGAATTATTCAGCATGAATAAAAAACTACAACTTTTATTTTTAAACAGGAGTCACTGGTTTAATTTTTCTTTTTTTTTTTTAATGCTGTTTAAAATTGCTGTGATAAAAATAATGATTTTTTTAATAATGCCATACACTGGTATGATATAGGATTTGTCCCCAGTATATATCTTTTTGTTTAATATACAAAATAGAGTAATGACCCATCGCTGCCTCTGCTGCTGGGCAGGAGGTGGAGGTGGGCTGATCCCACACACTCACAGCCTTCCCTCCATCGAGGCCTCTGGCTGGAGAGACTCGACCTTCATGGAAAATTGGGTTCCTATGAGACGTCGATGGCTCAGCAAGCCCTGGGTGCAGACTGGGTAAGGGTAGAGCATGAGTGGTCTGCGATGGTGGAACCCCAGCCTGGGCTGGGTGGAAGGAACCCTAAAGTCACCTATCCCCCTGCATGGGGACACCTTCCACTGCCCCAGGCTGCTCCAAGCCCCGTCCAACCAGGCCTTGGACACTTGCAGGGATGCAATAATACAATCTCTATAAAATCTCACTCTGTCATGTCCCTGAAGTCCTCCCTCTCTGAAGGGACGTTTCCCACAGCCCACGTTCATCCAGGCACTTCCTCCTCTTCCCTACCTTTTCCTGTGGAAACGGCGAGGTCATTTTTCGGCATCGGCTGGCAGCAGTTCCCAACCCCCTCCCCCCTGTGTCCCCCTGTCCCGCTGTCCCCTAAGGCCACAGCGACCCTGAGCTGCCCGTGCCGGGCGGATCCGTGCACTTTGTGATAAGGCACTGAAGAGCCAACGCCAGAGTTCTCCCTGCTTTCTCCAGAGTGCTACACGGACACGGATAACAGGACACGGGCTGCTCGCCGCCGACTAAAGCACTACGGATTCTCACTGGTGAAGTTACAGCTGAACGGCACGTACAGGACGAGTCTTCCTCGAACATCACAGTTTCCTTTGTTTCTCCTTAAATCCAGAGACTGAAAATGAATATACAGGCAAACAGACACGAGGGGCAGAGAGCCTCTCCTCCTGTGTGACCGCTTCTCTCAGGGGGATCACAGAACCCCAGGGTTTGGGTTGGAAGGGATCCCAAAGCTCATCCCTTCCAACCCCCGACTCCATCATCTGCTGGAGTTTGCTTGCAGTTGCTTTTGCTGGCAAAAACCAAAGTCTGGGGTCCCTGCACCCCGACCCGCACACGCTGTCCCCAGGCTCTGCCGAGGGCTCTGGGGATGCAAGTTTATCAAACATTCTCCACAGTAAGAGCAGTTCACCCCGACCCCAAGAGCCCCCCAACCCCACCAGTACAAACTCCTATCTGTATCGCAAATGGGCGCAGAAGGATTCCCAACGACTCGGGCTGGAAGTTGGAATTAAAATCCTGACCTTTACCTATTATAAAATGTACATATTCCTTACAGATCAAAGAGAGTGATTATTTTCTTTTATTAAAGATGCTATTTTACTCCAAAGTACTGAATATAGGATCTTTTTCAATAGGTATAACATTCAAAAAGAGCTTTAAGAAAGGATGAGAATTGAGTTTCCTATTTCAGTTGGAAACCAACGTTAGCTCAGTGTAGAAATGTGCTGTGAACACCCCACGCTCTGTATTTACATATTGCTGGCACCTGGATGTGGATTATTGCCCAATTTCCAAGCAGTTTTTGCTGGGAGGGAGGCTGTGTCTGACCCCCTCAGAGCTGGGACAGGTTTGCAGAAGCTCTGGTTCAGCTCCCATACACACCATACAGATAGGAGTATCCCACCCAAAAGCCAAGGGGAATTTTTACACAGTGATTCAAGAAACACAAGCCCAACCCTACAAACAGCCACGGAGCACAGGTTTTCCCCTCTAACAGAGCACTTCTTTGGATACCAACACCGACAGCTCCGGTGCTGCTCCAGCCAAACCACACGGAACGCTTCCCACTCAGCATATTTGTGACCCTTACAAAAAATATAATTACATGTATCATGATAAAGCAATCTGTCATCTAAAAATCATCCTTATTATACACTATACAAGCTATTTTACAATCATTTAATAAATTGCTTTTAAAGCTGCAGTAGCCCTTCCCTTCTTTTCTCGGATCAGCGAATATACCGATTATACATATTTGAAACTCTAACTAAATATAAAAATATATTAGGTTTTGTATTTTCTCAGATGATCTTTCTCATTTCTATTACACAAACAATCTGGCCACTTCGAGTAAAAATCAAATTTTAGAGTGGCTTAGTAAATATTTCAGTTTTGAGATACAGAAAATCGTTAAGGTGCACGTAGAAAAGGCTACTACAGCTTCTAAACGTCGAAAATATCCTCATCAATGGCAACAAGGAGAAATCCACAAGGCCTATGGGAATTTATGGCACGCCAGGAATTCAATGTGAAGGGCTGCAGCCTTACAAAGACAGAAAGTTTGACGAACAACTCTAAGACCACGAACTCAGTAGCGGAGCTCTCCTGCTCTCCAGGAGAGAGGATGGAGCAGTCAGTGAAGGGTGGAGATGGGAATTGGGTGTCTAACCAGGCAGTTTGGAGCTGGGAGATGCAGTCCCAGCTGCATGGACAAGTCCCCAGAGAGGAGGGCTCTGGAATCCTCCAGGAGAACAACCCCAGCCACGGGGTGACTCACGTGTCCTCCTCTGTCCGTGGGGTCTCCAGAAATCCTCGTGTGATGACAGCTTTAAGTGTATAGAAAACGGAGTTTCTCCACACAGAAGTAAACTTTTCTGAAGCTATGCATATTTTCCTGAAAATTTCCTGATGGGCAGTCAGGACTGATCTTCTTGGCATCAATGCAGCCCTGACTCTTTGCGTTATGGCTGTTGCATCAAATGCGAAAATCAGGCTTCTTTTTGTTTTTTTTTTCAATATATAAAATAACCTGCTCATTGACATCCAGTTAGGACTGGGTTAATTTTCTATGAATCTGCATATCCAACGCTTTTGCAATATACCAAAAGGATTTGTTTCATCTGGATCTAGTGAAATGAGATTTGAGAGGTTCTCCCACCCACCCTGGCCCTTAAAAAAAAGCCCAATTTTTATGGCCACTTTGCCGGTTGAAAGCATTAGGTTAGAAAAGCCCAACCCAGTTTCACATGGATCTACTCGAGTATTTACTGTCTAGAGGTCGTTTAGGAAAGCTACGAGCTGCCCCACCTTAAAAAACCAGCTGTACAATAGGCATCTTGAAGTATTACAAAAAAATTATGTAAGAAAAAATGAACAAGCTGAGTTCACGGTATATAAAGTTAAAGGAAATTGCTAAAACCAGACAGTAATAGCTATAAAAGGCACAACTTCCCTTTTCTGATATACACTTGTAAACTTTCTTCAGGTTACATGCATAAACCAAAATACTACCTTAGCTTTAAAAAAAAAAAAAAAAAAAATCCAAAACGTTTTACTAAAATAAAAATAAAAAAAAAAAAGCCTAAAAAATTGTCTCCAGCCAACTGCAGCAATTAATTAATTAATTAGCAGAATGTTCGTAACAGCCTCAGAGCTTGTCACTGGTGGTTTGATGCATCCAGGGATGGTGCACGAGGGGAGAGAGAAAATTTCTGCCAAAAACCGATTTCTTTTCCTTTCCTTTCTCCCCGTTTCTTTCCCAAACGTGAGAAATCTGCTGCTTCTCCAGCCTAACTCTTGGCCCTCTGTAAACCACATGTAGTGCATAATTACAAAAGAAACACCTGCGAGGACAAAAGGAACAAGTTCTGTAGGTTTTCTCTTTACAAAACAAAGCTATCATGTGACGGTTTCTTAAGGCAACCCTTTGTGTTAAGGCAGTCACTTCTGATGAAACAAGAGCTTCTTGATATTTCCATTGGAATATTTTGGTATCTGATTGCTGATGATTTCTGCCAACATTTCTGGGAACTCAATACTCATGGATTTATCCAAAAATGTCTGGAAGCAAAAGCTCAGAAGATTTTCAACCACCTACGAGTGACAAGACAAAGAATTACTGCTCATGAAGATGTTCAGAGAACATTCACCTCCCTCCTCCCCACCTCCTGCCCACAGATGGGGCTCAGGCAAGATGTGCACAGCAATCCTCGTTTAGTTCATTAATTATTGTCCATGGCACTCTGATAGAAACCAAACAGACTGTGCAAGGCTTTACAGATGCTGAGGAGATTCAGAACAAATTCCCATTCCAGCAGGTAAATAACACACACTGGGATAAGCTAAACGAGATTTTTCCAGGTGCTTGGTAGAGTAACAAGGAAAAACCAGTAATTTTGAGGTTTCAAAGTTTCCCTTGTCTTAAGTACTGCTTAGTGCTGTGTGTGTAATTAGAATTAAACTGCCAAAGGAGGCAGCTTGAATTTGGAAATTCCTTCAAAATGACATCACTGCTAACACTACACATAGTGCTGCGGCATTATTTTAATGCAATTTCAAACTATTCCATAAATTCCTTACTCACTGGGCTCTGAGATAACACTGCTTTTAAACATCACACTTCTGCTTCTACTGCAGAATCAGCTACAGCTCCTGAGTTCCTCCTTTTCAAAGCAATGTAATTTTAAAAACCAGAGAGACTCCAAATGAGATGAATTATACCATCAATTGCTGTGGATCACAGTGCAGAAGCAGCCTGAGAGGAGCATGCTCAAGGCTGTCAGTTTGCCTTCAGTGACCCAGCAGAGGAGCATGACCTCCTCCTCCCCCAGATCTGTCCCTTTAAATAAAAGGAGCAGGAGGAGCTGACTTTCCCCGCCCCAAACGTACTTCTCTGGAATGCCTACAGCATTCCTGTCAGGACTTACATCATGCATAGAGTCCAGCAGTTTAGTCAGTTGATAAAATCGCTGCCAGTTCTGGCTGGAGTTCCCTTCCCTCTTGACGATGGCCTTGCCCAGCTCCTTGATGTACGTCATGCGGATCTCCTCGAACAGAGACTGGCTCTTCAGGCCTTCCTTGGGAACTGCAGCAGGGAAACCAGCAAACCAAACATTGGAAAAGGGAACTGCAACGTTATTTAGGTTCTCCTACATTAGTTACACAGAGAGGGAATCTTCATCAGGAGCTGCAGGATAGGGCAAGGAGTAAGAGGGGAAATTTAGGCTGAAATACAGAATTGTTCCCTGTGAGGGTGGTGAGGCTCTGGCTCAGGCTGTCCAGATCACCTCTGGCTGCCCCATCCCTGGAAATGTTTAAGGCCAGGTTGGAATAAGATGAGCTTTAAGGTTCCTTCCAACCCAAACTATTCTATGAAAAAGGACTTGGACTGATTGAAGTGACAGCAGAGAGAAAAGGAGAGAGCAGGATGGGACAGTGACCAGCTGAACACAAAGCACAGGCCTGCTGCAAAATTAAAAAACCTTCAAAAGTATTCCACCAAAAACGAGAGGGAAGGGAACTGGACCATGGAGACAAAGACACCCAGCCCTGGAAGTGCCTTCATGGAGAACCACCTGGGCTGGAGCTCCTGGATTCTCCTGGTCTCAGGAAACGTGGTGTTTAGAAGGTCCCATAAAAATTCTGTGTGCCTAGAGAAGAGCAAGGGCAGATCACAGGATGGCTTGGCTCAGAAAGGATCCTCAAAGATCATGTGGTTCTGAGCCTCCTGACATGGATCAAGTGACAGGTCCAGGCAAGGCAGTGGACAACAAACAGACTGCCTGAGCCATGGGGAATCAGGGCATGGACAGAGCTGCTTTGGGACAGGGATGGGACAGGAGACAGTGCTGGCCAGGGGAGGAGCTGGGGACAGAAACCAGCCTGGAGATTCAAATCCAGGTGAAATCCATCCTACAGGGATGGTCCTGCCAAAGGCCAACCTGGACAAACAGAGTGTGAGCTGCAGGGCTCCTCAGGGTGCTTCCCCTGAAGCCTCTGCTCACCTCAGTGAGGTGAAGGAGCTGACACAAAGGTGGGCAGAGGCCATAAAGCACATTCCTTTCCTTAGGAAACCCAACCTTCCCAGCACTGTCAGCATCTGAGAGATTCTGGAATGAAGTCTCATCTGCCTTGCCTGCAGAGGAGATGAAACTTGTCAACTGTTTCAGTACTTCCCATGGAGAAGGTCTGTGAGCTGTGGCTGGTGTGAGCTACATGTCTAGACCCGTGTGGGAATCCTGTTTTACCCCTCCTCCCCTTCTCTTGGAAAACTTAGCACAGAAACACAATAACCAAATTCAAATTGTCAAGTCGTGGATTAAAGAGCTATAGAAATTTCAGCTATTCAATTTGCAGAAGCTCCACGATGTACCACACACACAATGTATGTGCTTGACAAAATGAAGATAAATTGTCTCCCCCTGGAAATGAGGGGAGAGGCCTCTCTGGGCACTGCCAGCTCCTGCCTGGCCCTGCTGCTGGAGGGGCTGAATTCTGCCAGGGCTGCCTCCTCACCACTTCTGCCATGGAAATTTCTCCATGGAAATTTCCAGCTTCTGTAAGGAAAGTTGGCCTACACCACACCCAAAACACTTGAGGAATTTTTGGGAGAGATTTCAGAATCAAACAGGAACTGTTTGAAATCTGCCATTTCAGGGAAGTTTGAAGTTCCTACAAAGCCCACGGCCGCCAGAGGCTGAACGTTTCCTCTGAAAAGAGCCCTTGTCCCAGTTCTGGGCTTGGCAGGGAGGCAGTGCTGGGCACTGCCAGGCTGGTGGGGCACTGGGCACTGGGGGAACTGGCCATGGCAGCACTGTGCCCCACAGCCCTGCCCACACCATCACCCCTGCCCTGACACAGAGCAGGGCTGGGCTTCCCACTGCTCCTGCTCTTACTGGGAAAAAGCCCAAGGTGAAAAAGTTCTCATTTCTTTATAACAATCAGTCCTACTATTCACTGGAAACACTGAAGATAAGCAATGTTTACACCCTCAGCGTAATGAACTTAATAATATTTACTTTTCATCACGTTTCACATCCCTTCCAATCCAAACCACCTGATGAGGATGATGCAGAAGTACCAATGTACTACACCAGCTAATCCTGCCTTGCTCTGCTGCCCTTGCTGCCTTTCAAACACGATGGCACCTCTGTCACTGCTCTGAACCAAGGCCATGGTGCCAGGCAGGAGCAGAACATGTCACTCCAGCCCCACAGAGCACAGGGAGATCAGTCACTGGCTACCAGTGATATCAACACAGGGGAAAATAACTCTGTAAAACGTATTTACACATAATCACTTATATTAATTATCTGTCTCAGATTAGTTTATTTCTCTATATTCTAAAAGGACTATTTTTGACACTGCTCTTTGAACTTTCATGCAGCACAGACAGAAACTGTACTGTTTTGCAACTCCAGCACATCCTACCTAAAGATAAAAACCAGCATGTAGCATATTGTACAAATTGATCTCTCAGTATCTATTGCAAATCCACCACACACTTCCGTAGATACAAATGCAGAAAGGTTGGTAGTGAGCTGTTCACCTACTTGTAGAGAGGAGAAGCAAAGTCTTCATGCAGAGATACTCCTCGTAGGAGACTTGGAGGCGGGAGAGCTCTCGGGCCACCATCAGCATGTGTTTGCATTGTTCATACATACAGGGGAGGTTCATCCTCTGCCTGAGGAATAAAGCACAGGGATTAGTGAGCTATCTCCAGGTTCTGTATGTGTTTTTCCCCACTGCACTCAGGGCAGAGGGGTGGAGCAGAGCTGTACGTGAGCTGTGGCACAGCAAAGGATGCTCCACTGCCCAGGGAGCCCCTGAGGTGGCTGCCTTGGTGACACAGATAAACAGTGGCCCCGAGTGTGGGACTGGGAGTGTGACGTCCTGAGTCCCAGAGCCTTACAAAGGGAGCCTTTCTGCACCAAGGACTCATCAGGGAGCTCTGCTATCAACAGCCCTCAGCACCAACGGGACAGAAATCCAGTTCAGTCTGAGCTCTCCGAGGCTGGTGGTCCTGGAGGATCTCATCTTCCTAAGGAAACTAAGGAGTGCCACACTAGAGCTGGGATTTCTCTAATTCTCTCAATACTTTGGAGAAGTGCACTTAATTTAATACATATTTATACATATAGCAGTGTCTTCCTGTAACTTCGTGGTTTTCAAAGAGACTTTTTACTTGTGCCCCTCTATGTTCCTGAAGAGATGACCAGCACTGCAATTAAACCTCATTATCTCTGTACTGTAATAAACACATTTTTAACCATATATGGGAAGTCATGTTGACAACCAAAGGAAAATCCTGGAATCAGAATAACAAACATTATGATTTTATATATATTTTTTTCTATTTCAATGAAACCTTGCATGGAGACAGAATTCCTTTTATTTAATACCTCATCTGATACAGCAATCTTGCTGATATATGCTCTTACAGCTGGTTACTGTGAATATTGCAGAATTAGTCTGGAGTGGGAAATGAAGAACAGACTGATTCTGAAGAGTGTAAGACAGACTTATGCTTTTGCATGAGTTTTCTTTTACAGAGAAAAAGACAAGCAAAATAACCTCGTGCAATAATCTCTGTACACAATCTCTGTGCAGTGATGTCAGCACTTCATTTTTTGTTAATGATGTGTCACCTTTCCTTGGTATCACCTATACAGTATTATAATCTACACTCAGACAAAATGGGATCCCTGTGGCAGTTAGAGTAAGAGTTGGTTATGAAACCACAGCTCCTCCAAAGCTGATCAGTTTTCCATTCTCCCTCCCTTAGCCCTTAAAGAGGATTACCCAGTGAACCCTCACAATCACCCTGGGAAACCCTGAGTGGAAACAAGGAACAACTCTTCCTCAAGGTGAGAAAACCAGGGGGAATCCTGATGGCTTTTGAAAGACAGAAATACAAACTACTGAAACTGTATTAAACTGTATTAAACTAGATCAAGCCCAAGTGTGAAACTCCAGCATTTCCAAACACAGCTGCTGGACAATTCCCTCCAGGTGGAACTGGACCATGTGTGGCACTGCCTGTCACCTCCAGCCACAGCATGTGGGCACAACCACCAGGCTGCCAGCCCAGCTGCACCTCCATGCCACCAGCACACAGTGCACAAAGGCAAAGCTGGGAAACAGGAGTAAGGCAGTGCTGGGTCTGGGGTTTCTCAGGGCACTTGACACAAAGCCACCACTTGGCTGGTGACAAACGCTGTCCTGGCCCCTCTGGGCTGTATCAAAGGGCATCTCACATATTTCAAATTGAGTAACTCAAACCCATTCCCCGACAGGGCTCAGCAGTTTCCCTCAAGTAAAACTGTGCCCATTTCTGGGCAGAAGGTTAAAATAAACATTATGAAAGGGGTCAGCCTGTCATTTGTTTCTGCCTGCAGGGAATGCAACCCATCAGTGAGGCTGAGGGTGCAGAGCAAGGCACACAGGCTTTGGCAGTGCCAAGGCTGCACAAACTGCAGCTCCCAAAAGATGAGAGCAGCCCCATGGCCTGTGCTCAGCAAGGTCTGAGCTCAGGGGGCTCTGCCCTGTGCCCTGCTGTGGTGTGAGCTCAGGGGGCTCTGCCCTGTGCCCTGCTGTGGTGTGAGCTCAGGGGGCTCTGCCCTGTGCCCTGCTGTGGTCTGAGCTCAGGGGGCTCTGCCCTGTGCCCTGCTGTGGTCTGAGCTCAGGGGGCTCTGCCCTGTGCCCTGCTGTGGTCTGAGCTCAGGGGGCTCTGCCCTGTGCCCTGCTGCCAGAGCACGAGGAGCTGATTCACTGCCCTGGCCCAGCCCTGGCACACGCTCTGGGAAGAGCTCCCAGCCAGTCCCTCCTGGCCAGGCAGCATCAGATGATCTCAGCTGGCACAGGGAGCTGTCCCGGGGACAGCCTGGGGGTCAGGGACACAGCCTGGGACAAGGGCAGGGCTCAGGGCTCTCCTGCTCAGATCCCAGCTCCCCTCCCCTCCCAGGGCATCCACCAACCCCACGGATCTGTTCACCCACACCGTGGAACACTTCCACAGGGTGTTAGAGAGCTCAGTAAAACACACACAGCACTCAGTGAGGACACCACACAGCTGCCTGCTCAGCTGGAACTGCCCAGAGAGCCAGGCTGGGCCACCCTGACCCTCCCTGTGCCCTAAACACCCACCCTGACCCTCCTTGTGCCCTAAACACCCACCCTGACCCTCCTTGTGCCCTAAACACCCACCCTGACCCTACTTGTGCCCTAAACACCCACCCTGACCCTCCTTGTGCCCTAAACATCCACCCTGACCCTCCTTGTGCCCTAAACACCCTCCCTGCCCTGCTGCAGGGATGAGCTGGGGGTGAGGGAAGCTCAGCAGAGCTTTCACACTGCTCTGAGTCACTCAGCTCAGCAAAGCTGCACAACACCAAAGCCCAGTAAACAAGATGCTGCAGCTCTCAGAGCCAGATGACTCCAACTCCACACAAGGAGTTACAAAAGAATGTTGGGGAAAAATTCGGGGAAAAAGGGAACTGACAAACCCTGCTTACAAAGCTGACCTCACTTGTTGTTCTGCTGCTCAGAGCCACCAGCACAGCTATCCTGCATGGCAGATGAGATCAGAAGGACAAACGAGTGACCTCACAGCTCCCAGCCAGGAGCCACGGTGACAAGCATGGCACCAGAGTCCAAATCCTGAGGCTCAGGACTTCCAGGAACTTCTGTCTCAAGCTGGACAGCAATTCCATGGCATCTGCTGCTCGATGAGCACAAGTGTGCACTGTCACTGTGCTCACTGTAGTTTTGGGCACACTGTGACACAACCAGTGCCCTTCCAGCAGGGCATGTTTTGAATCACAAACTGGGGAACAGTTATACAATACAGCAAAATCGCAGGTTTAAACCCTTTCCAAGTACTAAATAATGGCCTAAAGCCTAAGACTTATTCAGCTGCCAAACTTTTCAACAGCTTGAATCAAGTTTCATGTGTGTGTGTGTAAGAACACGTAAAATATGTGTAAAATTGCCAGCTAGTATAGACATACCTCCATAATAAATAAATAATCATAGGAGTACAGACATAGGAAGTGGAATATTCAGTAAATATTCAATTTTTAGGAAAAGCCTGAGCAAATGATGAATGTGCCAGTTTAAGACTTAGGAACAGAATTTAATCCTCTTTCCCCCACACTGTGTGAGCTACTGGATGTTGCTGCTCCAGCAGTAACTACACAGAACACACTGGGCAGGGCTGGCACAAGGGAAAATGCATGGAAGACTGATGTTGATGTTGAGCAGATCCATGAAGCTGAACAAAGTCTAATTAACCCCATAAAGAAATCAATCCATAATTGCAGTTATGTCCAACTGAACCTCCAAGGCTTGCAAATCCTTCAAAGGTGGAGTTTCCCCTCCTGAAGACACTGAATTGTACCAAATACGAGTGTAAGTCTTGAAAGCTCAGAAACTGAATAAATGGTTCCTAAAACCCACTTAAACCCCAAAGAGAATGAAAGCAGAAGTAACTGACTGCCCTTCTCTGTCCCCATGGAGTGGCTCTGAGTGCTCAGATCTGTGTTCTGCCCCGAGGTGGCTCTGGTTTAGTGAGGGATGAGACATAAAAAGTCACAGCCAGAGAGTTTTATGGAGAACCTGCAGCCCACAGGAGAAGGAACTGCAGTTCTCTCAGTCAGCTCAGTGTTTTATTGGAAACAAATGTCACTCTGATCTACGATTTATGTACCAAACTGGAGCTGGAAGGAATTTGGGAATTACTGTTCGCTGTTAACAGCACTACCCTTGCATTTCTGGGGGTTTTTAGGAGAAACAACACCTAGCAGTGAAGCTTTGTGGTTTTGACCCACTGATAAAACAGCAGGAGAGCTCTGACTTACAGCAAATGAGGGGTTATTGCACTTAGTGACAACATCAATTATTTCAATACCACCACAGAGACTATCCTGCTCCTGGGACATATTTTAAGCACTTCAATAAACACA
This sequence comes from Lichenostomus cassidix, assembly GCF_008360975.1. NCBI lineage: Eukaryota > Metazoa > Chordata > Aves > Passeriformes > Meliphagidae > Lichenostomus > Lichenostomus cassidix. The sequence continues at coordinate 17,837,758 of NC_139494.1, forward strand.
AGTACACAGATGGGCCCTCACCTGCCATCTCCTCCTCAGCCTTTAAAAAAAATTATTATTATTATAAGGCAATGATTACAGTTTATAAAAGCCTGGATAAATATTTACACTGAGGGGGAAAAAAAAAAGCAAGGGAATAAATAAACATGAAATATAAATGGCTGATCCCACAGAAAATGTAACAATTATCATATTTTTTTAAAACATGGAACATATTTGGGAGATCTGTTTTTGAAGTGCAACAGGACCAAAAATAGCAGGACTGTGCCAAAACATGCCAAAGGTATTGCCTCCATATCAAAACCAGAAACAGAGACATGAATAAGATCTAATCACCTCAACAATCCCAAATTCCCTCTTTCCCTCCTCTACAGCACAGAATTACTGCACAACACAAATCTGGGAAAATACAAGGAAAGCAATGTGTGGTACAAGAAAAGATAAGTTCAAAAATTCCACCAAATTCAACTTTGCTTGAAAGTTCAACATGTAAATATAAACCAGGCAGGTTCTTCCATCTTTGACCTTCTTTTCAGCCCTAATTTTATCAGCTGAGACAGGAAGGTTTCACTCTGGGAAGCTGGTGGGGCCATATTGCCACTTTGATACACTAAACAGACAGAACATTATGCAATTTGCCAAACTTTTCTCTCCATCCCAGGCATATTTTTAGCTCTGACTGTGTTGGCTCTGATAAAATGAATGATTCTAGTGAATGGTGCAGGAACAGTCACAATATGGAATGTTAAAGCACAAACACCTCCCACAAAAACTTCTGGATATAAATACACTTAATATCTCAATTACCTTCCGCTTGACTTAGTTAAAAACGCTAAGCAAGCTGCTGGGGAAAAAAAACAAGTGGGAAAGGAGAGGCTGGTTGGGAAAATTCAGTGATTCAGCCCGAGGCAAAGCCCAGCACTGGCAGCTCCTACTCACTCGTTAATGATCAGGTCTGGAGCAAAGCACAGCAGGTTGCCATTGGACTGCTTGTAGGATCTCCAGCCCAGAGCAAAAGCCATCAGGAACATCCAGGAGTACTGCAGAAGGGTCATTTGGTCATCCAGGTGCAAATTTCGGAAACCTGGAGAAAGAAAAATTGAGGGGGGTTGGTGTCAGCTGCACAGAAGCAATAAGGGACAAAAAACTTGTGTGACTTGGAGAAGGAACAGAGTTATGAGCAGCACAACTGTGTTATCAGTGCATAGGTACTGCAGGCAGTAAAAGGGATGTAATACTCAAAAATCACAGTATATATGTGTGTGGTTATCTGGAACTGATGGTCAGTCAGATACATCACAAAAGGCAACAGTTACATTTCACACACACTGTAATTCCCTGGGCTGCCTTCCAAAAATAACAGGGTTTGCTACTTTTCACAAGAGCAGTGTGCTAGACAATAAAAGGTTTCGTGTCAAATTTTGTTCTTATTCAACAACAGTTGCACACAACCTACAAAGTAAGCACTGCATCAGTTACCAGAATTAACTGCTTCTAATCTCATATGTAGCACGAACAGAGCCAACTGAACAAGGAGGAAATGAGTAAAACCTGACAATTGGTCCCTCAAAGAGTCTGAAAATGCCATCAGCTCTGGATCTGCAGCATCAGCTCCTATCAGATCCAGCCTACACTTACCAAGAAACTATCGTGCCATACGGAGCCATTATTAGAGCCTGAATACAAGCTGATTTTATCTATTTTTATTAAGCATCTGACATCTAAAGAGCTCATAACATCTAAAGAGCTGCTTCCTGAAGCTGTGCCAGCAGACAGAGCCGGTGGATGAACGTGTGACAAACGTGGTGGGTCTGAAAGCCCCTGGCTCTGGAGCCAGCAGGAATGACCAGGTATTGCCTCTAAAATCCACACCCAATTCAAAGTGATTCCAGTCTTTCTGGGTCAAACCCTGAAATCTGTGCTCAAGCCCTCCCCAGGAAAAGGTTCTTTTGAAATGCCAACTAAAGGGTTTGGCAAGGAATGCTGGCGTGCTGTCAGCATGGCTGATGGGCTGCAACCAGGAGCAGGATATACAAATTAAACACTCGTGAGGAACCACCTCAGCAAACAAAAGAAAGGAGATAAAAATGATAAGAATAGTTGCTATTAATGTAGTTATTAAAGAGAAGATTGGCATTTTCATTGAGAGCATAAGCTCTAACCTGAAGGGTTTGGCTTATTACGAAAACTCTTCAGCAGAGATGATGAACACAGAAGTGTTTTATAAAATGGAATCTAAATCTGGAGCTGGGCACACCAGATGGTCTCCCAAAAACCTGTCCCAGAAGGAAGTGTGTGCATGTGAACCTCCCATAGAGCAGAGTGAGCTAATTCAGCACAACTGCCCAGTGCAAACAGCTCTGACACAGAACCCCAGAGTCACTGAGGTTGGAAAAATCCTCCAAGATCGTTGAGCCCAACCTGTCCAATCCACCCCACCTTGCCAGCCAGACCCACACAAACCTCTCCAGTCACATCTCTGCTGGACACAGATGCATTTGAGTTTTCCAGCCTTTCTTTCCCACTGTTAATTTATTTCCCCTGCTCAAAGAGACACAGTTATGACTCATAAATCTCATTATCAAGCTTTTTTCTTTTTTTTTTTTTTTTGGCAGACCTGTTCTGTAATGTTATTTTTGGGCAACCTATGCGTCATGGAGGTGTTTTTGCCAGGGTTTTTGAGAACAGGTAGTGAACACATTGACAGGGGTGAGAGGGAGATAAACACTGGGCTTTGTTCTGTAGGAACAAACATCTTCAGCTTCCCTTGGCCCTGGCCTCTCTCTCTCCAAGCAGATGCCATGTGTCATGTCCAAGGCTGAGATGCGACATCACTTCTTCCGTGTCTCACTGTCTTTAAGTGGAGCTAAAATAGCACCAAACCTCCCTCTTTCTGCAGGTAACAGTTTGAACAGAGCTGGGGAGAAAATAACACTTTGATTTCCACCCTGGAGCTGGACAGTGAGGGGGAGTCAGAAAAGAACCATCCATGAACTCAGAGCCAGATGAGCCAGCACAGTGATGCTGGGCTGGAGAAGTCAGAGAACCTCACTGATCAAAATATTCAAGAAATAACTGTTTACTGCCAGAGAAGCTGTGGCTGCCTCATCTCTGGAAGTGTTTAAGGGCAGGTTGGATGGGGCTTGGAACAGCCTGGGACAGTGAAGGTGTCCCTGCCATGGCAGGGGTGGCACTGGATGGGCTTTAAGGTCCTTCCAACCCAAACCATTCTGGGATTCTGTGAATCTGAGGTGGAAATAGAGCTAATACAAACAGCTCTCTGCAAGACTTTTACAACAAATACCCACTTTAATAGGGATTTTAATATTCAGTGGTCAAAGTGTTCAAGTAAAATGACCCAATTTGTAGCAAATAAATGCTGGCATGTGCAATTGTTTCTGCTTTTCTGCTCTGGAAGTACCTGAGACACCAACAAACCCAGAAACCAGCAACACTCCACCAAAGAGGGAAACCAAACCAGGGAGAGATTTCGGCTCAAAAGCAGATTTCCCCCAGCACTCCCAGTGTCTGTGCCTCACCTGGGATTGCCTTTGCCTCACCTGGGATTGCCTTTGCCTCACCTGGGATTGCCTTTGCCCACTTGACCGCGGCGACCACCTGGCGACCTCCCAGCATGTTGAGCGTGGAGAGAATCCTCCAGCTGGAGTCGGGCAGGGAGCTGTCGTAGCCTGAGTAGAGCACCTCGGGCTCAATGACCTCCAGCAGGGACACCAGGGTGGGGGTCAGCTGGGGCAGTGACGCTGGCACGATGCTCTTGCTGCCTGCTGCCTCTGCAGCCTCCCTTGTCCCTGCTGTGCCGCCCTGCTGCAGCCCTTTGATCTTCTTCTTCGTCTTCCGAGCTGGGGAGGGTGGGGAAAGCACAGGTGAGGACATGGAAAAGGCCAGACTGAGATAAACACGGCAGAGGAAACGCTGCTTTCCTCCCCACACAGCTGGGATCAGCGCTGGTTTGTACAGTCAGGAATTGCACATTCATTCCAAGCAAATTTCCAGGGAAAATAATAATTTTAATACAAGTCACATTTATGCCAACGCTTCAGAAAGTTCAGTAATGTCTGTGGGTACCTTACAAGGCTGACCCTAAAATACAAAGCCAAATCCCACCATTGCAAATATCTGCAGGACTACACAGTCTAAAAATATTAAGCATAGAATCTAGGCAAAAGAAAGAAAAAAAAAAATCTAATGGGTAAGAAGTTACTGGATCTCTCAAGCCAGGGAAAACAGGGTTTTTTTTAAAATGCTGGGCAGGAGGAGCTTTTTCTCTTGCCAGCTCTCTTGCATATAAATCACTGCTGCGCAATTAAACCATAAAACTCACTCGCCAAATAAATAAAACATCACACAGAGATGTTAACTGTAAACTACAAAAAGTTGGAGCAACAATTTTATTAGCATCTTGTCCCTAATGGAGTCTCCTGCTTGGCTCTGGCTCTCCTGGATTCAGGCAGCCACAGGAACTCTCTGGCTAACAGAGACCAAAGGAGCCCAGCTCCTTCCCTGGGTGCCTCAGCTAATTAATTGATTTCTGCTCTGGAACTTCCCAGATCAATCCCGCGCCCATCAGAGCATCACAGAACGTGGCTGTGCATTCCAAGCTCCTCCTGACCTGCTCAGAATCCCTGAGCACCCAAAATGCAGCAGCCCTGCAGCACCAGCACACCAAACCCCTCCTGGACCTGCTTCTCCCTCTGGCTGCCACAGAGCCTTTGGAAAACAACTGCCAGAGACAAGGAATCCTCCACAGACCTTGTACAAACTGCATTTTCCCAAAGTTCTGTAGACCAGCCACATGTGCCAAGCCTGCCATGGGGGAATAGCAACAGTTGTTTCCCTGGAGCAAAGAGCTTCTTGTTATTCTCATCTCGATTTTGAAATGGCTGCTCCAAAATCCTTTCATAATCTGTCTTTTTTTTGCCCCATTATCCGCGTTCTGGAGAGCAAATTAACTGCTTTGACTTATATTTAGAAGCACATGCCTTCAGCTTCCTGTAGACACCTGGATGGAGTATTTCCAGCCCTGAAAGCCTGATAAAATTACAATCAAAATAAAGAGAACTGATAAGACAAATTATTATGCAAGAATTTTCACTGTGCTGTTGCCAGTCCTGACTTAGATATATATACCTCAGACAAAAGAAAAAGAAAGGTTGAGATAATGTGTTTCTTTGCAATTAATTTTCAAATAATAAAAAGACCACAAATCTAAAGCCAGCTCCTCAGGGCACATTACAGGAGATAAACTCAGCACGGATCACACAGATAAACTCAGCACGGAGAGAAAAGCATCCAAGATTTTCTGCTCAAAACAAACAAATCCTGCAGTGCTTCCTCCTCCCTGCCTGGTGGCAGATGGCCTGAGCACCTGAGCCAGGTGGGCAAGGGACATGCCACCACCCCCTGGCAGCCACAGCCACCAGGCACTGTCCTTCCAAACTGGCATTCACAACCAGCCCACTGCAGGCAGAGCAGGGAGAAGAATTAGAAAGAACAAAAGATTCCTCAAAAAAATGGAAACAAATTCCAAGTGAAGGCTGCAGAAAAAACTCATTAATTGCCAAGTTTAAGTGTAAAATGCACCATGAAAAGCCAAAAAAGTTATGAGCCCATTTTTTTTACAGGCATAAAACCTAACAATAAATCCTTTCTTCCAGCACATCACCAAGAGAAAGGGTGCCAAGGAACACCAATTAACGGTGGGAGCGGAAATGAGAACTCAAGGAAATAAAGGCTGCAGTACAAAATATCATTATTGTGCTGTGTAAATCTCTGGTACCTGCAGCTTGATAGTTTGATGGTTTTCCAGTCCCCTACGCCCAAAAAACATGCAATAGAAAAAGAAAGTTCCAGAAAAGGATGATAGGCAGGGCCAAAGGGATGACTGATGGACTGGAGGTCTTTTCTAACCTTAATGATTTTATGGTAAGAAAGACTAACAGAAAATTATCAAGTGACTAGAAAGGACCACTTTTAACTCAGGACAAGGACAGGTCAGAACTAAAATACAGCATGGTAGAATTAATGAATTAATTCATGACGTAATTTAAAAATAAATTCATTTTGTACCCCATACCTGACAGTGACATTCACTAGGTATGAGAAACTGAGAGCTATCTAAAATGGGAGAGGTTCCTGGAAGGAATCCAGCAGGGAGTCAGGTGAGTGCAAGGGGCACAAGGACTGGTGGGCTGCACACTGGGATCTCTTCTGATCACTCACTGCATTGCTAGAACCATTGGTTTTGCACTGAGGATGCAGTTGGGGACTTTGCAAAGAGAAGTTACTGTCTAAAAAAGATGCAAATTCAATTCTCTTTTAAACAACAGTCATTCCTGAACTGTGACCCTAAATCAGACAAGATAAAAGAAACTGGATTTTAGTCTCTTCTGCACTTTATGCTGCCTCCCAGTTGCTTTTCTGCACCCCCAGTTTCCTGTCTGTTCAGATCTGTCCCATAAATCCTGTTTTTCAGGGTGTTTTTCACACTGCTCTGGGTTCTTCCATTTTGTGCTGCTGAGTTTTTAGATTCCTTTTTCCTCTCAGCCATAAAAGCTTCCCTCTCCCCACCTTCTCCAACAACTTACATAACAAAATCCATCCTCCAAAACCTCGCTATTCTCTAGGATTCTCGGTGCCAAAACTCAGACAAACTACCCTGGAAGGGCTCCAGCCTGCATGTGGAGGAGTGACAAGAGCCCAACGTCATCCCACTGCGTTTTCCTGCTGCACTAAGGCAGCTCAGCTGGCAGGGCCAGGCTGGACAGGGCTTGGAGCAACCTGGGCTAGTGGAGGGTGGAGCTGGATGAGCTCTGAGGACTTTTCCAGCCCAAAGCATTCCCTGATTCCCTCAGATCACGAGGCAGTGCTAGTGGTGTCTACTGAAAGTGCTGCAGGAAGGCAAAAGCTTACAATGGGAGCACTAAACCTGACTGTGAGAGAACCACTCCTTACTATGAGAGTGATTTTTCATGTAGATAAATATATTAATATCACAGATGTATTTTGAAAACAACTATGAAGAGAAAAACCAGAAATAAACCTTAAACCAAAACTTGTTCTTTCCCACCTCAAAACAGCACCTGTGGAGTTTGGCATTATTTAAGCTGCCTTTGGGCTCTGCTGTTAGCTGTCCTTGCTCCAAGCCACACTGGGACACCAAGGGCAAGAGGCCTTTGTGACCTTTGAAGGATGAGGTGCAGCCCTCTGGGAGTGTCCAAAACCCAAATCCAGCTCCTGGGATTGACACTCACCCACCACCTCATGTCCTTCAGGGTTTATTTCAGCACCCACTGCTGTAGGTTTTGGCTGCACAGCTCATGCCAACAGCTCAACAAGGGGAGCAGCATCACTCCATCCTCTGGAAGGAGGGGATGTGCCTGGCAGGGAGGTTCAGCCCCCTGCAGCCCAGGAGAAAGGGTGCTGTGTCCCCCTGGGGGAGGCTGGGAGCAGGGGAGGAAGGAAGGAAGGAAGGATGAGCTAACAGTCTGTGCTTCATTATCTCCTTAACTCATCGCTTACATCTCACCAAGGATATTATCACCGACTGAAACGGAATTCTGTTCATCCTTGGAGCTGACAAATAACATCTCTGACATTTTTATTTTATCTGACAATTTTGATTACATGAGCACCACCAGGATAACTGCACTAGTAAGTGCTGCGTTAATCTCTGCTGCTCAGGGAAAAATAGCATACATAAAATGAAGCTGACACTAATAAAAGTGTTTTATGCCATTTTACAACTGCTGCTAAATCTCTGGCTGATGTGGCCTTTGGATTCTCACAAGCCATTCAGGACTCAGCAGAGAACAACTACGTGCATGCTAAATTTATTTAACCAATATTTTCTAGGGAAATTCTGACAGATGTTTAAGGAGAATCCGTACATGAACAAAAATAATTTTCTTCAGCTGGAAGATGTAATCCCCACTCCCATCCCTGTCCTCATGGTCTCAGTGTCACTCTCCTGAGTGAGGATGACAGACAGCACACCTTCCCTACCACAGGTGTTCCACCTCCATCCAGCTGCTCTCCCAGAGGTTTGCTGTCTCACATCCATGGAAAGCTATGAGATGTTCTTGCTGACAGGAATAAAAACCAACCCTGTGTGTTGGTTTGTGTGCACCATTCACTTCTGCTGAACACACAGAGACAGCAGCTGAGCACAGATAGGAGAAATTTCACCACAAACCCTCCTGTCTCTCACTACAATGCTCAGTGCTGTTTTTAACACATTCAGTGCTGCTCAGCCCACTGCCCCAAGCAGCAGGAGCCTCCTGGCTGGGTTGGGGCTGTACTGGGGCTGTTTTGGGCTGTGCTGGGGTCTGGTTTTGGTCTGTATTTGGGCTGTGTTGGGGCTGTTTTGGGGCTGTACTGGGGCTGTTTTGGGCTGTGCTGGGGGCTGTTTTGATCTGTATTTGGGCTTTGTTTGGGCTATTTTGGGTCTGTATTTGGGCTGTATTTGGGCTGTTTTGGGGGCTGTGTTGGGGTCTGGTTTTGGGCTGTATTTGGGCTGTTTTGGGTCTCTATTTGGGCTGTATTTGGGGGCTGTGTTGGGGTCTGGTTTTGGGCTGTTTTGGGGGCTGTGTTGGGGTCTGGTTTTGGGCTGTATTTGGGCTGTTTTGGGTCTGTATTTGGGCTGTATTTGGGCTGTTTTGGGGGCTGTGTTGGGGTCTGGTTTTGGGCTGTATTTGGGCTGTGTTGTGCCTCTGTTACCTTCCAGGTTCATCCCCGCCTGCAGACACTTGCGGTAGCGACACGCCGGGCAGTTCTTCCTGCGGATCTTGTCGATGATGCAGTCGTTCCTCCCAGCACACAGGTAGTTGTGCTGCCCTGGACAAACACACACAAACATCAGCTCCCTGAAGTGTGGCACTGACTCGAGGCAGGCATTCCTTCAGTGACACTAAGGACCATTTAAAACCTTGACTTGCTGCACTGCATGTCTTGCAGAAACATCAGCATCCACCTGGTTTCACATAGCCAAACCTATTTCTCATGCTTAGACCTCAAAGCCAATACATGTAGGTAGAAATCCTATCTTCTGTTTGTTAACATCAGGCAACTTCTATTTTTAAAACTATTTCCCTTTACATTTAGCAAAGCTTTCCTCTACAGCAGGTTTCCCATCTCTCTGAATAGTTTGACAAGAGGCATAAATAAGGTGCACAAACACATTCTGAGAATACACTTGTCAACATTTCTACAGAGAACAGACACAGCTTCACCAGCTGGAAAGTCATTAAACCTTCCTGTAACTTACAGCTTGACCTAGACAAACCAAATTCTCTGACATCTTTACGGATTTGCAGATTCAGAGCAAAACCGATCCTAAAAACATGACAAAGCTGAAGTACATAAATTAAAATACTGTATTTCTTAGCTGTTTAGAGTAGGGCAACTGAAGTAGCTCTTCTTAATTGTCTGAATTATATGAATGAATGTCAGTGTAACTTACTTAGGGAAAGGTATTACCAAAGAATAGTTGCTTCTCCTGGATAGGGATCAAGGAACATGTTTTTTCAGAGGGCAGAACACTACAGCCTGGGATTTTACACTGCACTGCAAAGTCCTGGCAGTACAATATTGTGAGAAACAAACATATTTTCCAAATACTGAGTTATTAACAACGGAGTCCAAGAGTCTTCTCACAGGAAAACAGCGTGGGGAAGGAATTTCTTACAAGTCAGCTGTGAAAATTATGGGCATGCAGAGTCCATTCCTATGGCTTTGGCCAAACTTCTGCAAAGTGTGTCAAGTTGACATTCCAAGGAATGTTCTTCTGAATGACTCCCCCATCTCTTCCATTTGGGAACGAGGAGCCTTCCTGACCCTTGTGCCATCTTTGTGCTTAATTAATTTGGACAACAGATCCTCGACTCACCATTCTGGTTGCCATTAGCATCCTAATACACAGAAACACACCTAAAATATGAACTGATGCTCCTTTGCCAGCACTGCAGTGGAGCAGAGACAACAATTCCATGTTCCTCCACGCTGTTCAATGAGATCACAGTTTCACACATCAATACAGACACCCCAGGAGAGGATTCTCCTGAGCTGCTCCATTTTATTCCTAACAAAGAGCTTCCTCTCAACAAATGTTTTGCTGCTTGTACTCACTGCTCACCTATTCTTGCCTTTTCTAGGACCAAGCTACACTATTTCTTTGTACTGCATTATATCAAAGCCTCCTTGTCACATGACCATTTTGGGGTAAATGAAGGGAAGGTGAGGCTCTGTGTCTGACTGCTGCTCAGGGACATGCCTGGGGCCAAAGGAATGCACCTCTGCTCCCTTTGCTGCTCTGAGCCAAAGGAACTCCACAAATACTCTGGTGAAAACCAGCAGTGAGCCCCTGGAGATGTCTGCAGGGGATTTGGGGCACACAGGGCTCTGAGCACTGTGGCACTGACAGCTCTGTGCCCATTTAGCACATCAACCCAGAAAAAGGTTGGGAATTGCAGACAAAGGACTTTGGAAGATGGAATTAAAACTGCTGACGAGCAAAGCCAGTTTGGAGCACAGCAGGGGGAGAGGTGTTGGGGAATCTGGGGTGGAGGGAGGTGTGAGGAGCTGCTCTGAGGCCAGGAAGAGAGTGGTGGAGATCCAGGTTGGATAAAGTGCTGGGAGGTGAGCAGGGCTTGGAGAAACCCAATCATGAGGGTTCTGGGAGTTGAAATGCTAGGAAATCACAACTAGAAAAAGGTCTCTGGCCAGCTGGGGCTCCTGAAGGTCTGCCTTGAAGAACTGCACATCAGTCTACAGCTGCTGTCACCCTTCCTCTTCTCCTCTGGTTCTCCTCTTTGCTGAGAGAAATGCATTTTATAGTGACCTCCTAGACACTGACACTTCCAGTTTCTGTGACTATTTCTGTCCCAGGCCTGGAGGCAAAGGTGGAAAGAAGGGCTTTGGCTGAAGGCTGGATAACAAGTGTGCAGAGTCAGCTTGATCTGAACACTAACAGGTGCCTGGCAGCCACCAATAAAAAGGATATTGCAGTAACAAATTCTTTTTACATGTGTTCCTAATAAGAAAAATGCCTATAAAAGACAAAACCAAGTTATTTGTTCCCTGAAGTGAAGAGTAGGACTAACAGATGCTGGAAGTGGTCCAGCAAACATCCATGCCATCTAATGGGAGGATGAAGGGTGCTCAATCCTTGGTGCTACAGCCCAGCTGACATGGTGGTCATCAGTTAAAGGTTGGACTTGATGATCTGGGAGGTCTTTCCCAACCTAAATGATTCTGGGATTCTGTGAAGGGTGGGATAAGTTGTGGAACAATCAAAATGGAAGCCAAGGTGAGCCTTGGGGAACTGATTGCCACAAGCCTGCTGATATTTTTAATATCAAAACAGTCGACTGATGATGGGGCAAATTGTATCACTGACCAAAAGGAATCCCTGGGGTGATTCCTTCCTTTATCAGTACCTTTGTGATTTATTTAAGCTTGAGAACCAGCAGACCCATGGCTATGGCACATATCCACTGCCTAATAATGTCTTCTGAGGGACCTCTGGTGACCACGTTTTAATCAAGGTACAGCTGATTATTGGATTTGCACTCGAGCTCATGCTGCCTTGCTTTCCTTCAGAACAGCCTCAGCTCCCACCCAGCCAACACCCCTTGGTGACAAGCAGAAACCACAATGTGAACTTGACTTTCCCCATCCCTCTGAGAGGCTCTGCACTTCATGGAGCTCCCCAAGGCACCCAGGGAGCCAGGAGAGGGGAAGGAGCTGCTTCTGAGGAGTGAACAGTGCCTTGTTTCTGTCAAACAGCCTTCCCTCCCCTCCAGTGACCCCAGCTTGCACAGATGTCAGCAGAAAGAGCCTGGTTCAGAGAGGGCCGCACGAGGAAGACATGAGACAGGAAACCCTGAGGGCTACAGCTGACAATGATGTTCTTCAGACCTGAGGAATCACCATCTTCCCAGGAACACCAGGAATACACTCCAGTTTTTCTGCATCTGATACTGAAGCACGGTCAAATCTTGGGGTACAGCCCAGTCCAACACAAAATGGTGCATCCCAAAATCACAGAGTCCTTATTCACATCTAGTTTTCCTTCATCTCTGTTTTCCAGAAGGATTTTCTCTAATCACAACCAGAGAGAATCTCAGTGATCCAATCCCACACACATCACTGGTACCCAGTGTCCCTGCAAATAACACCCAGGGATGTGGATGCAATTCAACCAACATTGTTTACAGGAAGAACTATAAAACTACAATAGCCTCAAACACAACAGTTTTACCAAGTTTCATGTAAGTTTTCTCCATACATCAACTAACCTTAATTGAAAAATCACAAACTTTACAAATCTATTGCACACAGACAAATATCTATACAAAAATGGGACAGATAAATAAAAACAACAGTGAAAGAAAATGAAAGAGACCAAAGCAAAGACAACAATAAATGCTTTTACACAGTGTGAATGGGAGCATTTTAGCAATGTGAATGGAATCCACACTTTGGATAAAGCACCATTATCAGTGTGATTTACCATGACAAGATCAGTGATCTAATGCATGGGATGCTCCAGTAGGATTCCAGCAAAACCACGGATGCTGGGTTTGAAAACGGATGATATAGGTGGAGATTTCACATTTTTAAGCAGCAAACCAAGCAGGCCTTACCTTCCACTGCCCTTTTGAAGAACACTTTGCAGCTGCCACATGTCAGGACGCCGTAGTGACAGCCGGACGCCTCGTCGGAGCACACCAGGCACAGCTTGGGAGGTGGTCCCGTGGTTGCTGAGGTTGTGGAGGGAGAAGAGCTTATGTCTGACCTCATTCCAGGGCTGAAACAAAGCAGAAAAACACCTTTAGTTGAGATCCATGGGACAGAGGCAAGCACAGGAATCATACTGCCAGCAATGACTTGTCCCCGTGCTCTGGTGGGACAGCTCTGCACGCAGCGCACCACAAACAGTTAAACAAGGACCTCTGCAAAACCCAAGCAAAGCTGTATGGATTTTTCATAGCCTATTTGGCTGGATCAAGATTCCTTCCCTTACACATTTCTGAAGCCAAGTTTCTTGCACAATTATCCCAGCCTTTAAAATCGACTCTTCAAACACGTTCCTACTCCATACTGTTCCCATTATGCCACATTCCCGGCAGGCTGCTCCAGGGCTCCCCTTCCAGCCCCACCACCGTCTGGCCTACTGGGATACTCTTATGCAAGAAGCTGTGCAAATTGGGCCATATACTAACAAACAGTCACAGCAGCAAGTGAGCATTTCACCCCAGCAGTTTAGGAGAAGAGTGAGAAATATTCCTCATTTCAGGGTCTGGATGTAAAATCCCAGCCCAGCTCCAAACGGAGGATTGGTTTGTTAGGAAAAAAAGAGAAATCCCTGTTGGAACAACAAACAATCCATCATAATCACCTTGGAGCTGCTCCTAATCCTCAGGGCTGACCCAGCAGTGCTCAGGGGTTGATCTTACTGAGCCAGAGCCCCAGCCACAGCACTGCCCCACAGCCCTGGGAACGCCCAGCTTGCTGAGTTTATCCACCTCCACACAAGGAAGAATTTCTTTCCATGGAAAGAGAGGCAGAGGTTGGAACAGCTGCCCAGGAGGTGATGGAGCCTCCCTCTCTGGAGACATCCCAAACTCACCTGGACACCTTCTTGTGTCACTGCTCCAGGTGATCCTGCCTTGCTTGGACTGCATCATCTCCAGAGGTTCCTTCCAACCCCAACCATTCTATTATTTCCAGCTCAGTTTTCAACTCCTAAAATATGATTTCTATACCGTCTGCTTCACTGAAACTGATTTTCACAGAAAATCCTGTTCACCAGGGTTCCAGCCACTCTCCAGATGAAGCTCGAAAAATGACACTTTTATTTAAAACTTTGGTGCCTTTCCTTGGAAACTCTCCAGACCATCCACGTTCCCTGATGTGGGCTTAACATTCATATGTGGGATGGCTTTTGCATGGAAAATTCCTCTTCCTCTCCTCAAGGAAGTCTGACCAGATTTGGTCACACATTTTAAAAAAACCCCACAGTTCTAACACACTCACGCAAACCTTTAAATTCCATCCCGAATTAAAACATTCCAACACCTGGGAGCTCTGCCTTTGAACAGGTCCATGTGTCCCATCCCCAGAGAGCACCTGAGAAATGGTCCTTCCAGCGATTCAAAGGACTTTGCCATTGTGTTTGTTCTTCCCTATAGGGATTGAGGCAATATAAAGACAAGGAGCAGGAATCCTCCCACTCAAATGCAGAGGGATCAAAGTCAAACCAGAATAAATGTGTCAATGAAGTTCTCACTTTGACAAAAATGGAACCAGAAGGCAGAGAAAAGTGAAAATTACTTGTGTTAGGGGGAAAAGATGAGACAGCACAGGCAGGCAAAGACCTAAGGGATGTGCAGACCCCCAAAACCAGTGTCTGAGCTGGGGAGGAGCTGAGCAGTAGAGAAAACACTGGACAGGAATGCAGCATCAGCTCCAACATGCTGGAACAGCAGTGGGAAGAGGAGAGCAGAGCAAGAGCAGAACAAGAGCGGTGCAAAGCCCTCAGCAGGAAAGGCTGGCAGCAGGAATGGAGGAGAGTGAGTCAAACTTGAGGAAGAAGGGAAGAAGAAGGCCCCTCTTTTCCCAAAGGGAAGAATGCTTCTCTGCAGAACTTGGAAAAGAACTCAGATCTGTCACATCGCTGCTCTGCGCTCAGAACTATCTGTGGAATGCTGCAGCTCATCTCCCCCCTGGCTCTGCCCCTCTGCCAAGCCAGCAGGCTCTGTCAGCTGGGCTGCTGCTCACCCACGGACTGTGGCCCTGGTCAGGAGCCACGGCACGGCTTTGCTGGGTTTTCCAATTAATTAGCCTCCTTGTAAAGAGCAGCGAGCTTTAATAAACCCCTCCTGTTCCACAACCCACCCCTCAGCATCCAAGCCACGGCTGAACGTAACTCTACCCAGCTCCATCTAGTTGATGTCCTCGCAAACACGCAGCTTTAATTACAGCCTCATCCTGCCTTCTGCCCAGCCTGCCTGCCTTCCTCAAGCGCACAGACCTCTAGGAATAGCACTGCAGGGATGGAGGGCATTGCATGCTCCGAGGAGGAGGAGGATTCAGGGCTGGCTGAAGCTCGTGGCTGTGGGGCTGCAGGAGCCTCATGGCTAAGGAAGCTCAGTGGTCACATCTCCTGCTCTGCTGGCCCTGGACAAATCTGCTGGTCCATGATTTCAGAAGGAGCCCAGAGACAAGAGACAGCCTCAGCCTTGAGAGCCACCCTTGGTTCTTTGCTCTCCCACAGCTTTCCTGTCTAATCCCACAAATCATTTTGACCTCAAAGCTTTGCATCCTTTCATGTGATACAAATATTAGTTTCTCCTTTTGTTTGGTTTTTTTCCCCTTCTCGCCCCAGCTTACTGATACATTGGGAAAAAGAAATGGTTTCTCCATTTTGGAGTGTCACATGCAAAAGAATCAATTAAAAACTCCAATGTTCACCTCAAACCAAACAATGCCCTTTCTACAAAAGGCAACCAGTGGCCAGCCAAGAGCTACTCTAAGATGCCTTATTGTCTCTAAAGGTTTAGGTCCAGTAGCTCCTTTTCTAAGACTAAATATCTCAGATGAAACATTGAAGCACAAGCTGGGAGCTAGGAGTTTAAATAAGGAATATATATATAACTTGAGAACTTCACTTCATTAGAATTATTAAAACCAGAAAAAGATGGAAACATCTTTCTACATATAGTTTTGAAGACAGCTAATTTAGATACAAAAATAAAACTCTTTATACCTCTCAAATTTCTGACAAAAGCATTTTTAAGGAAACATTCATCAGCTGTCAGGGAAACCATGACAGTGCCAAACATACTCCACTGAAACTTTTCAATCACCTTTAATTTTTAAACAGGGCTCATTTTCTGTACCAGCACCACAGAAAATGTAACATGAGAAAGAAAACAGATGATATGACTTCGAAAACTAAAAATAAATGATTACATTGATTAATAAAGCAGTAGCCAGCAATCTAATCCGGGCTGCTGGCATATCTTCCCAGCCTGGCTGTATCAGATAAGGGCAATATTTACTAACGGTGTGGAGAGCTGCCAGCCAGCCCTGCTAGTAAAACACCACCAGGAGGATTGCAGGGCAGCAGGAGCCACAGCTAGCCAGGCTGACATTTAATAGAAATCTCTCACCCATATAGTTACACGCAGTAAAAGGCAAATGACCACTTCCTAAGGAAGAGGTAAGGCAGGGAAATTACACTCTGAGATAATACAGTAACAGAATACCTTTCAGTATCTACAGAAATTGTTTTAAACTCAACAAAACCCTAATAAACGATGAGTCTTATCTAGATCAAAGAAGTCAAGCAGCACAGATAAGAGAGGAAAAAACCTCCCAATTTTCAAGGTTGCAAATTTGTAAAAACTTTGATGAAATGGGAGGCAAGATATTATTACGGGGTACTAAACTTAGTACATTCCCATGTATTTTTCAGAAACTATACATACACAACCTGATTTAATTTATTTATATATATGCACTTATCATTTCCAGTCAAGGGAACGTATGGGGCAAAATGAGAAGCCTTAATGAAGGGGGTGAAATGGGAAATCTTAACAAAGGGGGTAAAATGGAAAGGCTGAAGGAAGATGCAGCCCTGGTAATGAGCTCTGCAGAAACCAAGCTGTTTAACTAAAGTGTTAATCATTCACCAGAGACTTCAACCCCAGCTCAAGGGTCACAGTGCCACAGCTGGGTGTGGAAATGGCTCTGCAGAGCTCTCCTGTCTCGGGGCGATGGTCACAGCCATGGACATGGAGGAAATGTAGTGCAGAAGGGATTCACCCTCTGAAGAAATAACCTCCCAGGGCAGGTGGGCACTGCTCAGAACATTTGCTTGTCTCTCTCCTTTTTCTCTTTACTGAGAAGAACAGAAAACGTCCTCAACACCCACAGAATGGACACAGCCCCATGTGCTGAACCTACTAACACTGTAATGTGATTAAAAACACATACCACCTTCCTGTTACTTTGCATTATTAAATGAAAATCACAGAAGTATTGAACTTTCAAGAGTAGATTTAAATTAGATATTGGGAAGGAATTGTTCCCTGTGAGAGTGGGCAGGCCCTGGCACAGGGTGCCCAGAGAAGCTGTGCTGCCCCTGGATCCCTGGCAGTGTCCAAGGCCAGGCTGGACATTGGGGTTTGGAACAACCTGGGACAGTGAAGGTGTCCCTGCCATGGCTGAAGTGGAACAAGATGAGCTTTAAGGTCCTTCCAACCCAAACCATTCCATGATTCCCTGATCCTGTGAAAAGCAACTCCACTGAGGCAGTGACAAGAATACTTTCAGGAACCCAAATTACCAGTCATTCCCAACCTACAACCTGCACCTCTTTTTAGCATGGAAGATTGAGAT
This sequence comes from Lichenostomus cassidix, assembly GCF_008360975.1. Taxonomy (NCBI): domain Eukaryota; kingdom Metazoa; phylum Chordata; class Aves; order Passeriformes; family Meliphagidae; genus Lichenostomus; species Lichenostomus cassidix. Next base: position 17,855,182 of record NC_139494.1, read on the forward strand.
AGTCAGCCTGGATCACATTTTAAACTCTGCCTGGCCTGAGCAGAGTTCTGCTGAAGGGTAAAATCTTCTAAAAATGTGAATTAAATTAGCACCACCAGCAAGCTGCAGACATGCAGTGAGAAGAGAACTTGGTTACAGCTTAAGGATTTGCTGCTTTTAGGGAAAAGGGCTGTGAGCTGCAGCAGCTCATGGAATCTGTGGGCTGCCAGTCAAAAAGGAGCCATCAGCTTAGCAATCATCACCTCTAACACACAAAAAATACCTTTAAGTTCAGGGAAAACGCATAATGGAACGTTTTTTCAGCCGTATGGACAACCAAAATACTCCCTGGTGCTGTTATAAATCACCAACCCAGAACACCCACAAGGGCAAACCTGCCAGAAAATGCTGCTCATGCCCAAGTGCCAACTCCAAGGAAAGCAATGGATGCAGCATGCTCAGGATGGGAGAAAAGCTCAGAATTTGACTACATTTATTCAGACTAGGGTTTTGATAGAACCATTTGTTTTGGTCCTACTTCTAATCCAATGTTTCAAACCTCTGAGCTCACTCCTGATCCACCCAGACCCCAAAGCACAGCTCACCACACATCCTGGTTCTGCAGCACAGCTGAACCAACCACTGGGAATGTATTCCTAAAAGCAAGTTACTTACTGGTGTAAGTGGTATCACCAAACTAAGAGTAAAGAAACCATTTTCAATGTCATTGCCATCTGGGCCTCCTCTTTATCTTCCAGCAATGAGAACAATGTAAACACTAGGCTGTGGACACCGTATGATTACATTTTTTGAATTGTTTATTTATTTTTTATTAACTAGAGAAACTATCAATTATTTTTATACCCTCTTAGGCAGGGAAGTAGTTTTCAGTTCAAGCAGGAAAAAAATTTAAACCAAGGCTGTTGACACTAGACTTGTCATGACTGTTAAAAGAGAAGTGTGATTGCCAATTGGAAATAATTCCAGAAAGGCATTTTGCTGAAAACCTGAACCATTGGCTTCTTCAGTCCCTTGAAATGTTCTCACTTCATTTTGAAGAGACTGAAAATTGGTAAGAGCCCAGGTTTTCCTCCCAGGCTGCCTGAACTCTGCAGACACAGAGCCAGCCCTGGGCTGGCTGGGTGACACAGAGGGGACCATGTGGTGACCAACCAGTCAAACCATGTGGTGACCAACGCCAAGCCAGGGTGTCCTGGGGAGCTGACTGCTCACAAAGCCACAAATCTGCCCTCCACATCACTGCCTTACAGAGCCACCTCTTCTTCAGTTCTCTTTCCTGTTTTCTGTTTAAAATGGAGGTCTGGGCTGTTTTGGTAGGAGTTCTGCTCTGGATGGCAAGCATGTCCTCAGTGATGCCATAACCAATAAAAATCTACTTTGGAGTATTTAACCAAAGCCTGCAAATAAAATCCCCCAGCATTTCTGTCTTCCAGCTGCTCCGAGAGGAGGATGATTAACATGGTTTCCTTTATCACACACCCAGATAAACACTGTATTAAAAAACCCCTGATAAGCCAGGAAATCAGATTTTGAACTAACGGTCTCGTTTGGTGCAGCATGTCTGTGACACAGCCAAGATAATGCCACCGGGAGGAATGTGCCACTCCAGAAGGCCATGGCCAAATTTCCTTCATGGTTGGAGACAGAAACTCATGGCAGACAAACTGCTGGTGTGCAGTCAGAGGGGCAGGAACTGTCCCCTTCCTGACCCCATAAATGCTATGGCCAGGGGACTCCTGGGGTTCTAACTCACAGAAAAATTTAAGATGTGAGACCTGCCTAAAGCAGCAGAGTCTCAGAATCACCTTCCACGTGCAGAACACACATTTTACCATCCCTTCATACAGCCAAAGCCAACTGCAGGATCTGTGGGTTTGTGCAGTCAAACAAATCCTGGTGGCAAGTACCAAGAGAACAGGAATTTGCAGAGATTCCCAACACAACACATGGAGCATCCCCACTGTGTGACACGCTGGAAAGCCACAGCCATGGCACTGCCATCCCTCTGCCAGCCTGCACCATGTCCAATCCAACCCTGCAGAGCAGCATCACCCCGGGGTGGCTCTGAGCTCTCTGGGAGCACCGAGGGGCTGCTGGCAGTTCCAGAGGTGCTGTCACCAGGGCCAGCCCTTGTCCTGCTGGGAAATGGTGCTCAGTCCCATCACAGAGCCACTCAGAGCAGCCATGCACTCCCCTGGATCCTCTCCAGAACCTAAAGGTTTGAAGGGCACAGGCAAAGCTTTCTTGGAATGGATAAATGGTAATTGATGTTGCAGCTGCAACCTCAGCCAGAGCTCTTGGGACTTCAAATGTACTACAGACCTAAAGCATTTATGGCCAGAATACGATAATTAAATTATATGTTCTAAACTTTTATATTTATTGCAGCACTCCAGTAAAGCAGCCAAAAAATCCTACCTTCAAGGGTAGAATTCATTTCTATATGAATCCATTTAGGCATATTTTTCCAAAGCTTTCTGTTGCTTTTTTAGTTCCATTGTGCACTTTTACTTCCTTAAATAAAGAGGCAGCAAAGAAAAGAGCCAGATAGAGGCCAGTACCTTTATACTTAAATACAAACTTTATATAAAAATATGGCATCAAATTATCCTGGGCCATAAAATTGTTTATGCTTTGCTTGATGACAGAACAGCCATTTGATCTACACGTATTTACAGGCTGTGGATCATCTCAAAGCTGCCTGTCACAGATTTGGTCTCATGGACACATTGTGGACAAGGTGGGGATCAGGCACAGCTTGGATCAATGGTTTGGGAAGTCTTTTCCAACCTCACTGATTCTGGGATTCTGTTTCAGATCTCAGCAGCCTCACAGGTGCTTTACCTGGGTGACTGTTTTGGAAACAGGTTATTAGTTTTTTCTGAACCTTGCAAGCTAACCAAGAGCCAAGATACAGCCCAAAAATGTATTGTCTTAACACTGGCCCTTTGCCCCACCAATTCCATGGCCAGCACTCAGAACTGAACAGCAGCAGAACTGCACTGAGACATTCTGCAGTGATCACAAGAGATCATCAGCTCAGAGCAGCCACAGCATGCTGGCTCTTCCTACACAGTCAGCATATATCAGACCTGACCCCTTATTGCAGCACACATCCATGTTCTACCAGAGGAACTGAACTTAAAATATTAAACAGGACTTGTTCCATTAATGACCTCAGCCTGAGCCGTGTCCAGTGCTCGTGTCAATCACAGCACTGTCTGCAGGCTGCCAAAATGATGCTGCTAGGGAAGGAGAGAGACATCTGGAAAGCTGATTCTAATGTACATGGAAAAATATTAATGATACAGAAAGAAAGGCAGTGAAAGATTAAACTAAACTGCAATAGAATCATAGAATCCCAGAATGGTTTGGATTGGAAAGCATCTTTAAGATCCCCAGCCATGGCAGGGACACCTCCCACTGTCCCAGGCTGCTCCAAGCCCCAGTGTCCAGCCTGGCCTTGGACACTGCCAGGGATCCAGGGGCACCACAGCTTCTCTGGGCACCCTGTGCCAGGGCCTGCCCAGCCTAAACATCCCATTCCCTATCCCAAGCCCCTCTCCAGCTCTCTTGGAGCTCCTTCAGGCACTGGAAAGGGTTTCAAGGTCCCTGGGAAGCTTCTCCTCTCCAGGCTGAAAAGCCTCAAAGCTGCAGCACAGCCCTTTCATAGTCAAGTAATAATCAACCTATAAATACATTTAGATTTGTAATTAGAAAGTTCGTTTCTCCCTTCTGAAAAAACACAATAAAATCAAGACTCTCCTGCTGCCAGTGGAACATCTAACAGTGGTCTGGACCTGGAGTTGTATCAATCTGGAACACAGGCTTATTCACCAGTTTGTGCTTTTAGCAGCAGGGCAGAGCTAATTCCTGCTTTACAGAAACAACAACAAAAAGCAGAAGAAATATAAAGAAAGAAACTAGAAGTAATATAACTCAAACCCAAACAAAAGAGTAGAAATAAAACCTTAACTCTGCGCAGGAATAAGAGGAGAAGGGCAAGATGAAGAGAGAGCAGGAGAAGCAGAAAGGAATGTTTCTTGATTCCTTCTCCAGCCCTTCCAGGAAGCTCTGCTCAGAGGGGAACTGACACTGAAGCAGCTGAGGCTGCTGAATTCCCTGAGGCACAAACCCATCTCCCTGTTTCCCTGTCCATCCCTGTGTCACAAATCCTCCCCAGCCCAGGTCTGTCAGTGGGCAGCACACACATCCACACGTGCAGCACCTCATCACAGAGTATTAACCAACGTGTTGCACTCTGGGCTCTGCTCAGTGCAAATCCATGGAGAAGATGGACAGGAGCTGTGCCAACTTTAGGTTTTGGCCTCAGTCCATCTGGTGCACGTCCAGGATGACTTGGTTGACTGTTGAGTCATCGGTTGGTTCAATTGACATTATTTTACATTTGACTGGTTATTGTTCTTTAAACTTTGAACAGGAGTCCAGAAGCTCAAAAAACACCAGTGGACCAAAAAGAAAGGGGCCAAAACAGAGTTTAAACAAGACGTAAGCAAGAAAAATACTCTCCTTAAATGACATTTGCTTTCAGCAGAAACTGCTAAAAAATCAAAATCTACCTCATGGTGTAAAAAAAAATATATTCTCAATAGCTGCAGAAGGAGAAGCAAACCTTTTCCCCCAAAATAAATCAACCAGTGAATGAGAATTGTATTTTTAACAGAAACACATTCCTAAAATTCTGGATCATTGGTCATTTACCTCAGCCAATGCTCAGTCTACAGCTGAAAAAGCAAAGATTTAACCCCCAGAAGTTACTGCTTCAGGCCTGAAGACACACTTCTCTTTGGGGGAAGAGATGCCCATAGACTGTACTGGTTTGTTTTCACACGGATGTCACATGAAATGAACTCCTTACACAGATAATTTGCATTTACCAAAGGGAATTTGTACTGAAGGTGCATTCCTGTTGTTTTCCAACTGTTTACTCAACTGTGTTTCCACTCCAACTTCAGGTATGTTTTCAGCAGGTTTGGATCCCCTGAGAGGGAAATTCAGTGTTGTATCCACTTGATTCCATCAGCAGCTAAAGCAATGAGCCAAGGAGGAGCCTGAGCAGCTTTAATGGGAAGTGCAGCAGGAAGGGAGAATGGGCTTTGCTGCAATGAAGCAGGATGGAATCAGCTTTGTGACGCCTTCCAAGAGCATGGAAAACAAACAAAACCCAATCAAAACATCACATCCTGGGTACTTTGCAGGAAGACAAAAATCCTGGTGATGATTTTGAGCTCTTAGTCACAAGGATGACGCCTGCACGCTGCAGTCAGTGCCACAGGACTGAGCTGAGGTGCAGCACCAGCTCGGGTGGATGATGTTCCCCATTTAGTCATGAGCACTGGCGTCACTTGAAAGGGTAAAGATGCTTTTTTACCACCTCAGAGAGGGAGCAGAAATTCTTGCAGGAAGGATAAGGAGCAAATTCAAAACTGCTGGTGACTGAAAGATGAGGGAACTGCTGCTGGATGAGGACAGGGATGGCTCAGGGGCTGAGACCTTCCCCCAAACCCACCAAAAGCTTTTCTTTCCTTTTTACATTTAGTTTTTGATGTATTCATCTTTCATATCCAGATCTGTGTGTCTACATGAGAGCTGAAAACTGAGCGAACCTGTTTAAAAAGCATTTCCCAAACTCCTACAATCACTTTTAACCACCCTTTAGAATTTCAAATGGAACACAATTTCACTCCATTTTAACTGGTCTCTGACACAGTGGATGCAAAGAACAAACATGAAACCACTCTTCCCCGCATGAACAGGAAGGAAAGCACATCCTAAGTTTGTTTAGTGACACCAAATCAGCCACAGAAACTTGTGTAATATTCTCAGGAGGCCAAGCAAGGAGCAGCACCCCAGACCTGTATGACGTGTATATTGTATGTAACTTCCATGGCACTTTTAAGTCAACTTCATTGAATTATCCAGTAGAGTGCTGTAATTACTTTTGTCAACACTGTTAAGCAATTACAGACACAATTTCTGCTATAACATGCACACACAGTGGGTTATTACCTGCTTTTATTTCCACTTGGCAACCAAGTCACACACTCCAGACTATAAAGATGTTTCACCACATCCCTCCTGCTGCCCACGCTGCCCTTTACAAGCATTTCTCATCTTGGGCTTTGGGCTTCTTCGTGGTTTGCTTTTTCCCCCATGACACTTTAGCTCTTGCCTCCTTTTTCTCTGCTGGGTTTCTCGAGTTGTTTTACCCACTTTGCTCTGTGCTCTCCCCTCCCTGTCAGCTGAAGGAAGCTCTATTCCTTCCTTGCTGAACCTCACGCCGTTTCCTGGCCACATTGTTCATCTCTGCCTCTTTGTGTATTTTCTCTTCCTGAGCAGCACTGGGAACCCCTCCCAATGAAACTCCATCTGTAAACTTCATTAATGGGCTGTTTACTCCCTCACACAACCACCAGGACAGGGACAGACAGACAGACAGACCCCAAACCCTCCACACCATCCCTCCCCTCCTGTGTCTTTGGGGCTGAACTCACTGCAAGTGCCCAGCAGTGGGAATTCCAACATTCCTTCAGAAAAGTATTAAAAACTCTCCTGCTGGGAAACTCTTTTATTTTCCTGAATTAGAACAGGTCACAACAGCTCAGATCGAGCATTTTAACTGTGGTCATTAGTCAAGACTTACTCAATGGAGTATATATTGCTTTCACAGCTGCAACAACTTTTGAAATTATCTCAAGACTCTGTTCCAGGAAGAAAGCTCTGTAGTACTCCTTATGGAAAAATTACTGGATGTTTACTACTGAAATATGGGAAAGGCAGACTTCACTGCAGGCTGGGTTTGGAAGGTGAGCTCACTCTACTCAGCACCTGAAGAAAACAGGTGTTTAATTCAGTTTATAGGACTATGTATTAGTCCCTAAGTCCTTATCTCCTTACATAAGCATAATTACACAGGAGGTGAGAGAACAGCTATGGCACCAGTTTCCCATACTATTGATGACATCAAACAATATAAAATACAAAAAAATGCTTTTTGAGCTGCAGCTAGGAAGGTTTCGAAGTTCTGGGCACCTGAAAAGAGCGTATCAGAGACAAAAATCTGACCAAGTAAAGGTGCAGGATAGGGTGGGGAAAAACGGAAGTTTATCTGCCAATTCCTTCAACCTGTCATATGACTAGCCAATCCAACAATCCTGCCTTTAAAAAATGTTAACACAGAGCAAAGGAGGAAATAAAGGATCCATTTCAATCAGACATTACTGAGAAGACCTCACTGGTGTACAACTTCATTTAGCTCAGTCTCAGCTTTATCACCAGCTTTTTGAGCAGCAAGTAGCAGAGAAAGAGAGCAAAGCAGCATGGAAACTGGCAGGGGGCAGAGCCCATCCAGGTGCAATCACACACACTCAACCAGCTTTGCACTCCACAGAACAGCAGATCTGACAGTCTCAAAGCCTTACATTTTCAAACGAAAAGCACGTGGAGGTGCTTTTATCTAAAACACAACATCCTGGTTTAAACAAGCATTTCTGTATTGCTTTAACAGTACAGTAACTTGAACTGCTGCTGCACCTTGGAGAGACACTGATCCAATGGCTCAGCAAACTCCACTGCGGGGATGAGGTTCCAATTGATGAGACAATTCAAAAAACAGAAAAACAAAAGCTTTTCTACCTTTGTAAAGCTTCCCTCAGATTCATGGGGCTTTGGAGAAATTAACCCTGAAACAAAACATCGTTAGGAAACAGGAAAGTGGTTAATCTTTCCTTATTTTTAACAGTGGCTCAGAGTGAAGCAACACGTGAGACTCCAGACACGTCAACAGCACCAGGGCTGGGAAAGCAGAGAGCTGGGAACAGGCTGGCTGCTGCAGCACAGCACTCTCACCCAGGCTCTGAGCAGCCCCCAGAAGGTACACCCACCCCAGGAGCATTTCAATAATGTACATTAATAAATACATGAACCATCAAGGTCTCGCTGCACTTCCAGGCTGCGCTAAAATCTGCCCCATTATGTCTGAACTGCTCTCATGTCACTTACATGTTCTGTCTGAGAAACATTAAACAAAGGTCACGCTGACAAACACGTTTGCAACAGGAACAAGCCCAGCTCTGATTGCACACTTAACTCTTTGTGTGGGGAGAGCTCTGCTAAAACCTGCGGATCAAGCTGTGTTTGGCAAGGGATTTGCCTGGCACAGGTTGGGGCTGCATGTGCAGAGCTGCCAGTGATACCAGCGGGGAGCCAGACAGGGATCTGCTGGGCTGCACCTTCCTGGGAGAGGAGCTCCTGGCTCTTCTGGAGTCACCCCATTGCTTTTTCCCAGGAGAAAAGGAGCTCTTGGCTCTTCTGGAGTAACCCCACTGCCTTCCCAGGAGAAAAGGAGCTCCTGGCTCTTCTGGAGTAACCCCACTGCCTTCCCAGGAAAAAAGGAGCTCTCCATTTTTATGGAGTTATCCCACTGCCCCTCCTGGGAAAGGAGCTCTTGGCTTTTCTGGAGTCATCCCACCACTCATGGGGCTTTTCCTTCCCACCCTGCCTGGGGAAGCTTCCACCACCCAACCTGCTGCTGGCAATGTAATAAAGGATGTGGCTGAGAGACAAACCAGGTCAAAAGTTAAGGCAATATCTGGATCACGCAGGATGGACACAGTGATATTTCAGCGTCTCACATGACCAATCTTTAAAGTGTAACTGAGACTACAAACAAACAAATCACCACTGCAGAAAACAAAAAATAAAAATAACTAAGAACTAATGCATCCTAAAAATAAAATATTTAAAAAAAATTAGGGTGAATTTTGCCCCCTAAATTAGTTTCATCTCACTTCAGGAACCAAAAGAGGTACCAATTTTAGAAATATTGCTACAATGAACCCTTACCTGGCAATACTGAGAAACACTGAGCAGCAAAGAACAACCCAAGCCTGTTTCTCCTCCCCACTGCCTCATGGAGAAAACTGAACTATGGATAATTATGATCCTAAATTTGAGTCCTCAGCACACGTGAATTTAGATGAGATTAACCAAGGCCTGAATATAAATTACCCTCAGACTGACAGGAAGGAATGCTTTAAGTTTGGTGTTTCCTTATTCATGATGCTGAGCACATCATTATTATCTACAGCTTTTCCTACCTGTAACACAGATATTCCTCTCACCCCTACACTGTACATGGAACCTCTATCTGCTTCTGGGAGAAAATCCCAGCAAGCACCACAAGAGAAATGCAATAACTCATACCATGACAAGAACAGACCCACCAACTTCCATTATTCCTGCTACTTGTTGGTATTTTGGAAGCTGTGGCACTTCAAAAAGCTTGGAAAAGTCACAACTTAACCCCTTTTCCCCTGCACCAATCCATAAGGAAATACCAGATGGAGACAAAGGGCTGCAGCTCCTCACCTCAGTCAGAGCTAATGCTGGAGATAAGCAGGTTAGCCTTTCCAAGGAGACAATGATAAGTGTTTCCCTGGATTGCTTATTCTTGCAATTTTAATCACGAATCCTGCAGCATCTGGCACTTCTCCTTCAGCTTCACTTAAAGGCTGACAATTAGGAGAATCTGTCTTTTCTCAGAAAATCTGTTCTGGGCTGAGAAATGTTCGTACAGAAGAGCTGAAGAACAAAGCAGCACTTCTGATTTCAGCTAGGGAGACAAAATGGGTTTAAACTGCTCCTCAAAGAACAGAAAAAGAAAACATTATTCTTTCCAGCTCATGGGTTCTTCAGCAGGTTTGGCAGGAGCTGCCCAGGGAGGTTTGCAGTCCCCATCCCTGCAGGTGTCCAGGGAAGGGCTGGAGGTGGCACTGAGTGCTCTGGGCTGGGGACAAGGTGGGCATTGGGCACAGCCTGGACTCCATGGTTTGGGAAGTCTTTTCCAACCTCAGTGATTCTGTAATCTGCATGACTCCTCAAAGACTTCGAAAGCTTCCTCCCAAATTGCCCAATATCTGAGGAACACTTTCACTAATTTTAATATTTAGCTCAGGAAAGGAATTTAATTGGAGGAAAAAAGTTCTGTGTTTTGTATTTGAAAGGAAAGGAAATGACCAACTACATCTCACAATTAGGCTGAGCCTCAAACCATGACCTGGTAGTGTTTTTAAGAAAAACTTGAAATGTTTTATGGACTTTGATGAAGGAAGGAACAAATTCCCTGGCTCAGGAGGTTAAGGACCAGCCCAGAGGGAGTATCTGTGCTCAGGCTGTGGCTGTGTTCCCCTGCACACACCCCACCAGGGATTTTCCAGCTATTGCCTGTGTTGTGGGAATACAAAGCATTCAGGTGCCCAAAGCCCTGCAGGGATTGCACACAGCAGAGCCTGGCACAGGACTCATTCCAGCCCTAACTGCAGCCACTAAAGTGCTTTCTTCCCCCAAACCTCCCAAGATCTGCCATAAAGCCATGGTTAGTGCTCTCCTGCTGCAGTGCAGCCTCTCCCTTACCCCAGCCAGAGCCTCTGAGAGTGCTGCAGAGTCAGAAATAACCAAATTCATTCCTCCCAGACTCACTTTTCCTGCTCGACGTTTTTTAATAACACCACCAAGTAAAAAAAACATTTTTATAAATATCACAGGGACTGTCATTTACAGAAAGCAAGGCCTTGAGAAAAATCAGAGAAACCACCAAGTAATCTCCACGGGATCGTGGAGACGGGAAATGGGCTTGATAGGCTTTAAAGTGTTCAAATGGAAAATTAATAATGAAGAAAACCATTCAAAATACTCAAAACCAGTTTCCACTAAGTATTATGGCTTTCAAAACCAGCCTTTAAATTCAATCCTGAATTGCAATATGAAAATCATGTTTTCACACACTTTTTAAAGGCGAGCTCCCTCACACCCCTGATGTGTAAAATGAGCATTTTAGTTGACACTTATTGGGAGGCAGCTGGAAAAGAAGGTGACTCCTCTCATCAGTCTTCACTCTTCTGAAAAGCTCCACTGTTTTTATTTCCCAAGATAAAGAGTGTTGGATCTCTCCTCAGACTTTCCCAAGCCTCTCAGGAAGCTCAGATGACACATCCATGTGTTCATATCCAAATTCTGCCCCTCACCATTGTACCACAAGCAAGGGCAACTGCAGATGTGCAGAGGCAGCTCTGTCACCCCAAGGAGGCAAAACCAGCCCAGAAGTTGCCAGAAATGCAACTGCTATTGCAAAAGAGCATTACGTGGATAAAGATCAGAGGAAGAGATAAAATTAAGTTGGAAACAGGGCTCAGTAGCATAAATAAATTAACCCCAAGATCACCTGTGCTGCTGTTTCAATGCCATTGCCAAGGCACCCTCTGATTTCTTTTTGACCCCAGACCAGAGGCCAAGAAGAGAGATGATATCTAAGATTGCTGTGTAAGAAATTATTACTGTAAAGTTCCCTGTAAAAGCAGATTTACTCTGGTATATGGAGCACTGGGTGACAGGATGCCACCAAAATCACAGAATCATTTAAATAGGAGATCTCCAAGGTCACTGAGTCCAAACTGTGCCCAGTCCTCACCTTGTCCCCAGCCCAGAGCACTGAGTGCCACCTCCAGGGATTCCTTGGACAACTTGAAAAAATCCTCCTCTGGTGAAAGAAGGGAGGACAACCACGAGCCTCAATTCCTCTGCTGAGGCTTTCCCAGCAGAAGGGTTTTGTTTTGAGTTTGTGAGAATCTTTTGAGGGGAGAAGGAAAGGGATGCGGGAAAGGAAGCTAATTTCTTGGCAGATCTTTAGGATAATTACACCAGCAAAAAGATCAATTACAGGCAGGCATTCAGTCTAATTATTCTCCAGCTTACAGCATAGACATTTTTAACTCCACATTATAGAAGTTTGATCACTCAAATACTGGAAGAAAACTAGTCAGAGTGGTGCAAAATGCCAGTTTACTGTGGCCAGCTGCATCCCAGGGTGCTTCAGGTAACATTCTGAGTTGCCTTCCCCACCCTGGAGTTCAAAACATGCAGAAACCACCCCTGTGAAAGGGGATTTTCCAAGCAGAGTGAGCTCAGCCCCAGGGACAGCCTGTGGTCAGGGCACTGGCCTTGAGGGTTCTGTGTGCCCCAACACCTCAGCCCTGGAGAGAAAATCAGTGTTAAAACCCCTACCAAGAAAAGAAAAGAAAAAAAAATTAATTTCAAGCCTGGCCACTTCCCAGCCCAGCATCTGCACAACTGTTTCTTGAAGGTTTCTATGCTAACTCAAAGCTTCCTCCAAACTGCCTGAGCCCCAATATCTGAGCAGCACTTTCCTTCATTTTAATATTTAGGCCAGGAAAGCGATTTTATTGGAGGAAGAAAAGTTTTATTTTTTGTATTTGAAAGGAAAGGAAATGACCAAGCAAACAGGCATTCTTGCAGGGCTGAGAGCAAGCCCCGAGCTGCAGGCTGCCAGGGCCAGCTGGCCAGCAGCCCATGTACAGTACATGTTTACTTGTTGTCTAAGCACTGATAACTCCACAGTGCATCCACAGCCCAAAAATGAACCAACTTTTCTGCTCAGAGAGGAAGGAAGATAAAAATATTGACCACGGATGGTTACTAGAGTCACTTCTAAATAGATACAGTGATTAAAAAGCCAGTGTCAAATTAAAACTCTTATGTATCCAACAGGCAAGAGTATTTAGATACAAGAAGGAATTGTATTATTAAAGAGAAATAGTGCTGTTATGTACATGCCCCCTGTGTAAATCTCCAGCTTTCAGGATTCTGTGCTCCTCAAGCAAGCACAAGTACAGAGCTCCTGTAACCCTGATGCAGATGTTTGCTTCCCTCCAAGAGCTCTCAGCTAGTTAAGACTATGTTTAATGTTATGATTCAAGAGAAAAGCCTGTGCTGATGGGGGCTGGCAAATACTCCAAAAGCTAGAGCCAAGTCCTATCCTGTACACAGAACATCATCCCAGCACCTTCACCCCACCCCACACTGGGAGTCACAGTCCTGCTGTCCAGCCATGTGCCACAGCTTTGGAAGTGCCTGTCACCCTCAGAACAGGGACAAGTGGCTTTTCCAAGCAGCTTCTCCTCCCAAAGGACGAAGCTTTGGGGCTGAGCCCCTCGCTGAGCCCAGGGCCAGCAGCACCAACCACCAGTGCTGCCCAGAGGCACGGCAGGCTCAGGCAGCACACAGACCTGTGCTCAGAGCCTGGCAGGCGCTGGGGCTGCACAGCCCCTGGGAAGGTGCTGATCCCTGTGCAGGAGCAGCAGGTGCTGCTGGCTGGATTTGCAGGTGCCTGTGATGCTGCCAGCCCTGCTAATCCTGCCCGTGATTCCAGTGGCTCAGGCTGCAGCAGAGCTGATAAGGAGCTGGCAGGTGATAGCGGCCGAGATCTCCTCTGCCTGCACACGGACAGTTAAAGAAAACATGGTTTGTTAGGAAAAAGACTCCATCCTCGACCATCTCTCATAAGCAGACGCCCTAATCTTGTCGCACAGGCTGGGACTGACCAACAGCCTTCAAACCCGTGACTCCCAGTGTTTGTCTCATATTTGCATGTCTACCCTGAGACAAAACTGGCACATTACTTCTCTAAAAATATTACAGATCAAATATGGACCTTCCGTATGTGCCTTCCAATCTAAGTAAATACAGATTTCATAATGGAAAATTTAAAACTGACTTGCATATATAGTAAGTGATATAACCACAGCTGGTGGTAGAAGAGAAAAAAGCATCGCTAGGGTGAAGAAGCAGTTTGCTTTGGCCAAAAGGCTTCACCAGGTGAATTCCAACACACCTGTCCTGTCAAATGCAAACCCAGACGCTGCTTATTTATCAGAGGCAATTGCACAATCCAGACCGACTGGCCTGAAAACTGAAATTTGGACTGGCAAAAGGTTACTTAGAAGGAGACAAAAGTTGCTTTCCTTTTTCACAAGGGCCTGCGGAAAGGCTTTAAATTGAGAGGGGAGGGTTAGACTGATTTAAACCCAAAAAATACCAAAAAGTTACCTGAAAGCCCTGCTTGACTGAGCTCCAGAAGTAAGAGCAAAACAACATGCCCTGGAGCAGAGCAGCAGCCAGGCAGGACGGAGCCATTAGCTGCTACCAGCCTGGTCTCAGTTATGGCCATGAACAAGTCTCCAAAATACAGGCTGGAGAAGCAGTAATTGTCATTTTAACACATCTCCCAGTGCAGCAGCTCATCGTCAGCTTGTTTGCATTACTGCTCATTCTCACATGTTGTGAGAGGCTAAGTCCAAGCAGTTAATGCTCTGCAGTATCTGCACGATGACTTTCTATTGGAAAGAATTAGAAAACCCCTCAGGGCAGAAATACGCCAAGGATTCCCAACACCATTCCCTGCCTCGGCAGCGAGAACAGCTTTATTCACTAAAACTACAATTCTGGGAAAACACTTAGAGATTCATCGTCATCCTGGGAAATGTACAGCAGAAACACAATGTACTGCACACCCAGAGAGGATCTGCTCCCACAGACCTGACACAGCTCTGCCCCTCCAGACCCAACCACAGCCTGGCCAAACCCACCAGAACCAGAACCAGCAGCTGAACTGCTCACCTTGGAAACCCCTCGGACTGAATGCACCTTCCAAACCAGGAGGCTGGAGTAGCACAGCACATTGTTAACACAGGAACAACAAACATAATCACCTTCCCCGGGAAAGAATCATTAGAGATACGAGAGCACTGAGTTCTAGCCTTGGCTGTTGGAAAAGAAAGAAAAATAAAATACTGGAATGGCTAGAACATGGCCAGGTTCTCGTTTTTCTTGAAAAATACATGCTGTGTTTGTAGAAAATACTTCTGAAGATTACATTTCAGCTAAAAATTTGTATTAATTCTATTAAATTTACATTTATTCTATTTATTACAAATTCCTTGCCGTTAAGCTGGAGAAAAATTTTGATTTTTGCCAAATTGGGGTCTGGCTGCTGTTGGTGGCACACCCATGGCAGCAGCACAGGAGGGAAAACAACACTCCTCAGTGCTGGTACAGCAATCTGAAGGATGTGGGGACAACAGGGACAGCCAGGGAAATTACTGACCATAATATGTATGACAGAGTAACTCATCTTTATAATAGAAGATTTTAATTTCCTAGATGTCTCTGGAACGATGACTGCAGCATGAAAGAAGTGAAGGATGGCTTTCAAGCCCTCAGGAATTTCCCCAGGCAGCAGCTGGAAGCGCCTGTTTCCTACAACCACCTTCATTTATTTGCAGTTTTAAAGACAAGATCAAGTATGCAATTTAACACACGGGGTGGGGGGAATACACACACATGTGAATAGCCCAGTGTTCAAAATGAGGAAAAGAAAAATTATCATGCAGGAAGACATCACCACAATCACCCTGGATCTGCCACTCTCCCCCTTTCGTTTTGGCTGCTTATCTCGGTGACATTTGGGGACAATTTCTGGAGCACTGGAGACAAACCCATCAGCACAAGTATTCTGGTAGTTAACTAGGAACTCGTCAATCCTGCTCAGGACTCAGCTGTATGGACGGGGCAGTGCTGGGATGGGAGCACAGCAAAGCTCACAGCTCCTCCTTCATCCCTCCTGGTGACAAACACCCTTTGGGCACTCCTGCACGCTGAGCCAACGGTGTCCCAAATGATCAGTGACAGCCAGAGCCCCTCCTGAGCCCCAGCTGCCAGCTCCGAGCTCCATCCTGTGCAAGCAATGCACAGATAATATTCCCGAGGCTCACAGCTTTCATTTTCCAGCTGGAGCTCCCTCTGCTCAGCTCTGAGCTCACTGTGCCTGCAGAGCTTCCCAGCCTGGCACTCAGCACCCGAAATAGCTCAGCTCAGCTAACCCACAAACCTCTGGGCACTCTCCCTCTCCAGCCCAGCACTGACCCACAGGGAACCAGCAGGGAACTCCTCAACAGCCACCACCAAATCCTGCTCTGTGCTTCCAGCTCTCTGCCCAGCTCTCCAAAAGAACCACTCTTCCAGTTCCATGGCAACCTGGAGGGGTTGTTGGGTTCTTTCCTTTGAAATGGCCTCTGGCAAGGAAGCACCTCAAAGTCTTAAAGGAAAGAGAAAAACAATTCCAATGTACTCAGCTCGACTGGATTCACAGCTCAGTGACTACCCCAGAGACACCCAGGCCATGGGACGAGGAGATGTCTTCCTTCCAGGAGCAAGGACAGCTCTTTCGCAAGAGCTCCACGTGCTCAGTGACCTTACAGGTTTACAGCCCAGTGCCAAGGGGCACAGCTGGCCTCCCAACCCACCACTGCCCGAGCTCCTGCGGAACTCCAGGTCCTCCAGGAGCCCTGGCACAGTGCTGGTTCATTGGAGACAACATCTTGGAGGGCTGGCAGATCCTCCAGGGCTGCTGGGCAAAGCCACCCATGCCCAGGGGACCACTGGCACTGCCCTGCTGCCATGGAGCTCTCCCTGCCCACACCATATGCCAGCAGCCCCACTGGCCATCCCCTCCCACCCTGGCTGGGCTTGCAGAGCTGCCTGCCAGGTAAAAATAGCACGTTTTGGATGCTTATGATAAAATCTGGAATTGCAAGTTTTGCTATTTCCATGAAGTTTTCGGGCTTCCCTTGCTGCCCCTGTTTCACTTTGAAATTAGGACAGTTTTAAGATGTCCACGCCTTGAAACGCTGCATGCAGGAAGCCAGTGCTGGTAGCACTTATGAATACTTGGAAAGATTCAAAGAGCTGAATGTTGCATTTCCTTTAAAGCTCTTCCTCGGTTCCGAGGCTGGGGTCAGCCAGGAATAGAAACTCAGTCACTTCCTCCTCCCCACTGGTATGCCGTGCGACTCAGCCGGGCTTTGATCTGCAGCACAACGAGCCCAGGCACCAAAATAAGTGGACCTAGAAACCTCCAGATTGTGATTTAATAAAATATCAGATGTCCCAACCTTTAACGTGCTAAAGGAGTCTTTAAAGATTTATCTTTAAAGTGATAAAATAAGTCCAAGCTCATTTGTCAAACCAGTTGCTCTGGTTGGAAAGTAGCTGTCAAGTATCTTGATGACTCAGGATGTTGTCGTGCAGGCATCCTAATATTAACTGCTCCCTTCAATAAGAGCTGGAAAAGGAATGCTCTGCTGCTCATGAGACAGAACTTCAAGCACTCAGGTTCTTACAACACTTACATTTCAGATGAGGGAGTTTGAGCTCTGAATTTTTCATTAAATCATGCACAGAACTTGCAAATCACCTGGCACTGCATGAGAACAGACTTGTCTTCTCCAGCTACAGAAACCAATTCAGCACAGAACTTGTTAGATGGGTTTTGTTAAAAAAGAAGGTGTCAGAAAAGCTTCCCTGTCAGTTCAGAAAATGGCAGATGTGTGGGGCTCAGCAGAAACACGTGTCCAGGAAGGGCAGAAATCACAAAACGACGTGAAAATGAAACCAAGGGACTTCACACCAGAGCAGAACTTCTCCCAATGCAGGGCAGCCAAGGGAGCTCTCAACAGCCTGGGCTGGACAGGGACAAAGTAGGTCAGAGAACAAGCCTTTGCTGAAATATGGATTACAGCAGCAGCTCTGCTCCAGCTGGGAGAGCCTATCTGTGATGCAGGATCATGGCCACGCTTCGTGCTGCTGCAAAGAACAGCATAAAACCAACCTGCAGCTTGCTCTGAAACCTGCACCTTATCAGGACCGTCTGGGCAAAGCAAATAACCCCAAAAGCATGACAAGTCTCCCCTTTCCCCCAGAAGGGATTACCTCATTTATTAATCAAAAGGCAAAGATGTAAGATCACCGTCTACAAACTGATTTTAATTTATGTTTTCACTTCCTTACTGGGATTTCCAAACAACTTGCCTTATTTATTTTCATGTAAGTATTAACTTAAAACTGTTCCGTTTTCCCTTCTTCATTTTTTAGAATTATTTATTTAATTCCCTTGTCAACCACTTCTCATTGCAAGTATCTCTTCAATCCAATAATTTAGAATGTTAATAAGATCTAATCCTACTGAGTGGAATGAAAATACAGTAAATTGGTTAATTTCTTTTTGAGAAATTAAAGCATTAAGAAGTGATGAGAACCTTCAGCCTCATCACAGCTGCTTTCTGCTGGAATCTAGAGATGAGATCATCTCACCAGAGATGATCACTGACATAAATGCAAACAGCATACTAAAAGTAATTCAATCCCATCTCTTTAGGTTAAATTCTGTACATCTTCAGCATCCAAAAACTATTCTGGATATAAAGTTTAAGATCTCTAATTTTTAATGCTGTTTTAAAAGTCTGTTTTCAGATAAGACTGTTTTCCTCATATTTGCTTATACTCTAATCTACTTCATGTTTTAAGAGAACCAACAAGCAGAGTCCTTTATAAAAAAAAATTCTAATTATATCTACATCATCCTCATACGAGGACAGCCCAATTAATTTGGAAGCAATTCATCCAGAACACAAGATTAACAGAAATTCAACAGGCAAAACAAACCATCAAAGGTTCTGGTAGCGAAAGTAACCCACAGAAAAATACAAGAGACAAAACAACAGCCAGGTAATAGGAAACTGAAATCAGCATGCAAACTGAAATCAACATGCAAACTGAAATCTGACATGAAACTATCAAGTCTGCAAGTCTTTTTCTTTATTTAGTTCTGGTTTTTGTTTTTGAAGTCAACAAGCCCGGACTGCAATCTTGCACAACAAATCCAAGTGTGCACACAGAACATGCATGTTTTCAGCATGGATTTATTCAAAACCTTTGCTGACGGCTTTAGAAGTTAGTGCTTCAGGAAGGTAACAGAAACTCGTAGGAAAAAAACCCTAAAATAAGCAAGAGGAAATAAATATACGGGTACACAGCAATGGACAGCATGCTTGTGGATAGGTGTGCTGGTTTGAAATCTATTGTTATGAATTTACACCATCTGACCAACTGAAAAGCTACCAAAATCATAAACAACAGGTAGAGTTTAACACATTCCAGCTGTATTCACATCCCCACCTCATTTTGAAGCAATGGGGCAGATCCCCAGCCCTTTCCTGGCTGCTCATCCACTGAGCATCACCCTCTGCACAGCACACCTGAGCTTCCCTCTCTCCAGGGTGCCAGCAGTGAGTTCCAGGAGGTTTGCAGAGCAGCAGGCTCAGCACAGCCCCAGCTCTAGCACCTCCCAGGTCCCAGTCTGTGTGCTGAGCCCTGCAGTGGCTCCTGCTCTCCTGGCCACACCAGCCCAGTGGCACCCATGGTGCCAGCCACCCTGTGCCACCCTGGCACAGCTCCACACCGAGCCCTCCCGACCCTGTCACGACATCCCTACACACCACACCAGGAGAGCAGCCTCTCCAAGCCCTGAGAGCAAAAATAAACCCCATCAGCTGCTCTCTTCTGTCACAGATTCCAAACTGCTGGCTCAGGGCAGAGCAGAGGCGCTGGGGCTTGGCAGCAGAAATCCCTGAGAACCCCAAACTCCCAGCTGAGCTCCCAAAGCAGGCTGTGGGGCAGGGCAGGCATGGGGCACCAGGGAGCCCTGGAGAGCTCCCCAGGGGCTGCAGTGCACAGCCAGGCCAGGTGCATACACACCCTGAGCAGCCTTGCCTTCCCAAATGTCCAGCTGGGAAGGAGGAGATCCATGGAAACCCTTCCCTTTCATCCCCAATTCACACAGCTGGAAAGGAGCCCTGCAATGGCTACAGGATTCTCATCCAAGACCACAACCTCATTTTCTAACAATTTTACAGAATTTCTAAGCCCAGATGTCCTGTTTTCCCATCCCTCTTGCCAGTGAGATGCAGCCAAGCTGCTGCCCGCTGGTGAGCGGAGAGGTCATCCTCCTCCCAACCCTCTGCTCTAGGAGAACTGCCAGCAGGGACTCAAACACTCCGAGACAGCAACACACACAATAAAAAAACCAAAAACCAAATCACCCCCAGCCACTAGTTTCTAATAAGAAAAGACTGAAGTCCCTGCTGTGGCCAGAAGTGCACCACAAGAGATCTGGGTAAGGACAGTGACAGGACCTCTCCCAGGTTTCTTGGAGAAAAAAAACCCCAAGCTGATGAAAAAACCCAACACCTTATCACTTCCATTATTTGCTTCTTGAATAGATGACAGACTTCACTGATACTTCGTTGTTTGCTCCTCCTTGACTCTAAAGCACATTTCTGAGTTTCAAAGGTAGCATTTTGAGGCAAGCCACTCACTTGTGCCCTCATTTCTTACTTAAAACTCCCATCCTGAGCCATACTTACTAACTTTAAACTTAGCTACACAAATAAAAGCAACCAGAAATAAGAAATATCTGAATAAAGCAACACAAGAGTAAATGGCACCCTGCAGCTCACAAGTTTCATATTAAATCTTGTGTGACCGTGGTGCAGAAATTTGATGATCTCCAGCTGTTTTCTGACACACAGTAACTGTACAAACATATTACAAATAGTATGAAGAATGTATTACTGTACAAATCCAAGATGAAACTCGTTTTCTTTACTAAATTACAGTAGCAGTGAACTGAATTCGAGAAAGACATGATCATTATTTTAGAATTCCTTCCCCAACATTACTTTTGCCTTTGCAATCTCACAAAAACTGAGATATTTGATCAAAAAGGGGAGGTTTGATGATATTGCATCCCCCCAGCAAAGTATCAGCAGTTTGTTGGATGTTAATTTGCAAAGTCCATCAGGATTGTAATTTTCTATGAAGATTTAGCATGGAGTGGAGCTCCAGAGGTACAGCAGGAATCTGGAGGCTGAATGGTGACCTGTTGGCACAGGCTGCATTAAAAGGCACTGGGCTGGTACAGAAACCTTCTCCACACAAGATGTCAAGATGACTTCTGAAGAGCACAATTTCCTCCAGCAATCCACACAATTGTGGTGATTATTGATTCAAGGCACTGGGATTATAGAACTCGACATGATATCCTGGGTAAGTAACACTGTGTCCTGGAGCCTCAACTCACCTCTCACCAGAGCACCAGGAAAACCTGCCATCATCTGCAGCCCTCCACTCCAAAAGCCAGCTCCAGGGCTGTGTCTTCCCTGAGCCAGAGGAGCTGCAGCTGCTCCTGCTGTCCTGCCAGACACACCTCGGGGACACTGAGGTGACACTGAGGTGACACAGCCAGCAGGACAGGCCATGGGACAGGGAGGGAAATCTTTTGTGGTGGTGTTTTACAGTTCTATTTCAAGAAATACAGGCACAAGGAGACACTGCTTCAGCCAGGGATGGAACCCCAGCAGGAAAAGTGACAGCAGAGGTTGGGGGGAGGTGAGTCAGGGCAGGACTTGGGAGGCACAACACCTCTGTGGAGTGAAGGTGAGGTAAGAAGGAAAATCCCCAGGAGAGACGTGGTAATGGTGCTAAATTGTGTGCCCAGCCCAAGCCTGCATTTCTGGGGCTCAGTTACTCACCCCAGCAAGGACCCAGGTGCTGGACTGGTTACACATGGGGACAGCCCACACCTCTGGCTCCTCCGGCCCACAGGCAGCAAGAGCTGCACTTCAAGAGTCATCCAGCTGCCTTTTAAATCTGTGGCACCAAGTGCTCCAAGCCAGGGATGGGGCTTGCTCTGTGCAGGTGACCCTTCTGTGACATCCCTTTGTAGCTGAGCAGGAACGCCATGCTCACTATGTGTCTCACATATGGGCAAAGAAACCATAGATTTTGTGTTTCTTTTTTTTCCCACAGATAGCCCAAAGGAGCTGCTCTGGACTCAGAGCCAAGACAATGAGATGGAATTATTCTTTTTTTGCGTGTGTCATCTATTCCAGCTGTACTGGTTCACTCCTGTCCCAGGGGGATGAGGCCATCCACTGACAGCATCTGACCAGTATTTCCAGAACCCAGCACTAAGAACAGGATTAACTCCTGGGCTGCAAGGGCCTGGGCTATTTTGGCAAAGGCTGTGTTAGAAATGGGCATCAATGGATTCATGCTACAGTGACTGCTACAAATGGTTATCAATGGATCTCATACTACAGTGAATCAGCCAGAAAATCCCTGGGGTGAGAACAATAATCTGTGCATGCAACAGTGCCACACATTAATTCTTCTGTAAATAAGATTAAAATCTGTGTATACTTGAGACTCTGGGAGACAAAGGCTGGGAAACCAAAGACAGCTCAACCCAAAGTCCCTGGGTTTGGTGCACAGTGTTCAGCACACTGAAGTATTCTTCCCAGAAACCACACTGCTGCACACACTCTAGCTCTGTGCTTCTGAGCTCCAAGCTGATCACTTCACACAAGTTCATTTCTCTATACAAGAGGTGACACACTCACAGTTATTTTAATAGCACAAACCCAAGGTAATTTGAGCTACAGCTCTACAAAGATTTTCCCATTGCTTGTAACTTGAATTGAAATCAGGATTTTACTGGGATGCTGTTTTCCTCAGGACTGATGCCATGGGGGCTATTTGCAGAAAGCTCCATTACACTACAGCAGCACACTGGGGTGGGACAGCAGCTCAGACAGCTTCCAACTACCCCAAAAATGAATGCTACCCCAAAGCAACAGCTTTGGGAAGAGGAAAGCTACCACCACACTCAGCAGTGGCTATAAAACTGGACCCAGGGAGACAGGGGGCCTTGGGAACCTTTTAAAGTGCAGACATAACTCCACTTTGTAGTTACATATACATACAGAATATGCACCACTTGCTCATTTCCAGAACGAGCAGCAATAATCAAAGGAAGAAGGGAAATTTGCTTCCTGCAAGATAAATTGCTCTCACTGTAGAAGTAATGTTTAGCATGGTAAATATGCAATGTAGGAGTTTATAATACCTGCATTTCACATTTCTGAGAAGATTCATGAGTGGGACTTGTTCAGTCACAGCTTTGCCTTCACTGGCAGCAGGAGAGTACAAGGGGCTTAACCATGGAGATAAATTAAAAAAATGGAATGGACAACAAAACCAAGCTTGTTTTATAAGCCAGGACTAGGTTTAAAAGAGAGATCATTGTAGGGAGAAATAAATTAGTAGAACTTAACAATTTGGGTTGGACTTACAACAACCTACTTGGCTATGAGCTCAATGGAAGGATCAGCCAAAACTGGGAAAAGAGGATTACATCTTACACGACCTCTCGTTTATCTAGTTACCTTTTCACAGCACCTTAGAGCACATTCTGCAGCACATTCCTGATTCATCCCTTTCTGCCAAAACAACTGGATTTTTTGCCATGTACTTCCAGACTCAACCTCCCAAGCACAGTATTACATTAAGCTGACAAATCACAACACAGACTACTGGAACCCTGAGCACTCCAAATAACACGTCTGGGTTTTATATCAAAATAGAATTATTAAAAAAGCCCCAATTCCGGATGTCCCATACATTATATACTGCTGAGTCAGGCAGCACTTAAAGCCCTGCATCCAGCCCTGCCAAGCCACTGGCCTTGGCCAGCAGCCGAGGGAAACAAAGCAGCAAGACAAACGGACAACTGACCTTTAGCACTGCTGGCAAACAATGCCTTTTTCCCTTCCTTCTTCTACAGCACCTGAGTCCAAGAAGAATCCCAGCTACAGAGTTAAGGGCAGCAGGGTAACTTTTGGAAGCAAGGCTCTGGGCTGTGAGCGACCAGCAGAGCTTCTCCCCTTCCAGACTCTCCTCCTCTTTAATGGCTTCGCTCAGCTCTTGCCCTTTCTTAAACTTCCTTAATGATGCTTATCCCCCACAAGCTTAAGTACTAGGAATGATTTCAACTGTAATAAGAGAAGCCATAACATGGTCAGTGGGGCCCAGTTTCTGTGAATTCTGGCTGCAGGAGTCAAACCCTGCCTTGCTGGGCTGGTTCTCTGCATCCTTCACTCCCCCCACAACAAGCCACATCTCCAGGAAGTCAGAGCAACAGGAGCTGAGCGAAGGATTTAATGTATATAGCATGCGAGAGCCCCACGAGTGAGCCTTGCTAAAGCCATTTCCTTGAAATGGAACGGTTCTCCCTGGTTTGTGTAATAAATCACAGTAACATCCCATCGGAGAGGATGCCAGCAAACCCTCCAACTCCTCAGCGAAGCATTTCAGAGCCATTTGCTCCTCTTCCAGCTGCTGTCTCACTGCCATTAAAGACAATCTAAGGTAAACCGTCTGTTAGCCTACTTTCCCCTCCCTTTTATTCCATCCACCTCCTTAATTCACTGCACTCTCTCCGATGAGACCCCAGAGTGATCCCAGATCCTCCCTGCTGCTCAGGGTTTGAGGTTTGAGGAGCTGCAGCTCAGTGCTTCAGCAGCAACATCTGCAGCTCAGCACAAGCACTGACCGACTCTTCCACCGGCAGCACTTTATTGATTATTGCCAATTCATTCCCATTAATCAAACTCCCCAAGTTTGCATTCTGCTCGTTAACTCTGAATTCCTCCTGCAGTTCACTCCAATTGATTGGTTTTCTCTGATTATCACTTGTCTCATTAAAGCAGCACACTGGGCTGTCTGGAAGAGCAAAACCACTCAAAACTGGCATGACAGCAATTCCAGCCCGAGTGGATAGAAAGGGACATTCTAGGCTTTAAACAGACAGATTAAATACAACCTGGACACCAGGGCTGAACTGCAGCTTTTCTTCCCCTATGTTCAGTCTACAATTAGTATGTTATTAGCAGACAAACAATTCTACCAACACTGAAAAGTATTCCCTCCTGGAACCTGAAGCTTCTCAAAATCCCAGCCTCCACCTCTCACATTTAGTAACTAAAAACAGCCAGGCCTCGGGAACCTGGCAAGGGAGTCCTTCCTTTGTTTCTAAAACAAATGCCAATTTTGTTAAGTCTTCTGCAAGAAAAACAAACAAACCCACAATACATCACCTTAAACTAACCCAGTTTAGACCAAATATTTCAGACAAGGTTCAGGAAGAAAAAATACTCCTGCTTCAAACCCAGGGCTCATTAATATCTCAAACATTGTAAAAGGAAGATGGAATTGCCTGAATGTTATGGAATAAAAACAATAAAGCAAACCCAAACAATGCTGTTTTTAGAACTGGACTTTGTAGTTTTAGTGCATAAAAATCCTTGGGAAGTAAGAACAGCTTCCACAAAGCTGTGAATAATGCATTTTTATGCAAAGCTCAGCCAGGAGCCACCTCAAAATTCTCTACACATTCCATAAAAAAAAAAAAAAGAAATAAATCCATTATCTTACAGCAAAAAGGAAGCAATAAAATACAAGATGACCTTGCAGGAAGCAAGAATGTCAACTGGAGGCTCAGTGAGGATAACCCTGGCAGTGTGCAGGCAGCTGGGATGCTCTGGGATGCTCCCTGGGCTGTCCAGGCACTGCCAGCTCTGCCCCAACCCCATCCCCAAAGTGCTCCAGCCAGCTCAGAACATTTCCCTGCTCCCCTTTCCCTCCAGGAGCAGCTCTGCACACTCACCCCAGAGCTCTCCATCCCTGCAGATGAGACACACAGGACATGTCAGTGTTTGGAACTCCCCAGAGCAGGCAAACCCCTCTGTGTAAAGCACCCCAGGGATGTGGGGTTGTGTCTACTCAGCTCTGAAAACACAACCAAGGCAGCACCTCCTCACAATGATCCTCACCAGTGACATTTCCACTATCTCTGGGGAATCTGATTATTTAAACTGCCCCTGATATGCTCCTCTCTGGCACAGAAACATTTCTTGCTTTGACACAGAGTTTATGATTACCATTAAAGATACCCTGAGAGCAGAGGAAATAAACTCCCCCAAAAATCCCCGTGAAACAAACCAAACACAACATGGAACTGGACTAATTATGCAAAAGGTTAGCACAAAGTATCTGCTCTGTTGAAATAAACGGTAGGACACGTTTAATATTAATTTATCAAGGTGTAATCTATCCACAGGTTTTAATTTTCTTTTCTGGATCCCTTACATTACAAATTGCTTTAAAGACTCCAAAGAAAAGAAAAAGCACATATTCACAACAGAAATTGAAATCTGTGAAAAAGTGAGAATGAAAACAAGCTAAAAGTTGTCTTGCTGTAACAATGAAGAAATCCCCACACACTTCATTCCAGCCATGGGAAAACGGAGCAAATATCACACAGGGAGAGCCCTGGGACTGGCAGGGAACACCCCGGGGATCAATTGTCAGCAGGGCAATAAAACTCAGAATGTTAAACCAGATCTTTCACTAAAAGCCTACAAATACTTGGTTTCTGTACAGGGACTTGTAGAGCCATTTTCTAACACACTCCACAGAGTTCCCCTGCTCCGTGGAGCCACACGCTGCAAGTGTTAAACACAGAGCAGCAGAGGAAAACACACAGCTGGGTGTTCCCCTGGAAGCAGAGCCATTCCCACTGCACACTGCCACGGCCACGCTGCTCCTCCAGGAGCTGCCCTGCAATAGCTGCACCTCTGGATTTCCACAGGAAACACAACCACCACGGCACTGCCACAGGTACAAACCAGCTCCCCAGCCCACCCACAGCCCCTCCCAGCAGCCTCACTGCTGCTCTGCTCCGGAGCTGAATTCCAGCTATGTTCAAAGCTGACTGCAAATATTCTTATCTCTGGAAATGCAGTTATTGAACAAGCTGCTGAGTGTTTCCCACTCGGAATCTTCTTGTCCATGTAAGGTAAATGCGATACTGAGCACAGCGAAAACTCCAGTTCAGCTTAAATGTAATTCTAGAAATTTACCCAGCAACCAAGTTATTTTTGTGCATAACATTTAAGTAATGCTAGGAAGGAAAAAAAAGCCCACAGTGATTGATCCTCTAACCCCTGGGAACGAAGGAGCCTTTGTACACACTTAAATACTTCCTTCCATACTGCATGTGTATGGATCCTGCTACCACGGACTTGATTTTCCCTTTAGGCTGCATCTTGGAAGTTTTATTCTTATTTATTTACTTTTTAAAGCATGCCAGCTCCCCTCCTCTTTTCTGCCCCGTTAATACCAATAGTTGAGTAGTTGGTTAAAGCTACCATCGTACTGTGGGACAAATATATTCCCCAGTGATGTCCGATCAGCCACACATACCAAATGGAAAAAGAGGGAAAAAAAAAGGAAAAAAGCCCAAACAACAAACCAGCATGCACAGAGTTGCGCTAAACACATTTGTAGCGTTTTAATAGAGCAACAAAAACTAATTACCTTGAATAGCCATTTGAGAAAGCAGGTCTGCCAGAAAGGTTGAGCGTTCCCAGTGGAGCCAGTGCCTCGTCCCCCGATCCCTGGCACCTATTCCAATTTTCTGACCCGGCAGGAAGAGACGGAATGATATTAAAAATCGGTTTCTGATCCTGCTGCTGCGAGAGCGACGCAGTGTTTAAATCATAGTGGTACATCTGTCCCCCAGAGGTGCTGACACCGTGGATGGAGATGGCCGAGACTTTCGTACCCAGCAGGTTCGACCCCGAGAAGTTGGCCTGGCAGTACAGTGGGCTCATGTTCTCCTGCTTGATGCCGGGAGTACACAGTTCAATGAAGTCTTCCTTTTCTGTTTTCACTTGAGGCATTGGCATTTTGGAACTGGGTAAAAGGTCACCACGGTCATTAATTTTAGGTTTAGTGTCAGATAAAAGAGGAGGCTTGCAGTCTTCGCCGAGACTTCCTTCCAGGAGAAAGGCGTCGTCCGCGGAGATGGGCGACAGCAAGCCACCATCATCCAGCAACGGGTCCAGCCGCCACGGGCTCCCGTTGGGCTCCTTGCCCGGCGACACCGGCGGCAATTCTAAATCCTGGAGGATATCCAGGGTGCTTTGGTCTTCAGAGAACAACTTCAGGTTGCCACCATTCGAGCCCACCTGGCTCTGGACGGCGGCTCCCGACTCGGCGGGGACACTGCGCCCGGCCATGCCTGGGAAATCCGGCTCGAGCGGCACCTCGGCAGACGCGCTTCCCTTGGCGTCCTCGGCCAGGCTCGAGGACTTGTTCAAGCTCGCAATACTTTCCTCCAGGAGCCTAAAGTCCGTTTCTCCAGAAGAGATGCTGATTTGGCCCTGGTGCGAAAATCCAAGGTCGTTTCCCATCACTTTCGCGTCTGTTTCACCCATGTACAGTCCCATCGAGAGCGACACTGCCTTGGAAAGGTCTGGCTGAGGCACATTGTTTCCTAATCCTTTTGGAAAGTCAGCCAAAGCAGGTTGCTGACTGGAATCTGACTGAGAAGATGCAGGGAGAGGAGATGTAGACACAGGGGCTTGGACAGTAGCTCCACCCCTGAAGGGTGGATGGAAGTCCATCACGATCCCTCCTTTGGTACTGATGAGTGCATTTTTCCTGGTTTTGTCTTGATCCGACGGGTTAAGCAATTCTTTGGAATCCATTACTTTACCATTAACTGTAAAAAGAGATCAGAAGCAGTCAAAGTCAGCACAGCAAAGACACATTAATAACAGCTTAGAAATAAAAAGTCCAAGTCCTTCGCCCGGCGAGCCTGGCTGAGCTGCTCTGCGAGCAAAGGCACAGCACACCGCGCTGACACGTGCCACGTCTCCCAAACACTCTGCGCTCGTTTACAGCGAGTTTGAATTCTTGTTTTCTGTCTAGCGAGGGGTAAATATGTATTTCAAAGCTTTTCTAAACCTGGATGAAGGGGTAAGTGTGCCTGCACACACAGCTCAGAATCTGGCTACAGCACATGACATCTGTCTGCACGCACTGTCACCCATCCCCGCACTGAGGCTTGGGAGGACTGTTAAAGGACCTGGTTTACAAATTCTGGAAGGTAAATTTCCCTGGTATTTAAGTACACCTTGAGCAAGTGAAAAGGACATTTGCCACCTTTCCCAGGTCCGGAGCTCCCAGAGGTGGCACCTCTGTGGTTTGTCACCCCCCAGGAGCCACTCGCCCTCCCCACCACAAAACACAGCGTGTGCCACCTTTGCACGCCTTCAGTCCTAAAATGCAACTCATCCATCTTGCAATAAACCCCGCACAATTCAGTTCTTAAAATACATCTCAAATTTACAGATAAAACCTAGCCAAAAACAAGGCAGGATTTTTATTCGCTTCCAACACTCTACCCGCTCACGGCTACTCTCCAAACACACCGAAAACAAACCTCGTAAGTTTCAGATGTTTGCATTTGCTACATGTTGTTGTTTTTCCAGCGGAGAGCATAAACATTTGGAGCAACACTGTAAATTCTTGGGCAAACTTCCGACACAGTTGGTGTCCGGCAGTGCCGCAGTCCGGGGGCAAAGCCCAGTGCCAGCCCCGGGCACAGGGACAGCTCACAGCTCCCAAAGCCCGGCCGGGCACAGGGACAGCTCACAGCTCCCTGCACAGCTCCCAAAGCCCGGCCGGGCACAGGGACAGCTCACAGCTCCCTGCACAGCTCCCAAAGCCCGGCCGGGCACAGGGACAGCTCACAGCTCCCTGCACAGCTCCCAAAGCCCGGCCGTGCCCGCCGCTGTCTCCGTGAGCAAAGTTAAGGCTGCGAGCAACAAAAGGCTCACGTGTGAAGCCTTAAGGTGGCCCGGCCAGCTCCGGCCCGGGAATCGCGTCCCGGCGGGAGCGGCTCAGCGCCAGCAGCGCTCGGCAAAGCTCGAGAGGCTCTTCCTCGGCCGGGCGGGGATCCGGGGGGTTCCGGGGGGTCCTGCCCGAGCTGCCGGGGCAGTGACCCGCAGGGCCGAGCCAGGGACCCGCAGCTCGGCTAGCCCGAGCGGCACGGACTGCCGCGCTGCTTAAGGTGGACACCCGGAAAAAATACAACTATCCACCTCCAGCGCTGCCTTCTTCTTTTTTAACGCGAAGGGGAGGAGAAAGGTAGTTATTTCATCTGACAATTCCCCCAACGCCAAAAAAACCCAAGGCGGCGAATCATCCAGCGTAGGAAACGTGTCAAAAATCAGCTGCGAGAGTCTGCCCAAGGGCGGAAAACGCTGCGAGCACTTAAAACCTCCGGACTGCAATAAAATCGCCTTTGCGAAGTACAGTTTTCAGAGCAATGTGTCGGGACCTGTTGAGCCGTCTGCTGGCACACCCACTCGAGCACAGCAGCCCCGCTCCGCTCCGCTCCCCCGGGACTCCGGCACGGCACGACACCGACACGGGGGTTCCCAGCCGGGGGTCCCCGCGCCCCGCCGAGCCTGCCCCGCCGCCGCCGCCGTCCCGCCCGAGCTCCTCCGGGGGCGGCTGGGCTCGGCTCGGCTGGGCTCCCCGCCCCGGGCATTCCTGCGGGGACCGCCGCCACCCCCTCCGCCAAGTTCCCGGGAAGCGCAGCCCCCCGCCGGCCTTACCTCGTCCGGGAGGGAGCGGGGCTCCTTCAGCCGCCCACGGCCATGGCGCCCGCGGCGGGGCGGCACTGCGGGTCAACAGCCGCCCCTCCGGGGGCCGCGGCGGCACCGCTCCCCCTCCGCCGCTCCTGCCGCCGCTCCGGCCGCTGCCGCCGCTCCTCCGCGGGCCCCGCAGCCTGACCCGGCCCGCCCGCCGCCGCGGCGCCCCCTCCGTTAATTAGCGCTAATTGCCCGCGCGGACCTCGCCCCCCCGCGCTCCCCGCCCCGTCCCTCCGCCGGGCAGCGCCGCGCTCGGCGCTTCTCCCCCGCCACAAAATGGAGGACGGCGGCGGCCGCCTCCTCCCCTTCCCCTCCCTCCCTCCCTCCCTCCGCCTCCCCGACGTGGAGAGGGAGTGGAGACAGCGGGCTCGCCGAGGGGCGGCTGCGGCTGCTGCTCTGCTCCGTGCCCCGGCGCGGCGCGGTGCGGCTCGGCTCGGCTCGGCTCGGCTGGGCTGTGCTGTGCTGTGCTGTCCGTGCCCAGCCCGGCTCTGGCCGCACCGCCCGACCGGCTCAGGGGCAGCCCAGCCTGGGGGAACGGTGCGACCTGTTGGCCGAGCCGGGCAAGTGCAGCCGGGCCGGGCCGGACTGGGGCCCGCAGCGGGCAGGGCGGGCAGGGCAGCGCCGGGGAGGGTACAGCGGGCAGGGCAGGACAGGGGGCGATGCTCCCGGCAGGCAGGGCAGGGCAGGGAGCGATGCTCCCGGCAGGCAGGGCAGGGCAGGGAGCGATGCTCCCGGCAGGCAGGGCAGGGCAGGGGGCGATGCTCCCGGCAGGCAGGGCAGGGCAGGGAGCGATGCTCTCCCCGGCACGGCACGGCACGGCACAGCGGGCAGGGAAAGGCACGATGCTCTCCCCGGCACGGCGAGGCGCGGTGCAGCCCCTGTGCAGCTCTGGCTCCACTCTGCAGCAGACGCACGGAGCTGGTCCAGCGGGGGCCACCAAGGGGTCTGGAGCACCTTCTGCTGGAGACCCTGCGGGAGCTGGGCTGGGTTAGCTCGGAGAACACTGAGAGGAGATCCATCGATCCGTACAGACATCTCCAGGCTCTGCCCGGTGCTGCCAGGCTCTGCCCGGTGCTGCCGGTGACAGGACGAGGAGCTGTCAAACTCAAACACAAGTTCCACCTCAACATGAGGAAGAACTTCTTTCCATGGAGGTGGCAAAGCTCTGCAACAGCTGCCCAGGGAGAGCATGGAGTTCCCTCTCTGGAGACATCCCAAGCCCGCCTGGCTGTGTCCCTGTGTCCCCTGCTCCAGGTCACCCTGCCCAGGCAGGGGGTTGGACAGGATGATCAGATCTCACAGCACGATTATATGCCTTCATTTTTTAAGTCATAAGATTTTTCAGACCATATTGACTTTTGGAAGCTGTTGTTTTGCTTTTAAAATGCAAAACACATGCACACAATACTAGCTTAATTACTCTTTTCCCCCATAAGTTATGAAAAATGGTTCTCAAAATCGTAGCTCTTCCCCATTTTTGAAAGATGTGTTTAAAGCAGCCCTCAAAACTGTCTTGTGGTGCATTTTGGATGATGCAATGGATTTACAGCTCTCAGGAAACACTTCTTCCTATGCAAGGGAACCAGAATAGCAGAAGTCAGAGTGCTCACAGATAGTGTGAAACCTCTGTCACAGAGCAGGGTGTTGCAGATGTCCTGGCTGTTCAATAAAGGCAACAATATCTCTCAAAGCATGAAATCCTAGAGTACTCCAAGGACTACACCTGGAAGATTTACACTGCTGCTCTGTGAATATTCTGCTGCAGAAACTATTCTGCTGTCAGAAACTGACCCCTCCTACCCCTGCAATTTGGGGAACTCAGATATTAGGGTACATGTGGGAGAACATCAGCCTGTGGAGGAGAGCTGTAGCTCCTTCTGTAGTTTGGGGAACTAACTGGAATAATAAAGCTGTTTATTTCTAAGTGCTTCAGATGAGGACATCTGCTTATAAACACACGTTCAGATGGTTAATTACAGGGGGTTTTGTGCAGTAATGGGTAGGACACTCCTTCTCTAATGAATAATTCTACATATTAATGCCATTTTTGATCCAAAAGGACCCAATTTTAGATCATTATACAGAATTTTGCTGTTCCCTGGGAGGGAAGTGAGGCCCTGGCAGAGGGTGCCCAGAGAAGCTGTGCTGCCCCTGGATCCCTGGCAGTGTCCAAGGCCAGGCTGGACAGGGCTTGGAGCAGCCTGGGATGGTGGAAGGTGTCCCTGCCATGGCAGGGGTTGGCAATGATGTGACTTCTAAGGTCCTTTCCATCCCAAACCATGCTGTGATCCTCTGAATTCATTCAGCAGCAGCAGCCCAGGGCTGTTGGGAGCAGCAGGCACAGTGCAGCTCCAGGCTCTCCTGCAGGAATTTGGTGTGTGCAGGAGGGTCTGGCCAGAGCCATTCCCTTCCCCTCTCCCCAGGGCTGGTTCTCCTCGTTGCTCAGAGCAGCAGCACTCGCTGGAGGCTGTTTTGGTGTCCCTCACAGCTGTATCCCAGCTCCAGCTGTGCTCCATCCCCGCTGGGTCTGCACGGAGCTGCACCCATGTGGATTCTGTCCCTGAGCTCTGCTCCCTTTTACAGGTTTTGTATTGAATGGAGCACAATGTCAGCTGTTTTCTGCTTCTCTCTACAAAACTGGGGAAAGAATGTTAGTGATTCTCACTTCTCCATCCCCAAGTGCTCCTCAGGCTGGAGGAGCCCAGAGGGTCCCACAGGGCAGTGACCAAGGGATGCTCCAGTGCCAGAGGCTGCCCTGGTGCTGCACAAACCCCTGTGGCCTCACACTGCTGTCCTCTGGGGCTGAACAACCCAACAAACTTCCCCCTCGTTCTGCTTCAGACAGAAGTGTTCCCCAGGACAGTCCTACACCGTAAAAATAAATGTAATGCACAGCCTGGTAAGCTGTGTGTTCTGGCTGTTCTACAGCATTAACATGGACCCAGAGCATAACAGCCTAAATGTGCTATGTGATGATGGTTGGAGTTAAATACAACTCATCTTTGCTAGTTTATAAAAATGCATGAAATAAGCTGGGCTTTAAAAAACTTGAGATTTTTTTTTTGAGTAAGTACAGGTCTGGTGGGAGCCCAGAGCCCCAGGAATCCTGGGGAGCCACAGGGAGAGTGGTGCCAATTGTCATACTACAGATTTCAAAAATCTATAAATGGCTGCACCTTCCCATGCCACAGTGTAATAATACTGCAGAGATAATGAGCCTTGACCTTAACAAACACTAAATATAGACATTAAAATATAGAAGTGGAGAATATTATTAAATCATTAAAACATAATTATGGCTCTCGTAGAGGAGATTGGGCAATTCATGGAAGCAGGAGCCACTCTGAGCTTTGTGTACAGCATTCCAAAGGTCAGAAAGAACATCTGAGGCACCGAAGAGAACTCCTGTGGCTGCCAGATGCTGCCATGAATCTGCCTGGGCTCAGCAGGGGCAATGGGGGCACCTGGAGATGAGGAGATCCTATCACACCTGGCTGTGATAAAGGAGCCTGCAGAACGTGGGGCACAGGCAGCACAGGTATGGAATCATGTGGGGAAAGATTAGAATCTGCATTATGGAATAAAGACTGTATGGAGTCCACACACAGCAACTCATAAAGTCTGTAAGCCTGCTTGGAAGTACTTCCAAAAAGAAGGGTTGTGTTCCCTTTTCCTATGAAATTCCCATTCCATGGTGATGCCACAGACAGCTCATGTAAAGCAGAGTTTTATAGGAAGAATTGCTCCTTCCTCTGCAATCTGCTGTCTCACAGAAGGGCAGTGACATGCCCAGTGTCTAATGCTCTTCCCAAGGCCAAATCTTTTAAGATCTTGGTTGCCTTGTAAGGAGCTCAGTTTTGTTTCCTATCAGCTTGTGAGTAATTCTGCTTAATTCTTGAATATCCATCCAAGTCCCTCAGCCAGTGCCTGCAGCCTGTCCATAGTTTTGCAGGGAAGCCAGACTGGGATAAGGATGTTCCCCAGCTGTGCTCCCACAGCTCAGGAGCTGCTGCTTCACCAGCAGGACATCACAGCATCCTCCACGTGTTGGGCAGGAGGGATCTGGGGTCTGAGCTCACTTTTGCCATTAGCTGTGCTCAGTCACAGGCTGAGGCACAGAGGGGCTTTGCCATGCCCTCCCATCTCCTCCTCAGATCAATAACTCTTGGTATCTTTTCTGCTTTTTCCATGCTTTTTCCTGTATTTCCTTGTCTGTTGTGGTCTGTGTTGTACTTTGATTTCCCACCAGGTCCTTCACTTCTCCATGAACCACTCTGTGTGTCTTCCACTGTGCCATTCTCCCTCCCAGCTCCTTCCTCTTTACAGCTATTGATCTCTTCATCCTGAATCTCTTTTTCCCTTCCCCTTGAAGGATCATGGAATGGCCTGGGTTGGAAGGGACCTTGAAGCTCATCCCATTCCTGCAGGATCTGTGACAAAGGGCTGAAACCCTGAAGTGCTGGGACAGACAGACAGACAGTGAAATGCACTGGTCAGAAACAGAGGGGGAAGGGGAGAGGAATTAATTGGGTTAATTGACGAGGAGGAGGAGCACTTTGTGACAGGCTTGGGGTGAAGTTATGTGCAAGTACTCACAAACAGCTCTGTTGTTTTGAAGCTTCGCAGAAACATCTGGCAACAACATGCAAGGAAGAGGAAACTTTTGGTTTATGCATCAAGACCTCTCTATGAAAAAAGAAAACTTTAGCTAATTACAGGATGCCTGCAAGAGGAGAACCACCTTTGATTGCAGCTGTATTTTTTCCTGCAGCACAATGCCTGCAGAAACCCAGTAGCCAAGTGGCACACAGAGTTTAGTGCAGCCTGGGCATCACCAAAGCAGCTCTGTGGGCAGGAGGGCTGTTGGGGCTCCTGTGTTACAGAGAGCTGATGGCTGCATGGGAGCTCCCAGGGTCATCCTGGCTCAGCTGTGCTTTGGGACAGGTAGGAATTACCTGACAGGTAAATCAGTCCAGGCCTGACCTGGCTCATCAGTGCCCAGGACAACTCGGTGAATTGCCATGTGCAAGGAGCCAGGCAAGCAGGAATGATGAAGAACAGTGCACAGAGTGCCCTTGTTTGGTTTGAGTGCTGTGGTGGTGATGGTAGCAAAGGAGCTCCCAAGGCAGCTGCAATCAGTGAGCACAGTGTGCATTCCCAGGGAATCTGGAATTGCATCCCCACGTGGTTCCACCGTGGCACATCCACTGCAGAGTGCACCTCACGGCAGGCTGACACCTCTTTGTTTTAAAGCAAGTCCTGCCTCCCCCTGTTTGTGATTTCAAATCTCCTTCTATAAATCCAGGGCTTGTCAGCAATAAAGCAGAATTACGTGCAGCTGGGTTCCCTAATGAAACAAACTCAGCTGTGACACTGGGAGAGTTTTCAGCTCGGACTCAGGAGTGAGATATACAAGTAAAGGTATGAGCAAAACAAAACCGTTACCACTAAAAGCATGCTTTATGAAATGCCACAAACCTTTTAAAACATCTGCCTTTACAGCAAGAGATATGGTACCTCTTCAAATGGAAACCATAATTCCAAACTCTGCCATGTTTAGTGCCCTGGATGGGTCCTAATTTAGAGCCTGAGCCAACCCCAGCAGCCAAGGGGAAGAATTCTTGGACTTGCAGAATGTGCTCCATATGAAGAAAGGATTTTTAAACCTTTTCCTAAATATCACATACCTGAAATGGGAGAATTCAAAGGAAGTTAGGTAAGGAGGTGGGACATAAAAATTAAAATGCTTTTTTCTGGAGACATGAAAAGAGCACAGTAGAAATTAATTCAATGCAACATCTTGATCTTTTAATTTCTTACAGAAAAAGTGCTTAATTGTCCTTATCCTTTGGGCTCCATCCTACTTACTCCCCATGTTTTGTTTTTCCAGTATTTACATGGATATAACTTTTAAAGGACTGCAGCTCTAAACAGGCTTCTTCTGTGATTTAGTGGGGAGATCTAATAAAAAACCAGAAGACTTACCAAGCTATTTCCTCTGTGGGATTGTGTTTGGCATCAGACTGACATCACAGGAATTGGTGCTGAGAAGATAAAAACAAATAAAAAGAAAATCATATTGTCTCGCCTTATTTAAAGATGAGTTTAGAGACAGCCTAAACATTCTGGTAACACAAAGCTCTCCAGAACAGGTGGTTATTTTGCCACCTGAGAGTTTCTGCATTGCCAGGAGCATTGAAACCCAGACTTGTGAGTGGTTCTGAAACATTGCAGTGTAAATAAGCAGCAGCTCTGTCAGGATCAGCCTCACTTAAAATATTTCAAAGAGCAGGGCCTCTCCCACTTTTTGTTCAGAAATAGCCTGGAACCAACCCCCTCCAGCTGCCATTTCCCTGCAGTCTGTGCCCAGGCAGGGTGACCCTCATTGGGTTCCAGGGTTGCTAAAGGATGGGGGAGCCAACAGTGACACCAACGTGTGCCCAATGTCACAGCAGTGTCACAGCAGTGTCACAGCAGTGTCACAGCAGTGTCACAGAGCCCATGGGAGGCACAGGCACAGTGACAGGAGCCTCAGCCCTGCTGCCAGCCCAAGGAATAAAGCAGGAGTGGGTGCTCTCCAAAGCTGCTGCTTTGCTTTTATCATATCTCTTGATCTTTTCTGTACCCTTTAATTGTAGAGCAATTAGCTGAGAGGGGCGACCAGAAATGCACACAACACACAAAGCTCTTCTCTCTCCCTTCCCTCTTCGTTCTGAGCATTCAAGCTGGTTTTTCTGACAGCCAGCTGGGAGTTTGTTTCAGTAGAACTCCATCTCTCCAGCAGTAATACCTAATTTACAGCTTGTCATGGCACACAGTCGTATGTTTTCCTTTGTGCATGTTGCTTTTCCTTGTGTGCATTCTAATTTTCTGTCAGTAAATTCAGCCTGGCATTTGATCCCCTGCTCACTCTGGTCAGACACTGGCCAGGTACTTCTGCAGCTCTTTACAGTTAGATTTTGGGTTTATGACTTTGAATAATTTCTTGTCAGCAGCCAACTTTGTCACCTCCTGCCACCTCCTCTCCCATTCCAAGTCATTTATGACTATTTGGAACGGCAGAGATCCCTGTGGGACTCCACTTAGCTGTGAAATGGCCTCTTTCTTCCTACCTTTTGCTTCCACGTTTTAACCACTTTTGACCCTTGAGAGGATCCTCTCCCTTTCCCTGCCCAGCTCAATCTGTCTGACATGAAAGCTCTCTTGAAGGAGCAAGGAAGCAGAGGAACAAACCTGACCTTTTCCCAAAGCCCAGCAAAGGCAGCTGATGGACACAGCTCTGCTGTGGGTGTCAGAGCAAGGAAAGCACCAGAATCCTGCTGAGAGGAACAAGAGCCTGACTCAGCCTGCAGCCACACGACAGAAACGCTCTGAGCTGCAGCAGGGAGGGGGAGTTGGGGTTTGGCCCAAGCACAGACTCGCTTGCAGGATTTAAACTCCTCAATTTGCAAACTTCTCCCCAAGAGAACACGAGCGACGTTAATTGGCTTAGAGGCACTAACGAAGCTGCAGGTTTGGACTCTCCTGTATCAATGCAAAACTTCCTAAAAAAAAAAGGTTTCTCCGGTGAAACAAGTCTTCTCTGGTTTTTCAGGTATGGTGTGGAACTCCTGGATAATTTGCAGGTAGGAGCCAACCACACCCCTGCTGTCACAGCCGAAGGGGCTCTGCGATGGCAGAAGTCCTGCAGGTGTGATGATTTATAGGATTTAGCAGAGATGAAGAGAACTCGAGGCTCAGCACTCGCTGGGAATTATCACAAAAGTTTCTCACGTCTCTCCAGAGCTGAAGATCCCTGGGTGCTTTGAACAGCCAAATATTGAGCCTTGCTGCATCACTTGTCTGCAAGAGCTGGTCTGACGTGCCATGGGGTTTTGTGGTGTGTTAGCATCCCTGCCATGTCCTCATCAGGACTTTCCAAGTGCTCACAGCATGCATTGCTCCTTGGGACAGCTGAGGGAAATGTTTGGAGAATTAGAGAATCCCAGACTGGTTTGGGCTGGCAGGGCCAGTAAAGATGATTTTGCTTGGGCAGGGACACCTGCCCTTTAAATGAGAGTTTAAGAAGATGTTCCCAATGAATGGATGGGACTGAGAAATATTTACTATTAAAACAATAAATACTAATTTTGGAATAACTCAGTCATGATCAGAGAGGAAGGAAGGAGAAGATTACAAACAGTAACTCTTATACAGACTTGTGGAGGAGCTACAGGAGTCCTCAGAGGTTGTTATATTGCCCCAAAAGGCTCTTTTGTGCTTACAAGAAAGGTCAGTGTTTGACTTCTTCCATTACTGCTTAACAAGGAACAGGACCTGAAACAACTGCACAAGGCAAATAAAAGCTTTACAGTGTGGTCTCCTTGCCAAAACACTGCTATGCCTGTAGCCCCCAAAGGGCTGAGACAGAGGCAGGGAAATTTGAGGCCAGATGAGAGCAAATCCCATCTCTGCTCCCAGATTTGGAGCTGAAGGGGCTCAGGGTTTGTGCTCCTCCTTGCCAGCCCTGCTGAAGTGCTGCATCAGCTCACACAGGAGCTTGGAGCTGCTTTATTCAGGGATTTCTGCAAAGTGAAACCCTGTGAGCATCTGTTCTCCCCAGCAGAACGAAAGTGAAACTCCACAGGTTATTTTTGTCCATCCTCTCAGCCCTTGGCACAGGAGCCCCACGGTGGGAATGCTCAGCCCAGCTCTCCTGGGGCTGTTGGGCTCCCCAGAAGGATTTGGGGCTCTTTTTATTGAGAGACCTCTAAATAACTGTCAAACAGGAAAGCACAGCTCTGCAGAGGGGATGCACATTCCCTGTGCCCTTTCCAGACAATGTCCTGCTGCTCTGGGGAGCCTGAGGCTGTGAAAACTAATGGGGATACTCAGGAGGAGAGGAAGAAAATGCCTTAAATTAAATAAATCATTCTACCTGCACTGCCACTGCCAGGCAGGATGCTCCCTCAAAATTAGAATGAGAGAATCCCAGGATGGTTTGGGTTGGAAGGACCTTAAAGCTCATCCTGTTCCACCCCTGCCATGGCAGGGACACCTTCCACTGTCCCAGGCTGCTCCCAGCCCTGTCCAGCCTGGCCTTGGACACTGCCAGGGATGGAGTATCCATTCATGGCATTCATCCAGGCCAAGAGTTCACATTTCAGACAATTCCCAGTAAGTTATAAAGAAAAATCCTGATTAGAGCTGAGAGGAGGAAGAGCCAGAGCAGACACAGAGTGATTGCCTGGGCAGGGACAGGGACAGGGACAGGGACATGAGGACTGGAAAAGCAATGTGTTTGCAGTGTATTCCCAGTGCATCAAACACCCTTGGCATTTGGGAAACAGTTCATAACAATGGCCAGGAGAACAGTAACACAGATCAATGTACAAATTCAATTAGGAAGAGAGAATGAAAATATTATGTGGATTACTAAGCTAACCTGATATTTTAGCCTTGAGTTTAGAATTTGTTTGGTTTAGAGGAGAAGTTCTAATCAGATTAAAAGGAGGTTTCAAAAAAATTACTAACAGATGTGAACAAAATAGATAATGATTTTCATTCCTGATTATGTGACCAAGGTTATGGATGGGAGGAGGGAGTATAATGGAAATAATGTGGCCATTATGTGTGCTTAAGTGTGCTTATGCTTTTCTGATAAAGATTAACTCTTTGCAGCTTCTCTCACTTAGCAAGTGCACAGTGATCCATTCCCAACTGACCTGAGCCCAGCTCTGAGAACTGACAACTTCCATTTCCGCCTGCTTTCCTCAAAATGTAATCGATGTCTGAACGATGTGATTCCTCCTGTGGAAGGCCAGAACACCTGCTCTGGAGGGAAGCACTATCAGGGTTATCCTTCACTCCCAAAGGATGCTCCATCTTCAGCCCAGCCCATGAATTCCCAGGGCTCAGGGCACACCCAGCCCCAGGAGCTGCTCTGCACAGCCAAAGCTTTCCTTTCCTTTCCTTTCCTTTCCTTTCCTTTCCTTTCCTTTCCTTTCCTTTCCAGCCAAAGCCAAAGCCAAAGCCAAAGCCAAAGCCAAAGCCAAAGCCAAAGCTGGACTTGAGCTGGTAGAGCCCAGGACAGGAAAAGGAAAGAAATCAGCTGGAGAAGCAGGGATTGCCAAGAGCACAAAGTGCACAAAGCCCTGAGGGAATCTGGGCTCTGTCACTGAATTTCAGGAACTGTTTCAGTCTGCAATGGAAGAGGAGAATCTGTGGCTTGTTGCATTTTCCTGCTAAGCACAGCTCGTGGAGGAACCAGTTGGACTCACTGGTGAGACATCATCACCATTCTCTCGTTCCTCCCACATCCAAAAGGAGGAACAAGTGATGGTAAAACCTCTCCAGCAGCCCCTGAAATGGCTGAGGAGCCACGGTGGAGGAGAGTGGTGAATGCTGAGGGTGAGAGCATTGCTGGGGCAGCCAGGGACACCTCAGGGACACCTCAGGGACACCTCAGGGACACCTCAGGGACACCTCAGGCAGCAGCTGCAGGTTATTGAGTCCCACAGAAGTACCTGGGAGCAGCACTGCTGCTGCTGAACCCCCAGGGTACCAGGGGATCCATGTACCCCTGGGCTCCATGCCAGGGAACTCAGCCCTGCACCCCACAGGACAAGGCTGTGCTGTCAGACCAATTCCTGGGATTTTACACACATTGCACTTCCCAGAGGCTCTATAATTTTTGAAATTTCTCCATTTCAAGGAGGTGTTTCAGTAAATGAGTGAAATCTTCTCTTTAAAACTTGTTCAAGCTAATAGCCTGAGGGCTAAGTGATTTCAGCCCCTCCTTCCCCTCCCGTGTCACATTTACTGGGTTGTGTTTAGCATCTTTAAGCTTTGGAGTGAAGAGAGAGCACAGAGACAAATATGTTGTTTGTTTTCCCAGTGCCAGATGGATGGATTCAATTTTCAGATTCCTTAAACTGCCAACACTGCAAAATTGTAAAGAAAAAAAACCCAAAATCATTTGTTTTAAAGATCTGTCATGGTTTCTATAAACTGCATAGAAATTTTTTTGGCATTTATAACAGAATGGATGTCACAGGCACATTCTGTCACTCATATTTTAGTGAGAAGTTTAGGTAAGGTAAAAACGAGTCAATTCAGTGCTTCTTTTTCTCCTACCACCTTCATTTAACCACAGAGCTGCAGGTAAAACTCCCACCCTGCCTTGGGTGTGAGCAGCACACCTGGGCTGTCCCCAAACTCACCTGTCAGGGACTTGGCCCTGTCCCCCCCGGGTTACCCATGGAGCTGGGGGTCAAGAGGAATCCCCTGCCCACCCTGCTGATACACTGAAAGTCCTCAGGAAGCAGGAAAACCTGCAAGGAAGACTTATTTCCAAATGTGTATTATTCCCAAACAGGCTGTGTAGCCTGAGGAGCATTTGTAGAAGGAGTTCTCACTAACAGTCTCCTAAAGTCTTGTGTGAATCACTAAACTATCACAACAATCTGGAATAATTGGCAGTTTTCCACTCAAACCCCCTATTTTACTCTGCTTCTGTCTGCCGGGTCTGAAAAGAGCTGTTTTTGTACAACATCCAGAATTCCAGGAAAACCTGCCGTTCCCATTGCACAGCCATTTCTCTGCTTCCAGAAACAATCTGCCACTACCCAGAGCCTTTCCAATGCTTCTGCTGGCTTGACACTTCTGCCTGCTGGCTGGGGGATGTTTGTAGGGGCTGAGGCACTCCTGGATCCTGAATAACGAGGGCTGAATGAGGCCAAACTCCTCCTGTGACCTGGCAGACCTCACCTGTCCTGTCTGCATCCCCATCATCTTATCCCTGTTTGCATCCCCATCCTCTTGGCCCTGTCTGCATCCCCATTCTCTGTTCCCTGTTTAAATCCCCATTCTCTGTTCCATTTTCATCTCCATCCTCTGCTCCCTGTCTAAATCCCCATCCTCTGCTCCATTTCCATCCCCATCCTCTTGTCCCTGTCCCCATCCCCCTGATCCTCTGCTCCCTGGATCCTGCAGGATCCCCATGCACAGGGAACTCCAGGATGGGAGGAACAGCCAGAATCCAGGGCAGAGTGAGGCTGTGGAGCTCGGGGTGAAGAGTAGGGCTTTCTCCCTCTGCAGCACTCAGAACCACAGAATCGTGGGAGAGCCATGGAATATCCTGTGTTGGATTCACCCACAAGGGTCCTGGAAGTCCAGCTCCTTGCCCTGCAGGGGAAAAGCCCAGGAGTCCCTCGCTGTGCCTTGCTGGCAGGAGGGAATTGCCAGAGCAGAGCAAAGAGTTAAGCAGGGGAGGTGCTGGGAGGAGCAGAACTGCCCTGCTGCACTCCCGGGACTTTAAAGAGCTGCTGAACCACCCTGGGGGATATTCACTGCCCAAGTGACCTTGGGGAAATGTGGGAACTGCCTAGGGAAGGAGGGCAGGGAAAGACAGGGCACACAGTGGAATTTGCACCCTCAGGTACCCAACACATCTTTCTGGAGGGCCAAACCCCAATTTCCTCCCCCAGTTAGACACCAAAAATGTCCCTGAAAGGGGGTGGTCGGGAGGATTTGTCTTCCCACCTGAAATGTCAGCGTTTTGAAAAAGACAAAAACTTCCACAAAAAAAAAAAAAAAAAAAAAAAAAAAGAGTATCTCTTGCCCTGTTTTACTCATCAAAACTCACCTCACTTTTCCAGTTATAGACTGAAAAATCTACTGATTTAAGGCCTGATCCTGTTTCTCCCTGTGGAGGCAGGTCTCAGGTTCCTCTGCCACTAAGACAATCCTGGAATCATTTTCCTCCCAGTGATTTGGGACTTTGCTAACCCAGAATCACACAGCAACAGTCACAGCCTAGTGGCAGAATCAGAAATTCACATTCATTTACAGAGTGCATTGGAAATTTACCATTTCCTGTGACTGGACCATGTGAACAAAATAAAACTCACATTTTCGATAAAACAATGAGGATTCTCTCCAGCAGGTGCCCCAGGGCTCCAAGGGTTAAGCAGTTTCCAGCAGCTCTGCAGGGGCTCAGCCCAGAGAGGGCAAATTGCAGCAAACCAAGGCTGTGCTGTGCAGGTAGAATTCCATAAGCAGATTTATGTGTGTATAATCAGATAAAAGTGCCAAATGCAAAGTGCTCTCTGGCTGTTTGCATCCAGAGCGTGGATTGTTTCTCCCTGGGAAAGGACTTCTCACACAAAGGAGCTGTCGGGGCTGCAGCTCTGTGTGTGCTGGGGAGCTGCAGGAGCAGCTTTTGGGGGTTGAACTCTTTTTTGTGCAGTAATTGAACATTTCTAAACCTGCGAGGCAAAGGGAGCACAACCGGATTTAAATGGCTTTATTAAAATTTAACAATCTGTTGTTATTATTTTTTTCAATCAGGAAAGCTTTCACCCCAGGTTGGGAGTGAGGGGTTACTACAGCCTTGAGCAGCAGTAACTATGACTCAGACTGATGTGGTTTATTCACTTATTTTCTCTGATTACATCAAAAAAAAAGCAGATTTGCCATGGCAATCTCTTCATCACATGTCAGGACAGCCATTCAAACAGAAAGGGCTTCTCTTCCAGAGATCCTCTGAGGTCACTGCTGCTCCGAGATCTTTGGGGACAGAATGTGCACAATTCACTCAGAGGGGCTTTTGGTATATTTTAAGAGCAAGATGGTCTCTGGCTGCAGAAGTAACCTAATGACAGCCTTCCTTTGGTAGATTGTTTTGCTTCTATTTTTCTTTTTCTTTTTTTCCCCTTCC
This sequence comes from Lichenostomus cassidix, assembly GCF_008360975.1. NCBI lineage: Eukaryota > Metazoa > Chordata > Aves > Passeriformes > Meliphagidae > Lichenostomus > Lichenostomus cassidix. Next base: position 17,898,997 of record NC_139494.1, read on the forward strand.
ATAGTGGGAGAATATTTTTAAAGGCTCTTGCCTGGCTAAAATAGATATGAAATTGTATGAATTCCAAGGGTTTAGGGAGACATTCATTAGTGCTGGGAATAATTACAGAAAGAAATAAGAATTAGGTAATTTAAGCTAATACCTGAACAACCTCAATATTTGATAGAATTTATATATTTGATCTAGGTGTAGCCCTGTTTTGCCTTTAGGGAGTTACAATAACTGAAATTCCTGTTTGCTGGATGGAGCAAACCAAGGATGTTGTGAGTAAATCACTGATGGGGAGCCTGAGCCTGGCCTGGTGCATGAAAACACTCCTGCAGAGATCTTTTCCAACAAATGGAGTGGGGATGAATCCTGGTGATGGTCTGGCAAGGGCAACAGCCCAGCATGGTGAACGAGAAGAGACACAACTGCAAGTGAAACACTTCTTCTACAGGGCAGGTTTAATTGGTGTGCAATTAGCTCTGGAATGCAGACAGCCAGAGGGACAGCAGGAAAAGGAGGTTTCAGCTCACCTGAGGAAGGGGTGCTCCCTGATGGGGCCCTGGTGGGGTAGGAGCAATCCTAACAGCTTGGGATCCACGATTTCCCAGGTCCTCAATGTCACAGTCTACAGTAAAACACAGACCTGAAACTCTCAATCCTCCCCTGCCCAGGGCCCAGCCCAGGAGGATCCCATCTGCACCCCAGTTCTGGGGATGCCCCAACCCACTCAGTGTGAGAAGGGAACACATCAAAGCCTGAGGTCACAAATGCCTGAAGAACCTGCCTGGCACTGGGACATTTGCTTTGTCTTCACAAAAATTCCCATTCCAACCTCCCCAGGACAAAAGCCTGAGAAAACAACCCTCGACACCCACGGAATTCTGCAAAAGTTAAAGCACTTTGTAGATCAAGCAGGAACAAATATGCCATGAAAGGCCCAACGAGTTAAAAGCAAGATGGTTTTGCTCAACAAGATTATGCATTTAATAAGAAACTTCTAAAGAATTTGCTCTTTTCATCTTTAGGGAAAAAAGAGCTCATGTGTCGGGGTGATGGAGCTGTGCAGGAGGGGAGGCAGGAGCACAGCCTGGGATGCTCTGGGCTGAGAACAGCATTGCTGGGCACTGAGAAGAGTGAAGGTGGTGGTGACAACTCCTGGTGCCCAGGGGACAGCTGCAGAGGTGGCAGTGGCAGCTCCTGGGACATTGGCACGGCTCCTGGGACGTTGGCACAGCAGTGTTGGCACTGCCAGAGCTTCCAGTGCTCAGGGGTTTGGGGTTCAGGGCTTTGCCAGACCAAACCCCTGCCTGGCAAGCCGCAATGAGAGCCTTGCCTGGATGGTAAATTGGGCAGTAAGTCGGTTTTTGGGATTTCAGATGGCATGGAAACTGGAACAGAGGAAAATGGGAGATGCTGTGGCTCTGGGGGTTGTTCTCCCAGCACAGGATCACTGCTGCTTTGGGGAAGGCTGTAAACCACACTCCATAAATATTCCCATTGGGCACATCTAGAAACCACTGAAAACACCTAAAAGCTCAGGAATCCATCAGTAAGGGTTAAGCTGAGGAAGTTGTCCACATCTGCCAGGTGGCTTTGCTTGAGGCATCATCAGAGGTGGCCTGGAGCTCCTGGGGAGGAACCTCAGCACCCCTAATTCCAACTGTGCTCAATTCCCTCAGCACCCCTAATTCCCAGTGGGAATGTCCAGCTGCTGCCCAGCCCTCAGTGCCCAGTGTTCTCATGGATCTGCCAGGGATTTACACACTGAGGAGGCTTTGGGAAGTGAAGGAGAGCAAGGAGACAACAAAGGGACAACACCTGACCCTCCCTGCAGCCCAGAGGAGGAAGGGGAAGGGGAAAGGGAAGGGGAAGGGGGCTCAGAGTGGCAGCACAACACCAAAGTTCCTCACCAGCTCTTGAAGACTTTGCTCCACTTTTTAATATCTAAAGCATTACCTGACCAGGGAACTTTTATCCTCTTTTATCCCCCTGGTCTCCTTCAGCTGCTGGAGCTGAATCTGTTTTGTGTTTCTGTTTCTTTTGCACTCACAGATTAGTTTGTAATTATGGAATTGCCCTTATGGGAATCAGGATACTGGTCCAGAATGTGTCTTTAGTATTTCTGTGCATCATCTCAGAGAAAACAGCTTTTAGATCTCGAGCATGTACAGTTTGTCTTCAGAAAACAAACCCAAGTGTTTTTAAATAACAGCTGCCACTGGCCCTAGACTAACAGTAATTCTTGGCTATTGAGAAAGATATTTTAAAATGAAACCTGACTCCATGTTACAAACTCAGTGCTGGGTTCAGAATCATTTTGATGTTTTAAAAAAATCAATGCTGGAGCTGCACAATCCTGCACAAATACGTGGTTTCATTTTCATTTTTGCTATCCTACTTTAAAAAAAAACCCCAAAACAACCAAAAAGCTGCTCCAAAAGCCCCAGAGAGCAGAGAGCAGAAAGCAAAGGGCTGAGCCAGGGAGCACTGGGGGGAATGATGTCCTGAGCTCTCTGTCACCCCCAGCCAGAGCCACACAGGGTGACACTGCCAGGGTGACACTGCCAGGGTGACACTGCCAGCTCCTGCCCCTGCCCGGGCTGGGACACCAGAGGAACGATGCTCTCGGCATTTCCTGCTGCCTCTCACACACAGTGGTGACAAAAATACCTCACAAATAACCTGCAGAACATTTTGTACATCAGCCCTGGAACAGAAAAGGACAAACAAAAGGATTTGATTTTTTTTATTTCTGCTCTCTGAAGTTGCTGAGCACAATTGAGTGCCAACAGGTTGGTTCTCCCAACACATGGTGGGCATCCTGGATGCCATTCCTGTCCCAGGAGGGATGGCCCTCAGGGCAGACACAGCCATGGTGTTCACCATTTAAAGTGTATTTTAATGTTTGTTTCTGGAATAATTAATCTCTGGAGCATTAGGAAGTTGCTGAACTGGACTGTGCTAGGGAGAAATAATTGTCTTGCCATTAAAGCGAATGCAACGTATGATTAACACAGTATTTATATAATATTCTGGTATCATATAAATAGAGTTGCTGTGCAGAGATGGAGCCTGTGAATCACTCATTTGCTTTATGAGACTGAATAAGCTTTGACTTCATCAGGGTTATCAGCTCTGAGGAAACAAACCTGATACTGGGATGAACTGGTTACCACAGACCCTTTACTGGAATTACTCTTTCCAAGTTATCTCTAAAGCAAAATACATTATTTCAAATCATGTCCAAAATTAAATACTTTCAGGTTAAACATAACACAACAGATTCTTCCAGCCATGGATGTTCTCAGCCATGTCTTACATTCCTCAGGAAGGATTCACCTGTGCTTGAGGTCAGTGCAAGTCTGAATGACTTGGAATGAATCCTTAAACAAAAACATTATTTCCAAAGTGTCCCAGCATGGTTTTTCAGGAAGGTGCATCCCTAGAGGAAAGCTATTTCCAGGTGCCAGCCCAGCTCACGCTGCCCCTGAGCTGGGAGAAGCAGCCAAAAAAAGGCCATTGAAAAAACCCCAAACAAAACAGATCTGTACACACTGGTTATGTCTGTATTTGTTTTTTGGCTGTACAAATAACCACACTTGGATGGGAGTGCAAACAACCCTCCCGTGGTGTTACCTGCCACACATTCCCAGAGGAGAAGCCCTGGGAAGGGTCAGAGCTGAAACACTCCTGGTTTGCTCCCCCTGCACAAAGGTGGTGGCTGCAACTCTGACACCTCCAGCTGCCTTTGCTTCCAGTCCTGAGAGGCCAAGGGCTGAGTATTCCCAAAGGAACTCAACCCACTGGATCTGGGAATTTGCTCTGTGTAATTGGGAGAGGATTGTGCAGCCAGGAGCAGCAGGAGGAGCTGGGCTAGCCATGGATGGAGACAGAGCTGAGAGCAGGTGAGCTGGGGAGATGTCACTGCAGCAGGGTGAGCCCAGCAGGAGCAGGAGCTGTGCTTTGAGCTGGAATCACTCTGTGCCCAAGGGATTATCCAGCATCCCAGCCAGGATGTGCTCAGCTGGGATCCCCACCAGGACCCTGGGATCCCAGCAGCTCCCCAGCCTCTGAGGCGTTGGTGTTTTGGGGAAAGAAAGGGAGAAATACCCTTGGATTTCAGGTGAGCTCTGACCTTTTCCAGCCCTGGGACACAGAAACTCCTTTGTGCTTTGTCACAACATCCTTCCCTGGAGCAGGGAGTGATCCCAGCCCCACAGCCAGCCCTGGCTGCCTCTCCAGCTCCTGCAGAGACCTGAGCCTCACCAGCTCAGCCCAAACCCTGAGGTCACCCAGGGGTCACAGGTTTGCTGCAATACTTTACTGGCAGCTCACGAGAAGAACAAGAGCATTTAGGGTTCAAATGGGAACCTTTCATCATCACAGGAAGCCCAGCTGCAAAGCGAGCAGGAATTGCTCTGGGTCAGACCTGTGGGTCTGCTTTGAGCACTTTTCTGATTTGGCTAAATTCTGTGATACCTGCTCAGCTCCCAGAGCCCATGGGGAGTCTGCAATGCATCTCCAGCTGTGACAATCCCCAGCACAGGATGGATATTCCCCCTCTGCTCTCCTGCTGGCAGGAAAACCCACTGCACCCAATTATCAGTGCCCAGGGTTGTTGCAGCACTGCCCTCACTCATTCCCACTCCAGGAGGATGAGGATTCAAAGCCCCCATGGGATGCTCAGCTCCCTGCCCATCACAGCTCTGGGCATGCAAAGCCCTTGGCATTTTTTTAAATCCCAAGATATTCTTAAATGATTTCCTTAATTAGGGCTTGGAATTTTTTGAAATTATTTCTGGCTGCCTGGGATTCTTGTACATTAAAAAAAATAATAAAAAAAAATCTTTAAATCTGCAGTGACTTACAGTACAATTTTATTGACTTCATATTTGAGGTATATTACCTGACTCCAACAAGGCTGCGGAGAGAATTACAAGCCAGGCCAGAACATATTTCCAGCAAAGACAAGCATAAAAACTTTTCAAAATCCATAGTTCAATACCAAATGCATCATTTAAAAAGAACTGCAATAATTAGCCGAGAGGGGGAAAAGCTAGGGAGCCATAGGTGGCAAACAACTGTCCCAGCCTGTGTCCTTGGAGGGGTCTGGAGACAGCAGTGCTCGTGTTCTGCAGGAGCAGCAAGGAACAGTTCAGTACATATTCCTGCAGGGATGGAGTCAAAAGTGATGAATCCATGTGTGTGCTGGGCAAGGAATGAGCACCTCTCACACCAGCAGCTCAAAGGCTGAGGCAATCAGCAGTAACTGTGTTCATATTTTCCTCTTTTTTTCCCCCCCAAAAAAGCACTTGGTTGTGTTCAACGTGCATTGCAAACAAATTTCAGTCTTAGAGTTTTCCAAAAAACGACATTCTTGTGTTGCAGCCAGCCCTGCTGGCTTCTGCTAGTACAGTATTGTGATAACACTGAGGGCTGAGCAACCAACGGCCAGGACATGAAACTGATCTAAAATTCCCCTTTCTGAGAGATACCCTTTGGGAAACGCTTTATGTTCTCCTCCAACTCGAAGAAATGAGTTGAGTTTTTTATGGCTTTTATAACTTTAGACAAGCAGAGAGAAAAACCAGTGTTTTATGAAGGCAGAGCTGCTCCTTTGCCAACCAAGGGAAACACAGACTGTGCAGCTCTCTGGGCAACTGCAATGGGACTGAAGATCACTGCAGACAGGTTGAATTGCAGAAATAGTTTGTGTTCTGCTGAGCACAACAAGAAATTGCTCACAGGTCTCAGAGATTGTGACAGAGCAGTGTGGTGAGGCAGGGGAGGCACACAGGTGACAACACCCCTGGGCCACCTTGGTGAGGAGAATGGACACTGGGCAGGGAATGGAGTGACCAGAAGGAAAAGAGGAGAAACTCCCAGACACACAGGTGGGAAATAGCTCTAAGCAGTAAGAGAGGGCTGTGAGGAACATTCATTGATGGATTTATTTATTTATTTCTTTATCACCTGCCATGTCCCCACATCCCCAGTGCCCCTCAGTTTGGAGGGAAACTCTTCCCTTCCCTCGGGAAAAGGAGCACACAGGTGGGAGCTGCAGAGGCTGCAGGGACAGATGCTCACCCTGCAGGAAAACTCCAAAAATAACACAGAGAAAAGCCCACATGAGGTTTGGAAGGTCAGAGCAGTGGGAACAGCTCAGCAAAACCCCATTAACCTGCCCCAGAAACTGGAGTCAAACCTCCTTCCAGCCTTGGTTATCTGGAATTCACGATGACTTAGAGAAACCATAAAACCCACATGATTTATGGTCCCTAAAGCCCAGTGATGCTCAGTTCTGCTTCCCCACATTTGACTATACATGGTTGGGATCAGAGGTGCTGCAGACCTGGAAGGAGGATGGGATTGGGAGAGGAAAAGAGACTTTGGAGTGCTGTGAGCTCGACAGGGTGACACTCTCCAGACTCCTGTGCCCCATCCCAGAGAGCTGCCAAGCTGCTGGCAGGAGCTGCAGGGCTGAGCACAGCAGATGAATCCTGCTGGAAGATGTACAGTACAGCTCTCACTGCTGCCAAGGGCTGAGGTCATCTTGGAAGGAATCTTATTTATTCAGGAAATATTTCTGGAAATATTTACATGTCAGGACTACATGTTTAAATTCTTTGACAAAGCAAGCTCTGGGCCACTTGCTGAATTTCTGAAGAGCTTTGCAAGTATTTCTGAAGGTTTTCCTACAGACAAAAGGCTTTACTACATCACCATGCTGGTGGAAGCAGCAATCCCTTTTTCTAAACTGAGGAGAGGAAGTTGTGTGTTGGAGACTCCAGTCTGAGCAGGAGGCTGCAGTTTTCATTCTGTGCAAAGACAAGGAATGGGAGTCACATCCCATGCATGGGCTCAGGGTGATGCCTCCAGAGCCTGTTTGCCAGTGCAGAGGTGTAAATACAGGGAAATCCCACACAGCAGAGGGATCCAGGCTGCCTGCCTGCCTGCCAGAGCCCCACATGAGCTGAGGAAGAACTGGGAAGCTCCACTTGCCCCAGGCATGGTTAATGCTGTGAGTTACTGGCAGACCTGGGCAGTAGTATGGGAGCAGTTATTCTGTCTGCTTTACACACACATATATATATAAAATAAAATGCTTTTCAACTGTGCAAGGCCATTACCAGCACTAAGAGCAGACACTTCAGGGAACACTCCTGCTCTGGAACAGACATAACGAAGCCCTCAGAGGCATGTTGTGTCCAGGAGTGGCTTTGTGTTTGCTGTGGTCACTGCAGGGGAGCAGCAGGAGAGGAGCAAAGGTCTGAGAGCTGCTGGGTGAGAAAGGAGCAGGCAGAGGTGATTCAGAGCTGCTGGGTGAGAAAGGAGCAGGCAGAGCTGATTCAGCCATGGCTGGAGGGCTTGGGGAGAGGAACAGCCTGGAAAAGGACAGGTGGGAAGAGGGAAAGGAGCACACCTGGAGTTCCTCAGCCCAGAAGCATCAGCAGGGCTGGGAGGACCCCAAGGTGCACAGAATTCCACTCCCTGCTCTCCTGCTCCTCCCAGGGACATTCCCCAATTTCTGCTGGATAACAACAAGGAAGTTATTTGAAGTCAGGAAATGAAGACTGCACGAACTGGCAATAGTGTGTGTTGGTTCTAATTTTCCAACATACTGCAATATCTACTCAACTCTCCCTCAATTATTGCCTAATTCATGAGGTTGAGGTGAAATTCCCAGAAGCACGGAGGAATTGTGGCACAGCACCATCTCATCACAGATTCAGCAGTGTTATTCCTGGAGTTACACACACTATTCCTGAAGTTACAGCCAGATCTATACTCTGCCTGAAGCATAAAAAAGTCAAGCTAATTAAATACCAGAAGAGAAGACACTGCAAGGTAAGTGAGATTATTCATAGAGCTTCAGGCAACAGCACTTTATCTGGTTAATGATAAAATCACAGCCATTCGTGGGAGAAAGAAACACAAACACTTCTGCAGGCTGGAAAGCCTTGGGCTCAGCCTCACCCAGCACAAACTCACCTTGAGCAGACTCACAGCTACACAAAGCATTCACAGAAACCACTTTTTTTCTGGAAGGAACCCCAAACCACAAGGAGCACAGCACCAAAGCAACTCCCATGTTTTATACCACCAGCTTTTGCTTTGCCCAGGAATTCCCAGGGAGGGATCCAAACCATTCCCACCCGAGGGGCTGCAGCACAGTGAGGATTTTCCCCTCAAGCTCTCTTTGGAGATTCAGAGCACCACAAAATTGCTCTAGACTTGCCCAGAGCAATGGCATTGCACAGGAATTACCTGGAAGTGATTCCCTCACACACAAACTCTTTTCCTCTCAGGGTCTCTGACCTGACCTGCTCCAGATCCTTGGTTTCCACCTGGAGAGGAGCAGCTCTCAGCACAGCACTTTGGCTGGTGCTCATTGTAGCTTTGTTTTCTTCCCATCTTGCAAATAGGAAAGAGAAACATTAGGAAAACACATTAGAAAGGCATTTTCTGCTAGGAGATGGGGTTTGGGCATTTGAGAGTGAGAGCCCAGGTTTGCTCTCCACCCTGCCCAAGGTGTGCACTGGGGCAGGTTGTGCCAGAGCAGCCTCAGCTTTACCAAACAAACACATTTAAATGTCTTTGCTGAGCCAGAGCTTCCCCTCAGCCTCCACACATTTTGCAGCCCAGCCTGGGTGCTCAGCCTGCTGACTGGGCTCCTGCAGGGCTCTCCTCACTCCCTCTCAGCAATGGGAGTGAGACAAGGCACTCAGCCTTCTCCTGCTAAGTGCATGAAGATTTTACCTTATTTTCCTAACTAGCTGATCTCTCCAGCTCTCCAAGCCCATAAGTCACTCCTGTATCTCAATCAATCCCAGAGTTTTTTTCCTCCACTGTCCTGCCCTGCACTCCACAGAGGAGCACCACCACCCTCTGAGCCCCACCACATCTGCAGACCTTTCCCACCCACGTTTAAGGCTTGATTTCCATCAGTTGACCTGTCCAGGCCTGGGATCACTCTGTGATTACCTTCACCTCTGCCTTACAGCTGCTTTCCCTTCCTAGGACAGTTACCTTGCATTGCCCACAGAGAGGAATTGAATTCCCATCTGCTCTGGAGGTGGAGCAGCTACCTGGACTTCCACTGGGATTTGTTTTTCTAGGCAAAGATGTTTTTATAATCAGAATTTACTTGCAATGTCAGCTGAAAAAAAAAAACCCCAAACCCCAAACCAACCCAAAAAGTAAAAGAAAAGAAATGTACATGAAGAAGCAGAGCAGGGGTGGCCTGTGAAACAGCCTGTCCTGGATGGATGAGAGATGCCAAATGTACCACAAACAGCTCCTCACACTCCCCTGGAAACTTCTGACTATTGCTTGGATGCTCATCAGCATTATTTATGGGATACATATGAAGATAAACACAACAATATATTCTTGAAAGAATGCAATTCTGATGAGATGGGGGAGATGCTGAAATACAGGAGCCCTGGGATTAACAGCCTGAACTAATATTGCGATTGTCATCGCATTAAGAGGCTCTCAGGAGACTGGAATATTGATACAAGTGTGGTGTGAAATCAAAATCTTGTCATTTATAAAGGGAAAAAAATTGTCCCTGGCATGCAGACAGCTGGTTAGGCTCGAGGGTAGCAAATACAAACCACAGCGTTAGAAAAGCCCCAGGAGATGCTGCGATTCCACAAATATAATAAAATACTCAATATATCCAAATGAAAAAAGTTCATCTTTACCACACTCCTCAATCAGTTATTTACATAATTTTAGGGCTGTTATTCTGTTTTCCCTTTGATATTCCTTATTCCTTATCAGCACCATTTGTGGTAATTGAGCTGCATGCAAGACCTTAATACAAAGCCAAGCTGCTGTGTGCTCGGCAGGGAGGGACAGCCAGCAGGGTTTGTGCCACAAACAGCTCCCCCCAGTTAGCCTGCAGCCAGCAGGGTTTGTGCCACAAACAGCTCCCCCCAGTTAGCCTGCAGCCAGCAGGGTTTGTGCCACAAACAGCTCCCCCCAGTTAGCCTGCAGCCAGCAGCCAGAGCAGCAGTGTTTGCATTTCCCTTCAAACACAACCCTCGTGTTTGGCTGCAGTCAATTCCTCACACAGCTCATGGAACAACATCAGCGGAGCTGCTTCACCCAAACACACCTGGGAGTGCTGCCTCGGCCACCTGAGTGCCACCTGAGTGCCACCTCAGCCATCTCAATGCCACCTCAGCCACCTGAGCACCACCTCATCCACCTGAGTGCCACCTCACACCCTCCACCTGCACTCTGCCACCTCCATCACACCCACTGCCACCTCCACCATGACTATTTGGGGATTGTTCCTTGTGGTCACAGCTTCACACACCACCACCCCCCTCAGCTGTTTCACAGAGCAGGACACAACCCTGGGCTCTATTCAGCTCTATTTTTTTTTTGCTTTTTTGCTTTAGCCAGCCAGGTTTCTGTTGCACATGGAAGACAAAGGGCCAAATGTCTTTTAGCATCATGACAAGGGATGCAGGAAAATGCAGCCACTTGGATCCTCCTGGAAATGCCCCTCCTGAACAACTGCCTGAAAATAGGAGTCATTTGGACAGGAATGCTAATGATACCTGCATCCATTACATTTTTTCAGTCCTAATTATCATATAGACATGAAATCTGGATACTTAACTTAGAAAATGTGCATCTATAATGAATGGAGCTGAGAAGTAAATGAAGAAAGTAAATGAAGTGCTCATTTCTTCATGACTTGAAGGTAAAATGAGCAAATAGGTATTTCACCTGCTGATATGTAATGCAGCGTAAAGGCAAATTATATTACTATTATATTATATTATATTATATTATATTATATTACCCAGAGGAGCTGTGGCTGCCCCTGGATCCCTGGAAGTGTCCAGGCCAGGTTGGACACTGGGACAGTGGAAGGTGTCCCTGCCATGGCAGGGGGGACACTGGATGGTTTTTAAGTCCTTCCCCACCAAACCATTCCATGACTCTGTTATTCTATTCTAGTTGCCAACAGCCTGGGTGACATTAGCATTATATAAACTCTTTTATTTGTATTGTCTCCTCTTGGAAAGGAAAACTGATTTTGAAACTCTGACTTTTCCACAAGCAAGGCAGTGGACCTGGGAATACCAAGGTCTGTGGAGGGAATGAAGTGCTCCAGCTATTCCAGTGCACTCTGACAGGAACACGTGGTTGAAGTGGAAATGCAAACTGTGTGCTCTTATTGAGGTTGTAATTGATGTGTTTGGGAAAGGAACCAATGTAAATGATTTTTCATCACAGTGAGCCTTTATATAGGGTTGGACTCTTTAAAAACCTGCCCAGTGTGTACAGGCAGCGAGGGAAATGTCAAGCCATGTTTATGAACAGTCAAGGTTGAGTTGATTTTTGTAAAACTCTGCAGTAATGGTTTCTAATTCTGACATCCAGCAGCTCAGGTCTCCTCCACAGCTAATAAAACATCTCTAAATCCAGGTGTGAGTTACTCTCTGCACCCTCAGGGGTGGGGAAGGCTTGCCATGCCCATGCCAGGCCTGAAGGCACTGCACAGCCTGGAAAAGTTCTAGTGCAGTTTCTATTTTGAATACTGGCACTGGCTGCCCAGAGAAGCCATGGATCCTTATCCTTGGGAGTGTCCAGAGTGGAGACAGGTGGGAGACGGGCAGCCAGAGGCACCATGGATCCATCCATCCATGGATCCATCCACCATCCATCATCCATCCATCCATCCATGATCCATCATCCATCCACCCATCCCTCCATCCCTGCATCCCTCACTCCTGCACCTGATCCCTGTACCGTGGTGCAGAAGGACACAGGCAGTGCCAGGGTGACAGAACCCCCCAGCAATGGAACCCAAAGCAGCAGAGGATGCTCAGTGCTTCTCCTCATCTTGCAATGTGTTATTAACATTCCTGGTGCAACAATTTGGTGAAATGTGTGCTCTGCAGGAAGGACTCAGTGCACCCTGGCTCCCCTGGCTCGTGGAACATGTGAGGTTGGAAATTCTGGTTTTTGCAGGCAGAGGTTTGGTCTCAACCCTCAGTCCTCCAGCCCAGGCTGAGCTGAGCATGGCCTCACAGAGCCACAGCTCCCCAGACCTGGCACTCACTGCTCAGGAAAGGGGAAATCAGCATTCAACATTTCATGCATCAGAAGATGATTAATTTTCTCCCAAGTAATTAATGAAATGAGATAATTTTCCACCTCCTGATCCGGCGTCCAGCAAGATCAGCAAAAAGACTCACGCTGGCTTCCGAGGACTTTGCACGGTGTGATTTCATGGTTCACTTCAGCAGGATGATACATTCCTATTGGGAAAGGGAGGTGGTGGGCTTTGCTAGGAACAAGATCATTTTTCAGAAAGAAGGATGTTTACCTACATTTTCTCTGCTGCTACGGCAACTGAAAGAGAGCATTGTTGTTTTGGTTTTAATTAAAGTTTTTAGCATTCATCTCAGTCCCCATATTGACTTTTTAATCTATGAATAAATATTAAAAAACACATATATTTTATACTCCCTGCTCTGCATTTATTCACTGCAACTCACCGGATTCTTTCCAGTGCCCTGAGTTACTCATTCTCAGCAGCATGCTGCCACATCTTAAGAAAGAAAAAAGTAGGGTAGAAAAACCACCACATTAACCCACAATGTCCCAAAATGAGCCTCAGCTCTGCTCCCAACGGCCTCAGGGGCTTTGTACCCATCTGTGACTGAGGTGACAGCATTTCCAAACATCCTGCAAACACCCAACCTCTGCACACCTCCAGTGCTGCAAGTATCATTTTGCTGTTTTCAGACTGTGGGGATTGATTCCCTGATAGACATCCATCCCAGCCACCCCAGCCATCCCAGCCACCCCAGCCATCCCATCCATCCCAGCCACCCCAGCCATTGATGGCTCCACTGTGATGGACCTGAGGCAAGGAGCACAGAGTGACCCTGTGGATCCCACTGCCCTGGGCTGGGGCTGCAGACACTAAAGGGTTTGGGCTGAAATCACCACTTGGTAAGAACCCAAATGGGTTGGAGAAATGTGCTGGGCTGAGATGTTTTCCACAAGCTCCTCAGCCATTTGCCTTCTCCCCTGACTCCCTTGGGAACAGGATCCCCCCAAATCCCCCCAAAACCTGCCTGGGCTTTGGGTTGCACCAAGGCACCTGGAATTCTCAGCTTGAGCCACCTGAATATTCTCAGCTCTGCCTCCTTACACCCATGAACAACGAGCTGCAGATGCAGGAGGAGCACAGGAGCTCCAGTTTCCCAGTTTCCCAAGGAACAGGCTTTCCCTGCAAACAGCCCAGTGGGTGCCAGGCTGGAAGAGCCAGAGCTGACAGTGTGCCCATCTCAGCATGAGTGGGGACAAGTGTGACATGCCAGCCTGGTGTCACGGGGTGGGGAGGACAGATATGGCACCGAGGAAGTGTTAATGAGGTGATAAGCTGGGGAATGGACTGGAAAGGTTAATTAAACCAGCCAAGCTCACCGGCAGGCTTGCCATGGCTCTGTTCCCTTTAAATATTCTGCATACTGAGGGAAACTTCCCTCCTCTCCCTGCACACACACAAATAAATAAATAAATGGAGTGAATCAAGTCGACCATAATTCCAATTAGTCCCAGCTGTTATTTCTCCATCCTTTACTGCCCTGTCTGCAGCGCCTGGAAATCAGTTACACATGGCCTCGTGCAAGGAGACATGGAATAATTGCTTCAATCCGAGGGAAGAGTAACTAATTTTGTTCATGTTTTATTCAGAGTGACAGGGACATTACTGTAATAATTCCTGACTTGTTCCATCTTCTCGAGGATGGTGGATAAAAAGGTATTTTTGCAGCCCCACGAAGGGGGATGAGCCACATCTCCTGCCCAGCCTCTCCCTGATCCCTATTTATTTTTAACAACATTCCCAAATCACACGGTAACGATGCTGCTTTTCATAGCCAGGCTTCATTTTGACTGGAAGGATAAGGAGAGCTCTTCCTGAGCCAACGTGACCTGCTACTGATTTAGCAGAAATAGATGATGCCACTGGAAATAAATGACTCTTTGGTGTTTTTTCTTTTTTCTCCTAAGGACAGAAAGAATGACTTTGGTAAGTCAGTCAGCAGTAAAATTAGGAGATGACTGTAAGAAAGTCTGTTGGGAGAGGACACCTTTAGATGCCAACAAATTTATTTATTGGCTGTTTATGGCTGTGCACGTTGCAGGCTAACTTTAAAAAGTCTGTATTGTGATTTACTGACCTGGCAACGAGTTAAAAAAAGTGGTGGTTTGAATTGTCACTGTTTAATGAAGGAGGGAAAGAATAAAAGCAGAGGCAAAAATAAAAGGAAAACCAAAAAAGGGCCAAGACATGAAAGATGACCATCGGTGGACTTAGACATGCACGTGTGTGTCAGCTTTTTAATGGAAAGGAAAATGATAAAAATCTTAACTAAGTTTCTTTGTAAAAGCTTCAAAGTTGCCTGATTTGAAATCTCTGTGATTAGCCAAATGTTGAGGTTTTCTCATTTTTTTTCCTCCCATGTTTCCATTATCAGGCTTGGGGAGCAAAGGATGAAAACAAAGACTAAAATGATGGTTTTGATTACAAAACATAACATGCACATGGTCTGAAACAGAGGGAGTTTCCAGCTAATCCGTTTGAATATTTACTAATATGTAGTTAATAAATTAGTAAATCTATCAGGAAATCCATCATTGTGTGGGACTGAGCTCAGAACTAACCCAGAGAGTCAGATAAACAGCTGAGCAAAACCAGAGGATAAAGTCCATTCCCCAAACATCAGTGTGATGAAGAAGCTAACAAAGCATTAGAAACCAGCTGAAAACCAACACTTTTTCCCAAAAGCAGCAGGTTGGGTGGGCAGAAGCTGCACAGGGCAGGGTCAGGTGCAGCTTCCAGTGGTTCCTGGTGACTAATTACAGCCTCTGCAGTTACCACAGGGCTGTGAGGATTCCTCAGCACAGAAACATCTTGTTCACTGAATGCTGAAATGTTTATTTACTCATCACACCTCTTCCAATAGCTGAGCAAGAAGGTGACCCACTTTCTGTCCCCTGAACACTCAGATGGTCCTTCAGCAGAGAAAGGTCAGGAAACTGCTGTGAGACAATCCCTGCTTGTGAAACCTCCTTCTCATCCCCAGAGCTTGCTCAGGATTAGCTCAGTGCTGAAAGTTCACCAAAAGTTCTCTGTGGAAAATGTGGGGCTGCAGGCTTGACTGACAGACCACCCAGCTGGGAAAACTTCCCGCAGGTTCTTCTCTCTTGCACTTCCCAGTCACAAGGCTCTGCCTGCAGTTTCAGGGCTGAAGTAATAGGTTAAAATGATACATCATAGTAAAACCAAAATAAATTCCTGTATTGTATGAGTGTTGGCAAAGGAGCTGAGGAAAGTCTCGTCGGCTAAGGGAAACACTGCCATGAAATTCCTGATAAAATCTCCTCCTTTGGCCATTGCCAGGCTGGCTGTGGTCAGTGTCAGGCTGGAGAGCAGAGGTGCACCTTGCTGACAAACCAACCATTGCCAGGCTGCATTAATTGTCCCTGTTTAAATCCCACATCCCCAGGGCAAAGCTCTCCTCTCAGCATGCCTTCTCCTGTGGGGCAGATCTGGTTTCTGCACTGCTGAAATGTCTCTTTCCTTGTTGAATATCCTATGGGATATCATAGGGAATAAAACCCTGTGGTCAGGCACCTTCTATTTAAGCAATTTCTCTCCATTTTCAGAACTAAGCAGTGACTTTGAGGGTTCCAGGCAGGTTCCAGGCAGCCTCCTGTCTGCCAAGCCCTCCATTCCTGATCCCAAACACCAGCCCAGCCCTGGGCCCTCTAACGAGCCCCAAGCCCCATCTCAGGGCTGACCAGGAGCCCCAGAGCAGCTCACACACCCTCTGGGACTCTCACTGCTGCTCACACCACGTTTTCTCCCCGTTTGTCCACCCTGGAGCCAAGCCATGCTCTGCAATCAGCTCTGGCTGCTCGCTCAGAGCCCTGTGGAAGGCAGCAGAGCCCAGCTGGCTCCAGCCTCAAAGCAGAGCTGTGCTGGGTGAGGATCCAGCGCTGCAGGACAGCCCAGAGCAGCCAGGTTTCACTGCAGCCCTCGCTGACTGCCGGCCAGCAGCTCCTCATCCAGGGATGGGGGAGCTCTCTCGTGTTCCTGGCCTTGCATGAACCTCCCAGGGTCCCACAGCCAGTCCCTGGCACAGCAGCCAGCTCTGCAGGGGGCTCTGGGGTCCCTTCTGCCATGCCCACCATGGCCTGGGCTGGCTGCACAAGGAGCAGGGCAGGGATGGAGAGAGGAAGGAGGGTTTTCTCCCCAAAACTACAACAGAAGGGTTTTTGTCCTGATCAGCAGGACAGGGCTGTGTAGCTGACCCTGGCTGGTTCAATCTGCATGGCAGTGCTTGAGGAGGACAGGTGCCACTGTGGCTCTGAGCTGTGTCCCTCTGAGCTGTGTCCCTCTGAGCTGTGTCCCTCTGAGCTGTGTCCCCTCTGAGCAGTGTCCCCTCTGAGCTGTGTCCCTCTGAGCTGTGTCCCCTCTGAGCTGTGTCCCTCTGAGCTGTGTCCCTCTGAGCTGTGTCCCTCTGAGCTGTGTCCCTCTGAGCTGTGTCCCTGCCAGGCTGATGCCCTTCAGCCCTTTGCCCGCAGCAATATTGAGCCATGTTTGCACCCAGCTGCTCTCACTGCCCAGCTCACCTTGTTTTCGCTCTCAGCTGCTGAGAACATTCTTACAGATTGGTCAGGTAAGGCCCTATTCCTTTAAAAAATAAATCAGAAAAGCCATCTGGAGTATTTTTTTCAAACCAACGTGAACTCCTCCAGCTGTTGGGTGACCTCATCCTTTATTAATTTCTGTAGACTCGCATTTACCATTGAGATCAACCCTACAAGTGTATAATTTCCTGATTTCTCTCCAGCTCTTTATTAAAGATTGGGGTTAGAGATTCGCCCCCCGAGTCCCTCGATAACCCTCCTTGCCTCTCAGGAGTTGTTAAGGAGCAGATGATGCATCACAAGTTCCTTTATAGCAGCAATAATTGTTCTGCTCCAGCAGCAGCCGTGCCTTATATACTGCCTTCCCCCGAAATTGTTTTTCTTCTTCCCCTTATTGCCGAGGAAGATATTGGCACCAAAATGTGATTTGAGAGCTCATGTTCCCTTATTTTCTCCGTACCTGGAGCAGTGCAGATGCAGCATTGGTGGTGCCACGGCTGACATCTGTGTAACCCAATCCTGCCTCATCAACAGGAAGCAGAAGTGACAGCAGCAATTTCCATCGGCGCTTTTCTTCTGCTGGAGCCATTATTTGGGACAGGATCTCTAAATCATGGTGTGTCTGATGTGGGAGCTCCAAGGCTGAGGTGCTGGCAGCTGGCAGTTCCCTGCTGGGGGGAAAGGGAGGGACAGTCACTGCCAAAGGTGACAGGAAGGCTTTGGGGTGTCTCAGCTGGGTTTCTGCAGCAGCAGAAGAGTCACACATCTCCAGTGCAGCTCGGGGTTCTGCCCCCAGCTCCCATTTTCCTGGCAGTCACTACAGATGATAACATTTCACTGTGTCTGCCCTGCAGAGGTGAGAGAGGCAAAGCACCTCATCCTGTAAGGCCACACCACAGCCCAGGGTGAGAAACTGCAGCAAAAGGGGCTGGGGGGCTGTGTTAGTGCTGGGTGGGCAGAGCTGGGGGGAGGATGGCACTGCTGACACTGGCAACTGCCAAACAACCTGCTTTTCATTGCATTTCAACACTTGGAGCTTTGCAGGGACCATTCTTCCTTTCCTTTTTTTTTTTTTTTTTGTCGGTTCAATATTCCCAGTTTATCACCGAAAATTTTAGGAAGACATCATCCTGTCCCACTGAAAGGCAGGGGACTGCAGCTCCCTCCCCAGAGCCTGGGCAGGATGGGGATGTGGGGATGGGGAAATGTGGGGATGGGGAAATGTGGGGATGGGGATGTGGGGATGGGGAAATGTGGGGATGGGGATGTAGGGATGGGGATGTGGGGATGGGGAAATGTGGGGATGGGGATGTGAGGTTGGGGAAATGTGCTCCCCAGCCAGCCCAGGACACAGCTGAGCCCCAGGAGCACCAGCCTGGAGCTCAGGAGCGATGGAGAGCAGGCAGAGTTCATCCTGGCCTCACTGGAAACACAGAAACTGTTTAACATATCAACGGGCATAAAGCAACGGGGTGATTTATAAATATTTGCATGCTATAATTGTGTGTAGGAAAGATCAGCTGGGCTGGGGCACAGCAGGGCTGTTTCTGCGGGAGGAAGAGCCGAGCTGCTGGCAGGTTTCATTTGCACCACTCTGGCAGTTAATGGGCAATCCCTCAGTCTGCTCACACTGCTGCTCCAAATGGCACTCCACGAGGGAGCACCTCCAACCCCACATGTTCCTTCAGCCCTGCTGCTGGAAATGACTTTCCAGCCGTCTGAAGGATGCTGGGACGAGTCTCAATGTCACTCCTGAGTGATGGGAAGCACAGAACATGGCTCTTGGAGGGGAACAGCAAGCAAACAGCTGGAAAACAATGTGGGCTCAGCTGCTCTTCTGCCAGCTCCTCGTGAGAGCAGGGAGGCAGCTGGGGGGCTCAGACCTCGTCATGTCTGCGTGGTTTGCAGCACCAAAATACAGGAGAGCTGCAGCCTGACTTGTGTTTAACTCTGAGTTTAGCAAATCCTTTCCAAACCAGAGCTGAGGCCAGGCTGGGGGGAGCAGGGAAAGCAGCACTGCAGCACTTTGCTCTGGCTAGGAAGGGATGAACCTCTTGAAGGCACAAAGAGACTGCTGGACATGATCAAATATTTAAATCTTCTTCTCTAGCAGTTCACTCTGTGCTGGGAGGGGCTTGTCCAAAATTTCAACCCCTCTGTAGTGGGAGAGAAGCAAAAGGCTGTGACAAAGGTGAGGACAAGGTGACCCTGTGGGTGACATGAACCCTAGGAACAATGTTTGCATTTAGATTCCCAAGCCTGAGGAGCTTCAACACAAACCAGTGACCCTGAGACAGTTTGGGTGCAAATGCTGTGGCTTGGGTTGCCATCAGATCAGGGATGGGGGATGAATATCCTGCAGTTTCTCCAGTTCCCCATGGCTGCACCACCAGGTGACAAAACTCAGAAGGACTTCGTGGATGGAAGAAGAGCTGCAGTAATTAAGACCTTTCCTGTATTTACATTAAAATCCACACTGTGGGAAGAGACCATAAATAATACAATATGTGATAACAAAACAAGAGCAAATCCTCCACCCTTCAGACAGAGACAGAACAAAATTTGCTTCTTTTCACGAAGCAACAGGAAAGTAAGCAGTGCTCATCCCAAGAAGGGCTGAGTGCCTCACTCCTCCTGTGCTGAGGGTCACCATTTATGGCACCCTCACATTTTCTGGGGTATTTAGTGGAGCCAGAGCTTCCCAGCTGAGGGGTAAGTTGTGTTTTGGTGTCTCCAGCACCGCCAGGACCTCACACTGCTCTACTCTGACTCTGCAAAGCTTTGGCTTGGGTGGAGAACCTGTTGTTGATGTGATATGGAAGCACCGTGTGGGGTTGGGATAAAATACCAAGGGAAAATTGAAGGATTTTAATAATGCCTATTTTTATTCCTACTAGATGCCAACCATCTGAGCTAATAGAATGTAATTGGAAGACTCAATTTAGTAATTTTCTTTATTATTATGTCTTGATGTACTTCTGTCGACTCCAAAATACTCATTACATGTAATTAGAAGGAAGATTAGAGTGCCGTTAAGATGTGGAATAATGATGCAGCTCAACAAGGGCCAGTGGAAAAAACAACCAGAGCAGGAAAATCTCAAAGTGCTGAGCAGAAGAGGGCATGTGGAAAACTGATAAAGCTGAGAGCTGGTGCCAAATAACGGAGCTGAGAGAGACTTTGAAGTGGGACAGAGTTGAATCAAAGCATTTGATGACTCTGCCTCCCCCTCCAGTGAACCCCTCGAGTTTATTTGGATGGCTGAAGTAACATTAATAAGATAATTCCCTGAGAACCACCCTCAGTGTCTTTTTCATAAACTCCCACCCCAAACAGCAGAATTAATTTTGCTGTTGTACAGAAGAATAATAAGAAAAAATCCATCCTTTGGGAGGTAGGTGGTAATTTCTATCTGATGGAAACTGAGATTAGACACAGCACATAAAACTTTTTGATAATTTATTCGCCAGAAATTGCCATATTATACCTATCAGAGAGCTGGTGATATGAAACTTAACAAGCTGATATTTCACTCTGATTTCCTTGAGCATGATCCAATTTATTAAATCAAAATTCTAGATCAGCTTTAATGCGAAATAAGAGTTTTGTATTCCAGACTAATGTGTGTCAGAATGTACGAAGCTGATAATGGGAGTGCTGACAGGAGTTAAGTTTTGTGCAGCACTGAGAGACGGGTGCAGAATAAAGAGAAGAAATTTTCCAAAATTTCGGAATATTTCTGTCGAAGTGGGGGATAAAAGACAGGAAAGGAGAGCAGCTCTGTGTCTGTAACGCTGCTCAGAGCAGCACACCACGAGGCATTACCAGTGGGGGAAGCTATTTCTGGTTCTATCATCAACTCCCCATATGACAGCAGAGGAATTATTTCAGGACAAAATCACTTTTCCAATGGATACGGAATAAATAGAAAAAGAGCTGTTGAAAAGCTGTTGCTGTTTCCTGTCTCACCCTCTGCAGTGCCTCACTGCACGAGAGGTCCCACTGTCCCAGCACAGCACCAAGAGGGGCTGGTGCCACCCTGATGGCTCTGGTGGCCACCCTGATGGGTCTGGGGCCATCCTGATAAGTCTGGTGGCCACCCTGATGGGTCTGGTGCCATCCCCAGCAGGTGCCAATGGCCACCCCAGTGGGTGGCACTGCCCTCGATGGACTCTGACCCCCCATGCCCCTTGCAGGCTCTGCACAGCTCTTGGATGTATTTTTTTCTGAATTACCTGAACTAATTCTGAACTACCTGACTAAAATTCTGGCTTTGCTGATGCTCTCCCTGCCCTGGGCAGACCAAGGGTGGAGGAGCAGAAAGCATGGCTGGAGTGTCAGGGAGCAAGGGCTGGGTGTCCCCTGGGTGTCCCCTGGGGGTGCTGGGGTGACACCATGGGCAGAGCTGGGGACAAAGAGGTTGCAGAGCACAGAGAGATCTCAGAGCATCCCCAAAGACAGAGGTGTGACTGCTGAGCCAAGAGGGGTCCAAGGGTTTGGGAGAGAGGGGGGAGACAAGGTTTCCTCAGGACACCTCAGTCCCCAAATGCTGCTGGCCAGGTGTGCCATGCCATGGGGAAATGCCAACAGCCCAGCTCTGCTCCTCCTGCGTCCTGCACAGCCCAAGGGGCACAGTTTGGGGCAAAGGGAGCTCTCTGCTCACACACACACAGCCTCGTGGCCAAGGGACCCCAAATGTCCTTGTCGTCCCTCCTGGAGGCTGTGGGACAGCAGGGGACAGCTGGGGACAGCAGGCAGGACAGCCATGGGCACACAGAGTGCTGCTGGTGACAGTCACTGCACCAGGACTGCAGAGGGACCAAACCACAGCTGATTAACCCCAAAACGGCAGCGGTGGAGCAGCCACTCCTTGGAGCTGGTGCTGATGCCAGCGGTGCTGGTGGCACTGCCAGCCAGGGGACAGGGACCTGGCACCGTCGGGTGGCTTCTGCTGCAGCCCAATCAATCCCCTCCGCTTGTTTATAAGTATCTGTGACTCACAGACGTTTTTCCTGCTCCCTAATTGCCAGTTTCCTGAGAAACCATTGCAGGCAGCCAATGGGCTGCAGAGTTCTGACTTAGCGACTGGAGACAACTGGGAAAAATAAATCTAGCGTTATTGGTGAATTGAACGGCACTTTCCTAAGTACAGCACGTATTTATCAACAACACATCTGCAGGAACCGAGAGCCCCCTCACCCTGCTGGGGGAGAGCTCTGGAGCTCTGATCCTGAGCAGTGATCCTCTCCTCTCCTCTCCTCTCCTCTCCTCTCCTCTCCTCTCCTCTCCTCTCCTCTCCTCTCCTCTCCTCTCCTCTCCTCTCCTCTCCTCTCCTCTCCCTCTCCTCTCCTCTCCTCTCCTCTCCTCTCCTCTCCTCTCCTCTCCTCTCCTCTCCTCTCCTCTCCTCCTCCTCTCCTCTCTCTCTCCTCTCCTCTCCTCTCCTCTCCCTCTCTCTCTCCCTCCTCTCCCTCCTCCTCCTCTCCTCTCCTCTCCTCTCCTCTCCTCTCCTCTCCTCTCCTCTCCTCTCCTCTCCTCTCCTCTCCTCTCCTCTCCCTCTCCTCTCCTCTCCTCTCCTCTCCTCTCCTCTCCTCTCCTCTCCTCTCCTCTCCTCTCCTCTCCTCTCCCATTCTGCCATCCCAAAAGCTCTCACAGATTGGTGCAGCAGTTTTAACCAATAAATTGAAACCCTTGGAGAAGCCACAATACAGTACTGGTAATATTATTCAGCATTATTATAAAAGTGATGCACGAGATCTAAATAAGAGCAGAAATCTGTGCACTCAGTGTTAGTCAGTGCTCAATTACAGCTCTTTTCAAAGCCATTCATTGGTACAAAGAAATCAGCCTGTGAAGTCCCCCAGCACAGTCTGCGCCTTCCTTTAGCTGTTTAGTATGTGATGATGTTTGGGAAGCTTGGAAGTCTCTTTTAGTAACCAAAAAAAGCCATTCTAATAGCTGGTAAAAAGCTAGGAAACACAGTGCTGGTTAATTTTGGAGGAGTTCACAGGGAACTGGGGGAAAGGATATGAAATGTAATGTCACAGAGCTGAGGCTGTGCTGGAGGAGTCACAGCACCTCAACAGCTGTGTGACACACTGGTGGCTCAGGCAGGCAGGGAGATGCAGGGCTGGGCACTGGGATTTGTGTCCCCAGAGCAGCAGCAGGGCTGTCCCTGTGCCCACAGCCCATGGCAGAGCTGCCTGTGCCCTCTGAGCCAACACCAATGGGATGGGATGAAGAGCTGGGGCACCTGATTGCCTCCCCTGGGGCTGCAAACCCCTCTCTGCTGGGAGGACAATCATCTGTCTATAAGTCCCTCTCTGCTGGGTGGAGAATCATCTGTCTGTAAGTCCCTCTCTGCTGGGAGGAGAGAGAATCATCTGTCCAAAATCCACATCTCTGCTCCGAATGCTCAGCCCCTGTGTGCTGAGTGCAGAGCAGGCAAAGTCAACTTGGAATAATTCCAGTGAGGGGTCTTGGAAATAAGGAGTTCTGTTTCTCTCTTCCCTGCAGCAAATCCATCATTTTTCTGCAGGGTGACACCTAATCTTTGTGTTTGCCCGCAGAGGCAGAGCTCCCACTGTAGCTCTGATCAAGATCAAACTAATTTCAGCTGGCCAACACTCACCATCTGACATTCCACCTGTTTGAAGCAAAATTGGAACTGGTATTTATGATGAAGATTAGCTCATGGCCATTAAGTGCTCCGGGCTGAAGATGGATATTTGCTGTCAGAGTGGTGGTGGTGATTTATCTCCGAGCAAAGTTCCCCCAGCTCTCTGAAGTGACTGCCACAAAGCTCTCCTGGCACAAGAAACCCGGGAATGTTCCTGAGCTGCATTTTTGCAGAGCTGAAGAACTGACCCCGAAATGCTTTTGCAAAGACAAGAAGGGAGATCTGGCTCTCTCTCCTCTCAGCCTGAGCTGTCTGAATCACTTGGTACTGGAGCAGCATCAAACAGATGGGGGAAAAAAAGACAAGGAAATAAATTTTTTTCTACAGTCTTCATTGGTCAAAGGAGAAGGGGATTAAAACAAATCTGACAGTTGCAAAAAATCCATCCAGGTCCTAAACCGTGTGTTTGGAACTTGTGCTGGCAGTGCAGAGCCACAGCAGGGCTGGGGCAGAGGGACAGGGAATTGATCACATCCTTCAGACCACTTGAGCAACAGATTTCCAAAAGAGAGGCTGTTCCCTTCTTTCCCACGGCAGCGTTTTTGAAAATCTACCACATTTTTCTTTCTAAATAAACCAGCCCAAACTGCCCCCAGAGGGTTCTGCCATCCTTACATTTACTCCAGCAGAGTAATCTTCGAGGAAGATAAAACACCAGAGCAACTCAGAGAAGTGCTGAGCAGACAGGCACAAAGCTAAAGATGGATATCCAAGTTCAAGCCTTTCAAGCCCAGAAAATAAATCAAGATGACAACAGTCCCAAAACATCAGAAACCCTCAGACTTATGGAAAGCAGCATACCAGAAGTGAACACATTTCCAGCTCAGGTCTCTGGAGCCATGAGCTGTGTTTGAGATTGCACACAGGGCTGAGGGACAGAGGTGGGACAGAGGTGGGACACAGGCAGGAGGGCAGGAAGGAGCCATGGGGTGATGCTCAGGGAGTTGCTCTGCCCATGCCAGCCCTGGGAGGAGCACAGATCCACTCCAAGGCTGTGTCCTGTGGAGCAGAGCATCTCTCCTCAGCAAGGGTTTCCCACCCTGCTGCCCTCAGCTCCACCCTGGCAGGATCTGGGATTCCTCTGTAAATGATGTTCAGAGCCCACACTGTGCCCAAACACACACCTCCATTCCTGGAAAATTCTCCTGCAGAGGATATTAAAACTGTCTCTTCCAATTCAGCTCAGGGAGGCTCTAACCAGTATGTCAATAAGGGCACATAATAATAATCAGATGTTTCAGCTTGGCCCAGATCAGGGAGCTGCTGGAGAGCAGCCAGGCTGCTCTCATTCATGGAGGTCAGATGCCAGCTCGGAATGAGGAGCAATGGTAAAAGCCAAATCTCCTCAGTTTTATCTAGAAGTTAAAATTAGGAACCAAACCAAAATACATGTCCTTGGGCAAGGTCACGTTGATTTAGTTTAGGTTTGGTTACAGAGGTTGGAATAAAACATATGAAGATATTTACTGAACACAAATTGTGTTCAGTCATGTCAGGGAAGAACCCCCTGGAGTCCCATTGTCCTGACAGCTTTGCCAAGTCCTCAGCTCTGTGCCACCATCCTTGGCCAGCCCAAGCTCCAGGACCTGAGCCCCATGCCTTGGCTCACCTGAGCCATTTGCCAAGTCCAAATGCTCAAAGTCACAACAGGATGGAGGCAAAACCTCCATGCAGAGAGGTTGATGTTTACAGTGAAATTGCAGCTACTGATATTTTAGAGCTGAGAATATGTGATATAATTGGTTTTTTTTTTTTTTTTTACTTCCTTCTGAATTCTACAGGCTCTGCATGCAGGGATGTGTGATTTCCATGAGGGTCATCCTTCCCAGGCCATCATTTCCCATGCAGTGCCCTTCCTGTCTCTCATGCCACCTTTATTAGCCCCTGGCACAGGCAGCCAAAGGCTCCTGAGCACCACAGCCTTGCTGGAGAACTGAGAGGAAATGGAGAAGGAGGAGTTCAGGGGATGCTGTCCGGAAAGGAGGAGAAACCCCATTAATTCAATCACTGGGTTTTTCAGGGTGCCTAAACTGGAGGCACAGAACAATTATAAGGTCATACAGTGGCAATCAGTAAAAGTGCACCAAAATTGGTGTTAATCTCATCACTTGATTGCTTCTCTGTTTGGATTTACACTAAATATAAACAAGCAAATGGAAGAGAATCCTTCTGAAATTCCAGCCTCAGAATAAATTCACCATCAGTCACTAAAGCAACCAGGTGCCCCAGCCACTCTGAACTCAGCTTTACACCTCCTACAGATGGGGAGAGTGCTGGGTTATATTCAGAATAAATGCTCAATGAGCAGCAATTTCCATAATTTTGCCTCTATTCCATTATCACACCACTGCTCCCCCCTGCTCAGTCACATTTCCTTAGGCCTTTCACAGGGTACTCTGTTTCAATTACCTTTAAAACCCTCTTTCTTTGCACACTTCTCACATCATTTTATATCAACCTGCCTTGTGCAGATGGAAGAGGAGGTGATTGAATAGTGGCATCAAAGGCTTTGCTGGTGGCACAGGGCTGCACACACAGCGTGGGACAGTGCTCTGCTCAGAGCTGACTGATCACTCAGCCAAGTCCAGCTAATTGCATTGATTAGCTCTGCATTGATGAGCCACTTACTGGGGAATTGTTTGTGTCTCTCCTGAAGCATCCCTTGGATTTGGGAGACAAGTAGAGCCAAACAAAGCTGTTTTCATTTGACTTCTACCCAGGTTTGATCCCAGTGCTGGCTGTCCAGGCAACAACTGTGAAAAGCAATTTTAATGTTGGATTTTAACTGCCATGAAGATGCTGGTATGGTGTTTCAGTTTGTTTATTTTAGCAAGCAGAATTATTTAGAGGATGCATATCAATGTTATTAATAACTCTTTAAGTGAACCCTGAAGGACCTGATTCTGTTCTTCTGTCACTTTTGCAGAGGGAACCTCCAAGCTCTGCTCCTCGAGTTCAAACACTGACATGAGATCCATGTGGACTTTGCCTCTACTCTGAAATTACAGCTTGCAACAAAACCTGGCTTGGGTTTGAGGGCTGGGGAGAGCTGCAGTTTGAACTAATCCTCCATCACACAGCAAAACATTCAGCTGAAGCAGAAACCTTCAGGCATGGAGCTGCATAAACACGCTGGCTGAGCTCCACCACCAAGATTGTCAGAGTAAATATTAAAGAGAGTTTTGTATTCAGCTAAAATATCTGTTTACAGATTTCTTTTGCTGAAGCCGCGTATTGTACGGTGAAATGAGAGCTCCAAACCCATTTCTGTTCTAATAACTTTATAAACTCTGCTATGTATTTTATGGAATTTGAATGTATGAGTGGTTGGCCCAGAACTCCTTCTGCAGGAGATTATTGGGAGAAAACATTCCCATATGTCAGGAGAATGGCAACATCCCATCGATACTGAGAGATCTCAGCTCAGCCCAGCTCTGTGTTTATACTGTGGTAATATTTCCATACTTCATATATTGGTACCTCTGCTTGTATAAACAACATTATGGCCATGCTTGTCAAAGACACTTAGAGGATTCCAATGAAAATAAAAGTGAATTTCTTCTTCTGTATTTTCAAAAAATCCTGCTGCTGCTAGCACAGCTCTGCTGGCGAGAGAGCTCAGGCCACCACAGCTGTGCCCTGCATGGTGTCACAGAGGTGCCAGAGGATGTCACAGAGCCCTGAGCCCCAAAGCTCTGTGTTTGCTGTTTGCCCAGAGGTGCTCAGGAGAGCATTCTTGTCCTCCCTGCACATCTGGGTGCTTTTCCTCAATGCTTCAGCCAAGGCCACCCTGACCTGCCACGGGGAGAGGGGATCTCTGTCCTGCTGCCTCCCTCCTGGGGCTGGCAAGGACACAGACAGACAGACCCTTCTCTTGAGCACAGACAGACCCACCTCTTGGGCACAGACCCATCTCTTGGGCACAGACAGACCCTTCTCTTGGGCACAGACCTTTCTCTTGGGCACAGACCCTCCTCTTGGCCACAGACAGACCCTTCTCTTGGGCACAGACCTTTCTCTTGGGCACAGAGCCATCTCTCAGGGCACAGACAGACCCTTCTCTCGGGCAGAGAGGTGCTGCCTTGGAGGGGAATGTGATCCATGGGCTGCAGAGGTGGCAGCTCAGTGCTCACAGAGAGCAGATTTCCTGTGCACAGAGCACAGCTTTCCTTTGCTCAGCGATTTTCATGGCACTTTTTGAACCAAACCAAGCCATGCAGCTGCACATCATTCCAAATCCATTTGCAATTATAGTTTCTTGCATTGTGTGATGGCAAAACCCAGTGACAAATGGCTTAATCAGACCTCTGTCTCCTAAAGGAACCCATGAGGTGTTATCCCAGCTGCCCCAAAACACTCCTGAGCACGAGTGGCCAGTGGTGTTTAGGACACAACACACAGACAGCTGGCTCAGGGTTTGGCTTTGCTGTCAAAAAAGACATTTGCAGTGACTAAAGATGAATAGTTACACAAGGGAAACTCTGTCATGGAAGCACTGTAATTGCACAGCTCATGCTATGCCACACAAGAGCAGATAGAAGCATTTATTGGGAAATAAAACATCTATTGGAGAGCCCTGAACATTTTCTGGACGAGCAGATCAGCTTTTCCTGTAAAACAAATACTGTAGAATGTCAAAAATGACAAGGAAGTAACTTGTGAAGTCATTTTTTCAGCCAAGATATGAAAAACGCAATTGCTAATAAAATAGGGATGGGAAAGCAAACCCCAAAAGGGCCCAAAAGGGCCAGTTCAGACTCTTGAGGAAGCAACACCTAAAGGTGCCCAAAACCATCCCTGGGGATTCACAGACAGCTCTTCCTTCCAGCAAACACAGATGGAAATTCTGAGGAGCTGCTTTATTGTGTAAGAAAAATAAACAGCTTCCCATCCTGGTAATGAAGCCCTGAACTTAGATTTTATTGGTTTCCATTGGGCTCATTTGGGATTGATAAGCCCAATTAAGAATGTTAATTAGTATCTGATTCTTTTTAATTGAGTAAGAGTAGAGACTGGGAGATGTTGATGTTATGAATTTGACCTTTCTGTGTAAATCCCAGCAGTTCCCTGGGGATGGGACAGTGGCAGTTCTGTGTTCTCTGCTGGACAAACACCTTGGGTGACCAGGAATGAGCAGAATGAGCAGCCACATCACTGTCACCCTCCAGTCCTGCTGGAGGCAGAGCAGAACCAGCCAAGCAATTGCTGCTCCAAGCCTGACTTGCAGCATTTTCCATGCAGTGATTTCACTGCTGTGCTGAGCTGAGCTCTGCACTCGTCTGTGTCTCCAGAAATAATTGTCTGAGACAGGAGCCAAGCAGGGGTCAGACCTTGCTTCCTGTGTAGATTATCCCCAGTTCAGAGCCAGCCTTTTCTCCTACTTAGCATTCATTACTGGGCCAAAATTCTGCACTTGAAGATCAGACTGACCGTGAAACCTTTCCGTGGCTTTCCAACAAAGCAACAATTAAAGTGTCTGTGATCTAATTGATTCTCTGGGCA
This sequence comes from Lichenostomus cassidix, assembly GCF_008360975.1. NCBI lineage: Eukaryota > Metazoa > Chordata > Aves > Passeriformes > Meliphagidae > Lichenostomus > Lichenostomus cassidix. Next base: position 17,927,864 of record NC_139494.1, read on the forward strand.
GGATCTGCTCCAGACCAACACCACCACTTTGCTACAACTGCTGGGAAGCAACAGGAGAAGTCATGTGAGTGAAATTAGTGAAAATTTACTCTCCTTTTCCACCTCAAGGGAAAGTTAGGTCTGAATTCTGGGTTATTAGAGTTTGTGTGTGATGTTTGTCTCCTTTTGATATAAATTGCTCATATAAGTTGTAGCTTTTTACAGAGGAGGAAATTACAAAACTCAGAGCATTAGCTTTTTGTTCCTCTGAAATTTCAGATTCATTTCTTGGCAAGAAGTAAATTTTTTGTGCCTTGCTTTATGTTTCAGTGACAGAAATCCCAGAGACAGAAATCCCAGAGAACGATGTCCAGCCACTGCAAACAAGGGCTGATATTTGGGCAGAAATCTCACCCTCTGTCCTAGGGCCTGGCAAGGCTCCTGACCCAACATTAAATATATTTGGAATGTGAGAGGTGAGCAGCTTCAGCAGCCCAGTTTACAAACGGTTATGATCAAAGCATTCTCCCCTCAGAGCATACAGAGAAAAGCTAATTATCAGTGCAGGATTTGGGAATGGTGGCAGGGATGATCTGTAACTCAGAGGTGCCAGAGGTCAGTGTTGAGCTGCCCAGGGAGGCACCTTTGGCCATGGATTGTCACCTCCCTCTGTGCCAGGCTGGTGCAGGGGCAGAGCAGCAGCTGGCTCTGGTGGATTCCAAATGCACCAATTTAATAACTGTGGATTTCCCCAGTTCTGGAATTCACTTTGTCCAAAAGGGCAAAGTCATTTTAGCATCAGGTGTCACGAATGTTTGGCAATCCACTGCCAGGTGGAAAATAGATCCAAAGCAGGAGCCAAAGGAGCCAACAGCCCTGGGAATGGGGGAAGCCTTGGAGGGAAGGCTGAGAGAGGAGAGAGCCAAAGTGGTGCTCAGGAGGCTGTGGGAGGAGTGGGAGTGACACAACCGAAAGGGCAAAGGCAGGTGAATGCTCAGGGTGAATATTTGCCTCTTTGAAAGCCCTGCTGTGTGTTTCCTGTGGGGCTGAGGTCATGAATTGCTCCTCAGGGGTTTCACCCTGCAGCTCTGTGTTGTGGGTAACAGAGAGAGCTCTCTGCTCGTGTTTCCCTGGCAGCTGCTTGTCACAGCAGAGAGAAGGTGGCACAGCTGGGCACAGCTGCCTGTCCCACCTGGGGCCACCAAAGAGACAGAGAAAGGGCAGCTTTCTGTATTTTTGGTGCTTCTACTCCACCAGCTGCATTTAGAGTAAACTAGAAAGCAGGAAGAAATTAAAATAATGGAATATCTTGAGTTGAAAGAGAGCCATAATGATCACTGAGTCCAACTCCATGTTCCTTGCAGGACCACCTGTCCCTGTGTGTGTCTGAGACATGGAGAGAGAAACAAGGAGTCAGAGAAAAAGAAACCTCCTCCCGTTTCTCAGTGAGGGTTTAGAGCAGTGGTTGTTCTGTTTGCTTTCCCCAGCTCCATCCAGGGGTTCCCTGCCAGACTACAAACAGTGCTCAGTGGTGTTGCTCCCTCACACCCCCAAATTTCATGGTTGTCCTGCACATCCAGGTTTTGAACACAGAACAGTGCTGACCTTTCTAGCAGCCCTTCAGCTTGGAAATCAAAATATCAGAAAGAGAAATCTATTTTATCAACACTTTGCACTCTACCAGTTGAGCTGAATTTAGGAACACAAAGGTGTTCATCCAACACCTCACTGCACTGTGTGGTGTCCCTCCTGTGTCCCCACAGAGTATGGCTCCAAAGAGGTTTTTATTACTTTTCTTTTAAAATTATTTTAAAATCAAATCTGCAAATGCATCAAGACTCCAGGTCAGCTGCTCTGAGCTGCAGTTGGTGAACCCAGAGCAGTCCAGCAAGGTCTGCATCTCCTGATCAGGGAGCAAGGCCCCTCTGACTCCTGGCAACTCAGATCCTTCCAGGATTTCCTCAGTGTTACACCTGAATGAGAACGGCTGGGGACAACCCAGAGAACCCCCAGGCCTGTCCTGCAGCCCCTCTGGAGCTGCTCTGCCTCTTGGACACTTTTCCCTGCCGAGCAGCTCAGAGTGCTCTGCTCTCTGTGTTTTCAATTAAACCAGTCAGATGTTCCACGGCTTGTTTCCGTTGGCAGCTCCTGCCACTGCCCCAGATTTCTCCCTCTCTCCTCAGAACTGGCACAGATCACAGCTCGTTTTTCACTCCAGCAAAGAGTCTAAACACACTTTACATGGTGCAAAGACCACAGCTGATCCTCTGCTGAGCAGAAGAGAGAAGAATGACCAGAGCAGGTGATGAATAGTCCATAGCATTTTAAATTGGCTCCAACACCTGGTTCCTTTTTAACATTCCCTTTTACCAAGACGAGGGAGGAGCTGCATTACCTGGGTGGTGCTGCTCAGGATTTACCCCACAGTGCCACAGAGGGGAATTTTGGTTTTGTGACTTCTGATCACCCAAACAAAGGCATTAGACAAGATAAGGATGTCTGTTCTGTGGAGCTGTCACCAAGAGAAATGTAGTGGCTCTGGAAATAAGGAACAAGTGACTTGCTCCATTTCTTGCAGGAGATTAAATAGACGCCATCCAAAAATAGCTGATGCACATACTTTTCTCTGGAAAATGGAGACAACTTCCAAAATCAAAGGTGTCAGCCAGGCATGGAATGGATGCTGCAGAGGCAGCACAGCCAGTCAATGGAGCTGGGAGCAATTTTCTTAGCAAACCCCTGGCAAAACATCTCCCATTTTGGATATGATCACAAACCCAAACTCCTCTCAGGCTCATGAAGTTTTCAGCCAAGCTAAGCCATATAAGAGAGAATTCCCAGGGGATGCAGCCTGCCTGGGCAGTTCCTAGCCCAGGAGATGGGGAAGGAATAGCTCAGCATTTCTGAATCCCTGAGAATGAACATTTTTGGGAGTTTGATCTTGTAGGCACCAGCCATGTTTGGTCCTCCTGCTCCCTGGGGCAAACTGGGGATGGAAAGAACTCCTTTCACTGAAAAAAAAAAGCAGAAAAGGGCTTTGCACAGAACATTTTGCCCCATTGAGTTGTTTCACAGCCTCTCAGGACTGAGATGCTTGGAGGTGGGAAATGAGATCTCCTGTGCTCCTGGCTGCACATCAGGTGTCCAAGGTGAGTTCTGCTGGATTCACTGAAACCACAGAGGGGTGGAACAAAACAAATTCAGTGTTACATGGTTATAACCTTTACACACTCTTCCCTCCTATTTTAGCCTGGCCTGGGTCAATGGATTTCATTTTCTGAAAGCCATCCTGTCCTGGAAAAGCTGCTGTGAAATAAAACCCAGCGTGGTTTTATTTGGCTAAAGTTCACCAGGCAAGTTTTGCACATCCTGAAGCCAAAATCACTTGTGTGGTTTGCCTAAATATTGTAATTCCAACTTGCAAAGTCACAGGGATTTGGAAAGTAACTCCAGCTTTGGCTCACCTCCGTCAGGGAATGTGAGCTGAGCTATCTGCTGGCAGATTTCTCTGTCACTGCCTCTGAGCAGCAATACTGCAACTTGAATGAAGCAAAATGTCTGCAAGGAATCACAAATCTATTTGAGAGGTGGCACCCAGGAATTGCTGTGATTTGGGGTTAGCTGGTTACTCTGAACACTCCCAATGCCTGTGCATGTGTGTGTGTATCTCCACAGGGTCTGGGGAAGCACATGTACAGAGTGACCAATATAATTCCTTTTTTAAATTAGAAAATGAGCAAATGATACATTTCAGGGAGGTTTTCGAGGTCAGGCACGTTATCAGTGTTGTGCCTCAGTTTTGTGTTCATCACTGCACTGGAGGAGTTGATAAAGAATTCCTCAGACAACAGTTCAAGGCAGCACCCCTCCCTGAGCTCACTGAGTCTTTTGCTGAATGCTCAGCTCTTCCTTCAGCTTAACTTGGATCAAATTTGCTGAAAGCCCTCTCTGTTCTGATTCCTGCCTGTGGAGCTCCAAGGTTTGGCTCAGCCTTGCTCTGCACAGCTCTTCCTTCCATCCCCATCCCCAGGTTTGGCTTCCCTGGGGAAACACCAACTCAGGGCCACTCTTTACAACACAACAAACCCACCAAGCAACAGGAGGAAAAATATTTCAGTATACAGAGAGATGGAGCTACATCCTCAAGAGGTTCAGACTTTGACATGCAAGAAATTACAAATTGTGTTCAATTATTTGCATGCTCAGTTGAAATTTAGTAAAAAGTTCCCCTAGAAAGAGGGGAAGGAACATTTGGTAATACTGAACCATCTAAATTCAACTCTTTTTAAAAAGAATTTCTTGGAAATCATGCAAAACAAGAAAGAAGAAGTCATTTAGTCCATTCTCTTGCTCCAAGTCAAGATCAATTATAGTTAAATCATTCCTGATAATAGCTGCCAAAATTATTCTTAAAGACTTCCCATGATGGAGTTTCCTTAAGCTCTGCTGGCAGCCCAGGCTGTTCCTCACCATTTTAATCATTAGCAAGGTTTTCCTGATGTCTGGCCTGAACTGGTTTTCCTGATGTCTGGCCTAAACTGCCCTCTCTGAAATGGGATGTTTCATCAGATCTGCTCTCTTGAATAAAGAGCCTGATTATATTAAAAGGGATCTGCATGCACAAATTAAAGATTTCATTTGCAGGAAACTGTTCCATCAGGGAAAAACGTTCACAGCTGCTCAGTGCAACACAAGGAGCTGCAGGACTGATCCAAGGCTCATCGAAGGAATGAGAGCCCAGGGAGCCAAAGTGCTGCTTTGCTCACAGCTGACACATGAAAGGAACACACTGCACATTCTGGAATATTCTGCAGCTTGCTGGGTTACTGTTTGGACAGATGAGATTATAACCTGAGCCCCAAAAGAGGGTTTGGGACGGGAGGGTGAAATAAGTTGGAATTCTTTCTGCAGAGTGCTGTAAAGCACAGAGCAGCTTCCCTGCAGTCAGGGGAGCTGGGAGAGCCCTGGGAGCAGCCAGGTCCCCATGGGGACATCAGTGTCACCAGCCACAGCTGGCAGGGCTCAGAGACATGAAGGGTTTGGGGCTCCTTTAACAGAGAGTGAGTCTGATTGCTCCAGCTGCTGGAGCAAAGCAGCTAAATACTATTTTAATCAAGCTTTGGAACAAATGATAATGCTTTAAATACCATTTGGTGGCTCTCAGCCTGCCCCCTCCTTGTTCAGTGCCTTACAAGAGACAGTTGCTCTTGGATTCCTTGAAATGAATAGAGGCTGCTTTTGTACTTTCAAACCAGTCTAGGAGAAGAAAATTGCAAGAACATTTTCAGGTTAATGAGTCTGAATTACAAAATCCAAGACGAACATGACACTAATCACTAAATCAATGCTGCTCAGAGCACAGCTTCACCCTGCAAGTCTCTTCTGCTCCTTATTGTGACAGTGTGCAAAGAAACGTTTGTCAAATAAATGACATTTTAAAAAAAGAACATGGATTTCAGCAAATCATGCAACAATTATTATGTTACCAGTCCCAGTGAGAAACACTTGGGGGAAATGATGATGGATTTGGAGATAGCTTGGGAGGGATGTGGTGTTGTCTCTATCAGACACTGCCTGATTCTCTGGGCTCCTGTTTGTGGCAGATCCCTGGCTGTGGAATCCCCCAGAAACTGGGGCAAGTTTAAATAGAAAGTGAAATCCATGTTCTTCTTGGGGAAAAACAGAATAAACCCATTGGTGCTGTGTCACCCCTCAGAGAGTCAGAGTTTTTTGGCACAGGAGAGGGAGTGCCACACAATCTTTGTGCTGAGAGTTCCTTCTGCCAACTTCAGACCAAAGTCAGGCTGAAAACCATCAAATCTCATCATCCCTTGGCAGGGCTGGGAACAAAGAGCCAAACCCAACAAACCTGGAGTGGCCCAGAGTCCCCAAAGCCATTATGGAGTTGGGGTTTTCCTTCCTCAAAGCTGAATGTGGCATTGAAGGCAAATAGGAAACTGTTCTAGGGAATAGAACCACAACATAACTTCTCCAGCTGCTCCACAGATTGCTGACATTTCCAAGGACTCTGTATTTTGAAAATATCATTCAATAAGTGGTATTTTCCATAAGTATTTTTTTGCATCTTTCCCTCTACCCAGCAAATGTTTTTCTCCAGCACTTTTACCAGAAGTGTCTGGTAGTAGAGAAAATTCAGTTTTGCACTTTCAAATGCAAATATTAACACAAGCAGCCTGGCTTCTCTTGCTGCTTTTGGCAACACAACATGAGTTTTTTCACCTACAGGCAGAACTGTCACAGTCTGAATAGCAAATATTAAATAACCATGGAAAAATACTCAGAATTAACTCAGGGAAATAAAAATAGGGGAAAAAAAATTAACCTGGTATTACGGGAGGAGGAAAATAGAGTAAATTGGAAAAATTAGAGCAACAGAGATCAAATTCCACAGGTTAATTCTAGAAGACACTTTCCAGATTGTTAAATTCCAAAGGCCCAGCAGTGTAGGTTGGAACAGTTGGTTTCTTTCCCCCTGGTTTGGTTTGGTTTGGTTTGGTTGGTTCTCCCTCCCATTGAGTACATTCTGCTCTTATTTTACACAAGGTGAATGGTTTTTAGTCTCTTCAGTCATTTGTTCTGCTCAGATGTGCTTCTGGAGCCAAGCATGTCAATTTGTGTACAACAAGCCTTTTGCCTGTATTTTCAGTTTCTAATTACACACAAACAGGGACAAAAAATTCCCCCAAGGATGAGCTGAAAGATTATGTTCCTGTGGAGATGCACAGTGATTCTCTTTTCTCAGAAACACATCATTTCCAGTGGCCCAAGGGGAAGTTTGGTCCCTTAAAGGGGAAGAACTGGGCTAAAGGAGGGACCATGGAGCTGCTGTGCCACCCCAGGAGCTGTGATGTCCCCAGAGCCACAGAGCAGCACCCAGGGCAGCTCAGAGCCCTGCTGAGCTTCAGCCTGGGCTGAGCTTGCCCAGAATGGAACTTTCTGTGTGGATTGAGCTCCAGGAGCTGCTGCTGCACCCAGGGTAGGAGATCTGCAGACCCAGGAAGGGAACAGCTCCGTGGGAGTTTTGTGAGGAGCAATCCCAAATCTGCCTCCTTTGCTGTTTCCAGCCCCAGCTCCCAGCTCAGGGTGGATCTTGAGCTCCCATTCCTGAGCAGCCTCACCAGGAGGGTGCCAGACTCTGCATGATTATCTTATTCATTCCTGATGCTGCTTCTGGGGCTGTAAACACCAGTTAGAGGTGAGGGCACCAAGCTCAGTACCTCCCCAGGGCTGGGCCAGGGCAGCAGGGCAGGGACTGCTGAACTCATCCCTGTGTGCTCAGGGGGTGCCTGGGGAGGGCTCTGGGCACCTGGAGCCTCAGCAGCTCCTTCAGAGCATCCCTCTTCATATTTTCAATATTTTCTGATGATTTTCAAGTCAGGCAAGCGCTGGCCCCTGCTCATGTGTGTTAATCAGAACGTCCTGCTTGGTGTGATAGATTTTTTTTGATGAAATGTTATGAGGGAAATAATTCTTTTCAGAAGGCAGAAGATAATACTTTTAAACAGTAATTCGAATTTTGTTACATTTCATGTGTGTCTCTCTCACACAACCATGGAGAAGCTGCTCCAAGCTCAGTCTCTGTGCTCCCAGCTGCAGTTTCACACACTCAACACTCAGACGTAATTGAAGTGCTGGTGAGAGCAGCATGTAGTTTCATTTTGACTTTTGCAGCCATAATAGTTTTAACCACAGATTCACCCTCAGCTCTTTCAGGAGCCAGCCAGAAGAGGCCAGAGCAGGAGCTCTCCTCTTCCCTGCCCACAGCAGCACAACCTGCCAGCAGAGCCTGGCTGGGGGGAGGAGCACTGATGGAGGTCACTCTGTGGTCACCTGTCCAGCAGATGCTTGTGATGGAGCCTAAAAGCTTCTCCCCACTTCAAATAAATCTGGTGCTTTGCTTTTGAAAGAATTCAGGTTGGTCCTGAAGAGTAAAAACCTGGGAACAAACATTCATAAAACCCTCTAGAAACTCAGATTTATTTTTTTTCCCTATGTATCTATTTATGAGCAAATACAGACCCTGGAATCTGAAGATGCAATTTGAAGAGTTGGGTTCATGGCCATAGAAGAAGCAACATGCCTTTCTATTGATTGCCACCGTTACTCATCATCCTCTTACTGTTATCAACAAGACAAGAATAGAAGGAACAGACAGCTAAACAATAAGGCAAAGTTCTGCAGCTGCTTAAAGCCAATAAAATAACTTTTATTGACGAGGTTATCAAAATGTCAGATGTGCCAGCTCGGCTGGCATTCTTCTCTGCCTTTTTATTAAAATCTCCTAACACACCAGAACAAGCAAGCAGAGAGTTCAGCATTTGGTGTCTTTCCTGACCTAATGGTTTAGGATCTCTTTTGAAGGATTGCTTTGCAATTTGCATCTGTGCATAAATAAAGTGCACAGACGGATGGGCACAGAGATTTGGTTTGGGGGTTCATTTGGGATTTTTTGCTGTGCAAGAATCATCTTTGCTGCAGATCCACATCCCGACTCTGTCTCTCCCCATGGTCCCAAAGGAACAGCAAGACTGGGGAAGAATTATCTGTTTCTGGGCTGAGTTTGGAATTGATATTGCTGCTGTGGTCAGACAGTGCTGGGCTGAAGAGAGGCGAGAGGAGGATGGATCACACTTTGCTCCTGCCCTGTGCCCAGCCCTGGAGCACCTTGGAGTGCAGCTCTGGATCCTCAGCCCAGCAGGGACAGGATGCTCCTGGAGCAGAGGTGATTTAGGGCCTGGAGCATCTCTCTTCCCAGCAAAGGCTGAGGGAGCTGGGGCTGCTCAGCCTCCAGAGGAGCCCAGCTGAGAGGAGCCTCAGCCCTGGCTGTCCCTGGCTGTCCCTGGCTGTCCCTGGCTGTCCCTGGCTGCAGGGAGGGTCAGAGCAACTTCACCCCTCAGACCAGGGGATCAGAGCAGCCAAACTGCCTGGCTGTGCCTGGAGGAACCTTTCTGGCTCTTCTCAAGGAACCTTTCTGGTTCTTCTCAATGAACCTCTCTGTTTCTTCTCAAGGAACCTGCCTGATTCTTCTAGAGGAACCTTCCTGGCTGCTCTGTGCTTGCTCATCCCCCTAACCTGAGTAAGTGAAACCCACCAAACCCAGCCAGCACAGCCCCACAGCCCCTCTGAGCTGGAATGAAGCTGCTGATGACAAGATCCCCCACCACACCTCCAAAATCCCACCAAGTGCAGCTCCCAGCCCGCTCTGGCTGCACCAGCTCTGGCATTGCCTTGGCAACATTTTTCCTGCTTTGATTAAGGAGCAACTGATGCAATATTTCAGGAGACGGGGGGAAAAAAGGGTTGATACTGAGAAAAACATTCTGGCTGTTCTGTATTGTCCTTGAGGACTTCGGCGTGTGCCGTCACCCAGTGCTTAGCAACAGATTGGTAGTGGCTGCAAATCAATCTTTGCAGAGCAGAAAGCACAGTTTACAATGCAGCGTGTTCCAATTCAAGAGATGCTATTGGGGAGCTATATAAGCATCAATTATGGGTTTTTTAGATGGAGTTAATTATAGAAGGGAGAAGTCTGATCAAAAATCAGCTCTCCATACTCCCCCTTCTGCCTTTGAAAAATCGCAAGAGAATTACTATAGATTAGCAAATTAGAAATCGCAAAAATGTAATTATCCAAAATTAAGATGGGTTGTCAGGCTCTGTTTCTGAATGGATTTGTGCCAGAAGAGTGAAGAAAAATAAACTTGCCATCCTTTAAAAAGTTTTAAATTGAATTGTAATTATTTTGCAGTTTGGTTTTTGATTTTTTTTCTAATGTCCTATTAAAAACTATTTTTTATTAAAGCTATTTTTAAATAGGGCTCTATTCCCAAAAATATACACAGACAGCAAAATAGAAAAAATATGGACAGCGCAAGTAATATGGAATGGAGAGAAGTTAAGGGGAATAAACCCATCAAAACCAGACAGCACAGGACATCCCCAGCGCTGTGGACAACCAGGCACCAAGTGGGATTTTTCATCCCTCTTGCTTCTGATGGAGTGAAAATAACAGAATGGAGTTTGACACTTTGAAGTCTCAGGCAGTACCTAAAGAATCCAACAACGTGTGAGATTACAAATACTCCCCTCTGACTTTAATTCCCAAGGCCTTTCTTGGTTGGTTCACATTCTGGCTGATTAACAGTTTGACAGAAAGAACAAAATAAGTAGAAATTACAGAGCATCAACATAAAGGAATCTCACTTGTGCACATGTATTCGAAGAGAATTTAATTTCTCTTTTGGAGTTTCTCCTGGTTTAAAAGCTTGAAATGGAGATTAAAAGCTTCCCTTTCCTGGCTGCATCTTATCAAACACGATTTCATATCTCTGCAGCTTTCTGGAATCCCTCAACTACATCCCTTAAATTCTGTGCTAATTGAATTTAAAATTAGTCCCCAGTGGGAACTAAGTAGAAGCCAAGTAATTTAATGGTCAGACAATTAACAGCTCTGCATTAGCCAGAGCTCTGAACAACAACTGTTGGGTTCTGCAGCCTCACACTGGGCAGGCTCTGCCTTCCTTCAGGGGAGGGAAACTCACAGCTCAGTGCTGGTACTGAAAAATGCCACTTTTACTGCACAGGATGATTAAATGGTGGTTTTTTCCAAACAGAAGCAGCTTTGTGGGCCCCTCAGGGCGATTTTATCTTAGCAACTTCTTGCTCTGTTTTCATGTCTGATAACCATATCTGGGCCATTTTGAAGGGTTTTCATTGCACACTGGGCAAAATGTGCTTTTGTAGCAGGCAAAAGTCTGGCCATACCCTGGTATTTATTCCAGTCAGCTTGGAAATGGAGTTTCCATCTACACTGAGTGTTCTGGAGCCATGGAAATGTCAGCATTTTTAAAAACAGGAGACATCCCACATGGATGCAAATATATCAGCATCACTGCCCCTCATGTGGGTACACAAAACCACCTTTAAAACTTCAAATAAACCCTCCTGGAGAGGCTGTTGCTAAGAGCTGCTCCTACAACAGAGGCTCCCTCTCATCTCTCAGGGACCATGACTTTCCACACCTAAATTCACTGCAGTTACCAGCAGTGAAAGCCAGCACGGCTCCACGTGCAGCTGAGATCCCACCCAGCACAGGACCATTCCTTTCCCCTTTTCCCTAAAGGTTTCCCCATTTGAGGCACAACTTGGAAGCACAGGATGGTTTGGGTTGGAAAGAACCTTACAGATCATCTCATTCCACTCCCTTAGTCCTGTATTTGGATACATCACAGCAAAATATTCTTTCCTACAATGACAAGTCTTCATTTGCTGGGCACTGGGGTTTGGGATTGCAGCCCTTTAGGCTTTGGGACCAGAGCAGCCCAGGGGGGTCCAGCCCTGCAAAACCCCTCTGGCCACACTGTGCCAAAGCCCTGGAGGCTGCAGCTCCCACACACTCACAGAAATCTCACTTCTTCTTTCATGACTGCTTTCATTTTTTGGAAAGTAACGAAGACAAGGCCTGTGCTCAAGGGGGGAAGCCTTGCAGCTTAAGGAGTTACTGGAAGGGAGTTAGTCTCCTCCCCACCTGCTCCACCCTCCCTGCAGCTGCTTTTGCCTTCCAAAGAGGCAGGTTTGGGTGGACTTGGCATTGCCTGAGTGTCCCAGGCTTTGGGGACACCATGGGGCAGAGCTGGGGGAAGGAGCTGTGGGTCAGGCTGGGGTTTGTTCAGCCTTGCTGCAATCTGAACCATGAAATCTCATTCCTTAGCCACAGCCAGGCAAAGCTGTGCTGCCCTGAGCAGCTGTGGCACCGAGCAGGGACTCCCTGGTGGCACTGGGGACGAGGGCACTGAGAGGCAGAGCTCTGCAAGGCCAGTGCCCCACGAGGCCTCAGCCACCACATCACACCCACACTGCTCAAGGAACAAGACATTTCAGCTGCCAAGGCAGATCTGGCAGTTAACTCCAATCATTCTTCAATTAGCTTAACACCTTCCGTCCATAATTAAGCAGTGTGGTAGGGAATGGACTTTAAGCTCCTAATTGTGCATGTTCACAGGAGGGGAGATAATTGAAGCACAAATGAAACAGGCTTTCATTTTAAAAAAGTAAACAACTATTTTTTTGTTAACCTGAAGCTCTGTCAAAGTCAGAACATGTATTTTCTGAATTAATGTCTCCCCTAAAATCCCTTCAGTGCCAGCTTGTGAAGATTTTTCTTTCACCAGGCACAAGGAGCCATTCCTACATCCTGGAAAGACAGTTCTCCTTTCTCTAAAAGTAATTAGGACATCCCTTAAATACTGCCAGAGAGCTGATTATTTCCTTTGCAGACCTCAAGCAGTGGCAGGGGTGGGAAATAGTCTTTTTCCATAAGAAACTGCTGGGATTTTAGGAAATGATAAGAAATGGATTATTATTCGATAAACACCCCATAGGTCAAATTTGTGTTCTGGCAAAGCCATCACTGCTCTCCATTCTCCATTTCTCCTTTCTCCCCATGGCAGGAGCTTCGTTCCTCACGATTTTTATCCCACTGGCAGCAAGTGCCATTTATAACTCAGACAGGCTGTTTCCATTTTTACTTAGACCAAACTCCGCTGGTTTCTGCAGAGAAATCCCTGAACTACTTAGGCAAGAGGAAAATGGAGCATCTCCAGCTCCAGAGATGTCAATTTGCACAACCAGAGGGTTTGACCCTCGTTTTCCTTCTCCTCTTTCATCCTCTCTGTTCAGGGCTGTGAGTTAAACTCTTGGTTTAACTGAAACGTTTATTCATTTCCCCAGCGCTGCATCTCTTGAATGGTGCAAAATGCACATCTGAGGAATAAGAAAAGGCAAATGGAACGAGCTGAGCGCGAATGTGGGAGGTGATAAATGGGCTCAGCATCAATTTTGCAGGAGGAGGGATGATCTCATGCCATGCTCTGCAGACCCACGTGCTGCAGCTTCTCTGAAGCGGGCAAACACCTCCCTCCCTCGCCCTGCAGGGTCCCGAGGGCTGAGAGAGCCTCTCCACCCAAACAGTGGCACTGACACAATGTTTGGGTGGGGAAGGTGCAGTGCCACCGTCGGGGCTGCCCTGGGTTTGTCACCTCCCCTGGGTTTGTCACCTCCCCAGCAGTCCCCGTGCCAAGCTGTCAGAGCACTGTGGTGAACACGAGGTGCATCTGCATCTCATTCTCACCTAGCCCTGCATGGGAACCATCCAGCTCCAAAAAGTGCCTTTGAAGCTGGAGCCTCATCATTTTAGGAGAGAAGTTGGGAAAAAATGGTTTCACTGCTTTGAAAATTAATGAAGATTTTGCATTTCATGCTAAGGCTTGGTTTGCTCAGTGTGTTCCCAGCCTGGGATGAACAGCTCCTGGTGTCCATTCACTGAAAATCGGGAATATTTTGGAGCTGCCCAGAGTGGGTGGCCCTGCATGGGGATCCCCTTAACCTTAACAGGGGAAGAAGGAATTGGGGGAAAAGAACTTGAGGGCTTTCCAAGCCCTTCATAATTGCTTAATGCTTAAACAAGCTGAGTGAAATGAGCTGGGAAATCACGGAGGAAACCAAGCTGGGTGTGCATGAAGTTGAACAGGAGCTGGGCTTTTTCCCCAGATCTGCTCTCTCAGGAAGAGCAGCAATGGCAGTGCAGTTCCCTGTGGTTCTCATGGATAAATGGCAGCAGCTTTCATTATCAGAGTGACTGCATGCCTTGGATGGAGATAAGGTGCTAGTGCATGAAAAATAACAGAAAATATTTTATTTAAGAGACTTTTTCAGGTGAACTCATTTCCTTTTGCATGGCATTAATTTTTTAATCTCTCTGCCGCTGCTTTTCTTCCACTTCTCTTTACAGCACAGTTATTTAAAGCTTCAGTTTATGGTTACAATCCCTATGCAAAATTTTAAATAAATATTAATGCATCATTAAATACCAATTAATAAATTCTTTCCACGTATCACTGCTATTAACTTCCATTTGTAGTTAGCTCTTCCCCTCTCTGCATGTAGCAAGATTTTGCATTGCAACAGCCCTGATTCACATACAGAACCATCTGCTTCTGCTGCTCCATTTGCTGTTGGACTGGGCAGAAAAATTCTGCAGCTTCAAAGAAATCAAGAGGCTGAGCACTGGAAGGCTCTGGGAACCTGTAGTCACTCACTGACTGAGTATTCCAGTCCAGAACATTCCTTGAAGAAACACCCTGTACCTGCATCCTTTGCCTGAGCAGACAGAAAAAGTTTTCCTTTCGACTGCATCGTAGTGAAACATTCCGAAACTTCCATGCCTTGGCAAGCCAATCAATCCAGAGAAAATACAGCATTTGCAGCCAAAGTATGAATTCTCCCCTAACTCCAGAGCAACTCTCTCCCTGCTGGGAGCTGGGAAGCTGCAGCTCAGCTCTCCACAGTCCCAGGAGCACTCAGAGGTGCCCCAGCCTCTCCCCCTGCAGCAGTGACCACACAGATTACTGACAGAAAACCTCTTGGGTTACTGATTAGCCACAAAATCTGCTTCACGAGTTCTATTCTTAGCACCTCTGCTGCCAAGCTTTGTGCTCAAGTATCTGCTGTGTTTGCTGCCTCCCAGCTGACAATCCATCAAGGGCAGCGAAGAAAATCCTGCAGGAACTACAACAAGCCTCATGCCAACAATAATTGCTGTCTCTGTTAACACAGGCGAAATAACGCTGCCATTCATGCTGGGAGATGCAGACTTTCTGCTTCTCTTCAAGAGAGGTGCCTTGCAGAAGCTTTTTCTGCTTCGCTGGTTTTTAGTTGAGCTACCAGTGAAGGAGATATGTTTGCAGGAGTCACATTATTTGTACTCCAGGGGTACAACTCAGCCTTGTGAAACACCCTGATTCTCCTCTCCTCTCCTCTCCTCTCCTCTCCTCTCCTCTCCTCTCCTCTCCTCTCCTCTCCTCTCCTCTCCTCTCCTCTCCTCTCCTCTCCTCTCCCTCTCCTCTCCTCTCCTCTCCTCTCCTCTCCTCTCCTCTCCTCTCCTCTCCTCTCCTCTCCTCTCCTCCATTAATTTTTGTTACAAGACTCTTCAGGCTGAATTCTGCACGAATATAATATTCACATGAACAGCCACATTCCCCAGTGTTGACTCTGTGAAGGTTTTTACTATTTTATTCCCTTTGCTCTCCCTCCTCTCCACACAACAGAGAGATCAAGGCTGTTCTCCAAGATGAATTCTGGACAGTTGCCTCTCCTGTTCCCAGCACAGAGCTCCCTGAGCAGCAGTGACTGCTGTGTCACCTCACTGTTGGCAGTGACACTGTCATAGGAATGAGTGACACTGCTTCAGGAATTCTTTGTGGTGGTGACTTGGGGACTTCTCCCTCCTCTGACATCCAGGACTTCAGCAACTGTTTTTGCTTCTAGTCTAATTAATTTCCTCCAGTTAAATGGACCTCAAACCATGCAGGTGTAATTTTTAGTTATTTTGCCTTCTAGGAATGTAAAGCAGAGCTGGCTCTCTGTACCTGCCATGGAGCTCTTCTGTGGTTGGGATTTCAAAGTCTTGGATTTCAAAAGAGTTACCCATGGGGAATAATTCCAGCCTGAGGACTCAAAGACATTAGTTATTCTCAAGTGAGGTGAGACTGTATCTGTATTCATATTCCTGCCCTTGGTATTCAATATTTTATAATTGTATTTTGGAACAATCTGTGCTAGGTTTACATGCACACAGCTTTGGGAAATGA
This sequence comes from Lichenostomus cassidix, assembly GCF_008360975.1. Classification (NCBI taxonomy): domain Eukaryota; kingdom Metazoa; phylum Chordata; class Aves; order Passeriformes; family Meliphagidae; genus Lichenostomus; species Lichenostomus cassidix. The sequence goes on from NC_139494.1 coordinate 17,943,511, forward strand.
TATTTCCTAAGGGGATGTTTTCAGCCCTGACCAGGGAAACCCTTTGGTGCAGTGAGCCAGAGGAAATTCAGGGTGACATGGAGACAGGAGTGCCTTGTGGAGCTCTCCCTGGTGCCTCAGGATCGAGGCCAAAGCACACTCAGCCTCTGCAGGGCTCAGGTAACTCCAACAGTTATTGTTACATGATCTTGAGCAGCTGTGAATTGGGAAAATGCAGGCACAGCCCAAATGGAAACAGCAGCTTCCTCTGAAGCAGAGCAGGGGAGCAGAAAAGCTGCAGTTTTGTGTCTCTGAGCTAAGAGATTGTTTGCTGAGAGAAAAACTCCAGACAAAGGAGCTGTGCAGCCAGGGGTGCACTTGGAAAGCTCAGCATAGATATAAAATTATTTCAGGGCTCTGTAATTCACCCCACAGGGGCAGAGGGGCATTTGGAGCACAACTGCCACAGTGAGAAGAACTCACAAGGAGTTCTGTTACAAGCTGAGGAAGGAACAGACACAGTAGGGTTACCTAAAATTGGAGTGACTGCATTTGATTTTAAAGCCTTCACAGGTGAGATACAAGTTCAAGGGGAGGTGCCAGAGGGTTCCCCATTGACCCAAGCTGTGAGCAGAGCAGGAAGATGAACCTGGAGAAGAAACACCAAACTCCTGTCTGTGGCTCCTTGAGTGGCCCAAGGAGATGTTTAAGCATTTCACAGCTGCACTCACTTATCCAGGAGGGATAAATGTTTGCTCCAGATCTCATGAAAAAGTCAACAGATCAGGTCAGAAATCCAGGTCTCCCTGATTGCATTGTCGTCAGCTCTGGGATGACAGAAACCCCAAGCTGGGCTGCTGCTGGAGCAGAGCCAGGGCTGGAGCTCACAGCTAACGAGCTGCTGCCAATTAGCCCGGGCAGTCTGGGGCTGTGCTGGAGTGATCTGGGGAGGCAGAGACACCCCACTGTGCCAGTCTGACACAGAGACACCTCTGCTTCCCTGGGTGTGCAATTCTCATCACTACTGGGTAACAAATTTCATTTTCATCTTAATTAAATACTTTATTGGACCTCAAACCTTGGAATTTTTCATTTTAGTTGCTAGTTGATCGCTAAATCCTTATAAACTGCAACTAAACAATTTTAAAAGAGATTTTTATGTTTTTTTTTTTTTTTAATCTCAAAAGCTAAACCCCTCTCTAAAATAAATACAGGTCTCATTGGGGTTTTCTGGGAGTTTTATCCCTTTTTTAAAAATTGAAATACTTGCTAACTTAATTTCCAAAAAGGTTTTAGTCTCTTGAGTAGAAACTCCCCACCTGAGTTTAAACAGATTTTCACATATTTTCTTCATATATTATAGAAGAAATGAGTTATAAAATGAATTCAGGCTTGTCCATTTGTCTTGGGGATTTTCAGAGCAAGGAAGGAGCTCTCTGACTTGAGCTTTTTGAGTTTTTTCCTTGTAAGGACCAAGCAGCTGATTTTCAACAGTCCAGCCTGGACACTCCATTAAAAACAAATAATATTGATTTTAGGATAGACAGTTATTGCTCTCAGCCTGACGTGAGTTCTGTGCAGGGAACTGTGAATTTAACTCCTAAATAATGGTATGAAGAGTCACCTTTCCCAAGGCTGAGGTGCACACAGCAGGGCAGGATGTAAAGAGAACATCTGGGAGACACAGATAAACTTCTGCTCTACAATACATAAATAAATTTCTTTTGGCCTTGGAAGCCATTCTTGCCCTGCTCCTGGAGCCTTAGCCAAGGATCTGTGTTGTTCAGACCATTTAAACTAGAAATCAATATCTTTTAGGTAACCTGAAGACATTTTGATGCCAAACCATGCAAGAGAGAGGCACTGGCAGCCAATCCTCTGGAAGGCTTTGGCACCAGGCTGCTTTTCATGGCATTTCTGCTGATCAGTAAACACAGTGTAACTTGTGTCACAGAGATGATTTGCAATTAAAAACTTATTAACAAAGTGCAACGATAACAAGAGGAATAAAATGCCAAGATGTGGAATTGCTTAATTATGTGAAATAGTTCTACCGAACCCAGGGCTCCACGGAACATTTTTTCCCCTCTCTGATGAACAATCAGTTCCCTCTGAATTCTAATTAGCCTCAATAACGTTGATCCCGCTCAGGCATTAGCGGCACAAAACGCAAAGTGTTTCATTAAATCTCTGCCTTCAGGTAGCAGGAGCTGGGCAGAGCTGCAGCCAGAGCTGGGGTGTCCCACAGCTCCCAAAATGTGCAGGAGGAGCAGCAGCTCTGTCCCAGAGGCACCTGTGATCTGCAGAGCCACTGTCACGTCGAGCCTCTTGCCCAATCTGTACCTTCCGAGCAGATTAAGTCTCTGAGCTTATCCAGACCTGTTTTAAAGCCTATTTGATCTTGAAATAGGACTGAAGAATCCAACAAGAAGAGGCTTGCAGGAGATTTTCTTGTTTAATCGACACTGGAAAGGCAGGAATTGGAAACTCAAGAATAGACCCCCTTCAGCACCTTCCTTTTGCCAAGATTACAAAGTTCTGAGGCACATGAAAATGAGATGACAACTCCTCTGATCTGCCAAGCCTCAACTGCTCCCCAGCCCCAGCAGCGAACGAGAGCAACAGAAACCACTCTGGAGAAAGTTCTGGGAATTTTGGCATTCCAGATGCAGCTCCCTCATCCCTCTCTGTGTGTCACGTTCCCTCCTTGCTGGGGGAGATGAGTTCTGCCTCATTAATTCTGTGAATTCCTTTGAATTCCCTCGGTTTTGGGGTTTTCTGCACTACCCTTCCCCTGCTGGGAAAGATGATTTCACACACTCGTGCTCACACTCAGAGCTTGCACACACAAAGTTCCAGGCCAGCCTGGGCAAAATTTGCTGCTGCAAAGGAATTTCCTTCCTCTAAAGCCCTTGTTGTATCTGAGAGTCCCTAAATTCTCCTCATGCCTCAGAAAGCAAAAGCCTCACCCCCATCCTCCAAACCTCTTCCTTGTGTCTCCCCACAAGGAAGGAAAACAAAATGTTGTATTAAGCAGGAGAGGAGATCTGCAATAGAGGCTGTGAGAATGAGAGACGCAAGAAATAATTCATCTGCTCCTGTGCAATCCAGCACTGTTTTGTTCCTGAGAGTAGGAGGGAATTAATTAATATTTCAGCTGACGAAGTTCAGAGTATCCACCTGCAGAGCTCAGAGCCTATCAGAGGTACCCATGGGGTGTCAGAGGTGCCCAGAGGCTGTCAGAGGTGCCCATGGCAATGGGGCTGAGCTTTCAGCATCACCTGCTGTTGAGTATCCTCAGGAGCACCAGAAAGTTTTCATTTTGCAGCCCCAAACTGATTACCATGACCACCTGAGGTGGAGTGTGAGACCAGGGATGGAATGTTACCCACAGAATGTTTGTGGGAAGGATCTGCCCATCGACTGTGCTCCTCAGCAGAGTTATTACACCCCAAGGTGAGCCCAGAGCAGCTCCATCCCTTTCAGAGAATTCCTCGTGCCTGCAGGAACGGCTGAGTTCCTCCCTCATCCCTCAAGCACTCCAACTGGAACAAAGCTCTCTCTCTCTCCTGATCTACTTTCTCCCACTCCTCCTTGCCAGCCTCTGCTTTTTTTAGTGTATTCAGGCATCAACCCAGTGCAGATTCACTGCTTTACATGTCCCAGCAGTGAGGAGAAATGAGCCACGTGCTGAAGGAGCACCAGAACCCAGTTTGGGCAGAAGCCTGTGGGAGAACTGTGGCTCTCAGTGCTTAAAAACAAAGGGAGGGAAAACCAACCCCTTTTGCTGTGACAATCTCCTGTGGGTCAGAGGACAGCAGGGCAGTGGCAAGAGCTGGAAGTCCCCAGGAGATGCAAAGACTTTACACGAAGCTGGAAAGGAGCTGTTTGTGTCTCATGTCAAAGCAGCCCTGCTTGCCCAGAATTCAGCCTTTGTTCTCCAGCCCAGCTGCCTCCTCCAGCCCTGAGCTGCTGCACCAGCCAATGTTTGTGGTTATGTAACCATACCAATGGGATGGAAAGCAAAGCAACCCTTTGCAAGGCTGTCAGTGGTGCTCAGAAGCAGCACGAGATGAAGCTGTGCTATTCAAAGCCCAGGTGTGATGGAGAAATGCTGGGAAGTTCTCCCAGGGCATCTGTCCTTGTCCCTGAGGCTGCAGGTGACACAAGCCCTCACCTGGGGTCACTGGCATGCTGCTCAGGAGCTGAGAGGATCCAGCTCCAGGTTCTGTACCTGAGGGACAGAGCAGAGCCAGAGCAGTGACCAGCTCCTCCCAGCCCTTTCTCCCTGCAGGGGCTGCAATGAGCTCAGCTCCTCCACGCTGGCAGTGATTACTGACATGGGCACTGCTCATTTCTCTGCATATCATTCACAGAGCCTCTCAGACTTCAGACATCAACTCCTTCCCACTGATTTGCCATTTCAATCCCAAGTGCAATTTTCTCCCTCTGTGCATTTTGTCCAGAACTCATAAATTAATGTGTGTTAGCACCTAATCTAGCACTGATTACCTCACCTTATCCAACTCACAGCTCATCTCCCTTTCCAAACCCTTTTACCTTACTTACCTGTCATGAGGCAATCCCTTCCTCATTTTTCTTCTATTTAAGGCTTATGATGTCTTTGCCATTCTCAGTTTTACTTTCAACAGTGATATATGGGAAATGGAGGAACTCAGAGAACCCCAGATTTCTTTCACTCCATGTTATTAGCTCAGTTCCCTCCTGACTCCCCTGTATATATATTTAGATAGATAGATAGATAGATATCAATAAAAGCAAACTAAAGTGAAAAAGAAGATGAAATAGCAAGGAGGAACATGAGGAAACCTTTTGTTCTGGCAAATTTGTACACTTGTGCCAAGGATTTCAAACCTCTGTGACTCCTGTGAACTCACACATCAGCAGTGGAACAAATACCTGGGTCGTCGACTTGCCCAGCAAAAATTTGTGGAGCCAATTATCCAGGAGGTTGGCAGCTTTTCATTTTCATGTTGAAAAGAGAAAAAAAAAGGTGTGCAAACAGTGTTCAAATCAATTATTCAGATCTCTTGACTTGCAAAGTCAATATTCTACAATATTCACATTCTGCAGCAGCAGTTTCTGCTGGAGGAAGCCAGAGCAGTTCCTGGCTGTTGACATTGGCTCAGGATAAAAACTCTGAGGAGGTTTCAGCCCTGAGCTCTGGGCTGAACACACACTCTGCAGTTCCCTCACTGCTGTAGGTGACACCCTATCCCTGCTCTGAGCTCTGCTTGGGAACTCCTCCAGAGCAGCCCCATTGATGTCACTGTCACTGCCAGGAGGTGTTAGTGCCACCACTGCTGCTGAGCCAGCAGCAAGGCCTCCCAGCCAGCTGAGCCCAGTTTAGCACAGCAGAACATGTCCTGACAATGCTTCATTTTCTGTTTTTCAGTTTATTTTGAGGTCTCACCTCCCAAACCCCCAGCAGCCCTTCCAGGACAGTTACAGAGGAGAACTGTGAGTGTAGCCACAGCAGCACCTCGTCCTGCAGGCACTTCCCTCAGCCTTCCCTTTGTACACCACAGAGCAACTCCCAAACTGCTGATTTTCTTCCTGTGCTTCTCTCCCTCCTTCTCGTTTGTCAGGATCATGATGGACCTTCAGTAATCCCAGCAAATCAAAGCCTGACCCACACTCACTGCCTTTTCTCCTGGGCTGTTTTCATTGAGCACATGAGATAAAAAAAGCAAACCAAAAATGAGACTGAAAATCAATGGCAGCAAAGCCATCCAAGACACGAGGTCACCACGAGGGCAGAAGTTCCATTTAGAAAGCATGTGGTGCTGCTGGGAGAGTCATGTCCCCCCAGCCTGAAGGGCTCAGAAGTCACTGACATTCACTTGAAAAGATTTTAAAAGGTCACATTCTCAGGTGGCAGAGAAAACAGGCACCAAGCACCCCCAGGCTGGGCATGGGGACACTCAGTCTGCTCTGCCAGGTGACACCTGGTGTGGCAAAGGGTTTGGGCTGGGAGGACCCTGGAGCTCAGCACGGGTGGTTCCCACGTTCCAGCTGTTTCCAGCTGCTGTCCCAGGCTGCAGTCCCTGCAGGGCTGCCGAGGCTGAGTGAGGAGCAGTGTCAGCAGCTCTGCAGGCTGTGCTGAGCCAGGGCTGCCAGGAGGTCACCGGCAGGGCGATGCCACTGCTTTGGCAGACGCTCGGCGTCCTCAGCGTCGCCCACGGAGCAAAGCCTAAATTTAAATGCCAAGTAATGCTTACAAGGGTGTCAGCAATGCAGACTCCCACTCTGACACAGTTTAAGGCAGCCTAATGCTGAGTTTCCCAAGATTTGAAGCTAAAACTTTTCCTGGTTTCTCCTGCTTATGAATCACTTTTTTTCCCCTATCACGGCTTTGCTGCACAAAAAACACAAGTGATTCTCCACCATGGGCATCATGCAACAGCATTTGCAGTTTGAGACCTGCTTTCATGCCAGGTTGGATGAGTGAGTCACTAACCAATGAATTGGTCATTGGATCAGGTGACACATGGGCCCTAGAGAAGCCCTGACAGTGGAGGTCAGGTCTGACAGTTTGGGGTCTCCTGTGGGGTCACTGAGCCCATTATCCCCCACAGCCCCGGGGTTTGGGAGGAGTCAGAGATGTTGATCAGCATTCTGTGCTGGGCTTTGGTGTTTGGTGGGACAGAGCCCTGCTTGGAGAGCACAGGCACAGCTCCAGCTCTGTCCAGGTGGGGTGAACTCTGCTGGGATGTTTGACACAGCTCAGCCACCCTCTCCCATGCCAGGGGTTCCCTTTCCTGCTCCGAGGACTTTTTTTCACTTGTTAGGCAAAGCCAGACAGTTTGCAGAGCTCCTGGACAGAGCTGTGAGAGATTTGCAGAGGTGAATAGGGATGAGCATCCCCTGCTCTCTGCTGGCCCACCCAGCCCCAGGTCACCCCAGGTCCCTCTGGGCTTCCTGCAGTAACTCAGCTCTTCACCCTGATCCCTGTGCCTTGTTAGCCAGTGCTGTGTCACTGGGCTGAGGCAGTGTGACACACACAGTGTGACACACACAGTGTCCCCACACCAGGGGGGGCTGTCCCTATTACCATTCCAAATCCTTTAAAGTGTGTTTCTAGCACCAAACACAATACACAGCCTTGTCACACACAGCCCTGCCAGCAGGGACACAGCGTGTGGCACTGCTGGGGGTTTTCCCACATGGTTCTTCTGTGGATGTTTCCTTTCCAAACTGCACAAACCAGTTGGTTCACAGGGAAGCACACTGAGATCACAACTGGCTGGGAAACTCCCGGCACAGAGCACTCACACACTGCCCATAATCTCACACATCCCCTTGGCAGCCACACAGAGACTTTTCAACACGTCTTTCACGCTCTTATTTACTTTAATTAGGGACTACGTGGCCGAATCTGAAAGCAGGAATTAGAGTGTAATCCCTAACTAAAGAGCAGTCAGTTATTCCGACACCTGAGGCTTCTCCCCTCTCACGCCACTCTCGGGTTGATCTGATCCCTCCTTGCCCAGGAGCCTTGCCTGGGAAAAGCCCTTGGGATGCAGCAGGGATTCTCCTCCCTGCCAGCACCACAGCAATCCCCACATTTTCCCTGGCTGTAAACCCTCTCTACCTCCCAGCCCTGAGGAACCATTGCTGTGCAGGACAGAGGAAAAATCCCAAGTGGATTTTGGAGTTTGGATTTTGTGCAGTTCACAGCCCACGGGTGCAGCTGCTGCCCTGTGCAGGAGCTCAAGCAGCTGTTGGTTCATTTTAGCAATCGCTGAAATAAAATCTGATCACTAAAACTTTGACGTGGCCTTAACCAATCTTCTGGAAATCTTGTAAACCCTTAATCTGATGAAGCATTTTGACCTCGGAGCATTGGGTGGATTAATGGCACCACTGCCTTTGCAAGAATTACTCCTCAGAGTCTCACACAGAACAAAAAAATCTCAAAATGTTAAGTTTAGCCTGAATTTTGAGGGTTACCTCTAGAAAAAGCAGCCCCTACTTTTTTTTCTGTGATAAAAATCAATTATCCTGGATTTTCTTTTCAGCACATTTTTCCTTACATTTTGCTGCCTACTATGCCAGAGAAATTATTTTTTAAAAAAGCCCACATATTTATTGCTCCTCTCTTTCCACTTACAGCATGGAGACAACATTTTTATTTCCAGGTAAACATCTGGATATTATGGGATTTAAACTCATCATTCCCAACAGAGGGTTTTTCCAGCAGCAGGTAAGACATTGTTAGCAGGACACTCTTGCAAGGCTTTTGGTTTTCACCAGCTTTGCCCAATGAAAATATTGCTGTGACTGGGATACTGCACAAAGGAGATACAGAGCATCTGTAGCATCTCACTGGCTGGATTGTTTCAGGAGAAAAATCCAGGAATATTATCTTCGGATGGGTTTGGTGTAGCCTAGAGAAACTCAAGGCTGCAATGCAAAAATATATTTCATTCATGTTCTCCTTCTTAAAAAGGCCTAAATGCTGCATCCTGAGGGAGAGAGTAAACCCCAAAGGGAAAGAGAACACCCTGGAGGGAGAAACTCCATTCCTAAAGGAGAAACTACATCCCTAAGGGAGAAACTGCATCCCAAAGGGAGAGTGAAGCTCCCCAGCAGCCCCAGCCAGGCACCTCCTTCAGGGGGAAATTGTGGAAAATGGAGACTGCCAGGCTCTGTGAGTGATGCTGATTGCCCAGATGATCCCATTGCTTTGTTCCTCCATCATTCCCTCAATCCAAGTGAAAAGTGATCACGTTTGAGCACCAGCTCTCAGTCAGCTCCTGTTGCTGGTGTTCTCCAGCAGCCCTGGCTCCTCTCCCATGCCCATGGGCAGCTTCAGCCACCTGCAGCAGAGCTGCACAGATCCTCAGGGATCTCTGCACAGAAGTGATTCTGGCCACACTTCCAGCTCCATGGCTTGGGTTCTGGGCTCAGTGCTGGATCTGCAGAGCACCAGGCACAGCACTTCACCTCGCTGGGCTCCAGCTGCTCCCAGCAAAACCAACATTAAAAATCGCTTTGTCACCTCCTGAGAAGAATAGAGAACATCACAAAACCCAGGCAGTGCCAGCTCTAGCCCAGCCTGGAGGATGACCCTGGGCAGCCCCTGCTGCAGCACCGTGGGGAGGTGAGGACACTTCTGCCCATCTGCTGTGCCTCTCGTTATCTCACTGCTCTGCAGGACCAGCTGGGAGCTGCAATTTCCATCCTAAATTGCCAGGGTGAGCTGGGGCTCACCAGACCATTCCAGGCCAGCAGGCAGAGCAGCAGGGAAGGGATCTGCAATCTGTGTCTCCACAGCCCTCAGTATGCAGAGGAACAGCCAGGGAAGCCCAGCCAGCCCTCAGCCAAGCCACACACAGCAAACAAACAGCCAGAGCAAATACTGGGACATGGCTCTGGCCCTGCAGCTGGGCTGCTCCTCTCCCAGCCACCAGCTCTTCATTCATCCCTATTTACACCATCTGATGACATTTACAGCACCCTTGGGCTGGGCCCTGCAGGAAAGAGGTTTTGTTTGCCATTGTCATGTCCCTGGTGCCCAGACACCTTCCAAGACCACAGCCACCTTCACAAATGGATTCCTTGCTCCAGCAGCTGTGAGGATTCCTCACGGGGAATAGCAACCACAGAAAGGTGATCTGATTGATTACAGCTTGATTTCTGCACTACAGTGTTTGGAGAATGAAAGCTACAGCCCCAAAATGAAGGTGCACAGAGCCCCAGACTGTTGGATAAAGGCTCACAGGGGCTTTTGTGTTATTTGGCACTCTGCTCATCTCACTCAGACCTATTTTCTAAAGCACCCTTTTATTCCCATCTGACACTGCACACACAGCATCTGGCTTTGCCCACATGCCTGCAGATTCTCAAAGCAGTTTTTCACAGAAACATTTGCTTTGCAGCTCTGAGAGCTGAGTTCCTGTGAGTTTCCACCTGCAAAGATCATCCTCACCTGGTCAGGTGTCTCCTGGCAAGGTCAGCTCATCAACCCCTCTGCTCTTGCTCCATCTCTTTTGGGGAGCTCCTGGAGAGGGCTGGCAGCCAAATCCAGCCAGGAAGCCCCTGACCCATGGAAGGCAGGCTGGGAATCTCCAGCAGGGCCAACCCCACCATGCTGGCTGCATTTAGGGATTTGTCTCAAGGCAGCCAGGTGCTGGGAGCTCAGTCACAGGCCAGGGAAAGGTGACCTCTGCTCTGGCAGAAGGCAGAGCTGCAGATGGCTTCCCAGATTTCCTGCTGGGGGGAAAAGGAGAGTTGGATAGAACTTTGACATCCCAATCTCTGTAATTTGTATTGCAGTGCCCTTATCAAAAGCACTTGGGAGGAACATTTCCAGGTAAAGGCATCGAGTGCAGATGTTCCTTCAGGAGCTCAGGGGCAGAAGGGATTTTTTCCTCAGTGACTCAGTGGTGTTTCACAGGTAAATCTCACATCATCAAATGAAATCCCAACCTCTATTGTGAAACCTCTCTGCACTTTGGGGTTATTCTATTCCGGGTTTTCCATGTCAGTCAGTGCTGAGGAAAGCTTGTTGCTGTTCTCTGAAAACCCAAAGTCCCCAAATTCATTATTGGCATCAGCTCCTCTCCTCTGAGCACTAAGCACCACAATTCACTTCTCCAGGCCCCACCTGGATTGAGCTCATGAAAGTAAAACTTTGAAGAAATATCTTTTAAACTCAAAGATATTATTGAAGATAGCACTTAATTTTTATTGCAAGTGGTGTCCTCTATTTGTCAAGCTGGGAAGTATTTTCACCTGATACTTTGGAAATGAAGTCATGACCTTTAATAACTCCATTTAGCCTAAATGAATAAATAGAGCTGGGAGTGAATTGAAAGTCTTCCCCAGTGCTAACCAGAGTATATCCTATATATCTTGCTGTCATTAATAGCTGATGAATTCAGCTAATAATGTCAGAGGACATTGTCAAGGTTGATGGACCCAAAACTTGTCCTTGTTTTGACAGTGCTTCCATGGAAAAGGGTTTTTTAGGGAAAGCCATTACCCAGACAGGAGATTGGTCTCCAAGGAGCAGATCTGGATGGATGGGCACTGTGAGATGGATAAAACAAGATTCTATTTTTTTCCCTTTTCTTTTAAACTCCAATTCTGGTTCACCCAATGCTCAGCTCTGGGTATTTGCCAGGTCTCATCACAAGCAGCATCACTCAGGCCCTTCAGACTCCCCCTGCAGAGCAGAGCACAGCAAAGTCCCCCAAATTCATGAGTTGTTCTCTACTCTTCACCTCCATCTTCTGCCACCAAGGACTTTTCTGACACCTTTGGCTTTTCCTGCCTGGCATGACCCCTTCTCCTTCCCCTGGTGTTTAATGCATCACCACTGGGGTTATTTGCAGAACATTTAACACCATGAAGAGCCAATCAGTGGGAAGACACTGAGGAAATCATAATGCAGGGCAAGAAAGACAAACTGTGCACAGAAACTCAGCTGAGACACAACTGAGTGCTGCTCTCACTGCTGGGGTGAGGTGAGGCAGGAATTCCAGTGTCACTGACATCAGCTCACCCAAGAATGCCACCAGGGCAGTGCCTGCTAAGCTGCCTTTCTGTATTTATCACAGTGACCTGGCTTCAACCAAATCTTCCCAAAGCAGGAAGAGCAGTGGGAGTTCAGCACTCACCTCAGGGCTCCCCTGACTGAGGGGTTGCTTCATATTTAATAATGAAAGTGCATCCTTAGTGTTAAATCAGGAACTATGATTGGAATATGTGCTTTAAATTAAAAAAAAATTATATTAATCTTTGATTTTACAGAAAAATACATTTATTTTGCCAAATTTTTAATCTAAAGCCACTTTACATGTCAGGGAAATAAGAATTGTGGCTATAAATCACTCAGCACTGGTATGGAGAAACAAAGAGATACTGGACATACTTTCATGGTTTTCATATTATTCTGTGCAAGATAAGGTCTTACTTTATTTGGAATATCTCTACTTTCATCTCCCCAATGAAATAAACAAGCTTGGTGAAGTCAGGAGCAAAAATGTATTTGTAGTGTGACTGCAGATGGAAGCTGAGGAAAGAACACAAAGAGTATGGAATGTCAGCACGAAACCTTTGCTGCCTTCTGCTTCCCAGCAGAGCAGGGGAAAGGAAAATAGAGAAAATATTGAAGTATTTTAACTCATTTCAGGTTTTTCAGGACGCCACAAATTGGGATAAAAAAAAAAATAATATAATGGAATCCCAGATTGGTTTGGGTTGGAAGGACCTTCAAAGCCCTCCAGTGCCACCCTGCCATGGCAGGGACACCTTCACTGTCCCAGGCTGCTCCAAGTGTCCAGCCTGGCCTTGCACACTGCCAGGGATCCAGGGACAAGAGGTGATGTCACCTAGAGTGAGGTCACAGAGGAAAAACCCACACAGAGCTGGGAATTTTGTCCTCCTAAGGTGAGGATTTCTCCCATTTTGCCTACAAGAGGGCTCTCTGTGGAGCTCTGAGTGTTGTGGCACCCACTAACCTGTGAATACGTTATAAAGTGACCTTTTATAAATTAGTAATCATTAAATAAAACGCTTTGAACTGCTAAACACCATTACACAACGTGCACTCTCATTACTGAAGTGACAGAGGCCAAACTCTCCTCTCCATAGCAGAACCAGCTCAAAGCAAATCCACCATTTAGAGGGGAATTGCTTTGTCTGACATGAGCACAGCTGAGATGGAAATCTGACCCCTGGTTTTCAAGCTCTAATGAAGTTCAATTGTGCAAAGCACTTGAAAGCTTTTTTCCTCCAGTCTGTAGTGTGTACAATCAGGAACATTGGTCATTTAAAAGATAAAAAAGCTAAACACCAAACCTGAACATATGTAGATGTTTAGGCCACCGGGAATAAAATTCTCCAATTAAAATACTAATAAATGCAGAATATCCCCTCCCTTAATTAATTGGTTAAATAAACAGTGAGACTAGGTGAAATACTGCCATGATTATTTAACACACAGAAAAATCAAGAAGGTTGACTGAATAACAATTCCTCAATTAACACACAATGAAGAACATTTGAGTTTTAATTAATCCTTATTGGCACTGCAGTAACTTCCACGGAGAATCTGTTCCGACTCATTTCATAGGCAGACCTTTCAAGTTGAGGTAATTTTAACATTTGGTGTCCAATCTAAATCTCCTCATTAAACCTGATACAAATACAGGGATTAAACTCAGACCCCAAGGGCACTTGGGGAGTTATTTCCTCACACGGAGCGTCGCTGCTGTTGACAGAACATGACTCCATTTCCTGCCCTGCTGATGAGAAATGCTTTGCTTTTCTATTATTATTATTATTGGGTTAAATCCTTTCATGTGAATGGTCAGGAATAGATAAACTGAACTTGGCAGAGCAGCTGTGGCTGCCCCTGGATCCCTGAATTGTCCAAGGCCAGGCTGGATGGGGTTGGAGCAGCCTGGGACAGTGGAAGGTGTCCCTGCCAGGGCAGGGGTGGCACTGGATGATCTTCAAGGTCATCCCAACCCAAACCAATCTGGGATTCTGTGCAAGGAATCATTTTAATTTCTAGTGTTTGTTGACATGAACATGGATAATCTATTAAAAAAATATTTAGACACACTTAATAAAAGCAGCATTACAGGTAGCTCTGGGTACCAAATATTTTAAAAGCCCTTTCTGGTAAGATTCAATAACTCTGTACCTGAATGTTGCTTTTATGAAAAGCACCTGCAGCAGTTTTGCTGTTGTGCTGCATTTCAATCCTCAAACCAATTTCTGAGTTGTGAGTGAGGAAGCTGACAAATAGCTCCTTGTCCTGCAGTGATAACACAGACTTTTTTAAATTTTATATTCTGATCTTTCATAACCTTAATTTCTTTCTCTTGCTCAACAAAAAATCTTTATGTTTGGATTTATAGCTATCTCACAGAATTCTTTTTATATTCTAGACTGGATAAACAAAGGGAAACTGACTGAAGTGAGTGATGTATTGTACAGCTGATCCCATTAGAGACAGGATGGTGCAGGACAGGGCTGGAAAGCCTGGAGAGCTTCCTATATCCCAGAAACACAGCAAGGTGAGAGTCCTTCCCTCCTGACAAATAGAGAATTCCTATGTTTTCCTCGACTGATCTTAGTTTTTACCATATGTTCACTGAGGGCCAAGACATGCTCAGAGCTATTCACCAACACATGAAATTCAACACCATTCAAATTTCATAAACAAGAGCAGGATGGGCAACAAAAGAGCAGAGAAATCTCGAGAAAACTGCAGAGAGCAGATTTTCCCCAAACTGAAATGCTTGGCAAAGAGCCCATTTCCAAATGAAAATCTCTCATTTTTTGGCTGCTGAAGCTGCAGCCCAGTTAGCCCATCTGCAGCCCTCTGTGGGGAGAGGCTGCTGGGTTTGTGCAGGGTTGGATTCCCTGTCAGGGAGCAGAAACATTCCCTGCCTGCATTGGGCACAGACAGCTGTTCTGAGCTGGTGTGGTGTTCCCTTGTCCTGTTTCACTGAGCATGGTTTGGGTTGGAAGAGACACTAAAAATCCTCTATTTCCTCCCTTGCCATGGCAGAGACACCTTCCACCATCCCAGGCTGCTCCAAGTCCTGTCCAGCCTGGCCTTGGCCACTGCCAGGGATCCAGGGGCAGCACAGCTGCTCTGGGCACTCTGTGCCAGGGCATCACACCCTCCCAGGGAAGGATTTATTCCACGTACCTCATCCAAGCCTGCCCTGTGACAGTGGGAAGCCATTCCCCCTGTCCTGCACTCAAGAACCTTGGAAAGCTTCTGGAGGTTCAGTAGGGTGGATCATCCCTGGGAGCACAGGGGACAGGGAACAGGCACAGAGCACAGGGCAGGGCAGAGGGCAGAGGGCACAGGGCACAGGGCAGAGGGCAGAGGGCAGAGGGCACAGGGCACAGGGCAGAGGGCAGTGCCTGGGTGAAGCAGCAGCCAAGGAGGCACCAGTGAATGCCCTGGGCAAAGCCTTGGCTCTCTCCTCAGCACTGGGAGATGTTGCTCGAGTTCCAAGGAAATCACTGCTCAGAGGAGCTGCCCAGTGCCATGGTGCCCTCAGAGCCAGCCAGGTGTTCCATCCATCCATCCCTCCTGCAGGAGCTCTGGGATGGCAGGGGCTGTGCCACCCTGCTGTGCCATCCCTGCTGTGCCATCCCTGCTGAGCCCCTGCCTCCCTGCTGCCAGCAGGGCACAGCCTGGGGCTGCTGTGTGGATGAAACCAGGTGGATTTCAGTTCACTTGTTCCAGGCAAAGCCTCGTATTTGCACAGCTGCAGCTCTTTGCTAAATGCAAGCACTTTCTGAGGGGCTCAGCATTTTCACCTCACCCTTTTTAAAATTTTTTTTCAGGAAAGCTAATGCCCAAATGGGAAAGATGAAATTATATCCGTAGTGGGGAATGGAAATGCATGAATCAAATCACTCCTTCCAAAAAAGGGGCTTTTGTACAAGAAATGCCACAGCAGAGTTCTGTTATTCGGGCATGTTTACATTAGAGATGAAAAAGCCTGTCTCATAATCAAATAGGAACCAGAGCATGGCTCTCTCGAAGGCTTGTCTAGACAGCCCAGCAGCAGCCAAACCACAGCTATGGGGCCATGGCAGCTGTGGGGCTGTCCCAGCTCAGCCTTGGGCTCATGGGATCCCAGCAGCTGCAAGAGACCCACAGGACCATCCAGTCCAACCCCAGCCCTGCACAGACACCCCAAATCCCACCCTGGGCATCCCAAAGGCTCCTGCAGCTCTGGCAGCCTCAGGCTGTGCCATTCCCTGGGCAGCCTGGGCAGTGCCAGCACCCTCTGGGGAACAACCTTTCCCTAATACCCACCCTAACCTCCCCTGACCCAGCTCCAGGGGCAACAGGGTGCCCCAGAGTGTGAGGAGCTCCCTTTTTGGGGCAGTTCCTCTGCCCTGTGACCCCTGAGCTCACACACTGCCAATGCTGCACTCTGGACCTCCAAACCTTCTGCAAAAAGCTTGAACTTTGTCATTGCACTTCATGAAGAGCCCTGTAAACCTAAAGGGAGAGGTGTGGGAAAGACACCCATCCTGGACTGACCTTGTGAGGATATCAGGCACAAGGAAAGTCACTGGCTCCTCTGGGAGCACCAATGGTTTAGCAAGGAAGGCTGGAGAAGCTGCCCCATGCTCAGAGTCTCTGATGCCCATCCTGGGGTCTCCATTCCCAAGCTGCCAGCAAGGGGAGGCTGGAGAGGCTCTGGCCAGGAGTGGCCCTGGCACAGGCAGGAGCAGTGGGACAAGCAGGTGCTGCTTCAGCCAGGCTCTCCCAGCCATGCTGCTCTCAATCCTGCTTTTTTTGCTTAGCCATATGCAAAATACAGAGTGATTCATTGCACACCCTTTCCTGCATCCTCATCCTACCAAGCTCTGGGCAGGATTGTTACTGAGCACCAGCAGCAGCCTGTGTTGAATTACTGAGTCTGAAAGAGCCTGTTCAACTCAATTTAGTCAAATCAGCCCCAAAACTGCACATGCTGTGGGAGTGGGAGCCTTTTCACCCTGCTTTTCCTAATTCTGCTGGAGACATTAATTTCAAAGTTTGTTTTGCTTATCTTGAACTCCCAACTCTTACACCAGAACACTCCCATTCCTCAATCTCCACCTGGAGCTCAATGATTTCTTCATTATCTCCTGTCAGTAGCAGAACTGAGAGCTGAGCCCATGCAGAGCTGCTTCCATGGCTGAACTCAGTTTGGAGAACATTAAGTGATAGATTTGTTAATGTCTCCTCTCATCCTGCCCTGCTAAAATGTCTTTGTGCACCCTTTAGGTGTTCAATAACAAGAATATGAGGTTAGGCACATCCAGTTTGGGGGCCCTGAAAAGGGAAATAAAAATCACAAAACTACCTCTAAAAATCATCTTAAGGTAGCTCTAAGCAAATGAAGAGACACAGGGAACACACAGACTGGAGCAACCAAAAACCTCCTCAGGTGTCACTCTCAGTGACTCCATCTCCCTCTGGGACTGAAGGAACTCGAGGTGATGAGGAGTTCTTGGCTCCCCAACAACCCAGATCTGCCTAAACCAGGCTTGGCACAGGATGTGTGCAGGTCATTCCCCTGAGCCACTGAAAACACCCTTTCCCTGTTC
Organism: Lichenostomus cassidix; assembly: GCF_008360975.1. Classification (NCBI taxonomy): domain Eukaryota; kingdom Metazoa; phylum Chordata; class Aves; order Passeriformes; family Meliphagidae; genus Lichenostomus; species Lichenostomus cassidix. Next base: position 17,960,602 of record NC_139494.1, read on the forward strand.
AGAGCACCTGGAAGTTGGGAAGCTGAGGGATGGACTGACCCTGTTCAATACCCCCACTCCTCCCAAGGAGAAATCCCAGCCCTGTTTGCACAGCTGGGAGTGAATGTCATGGTTTGTCACAGTTCAGAGATGTGCCAGCCTCAGTCAGGGTTGGGTGATGTGCTTTGGGGTGAATTCAGAGCAGTTTGGGTGTACAGAACACTCTGCCTTCTGCAGGGAGGCTGCAGGAACAGTCTAGGAAGAACACACGAAAGTCAGACCCTGGAGATGGAGCTGTAAGGGAAGATTAAACTCCCTTTGCACTTAGTCATGTGCATGAGGAGGGAGGGATGCTCCCCAAGGTTCAGAAACATTAACAGGACCTGGGTCCAGGCTCGGCAGGGAGCTGTCATGGCTTGCCAGCAGGGTCACAGGGGTCAGGAAGGATTTCTCTCTATCTCCCAGCCGTCATGATAACATGAAACAGCTTGTGGGGAGGATTCTGTTTTATTTAAGGGTGTCCTCCAGCTGCTCAGCAGCGGCAGAGCCGCATTCCTGCCAATCCTGCCTGTAAATGATGCAGCTCCTTGCGTGACCAGAAACTGTAAAGAAACCCATGTAAGGGCAGGCAGGCAGCACTGAATGCACAAAAGCAGCAACAGATTTTATATGCTGGTCTTAGGCAGGAAAGAGCCTGTGCCTGGAAAAACTTTGTTGCTCATCCAAAGCTCTGATTCCAGCCGAGGACACAGGGATGGAGCTCCATCCCGAGCACCTCCTGCCTGCCCCGCTGCTGGGAGGTGCAGCTCTTGCTGCTGTTTGGTGACAAAGGAGACTTTTCCTCACAGAGCCTGCAGCTCAGGGCTGCCAGGCACACAGCACGGCGGGCAGGGGACACTGGGGGACACTGCAGTGTCACCCCCTGGCACACAAACCCCACCAGCTCTAGCTGGGACACAGGCACAGGTGGGATATGGTGGCAGTGACACAGGTGACACAGGTGACAAGTGGCTTCCAGAGTGGCACATAAAGGGATCTGATGTTCCATCAAAAAGCTCCAGCTTGAGGAAACATCCCTGGCTCTCCCCAGAGGTCTCAGAGTGACCTCTGCACGTTTCCATGGGCAGGAGTGTTTATGACAGCTGCATAAATCAGAAATAACTGGAGATATGGCAATGCTGAAGCTGAGGAATGAGATATTTGACCTGGGTTTGAATGCCAACCATCACATTTACTAACTGCAGGGAGCCCATTTATTCCCTGGGCTTTCCCAGCACCCATGGCAGCGTGATCCACCCTGTGTGGACAAAGAGGGATGTTTGTGCAGACTATCAAGCTGTGAGCCAGCAGATTAAATTATCAACCTCCAGTGTTGGCACCGTCCCAGAAACGTGAATATTTGTTCCTTGTCCCGTCCCTGCCCTGGTTCCCAGCGCCGGGCTGGGGGCACAGCACACACAGCTGGCTGCATCTGCACAGAGAGCTCCCTCAGGGAGCCCTGGACACTCAGAACAGGAGCACTGGGGGTTGCCACATCCTCAAGCCGTGTTCAGTGTTTCCACGCAGTCGAGAGATCAGGAGGAAAGCAATTGCCGCTCAGATCTGCCCCCCAGCAGCACGGCTGCACCCTGTGCAACTGCTATCGCTGCATCTCCAGCCTCTCTGCTCCAGCCTCGCGCTCTCGTTCTGCTGCTGCACTCACTATCAGTCTCATCAATATGTGGGACTGCTTTCTGTGGTTTGCAAAGCCGAAATCAATTGGTTTTCTCAGCCCCCAAAGAGCAGTAACAGCATCCCCCTCACCGCCAGCAACGGCTGCAACATCCACAGAAACACAGCCCAGGAGCAAAACCTTGTGGTAAACAGGGCTCTGTGAGTCATTCCTATTAGAGCTTTAATTTAAAAGGAAAAGAAATTAAACACCTCCTCAGAAATTAGAAGCTTTGAGGCCCTAGCAACAACAAAGTGCACACATGTGTTTTGATGTGAAAATGATGTTGAGCTCCATCCTCATCCTCTCCTGGCTCTCCTGCTCCCAACCTCTGCAGGTTCTGTGGACACATATGAGCACTGAGCTGGAATTTTTGTGACATGATCTCATGGAGCTCTGAGATAGAAACGCAGAATTGGTAAGGCTAGAAAAGACCTCGAAGATCATTGGGTGCAATTGTCAACTCAGCCCCCTGTCCACCCTGGGGCTCAGGTCCTTCAGGGGAAGGAAAAAGCCTAAATCCCATCTCTCTCTATTCTATTCTATTTAGCCAAGCCCAGCCATGGCTCTGGCCCTGCAGCACAATTCCAGCAGCAGCAGCAATAAAATAGAAGCTCTGCAGATTTACACCTCTTCTCCCAATGTCATTCTGTTAATTGGACCTTACGTCACCACAGCTAAAATAGTTTTGTGACCAGGCAAATGCATTGCTTCCAAAATAGTTCTAGAAATTACATCAATTTCCCCCCTGTTACATTTCTTACACCCCTGGTGATTTTAACTCCCTGGCAAAACACACCTCTGAAACTTTACTGTGGTGCTTTGGTGATTGAAGTCAGATATCAATCAATCATCAATCAATCATCAATCACTCAATCAATCCCTTTCCTCACATTCCAGTTGGTTTTACTGGAGATGCTGTGGTCCCTCTGTCCCAGCTCAGTGCCACCACACTGTGTCATTGTCCCACCAGGACAGCACTGCTCCCTTTTATCCTACTGACAACACACTACCAGAGGCACCAAGAGTGGAGGTTTTTATGATTGGATTATACAACCAAAAATTAATTTACATACATTATCCTCAGCCAAAAAGGAAAAATGAAGCAGGATGTCTTCTAGTCAGTTAACAAAGATGACTAATTAAGGAGCAATTGAAGAGTAGGGAAACATCTTTTTGCTAAATATTTTATTCCAGCTGAGATTTTAATCAAGGCTCTGAAGAACATTTCTCCTAAGGCTTCACAAGTTGCTAAAAAGATTTTCATGGGTAAAGCCCACTGAAAATAGTTACTTTTACAAGTCACAAATGTAAATATTTTCATCCATAACCTTTTCTTTTTTGTAAGGATGAGTTTGTCAGACTGTTGTGCTGTGGTTTGAAAGTCAAGAAGACAAATCCCTCTCTAAAAAACAGCAGAATAAAAAAATCTGGCCTGATAAGAGCCCAAACGAAGCACCACAAACAATTCTGGGATCATCCTCACGCACCAAGAAAGTCCCACATCAGAAATCCTCCCATCCCACCTCTGAGCCACAGGAAAACCAGCCCTGCCCGAGCCAGGGGTCTGTCAGAGAACTCACACAGCCTTCCACGTTATTATTTTTGGGGCTATTTTTGCAGAAAAGTTTGAATTCCACACAGGTTTTAGCCATGAACATGCAGAATTCCTTCCCCAGGGTTGACTCATGAGCTTTTATAGATCCACTGGCAACACTTTAAAATAATGGCCAAACCATTATTCACCACCATGACATTTATTTTAACAACATTAATCATAATGAACTCATTTGGTATTAATGCAGGTGTCACAAGGCCTTTTATAGAATTCCTCAGGCATTCATTAGGCTGGGCCATAATTTTTATTATTTTTCTAAAAGTTAATTTAACTGTGCCTGAAAGGTGCTGGACTGGCAGAGCCTGGTTGGTTCTCTGTTTACCCAGGGAGCAAATATAAATCACTTCCTAAAGCATGAAGGATTTTTGGCTGGATTTGGGGCCAAGAGTCATTTCCCTTCGCAGTGCCCAGTGTCCTGCTGTGGCCCAGCTCTGCTGTCACCTGCTGTCACCCAGCACAGCTCCTGGCACCCAGGGGCTCCCAAATCCATCACTGGAGTCTCTCTCTGTATTAATAACCTTTTTTCCCAGGCAGGGCCACGTTGCCAAGGAGCTGAGAAATGGTGCCAAACGCTGCATGTCTGCAGGAAGCTGTAAAATCACACAATCCCAGCAGCACTGAGGCTGGAAAAGCCTCCAGGACCATCAAGTCCAAGCTGTCCCCAGCCCAGAGCACTCAGTGCCACCTCCAGCCCTTCCCTGGACACCTGCAGGGTTGGTCACTCCAAACCTCCCTGGGCAGCTCCTGCCAATGCCTTGTTTCCCCTGCCACAAAAAATTCTTCCAGAAAAATGAGTTTCTCTTTCTCTGGGCTGCTCCTGAAGCCAGGCTGTCCTGTGGAAGCAGAGCTGGGATGATGTCTCAGCACACCCAGGGCTCCTCAGAGTCTTCCTCTGAACCAGATAAGCAAAGCAGCTGATGCAGACTCTTCATTCCCTAATCCAAACACTGCCTCGGCCATAAATATTTGTGTTTTAAAGCTGCTCGCTCTGCCAGGAGCTCTCAGGGAGAAGGAAAACACTCCAGGCTTTCAAACTGCAGCGTAGAAATCCTGAGAGAGAAACCTGCTCCTCAGGGAAATCCTTCCTAAAGGACAAATGTCCCATTTGGGTCCCTAAAGAGGAGGGTGCAGCCAGCTAATGGTGGAAAACTCTGAAACCCAACAGGGGTGGAAGAGAGAAATCAGTGTAAAAGCCACAAAAAGAATCCCTCAGTACTGCTGCAATCTCTTCAGCTAAGTTTTAATTCAAGAGCCACACACCCCTTGGATGACAGCTCCTGGAGGGTGTAACAAGGAAATAATGTGAATTCTGGCTCCTTTTGCTGCTTTATGGCACATTTCAAGGGAGAGTTTATAACCACCCACATCTTTGAAATTCTTGGATTGTCATAATGTTGGAGAAACTACCCAAACCTCCCAGCAGTAGCACATTAAAAGACTGTTTTTCTACTAGGAAAGAATTAAATGTGAGGAGAAGGCAGCCTCCTGACTCCTCTGTGATGAGAATCTCAATTTTGGCAGCACCAAGACCACTGACATGGGAGCAGAAGGAGTTCAGCCCTTCCTCCTGCTTCTGCTGTTGTGGAGCTCCTGTTGCACAGACAGGCCCTGCTTTTACAACAGGCTCTGCCTTATCTGAGGCAGCTTACCATCAGAATATTTTTAGTTTCATATCCCAAGCCTCTGCAGCAAGAACTTTCCAGTAATAACACAGAGAATGCGATGCCTACATGATCCTGGAATGAGTCACCCCGAGAGCAGCAGATGACAGCACAGGAGCCCCAAAATCTCCGTGGTTAGACCACAGCCCAGCTCCACCTGCCTGAGCAGGAGGAGGAGGAGGATGCTCAGCAGCCAGACGTGGCTGATGGCTATCAGGGAGGGGGGACAGCCCTGCCTCAGGGATTTTCCAGCCAGAGGAGAGCAGCCCTGCTCGCTGGGAGCTCATGGGACACCAGGGTGCTCAGGGCACACTAACTCTGAAGGGTCACACTGTCCCAGCAAGGAGGCACACAGAGCTGCATGGGGCAGGATGTGGGGCAAGCTCCAGCTCTGGGAACGCTGCAGAAATAAACTGAGAAAGAAAAAGAGAGAGGGGGAAGAGCTGTGCTGTGCCTGCAGCTTGTCAGTGATCTGCAGCATCCTTTGGGCTGGGACTGAGACACAGAGTGGCAAATTCCCACTTGCTCTTTTCCTGCTGCAGGAGTCAATGGAGCAGAATTCAGCAGGCAGAGGATAGCTGTGCCTGCAGCAGGGAGCCCAGGATTGTCTCACCTGAGCAGCCCTGGAGCTGGAGCTGAGCCCAGCCTGGGCAGCAGCCCTGGGACACATCCCATGGACACCCAAGGTGGGCATGGAGCTGGGGAGCTTGAAGGTCCATTGCACCCCACAGCCTGGGATTTGGGATCTCACACTCATTCAGCTGCCCTCAGGTGAAATTCCTCAGTACTAGAGTTACTGTAATTGCTGTGGATTAATGTTTTCTTTCTGCTCTCCTACCAGCTTTCTATTAAACTAGGACTGGTACCACAACTCTGCAGCAGCCCTTGGATGAATAATCTCAGGTTTCAGCTTACATAAGCCCTACTTCCTTTGCCTTCCTCAGTGTGTTTTGTTCACCAGTGAGAACCTTTGCCCAGACAAAGCAGATGCTAATCTCTACAATTAGACATATTTAAATTCTGTCAAACAATGTATTTATATTAAATCCTGTTAAATCTATAACTGCTCCCATGTCTCCCTTTTGGGAAGAGTTCTGGGTGCCTGGGGAGTCCATGAGCACATTCTGCACACAGGGTGACCAAATATCCATCATAAACATGCCCAAATCACAAAACCATCAAACCTGTGGCTCACATGGCCTCTGTCAGACATTATCCAACAGGAACTGCTCTCTCAGGCAAAGCAGGGCAGCAATTTGGTGTCCATCCCCTCCCATCAGCACTGCTCAGCACCTCAGCAAGGAGAGGAACCCCTGCCTGGGAGGTACAGCACACCAGGGTCAGGCAGCAGAACAGGAAGCTGCCAGCTTTGATTTTTCACTCTTGGAATGAAGAGATGAAATAGCAGCAGGAGGGAAGGAAGGAAGGAGGGAGGGAGGTCTGAACCAAGATTTCAGGAAAGGCAGTTTAGTTTCCAGTGCCTGACTTTGAGCCCTGAGATCTCACTGCTGTCTGTCAGTCCTGTGAGAGGCTCAGACTGATCTAATATTTAATGGGATTTCAGAAATTCCAACCCCATGTGCCCATGCAGATCCCTCTATAAATATCCATCAGGAGCACCTGTGGCACTATGGGGCTGTGCTGATCCGGATTATTAAAGCAGAGGGACACACCCAGAAATCATAACCAGTTCTGAACCCTTCTTTGCTGTGGGAATAAAGACACCAATTTTTTAAAATCACAGCAACCTGGCAGCAGAAGCTGAGCCAAAGCATGAGGCCATAATGAAGCAGCCATGTCATTTCCAAGGCTCGGCAGGAAAGCCAGAGATGCATTAGGTACATTTATGTCTTACATTACAGGAGTTTCAGTATTCTCTGGGTACAAGACTCCCAATACTTTTAAAAACTCTGTCCTTGAGAAGGTAATGGCTGTGTCAGACAATGAAGTTAAAATAAGAGATGTGGAAGTAATAAAACACTCTCCATGGGGCACAGCAGGTCCAGCCCTTTCACCCGCTGACACACCAAAATGTCTCTTTCCCCCAGAAGATAAGCTGAGAGAGATGACTATTCTGGAAATTACATTTTAGCTCCAATGAATCACATTTTCCAGCTTGAAGTCACTCACAGTGAAAGCACTATGTGCCCGAGGACTCTTGATTTCCAGAAATAATGCTTGGAGTGGCTGGGAAAAAGCCCCAGATTGCAGTGCTGTGGGGGTGCAGGGATGCTATTTAGATGTGCCTCAAAACTTCCTCCACACACCACCACCAGCCCTCTATTTTTAACCCTCCAGGGTGTTTAGCAAAGGACATCTGTGCTCATTCTTTTAGCACCATGGGCAGCAGAGGGTTAGGAACCCCTGGAGGTAACACCAGCACTGGGGAGAGAGCGAGAGCTCCTGGGCAGAGGAACAGACAAATTGTCTTTCCGTGGTGCTCTCACCTCATTTACCTTCCCACTTGCTCTCCACACTTTGTTTTCTCTTCCTGCTGCCTTCTCCACGTTCTGCTGGCGATGGTAATTATGGTTTTAAATGCAAGATGAAAGGGATGGAGCTGGTGGCAGAAAATTACAGTGCTTTATGTACTCACCAAATTGAATGTTTTCCTTTTCTTGGATATTCACATGAGCTATTAATTTTGTTTTCTTTTAGGTATGGAAGTCGTAGCTTCAAAATAATCACTTGGCTTGTTTGTTTGCAAAAGATCCTCTGATTTAATTATTTATAAGAATTATGAATTAAGAATGATGAATAAACATGCATGACAATTAATGGATTCTTTGTCGAATTCTCCTATGGAACCAGATGGTCTGACTGATGCATGTAAACAGATCATTTATTTCATTTGGAATTCTGAATATTGAATAAGAAATGAGATATTTGCTGTTGAAGACCTTACCAAATGTTTAAGCTAATTCAGACAAGGACTGGGGAAAGGGTTATACATGGAAATAAATGCAGAATGACCACAGTTTGCCACAGGAGATTGTCCCACCTGCCCAGGGTGCTCCCTGCTCTCCTTCCCTCAGTGCAGGTCACTTCTCTGTCACACATTTAGCACCTTGGGATGGTTTTGCCATAAGGACATTTATTCTTGTGCAAATCTCACAGAAAATGTGAGGAATGAAATGCTGAGACCAAGCAGACAATTCCACCCTTTGATATTCCCCTTTTCCAGTGAGAAATTGCAAATGGCACAAGAAAGGTGAAAAATCAAGTTTCCCTGATTAAGGTCTCTGCTGACAATGATCCTGAAATGTTTGTTTTCAGCCAAGTTTGCTCCTCATCACAAAGAGCTTCATTTGCTCTTCAGCCCCAACCTGCACTCCTCTGATATTCAACAACATTTACCTGCTTCAAAGACAATTAGCATGTTTAATTAAGGACTGCTGGGCCTCGAGATGCTCGATGGCAAAGTTTATTCTTTATTATCAGAATAATCAGCCCTTAATGAGGAGAAATGCAAATTGCTGCCAATAAATTCACATATGCAAGTCCATCAAGCTTTTCTGTGATACGATTATTTTGTGGCAAAGCTGAGTGAAGCCTCTGCCAGCCCTGGAGTTACCCAGAGCCATCACCAGCCCAGGGGTGCCCACGCTGCCCACAGCCTGCAGAGAACCTCCCAGCACTGCCAGGGGCACTGCAGACACTCTGTTCCCACTCTGCACTCCTCCCAAGCACTTTGGTATCGACCACAACATGATTTTCCTCAAAAATTACTGCAATGAAGCTATTGAAAAAGCAAAGGTTTAAAAACAAACTCCTCAAATATAAAAAAGTTTAAAAAAATAGTTAAAGTATCATTAGTGATATAAATCACAAAGATTTCCACAGCTTTTAGCTGCAGATGGAAGAATGAAAATTTTATCCCTAATTGTGAGGTTTGGGAGGGCCCAGGGTCCAGCTGGGATGATTGGAGTCAGCAGCACCAGAGGAAATCAGCCCCTATTCAAGCACAAACATGGGCTTCAAACAGCAGCATTATTGTTTATTTGACAGCTCGTCAGCTTTGCATTTAAAATTCTGAGAAAGTCTGGGCACACACCTGGAAGGAAGTCCCTGAGCCAGGGAAACCTGCCTTTGCAGGACAGCCTGGGCAGGGAGAATGCAGTGCCTGCTGCACCAGGGGTTCAGGGGAAAGGGAGTCCTGGAGATCAAACCATGCTCCTTTTCCCCTCCCCATTCTGCCATTACAAGAGGAAGCCCAAGCCCAGTTTTCCTATGGATTTCTTATGGATTATTTCAAGGCTGAGGTTGGAAAAGAGCTCCAGGACCAGTGAATCCAGCCTGTGCCAATCCCCACCCTGTGCCCAGCCCAGAGCACTCAGTGCCACATCCAGGAATTCCTTGGGTACCTCAGGGATGGGGACTGCAAACCTCCCTGGGAAATCCTTTCCAGTGCCTGACTGTCCTTTCCATGGGGAAATTCCTGCTGCTGTCCAGCCTGAGGCTGTTCCCTCCTGTCCTGCTGGTGGTGGCCTTGGAGAAGAGGCCAAAACCCTCCTGAATACATCCTCCTCATCTTAGGGTTCCTTAGTCCAGCAAATGGAACAGCTCAGTAGGAGGGGTTTATTTTGATCTTTGTTTGCTTGTTTTCCATGTCTAACTTTCCTTCTTGCTTTCTGAAGCACTTCAGCTCCCTTCCAAGCCCAAGCCATCCCCAGCAGCCCTGGGGATGCTGTCTGCTGCTGCACAGCCCCACACTGACTGCTGGCAGCTCCTGCTGCCAGAGCAGGGCTGAGCTGGCAGCCACAGCCTTCAGAGAAACCTCAAAAGTTCTCTGAGGATTAGCTGAGGTGACATTGAGATTCACCAGAACCATCTGTTCCCTGAGAAAACCTTCCCAGAGGGGAAGCTCAGTGCCCAGCCCTGACCTGGGTGCTTCACTCTGAGCTCCCCTGCTGGGGTTCTGCCCTGACCCTCTGGGCTCCAGACAGGATTTGGTGTCTCAGGGGCAAGGGGAAGCTCAGCCAGGCTGCTGCTCTCTGTCAGGTGTGCTGCTGCTGCTCTGGGGTTTTTGGAAGCTGAAGGCACCCAGTGCAGAGGCTGCAGGCAGCAGTGCTGGCTCTGAGCAGAGCAGGGCAGTTATCAGGATTTAAACAATTAGCTGAGCTCAGGAGATGCAACCACCTCCTAAGTGACTATGAATATTCAGGTAAATATGTTTAGCTGAAATATTGAGTCATCAGCAGACACTACATGCACAAAATGTACTCCTGCCTATTTGTCCTTAATTTCACCACCGTGCTGGCCAGCACTGCTGGCACAATCCAGGAGCTGCACTCCTGGGCAGGTTTGCTCTCCTCTGGCATCACAGAACACAGGGAGGAGCAGATCCACACACAGAACTTTTCCTCCCAAATCCTCATTTCCATTGCAGGAGATCCATGCTTTTGCTCAGCTGGTGCTGGGTGACTCTGGTGTCTCCTGGCTGAGCACAGCCCTGGCTCATTCCATGTCAGATACCACAGGAAAACCTCACCCTGCCCTGCTCTGGAGAACATCTCAGCACCACAGCTCCTCACTGCTGCTCCTCCAAGGGCAGCTGAAAAACACCTGCTCTGCATTTTCCCAGGAACTCCTTGGAAAACTATTTTCCTCCCTGGTGTCACCTTTTAACCCAGAACTTGTCTCCCATGAGGTGCTCTCTGATTTGGGAGGGAGATTCATTCTGGATTAGGAGAGACACAATGGGATTTCTATAAAGCTCCCATTTCTCTACCAATTCCTAGTCCAGGAATTCAGGATTAGGAATACCTGCCTGGAGATGGGTAGCAATCCAGAAAAATGGATTAAAAAACCCAAACCTGCAACAGAAAAGGGCAAACCCAACATCTAAGCACAAGCAAACTTCCATTAACTGAAGAGCCAGGATTTTATCCAACAGTTAGTAGAGATTCAGCCAACAGAATGGCCAAGGAAAACAAGGAATGGGCAGGAGTTCCTGCAGGTTTCCAAGCACTGGTTTCAGTGCAGTGCATGGATAATGCTGGACTGACTGGAATCTCATCCCCCTTGGCAGGAAAGCTGATCCCTTTTCCTCCCACAGCTGTCAATATGCATGTCCTGTTCTTTTTTCACATGTCTAACTTCTAATTGAATGCCTATTCAGTGTTCTTCATCATTTCTTTCATGGCACAGGGACAGATTCACATCAAACAGCTTGGTCACAGCACCAAACCCCAGAGATGATCACAGATCACACCAGGTCCTGGGGGTTCCTACATGGTCACCTCTGCCAGTGGGTGAGGGGAGAACTCAAAGTGTCCCACAGGCAGCATTTTAACTGTAAAACTTTGGTTTCATGCTTTTCCTTTTAGCTTAACAGTATGAGACAGGGTGATGCCCTGGTCCTCCTCCTGGGCAGTCAGACTGCTCCTTGCCTGAGCTGCCCAGGGAGGAGCTCAGGGCACTTTGGGGGTTTCCCAGTTCCCAGCAGTCCCAGAGCTCCAGAGCTGCTGTTCCCTGTCCCAGCTCCAAGGGCCAAACCTGTGGCTGAGCTTTGCAGAGCCCTTGGGCTGCAGTGCCACAGGTCAGAGCACCTGGGCCAGCCCATGGGAAAGGTGGCCAGAGCCTCTGCAGACCCAGACCTTGCTGATGTCCCCAAGGATAAGGACAGGGATGCAGACACTTCCTCGGGGCTTTTCCTTCCCAAAACAGCAGCAGAGGAGCTGAGGGATGGAGACAGAGCAGTGCAGAGCTGCAGAGATGTCACAACAACAGAGTTCACCTCAGAATCACCAATTTACCATCCACTGCCCCAGGATGCCACACCCCATGGGAAGGGGGGACACAGCTGGGACAGTCAGGAGCTCTTTGCTGTGGCCTCAGGAGAAGCACTGAGCTGCCACAGCATCAGCCATGGCCAAACTCACTGCCAGAGCTCAGCTCACAGCCCAGCCCATGAGGGGCTCCCTGCAGGGACAGGACATGCAAGGGGAAAGCTCAGAGGTGTGGAAAAGCCCAATTCCAGCAGCACAGCTCTGCTCCCAGGCCATCCCTCCTGCATTCCCAGCACTTCCAGCCTCTCTGCTCCATATTTGCCATTTTTCATGCTGTTGCAATATAAACAGCCTGACTCTGGGTAAATGTTAGCTCTCACTGGCAGCCCCTGGACATATAGATTGCATACAGTTTACTCTGGCTGTTTTGGTTAGAAGGTCACAGGAGTGCTCAAATATTTGGAAGAGGAACAAAATTTATAGCAGCTAAGAAATTACAGCACATGGTAAACACACATGCAGCTATTTATGAGTCTATACAGGCAGAGAGAGGCAGCACAGCCTGGGCAGTGACTTTGTTCCTGCTGGCAGCAGGAGGCAGGCAGGGAACTCCTGCTCCTTGGCAGCTCCTTCACTCTGTGGCACAGAGAGAGGTGAGGCAGATTTCTATTTACATTGTCTTTGTTTATGAAATGCTGCTTTTCATACCCACATCCCATGAACTGACACAGCTCTCCCTCTGTCCTGAGCAAAGTTTCCTCTCTGTGGCCTCTTCTGCAGATGTTTGTCCTTCAGAGGATGCAGGGCTCACCCAGCTGTGGGAGAAGCTCGTGGGATGCCCAAAACCATCCCACCTGCACCCTTCCCCTGCCAGGGGTGAATTCCTGCCCAGGGCTTGGCAGGGACAGGGGCAGAGAGGGGCAGAGCTGTGGCAGTGTCACCAGCAGTGGCACTGAGCCTGGGGCTGCCATGGGGCACTGCAGCCTGCTGGGATGAGGATGGAATCCTCTCCTGCCATGGGAATTGGCTGCTCTGGCTCCACCTTGCCCACCCAGTGCTGTCCCTGCAGCCCCTCCTGACCAGCACAGGAAAATCTAATTATCACTAATAAAGGATTGCAGCTGCAGTTTGGATTTTGACACAAACCCCTCATTTCCCCAGTGGCTCCAAGAACGACTGAAGTTCACTGATCCCTGCAACTCAAGCACTGGCCCTGGGCAGCCCCAGCTCAGAGCCTGGAGGTTTTGCAATGAAAGCAGCTATATTTAGTGAGCCACCAAAGCAAGATTGGGTGTTATTATTGTTATTATTAAGAGAAAACCAAAAGACTCAGTTTCAAGAGCTGTGTTTCACAGCACAGAACAAGTGGGAAAAGCAAAGGAGTCAAAGCTCTAACCAGGGTGACAAGGGACAGGAGGGCAGCCAGGTCTGGACAGGTAGAACAGTGCAACTGGATGAAGATTCCCTATAAAGTCACTGCTTACAATGCCAAAATATGATTGTTACCCTTTGCCTACACAACCTCCAGCCCAGAGCAAGTCCTGCCCCAGCACTTGCAGATCAGAGAAGCACTGAGTGGATTGGGTTGGAAGAGATTTTAAATCCCATCCAGTGCCACCCCAGCCACGGCAGGGACAACTTCCACTGTCCCAGGCTGCTCCAAGCCCTGTCCAACCTGGCCTTGGACACTTCCAGGGATCCAGGGGCAGCACAGCTTCTCTGGGCAGCAGAGACACAGAACAGCTTCTGCTGCTCTGGCTGCTCCCAGATTCCAATGGCAGGGTTTGCTCAGGAAGATTTTTAAATTAACCCAAAGATGAAGTTTTGCCCTCAGACAGAGTTTCAGGAGTGGCACATTCTGTTTCTGAGCAGGAACCCCCCAGACTGAGCTTCTCTCTGCTCTCTGCCCCTCTCTGCTCAGCCCCAGCCCTAGCAGAGCTGCTGCCCAGGGCTGCTGGAAGCATCTCTGCAGTGCCTGGAGCTCCTGGGCTCAGAGTTACAGACACAGGCAAAGCTCCCACATAAACTTTGGAATTCTTCACATAAAAAGCATGTTAAACCCCTCGTAATTAAAACAAAGTGTGGTCATTTTTATATACATCATCTTTTTCTCCTTGGTCTATTTTTAGACTTTTAGTTGCCATAACAACACATTTTACCATATAGCACATCCTGAAACGAGTCTGGGCTTCCTCCCGGTGTGCAGCAGAGCCCTGACCACTGCACAGCCCAGGGGACAGAGCTGTCCTGTCCCAGCTGTCCCAGCACAGCACAGAGCCCTCGTGTGCTGCTTGTGCCCAGCCAGAGCAAGGCAGGAGCCAAGGCACAGCCACAGCACCCCAGACACACAGGGAACAGCCAGAGAAACGATGCAGCAGCACTGAGCAGCTCCTGCCTGGCTCAGTCACTACAGCACAGCCCCAAGGAGCCTCTCTCACACCCCAACACCCCAGAAAAGCCTTACCTGCAGCCAGCGCCCTCACTGTGAGCAGAGAGACCCTCAGGGAAAACCACAGAGCCCCTCTGGATGCACTGATAAACAGGAAAGGGTGGGTGGGGCACAGCCTGGGCATGGGGAGCACCTGTGGGGATGGAATATGGGAAACACCTGTGAGGATGGAATATGGGAAACACCTGTGGTGGGGATGGAATATGGGAAACACCTGTGGGGATGGAAAATTGGGAACACCTGTGGGGATGGAATATGGGAAACACCTGTGAGGATGGAATATGGGAAACACCTGTGGTGGGGATGGAATATGGGAAACACCTGTGGGGATGGAAAATTGGGAACACCTGTGGGGATGGAATATGGGAAACACCTGTGAGGATGGAATATGGGAAACACCTGTGGTGGGGATGGAATATGGGAAACACCTGTGGGGATGGAAAATTGGGAACACCTGTGGGGATGGAATATGGGAAACACCTGTGGGGATGGACTATGGGAAACACCTGTGGGGATGGAAAATTGGGAACACCTGTGGGGATGGACTATGGGAAACACCTGTGGGGATGGAATATGGGAAACACCTGTGGGGATGGAATATGGGAAACACCTGTGGGGATGAGGCACACTGAGCACATGGGGAACACCTGTGGGGGTGGAATCATGGAATCATGGAATCCCAGACTGGTTTGGGTTGGAAGGACCTTAAAGCCCATCCAGTTCCATCCCATACCATGGGCAGGGACACCTTCCACCAGCCCAGGTGGCTCAGCTGTGTGGATGAGGCACCCCTGGGTCAGCAGATCAACCAGGTAAATGTTGTAGGTCCCTTCCAGCTGAAATATTCTATTCTATTATATTCTATCCCATGCCATTCCCCATGTGCCCAGGCACCCTGCAGCCTCTCTGCCTTGCCCCCTGCCCAGCCCAGCAGGCTGGCAGCAGCAGGGTGATGCCCATGCTGCCCCAGGGCAGAGCTGTGACAGCACAGAGGTGCCAGCTGGGCAGGGGACAGGAGCAGGCAGGGAGGAGTCTCCTAGTGCCACCCTGCCCTGGCTCCAGGCCCTCACCCCCCACGGCCCTGTGACCTTCAGGATATACATTTTGGTGGTCAGTAGTGGTGCTGCTGTGAGGCAGGAGTGAGGGGTGAATGCAGGAGGATTGGATTGGATTGGATTGGATTGGATTGGACTGGACTGGACTGGACTGGAGATGCTGCTGAGACCCCTAGGAGTGTCCTTGGAGTCAGTGCTGTACAGGAGCTGCTCATGGCTCCAAATGGGTTTGATCTGAGATGCTTTTCTCCTGCTCAGCAGGACTTAGCTCCCCAGGAGCTGTGTGGCCAGCAGGTCACTGTGAGCAGGGAGCTGGGAATGCCAGACCCAGCTCAGCCCAGTGATCACTCAACACAGGCTTTAAACATTTTCAAATATTTATTCTCGTCTGCATTCCCCTTTTTACAACAAAAACCAGCAGTTTTCTCTGCAAACCAAACAAAGCAGAGGCAGCAGGTGAACCCCTGGCTGCTCCTGCTGCTCTGATCCCTGTGGAAAAGCTGTGCCCTCGGCAGCTCCCCAGCCTGGGGGGAAGGACGTGCTCAAACCAGCCCAGGGCTGGGGGAAGCACGTTCCGTGTTTGAGCAGCTGAAGGGCTTTAATGAAAACCAGGGGAAAGAGTTTTAAGTATAGAAAACACTATTTTCTCCAAAATTATTTGCTCTGCTTGAAAGCTAATGCTCTGTTTTAAGTCTGGTTTTATATGTCTCTTGGACTTGAGTTATGGTACATTAATTATGGCCAGAGGCAATGAAGAAGTGTTATTTCTTTACAAAGGAGATGGAGAAATTCAGTTAAAAATAGATTATAAGGCAGTGCTCTCAGGCACAGATATTTTCCTGCACTGCTGAATTTCTGTTTTCCATCGACCAAGGAGGAATTTGCTTGCAGAATATAAGGAATTTTTTATATTACTCAGCATAATTAAGTGTAGCTGGTTAAATGACTGTGGAGGTCAGTAGAACAGCCAGTAACTTTTCCCTGCTAAGGGAAGTGGCAGTTGGCCAAAACCCATTATCCTCTCCACCCCTTTTGGGTTTTTTTTACATCCTTGCACAGGATTTGGAGCTTCTGTCGGGGAGGACGAGGAGGAGCCAAGCAGACAAGCCCTGTGCCCCAGGGCTGCACTCCAGGCTGGCACAGGGCTGAAATCAGACCTCAGAGATCCTCTGTTCCTGAAGGACCTGCAGACACCGCTGAGCTTTGGGCAGCAGGGACAGAGCCTGGCAGCAAAACGCTGCCCAGCTCCCTCATTTCCTTTAAAAATGCAATCCCTGCCTCGATGGACACTTGGGATAATTCACACATCAAAGGCAGGATGTCTTTCCTTGCGCTCTGACGCATTATTAATGTCCCAAACATGTCCCCAGTGAGCATCCCCAGCTCTGGCAGTGTTTGCCGGGCTGTCCCAGCCCTGCTGAGCGAGGGGCTCTGGCTCGCTGTCCCTCTGTCCCCTCTGCAGCTCCCCGGCGCTGTGCCAGGCTGCCACAGGGAGCTGATCCAGGGAATTACCCCAGGAGGGCAAACAGCCCCGGGGCTTGCAGGAGCAGCGCTGGGCTGGCAGTGTGGGGCTGGCAGTGCTGGGCTGGCAGTGTGGGGCTGGCAGTGCCCGCAGCACAGAGCCTGCAGCGATCCCATCCCATCCCATCCCATCCCATCCCATCCCATCCCATCCCATCCCATCCCATCCCAGCTCCGAGCGCTCGGATCGCCGCTGAGCTCTCCGGCTGGGACTCGCCATGGGAATGAGCCGATTGCCACCTGGTGGCACCGAACCCGAGCGTGCCGAGCTCTGGGGACACCGGGCTGTGTCTGCCGGGCTGCTCTGAGCTGCTCCCGGTGTCACCCCCGCCACTGCCACCACAGCCCGGGGCGCAGTTAGGTTTGCTCCTCTCTCTTCCCTTGCCAGTCCCCTGGTTTAGATGTTCCTTTCGGCTAGCAGAGAGGCCAAGGAGCGGCGCTGGGAGGAGTTTTGGTGTCGGGGCTGCTTGTCCCGAGTGGGAGGTTTGGGGATGCTCTGCTCAGGGAACCCCGAGTGGCCAAAGCCACCCCGTGTGTGCCCAGCGCGGCCACCCGGCGTGCCAGCCTCTGCTGACCACTGCTGGCCGGGAGGGACACCAGGTGCTGTCCATCCCCCGGCCAGGGCACCGGAGGGGCTGCAGTGCCAGCTCTGTCCCTGCTGCCAGCCCTCCGCGGGGTCCCCAGGCACACAGGTCACCCTGCTCGGTCACAGGGGTGACTCCCCCGGCGCTATGGATCTAAGAAAAGGGAAGAGCCACTGTATGTGAAGCCTGGGGTGAGTTACTCCTCGATGGACATTGGTCCTGCAGATCTGTGCCTGAGCAGCAGAATCCCACTGGAGATGTGCTGAAATAAAGCCTGGAAACTGTGAGAAGAATGGAGAACTACAGCAATTAAAAAACCAGTCAGAAATAGCTTCCTGGTTCAGAGAACGATGCAGACAATTTACTGATAATAGGATTAATGAGCCAAAGGTGAAGCTATGCTGCTGCCCTGGGTTTGTTTTCCCAGCAGAACTGGGTGCCTGGGCCAGGGCTCTCTTTGGTGACCTCCCAGCCAACATTCCCCTTCTCTGTGTCTCAATTTCTCCCCCTGTCCTGTAGAAATCCTCACACCAATTAACCAGCAATTAACCAACACCTTTGTTCTCTGCTCAGCAGAGGGAGGTGTGAGGGGCAGGAGGTGCTGGGTGGGCACAGGGCTGTCCAGGCTGGCAGGACTGGCAGAGTTCTGCACCTCCTGCCCCTCCCTGCCCAGCTCATCCCCACGGAGCAGGCACAGCCCAGCCCTGCAGGGCTCCACCAGTGTCTGAGCAGCAAACAGGACCATGGCAACCAGAGCAGCAGGGCTGGCTGGGATCTGAGCTCCGAGCCCATCCACGGCACAGCGCAGGGATGTGTTTGGGGATCACACTGCAGGTTTCCATGGAAAAAGCTCCCACAGAACAGCCTTCCAGACAAATTGCTGGGTAAACTGCAGAGGTTTCAGAGCTCCAGCCTGATGTTTTTAATGCGTGTTTTCTCGCTGCTGCCAGCACTTTACAGGTCCAAAATTCAGCTCTGCTGTCTTTCCTCCAGGGTCCACAATTGTGCCTGTGTTTGTTTTGAAAATAATGAAGGCACAAGAGAGAGCCTCTGTGGTTATTCCATCACCTGCTCAGCAATCCAGGGAGAAAACAGAGACAAATGTGCAGAGGCAGAAGCAGGGAGAGAGCTGAAGGCAAATGCTGCTGTTTCCAGCAGAACACTTGCTCTGTGCTGTGGCTGAGCCCCACAGCTCCCCTGGGCTCCCTGTGCCATTCCTGGGCCTTTATTTCCTCCTGGCATCCTCTGAACAATCCCTGTGTGTTGCCAGGGATCTGAGGAGCAGTGGGGATGCAATCCCATCCCACCCATCAGCTCTAGCCCAGCACAGCCACCCCACATCCTCCCAGCCCACCCATGGAAGCACTGACTGCATGGGGAACTCTAACCCAGCTAAGGTGTAGGCAGGAGGGTCATTTTCAAGTTTAAATTCTATATTCAGGTCTGAAGCAAAACTAAGAATAGATCTGAGGCAGAATTAGGCCTTTTAAGCTCAATTAAAGCTCAGGCAGAACATGAAGATCATCAGCACAAGAGCGAAGATCTCTTGATTGCTGCAAATTTATTCTGAATTAACAGTGGTGGGAAGGAGGGAAGAATTAATCCAATGATGTGGGCTTGGACTGATCAATCATTTGTAATTATTATCTTCTCTTTTGTCAATATGCACACTGGAAACTTAATTCTGGTGCTGCATCCAGCAATGACAGGGAAATCACCAGGGATGAAGGAGTGAAATGAGGAGAGGCCCATGCAATTAAAAACCAACAGAACCCCCTACACAGACCTCGGTATTTAAAGCAGATATTTAAATAAATGAACAGAAATAAACTACCCCATGGTGTCAGAATTGTCATCTTGCCTGTGCAGACATGTGAATGCATCAATGTATTCTGACTGAAGATGCTGAAATCAAGCTCACAGCAAAGTGCCTCCAAGCTGTTACTGACATTGGGAATTCCAAACTCTAGATCAAACTTAGCCTAGAGAAAGGAGTTTAGAATATAAGATTTCCAGGAGAGTATAAAATGGCCAAAGAAAACATTACAGCCAAATGCAGCTGATTGAGCAGGTGCTTTTTATGGAACCATTTCACTGCTTGGCCACCCTTTCTGTGAGGAAATTCTCCCTGAGAATCCTTCTTGAGAACTCACCTGTCTGTATCACCCAACAGCGATTTACCCAGGGAAAAATAAATTTATGTACAGAAAACGAAGAGACTTCCTGCTCAGAAATATGTCAGGATGGGACAGAGCAAAGGTTCTCCATCCCCAGGAGGATTCCAGGCACTGCAGCAGACAGGGTCACTGCTGGAATGGATCCCTTCCCCTGCCAGGGACAGAGAGCAGTGCTGTGACCCCTGGGAGTGCCACTGGTGCTGCTGTGGGACAGAGCAGGGAGGAGGAGGAGGAGGGAAAGGCTTCCCAAGCTCTGCTCCAGCACAGCAGCAGCTCTGAGTGCAGCAGAGAGGTACCTCAGGTGTTTTAGCACATCATGGCACTGAAATGAATCCAGCAGGGATTTCTCCATGGAAAGGGTACTCAGGCCTTGGCAGGAGCTGCCCAGGGAGGTTTGCAGTCCCCATCCCTGCAGGTGTCCAGGGAATTCCGGATGTGGCACTCAGAGCTCTGGGCTGGGGACAAGGTGGGCATCGGCACAGGGGGATTGATGGTCTGCAGGGCTTTTCCCCCGCGGGTGCTGCCAGGACTGAGCCCAGGCTGTGTGCAGCTCATCAGGAGTCCTGCAGACCCACCCAGTGGAGAAGCTGCAAACAGCAACTCCAATCCTGCATTCCAGCAGGTTCTGCTCTCCTGTTGCGGGACAAGGAGACATTCCAGAGCCTCCTGGGACAGCCACACCCCAGGGACACAGGGGACTCGGGATTGGTGCTCTGGCTTTGTTCCCGTGCCTGCGGAGAGCCAGGGCTGGGCAACCCAAAGCTCGTTCAGGGCAGTTCTTTAACCCCCACAGTTCCTAAAAGCCACTAACAAACCTTGAACGCTGTGTTGGCAGCAGCTGAGGCACCACAGGAGCAGCAGCAGGTGATCTCCCAGCCAGGACCTCCCAGGGCACATTCCCCTCGGAGCCACAATCCAGAGAATCCCGTGGAAATGTCCCAGTGCCATCCTGGAGCCAAGCCTCAGGGGATTCTGCACCTACAGGGGTGACAGGACAGAAGCACATTCAAACACAGCGTGTGCCCAGGATGTGCCCTGGAATTTACTGATACAGAAACAGAACCCAGAGGATTTGGGGCAGCTGGTGCCTCACAGCACAAGGGAGCTGCAGAGCAGAGCCATTGTCACACCATCACCAGCCTGGGTGACACATGGACACACTGGGAAAGGGAATTCCCAACTCCTGTAGGGCAGGAGATGATTTCAAGACTGGGGGGATAACAACAGTGGGTTTAGAAAAGCAACTCCAGCATGTATTTGAGTGCTTTAAGCTGAGCAACATAAGAAGAGCCAAAGCAGGATGGAAGAAGTGGTGTTGGTACTTACCTGAAACCCAGATGAGAATGGTGGGGGGAATGGACTGGGGGGAGTTCAGATGTGGAAAGAAAAAAAAAAAAGTCCTACTAATTCTGCAAGGCAGATGTGGGAGTACAGAACTACAGCCTCCAGTGCTGACATTCTATGGGCTGGGGAGATTGAATCATCCGAAATGTAACGAAAACTGAACCAAGAACTAGGACAAAACTTCATTACAGAAAATCAATGGGATTGATTTTGGAAAGGCAATAAAGAGTCAATGCAATCACATTAATTAATGTACCACAAATCTGGGATATTTAACACAACCAGCCTAGACAGAACACTGGTTTTATCAAGTCCTCCAGGAAGTCAAGTGTTTGACCTCCTGCTCCCATCTGCTTCTCTTTGCTCCCCAGGGAACACTTAGAAATGCAGTTAGAAACTGCTAAATTCTGTGCTGAGGAACACAAAATGCTCCTGGAAACTCCTGGGTCAACCCTCACTGCTGGAGTAGAACGTGCAGTGTCCTGCACTGCTGACTTTGTGAGCATTAAATCAAAATAAATCCCTTTTCCTAAGGCTTCTCCAGACTCAGTAGCTCTATTGCCAGGGCAACACTGAGTTGTTTTTCCTGTGCACTGAAGCTTGCTCATGCTGTGGGGAAAGAAAATATTATTTATGATAGTTTTCCAGCCAGGTTATCACCCTGGAAGGTGCCTATGGATTCACTGCAAAGCTCCAAGAACTTCCCCTGGAATGTAAGGGTAAGCTGAATTAGCTGTTCCCAAAGCACAGTATTGCAGTGGTAGAACCTGGTTTGTTCAAAAGCTGTGGGAGCTTTTCTGTGTCCTAGAACTGTGTTTAATTAGTAAAATTAGTTTAATCAATGCCAGTGCTTTGCACAGATACAGGACAGGAGCTCCCTCCTGCTCTTCACTGCAGGACTGAGAACTTGGTGCCCCAGGGACACCACAACTGCAGGGCAAAACCTTTTGCTCAGCAAAATCCACTCACCTCTTTTACTCAGGATGATAATTTGTAATAACAGTGAAGGAGAAATATCTCTGGGCTCTTGAATTCACTTCTGGAAGGCAATTGCAGGGTTTTGTGTGTCTGGGAGCTCCACTGTCCCAGAAAATAAATACTTCTGCTTTCCTCCCTGTCACACTTGTAAGAACTCTTGTGATTAACACCCCCAACCAGGTCATAATCCTCACCAACTATTTAGGACTGAAGCAAACACCAAATCCACCCAATGAATTCCATTTGAAATGTGATTGTGTTTCAACATGGAAGTTTCTACTTTAGCAACTGAACATTAAAACAGAAAGATCAGGAAAAATCAAACACCTTTTTCAAAATTTAAGGAAAATTTAATCAATATGCCTTAAATTATTTTACAGTAACTACAATACTGACAAGCATAACGTTTTTCCAAATGGTGTTTTCCTTGGAAGTACTGCGAGAGAGATTCCTCTTCATCCAGCGGAATGTGCACCATGAGGGAAAGGAAGAACCTCTGTGAAGTCCTTCAGAACCCCAGTTAACATAAAGCTACAGACACCCCAATGTGGTCATGTTTCAAGTGTGACAGAATTACAGATCCCTTTCACTTTGCAGCGTCTGTTTTCTACTTCATAATTTAAAAGTATCTTAAACCCTGAAATACTCTCACAGCAAATGAACAAAGAATTGAGACTGAAGAGCTTAGGATATTGGTTAAAGTACAGGGAATACTCTAATTACTTTTGTTCATTTGTGCATTTTTGGTGAGAAGGGGTCAGGAAACAGGTTCCTCATTCCTGCAGATTTATCCAGAGTCCCCCAGATCCATGGCAGCTCCTTTTACTGTTTTGGATAAAAATCTACCAATTGATAACTGCAACCCTTCGCCCTCCCCTACAAAACAAAACAAAATGAACAAAAATCACAACCCTCAAATAAACAACCAAAAGTTACTTTTTTTCTAAAGATCTAGGAATGGGAAAGAAATCACAGGAACTTGATAAGCATGAACACGTATTAAAGCTCTGGACTCCCCAGGTCATTGAAAACAGTATTCAAAGTCCTAAAAAAGTGAACACGAGACATTTTCCATTGTTCCAGGTGATTCAAACAGGTCTAAGTTTCATGATAGCAACACGAGACAGTTGTTTGCAGCTGTTTCTGGTCCAAGTCCATGTTCCAAGCTGGGATTTTCCTTTTGGCCCCCTGGAGTCCCCCAGAGTCTGTTCAGAACACAGAGATGAGGGCGAAGACTCCGTAGAGCAACGCGCAGGGATAAGCGACGAGCAGCTGCTGGCCCTCCATGGCTAAGGCAGAGATAAAGATCTTGGAAGCAGAGAAGCTGCACCAGCCAATAATTCCAGCTGTGAGAATAATCCCCATCATCCCCCTGAAAAGGCAGAAAGAAGAGAATTCAGAATTCCTGTGAGCCCTGTGTGTATCCAGATGTAGGAGTCACACCTGGACTCATCCAACACCCTGTGCAGGTTCTGGGAGGAATTTAGCACTTGGCATTAAATGAAATATTCCCATTAAATCATTGGGAAGGCACTGGCACAGGGTGCCCAGAGAAGCTGTGGCTGCCCCTGGATCCCTGGCAGTGTCCAAGGCCAGGTTGGACATTGGGATACTGAAAGGTGTCCCTGCCCATGGCAGGGGGTGGCACTGGATGAGCTTTTCCAACCCAAACCAGTCTGGGATTCTAAAATTCTAGAACAATAATTAGTCAATTATGACAGTAGAAAGCCCCCTCAAAATTAACTTGGTGCATATGAAATGTCAAAGCAGTGAGTAAAAGACCTGTGCCAAGCTGTCTCTTTTCAGTCTCTACTTTCACAGAGCCAAGAGGAATCATTTTCTTCTGTTTGTAAAATTCTAATTTGCATCTTTAGTAATAATTACTTTTAGACTCTACAGGTACTGAGACCTGTCAGATTCAGAGGTGGCTGAAAACAAACCTCAGATTGCTCTCAGAGTCTACATATTCAAAAGCTGTTAATTGACTTAGAGATAAAGCCAGTGCTCACCCTCCTTTCCCCCAGCAAACACCTGAGGCCATTGATAATTATTGATAATTAACTCTTGCACTAAAGACTCCTGTCACACTCAAATGACACACTCAGCACCGAAGGTGAACATTCCTTCCAGTGCTCTCCTTGCCCACATGAGGAGCAGTCTCTGGGCAGAGCAGGGCTGGAGGCACTCACTGCAGGGAGAAGACGATGGCGAAGGAGGAGAGGAGGATCATGGGCAGCAGGCAGTAGCCCAGCACGCTGGCCACGCAGCCAAAGGACACCCCAGTCATGCTCATCAGGTTCAGGAGGCAGAACATGCCCAGGCAGCCGATTGCACTGATCCCATACACGTAACCAAACTGGATCTTGCCAGCCTGCAGGGAGACAGGGATGGGCTCAGCATGGAGCAGCTCTGGGAGCACAGCAGGGATGCTCACAGCCATTGTCCCCCAGCCCAGCTCCCTCCCTCACATCCCATCCCACAGGGAGCATTTCCCAGAGCCCCAGGACACCTGCATGCACCAGGAGCTTGGAGCTTCTCCTGTCTCTATGGATCCTAATGAACAGGTTGTGATCTGATTGATATTCTCTGATCTCAGCCCATGAACTTTTTGGGATTTAATCAAGAACTTCTCATGCTGATTATTTGCAATAATAATATCTAGAGAACTGGTGTGTAAAGACAACAAAACTATAAATCAGGAACTTCTTGACAAACCCAGAGCTGAAGTCATTTAGTTTGTGGCAGACTGCACAAAGTTATGGCACAAGGAAAATGATTTTAAAAATCCCAGGAACAGCTGAAGCTGAGCTGAGCTGTGAACTCGGGATTAGCTCAGGGAGGTTTTAAAAAGCTAAACCCAAACTTTGCTTGTTCACAGCACACAGAAAGCACATGTGGGTGATGCCCATGTACCTCAGGTCATCTCCTGGTTTTCCCAGATTGATGTTTGTTTCCATTACAGTACCTGCAGGACATGGAGCTGTGCAGCTTCCAGGCTGTTCCCTCCAAGAACTTCCAAACTGAATGTACTTAGACCCAGCTCTCCTCTTCCCCAAGCCCCACAGAAACAATCACACCTCCCTGACATCTGTACCAGGCTCAGCCCACTTCCTTTCACTACATTCCATGTGTTTTTTTAAAAAAGCACACAGGAGAAATAAATTCTTAGGAAAAGAAAATTCACACATATCTATTATGAACATGTTCATTAATTTGACTGGCCTAGTTTCCATAAATAAAAGTTACTTATTAAAGCAGGTTTGAAGTCCCCTTGGTACCAAAGTGTGTTTTAACCATCACAGCAACGTGAAATTTTAGGCAGAAATTAAAAGCAGTGCCTGAAGCATCTAAAGCTAAAACAGATTAAAACCCCTGAAGCTTTCAATGCCAAAGAACACTGTTTGCTGTCATCTCATCATTGATACTCATGAGTCATTAAAGCACAGTCTTATTCCAATCAAGCTCAATGGGAAAATCTCAGCAGGCTTCAGCAGTGCCTGACCCATTAAACAACCCAAACAGTGAGAAAGCAGGATTGCTCCAGAAGGACCTGAGCCTGGAGTCACCCTGATGTGTCAATACTCATCAATCCCTTCAGGGTGAGAGGCCCCAGTGCCTCTTCCATTCACACACAACGTTTTGTCCTGTGCAGGGTGAGGAGTTGGACACTGATCATCCTTGGGGTTCCTGTCCAACTCAGGGCATTCCATGAAAAGGATGTGCTTTTTGGCCTCCATGCCACAATGACACTTCCAATAACCCTGCAGGTGATCAGCCCCTTCCCAGTGTTTCCAGCACATTCCTGCCCAGCAGCCCCAGGGTCTCACCAGCAGCAGGGTGGCTCCAAAGGCCAGGCAGAACACCATGGGCCCAGCCAGGTCAGTCTCGTTCATGATGCTGCCATCAGCCACCTTCAGGGGGTGCAGCACTGTTAGTGTTTTCTGCCAGATGTGGTCGAAATTGATCCCCAATTCTGCAGGTGAACACAACATGGATTTCATTTCTCCCCTTCCTGGCTGCCCCACTTGTCCCACTCTTTGTCTTCCCAGCCTCTCCACTTCTGCATCTCCTCCAGATCCTGATGGGCACCAGAGAACTGAGCCACCCCTCCTTCCTCCTGCTGCTCCACACATTCCAGGTCCCAAGTGCTGGGAAGTGCCCAGCTGGTTTCTGAAGGACTAAGTGCCCAAGCACAGAGCTCTGGGTTCACAGAGGTCCCTTCAGCCCAGTTCCCTGATCCTGTTTTATTTAGGTAAATAAAATAACATCTTAAATAATAAAAAAGCCCAGAGGGTGGAAGGTATCACGCCTGGGGACAGATGACAGGTGTGACAGATGCCTGTCTCTCTACCCAGTAACACTGAGGGTTTATTCAATTGTTTAGAACTAAAAAATAATAGAAAAGAGCTGGAAACTGACCCCAGCAAGCCAGACTGTAGCTGTATATCCAGCCTGGCACCCTGCACAGGCTGTACTCACTCCACACAGGCATTTCTGCAGTGTTTAGCATTCCTTGTTAGCAATGAAACATTCCAGTCTAACCAAGAATGAGCTCAAAGGACCTGCAGCATTTACTTCACAAAGTGAGCAGTTATAATTATTATTTACAACAAGAGCAATATTAAGTGTTTTGTCACAAAGTCAGGTCTCCCAGTTAATTGATTTAATCTGCCACAGAGCAGCTGGTGTGAAGCAATAAAGCACAAATTTCCAACTGCAGAAATTCACACAAGAACAGGAATTCCACATGCCAAAATACAGGTTAAAAAAAAAATCAATGAGAATTTCAAATGCACTGAGCACTCCCACCAGCAGGGAATCCACACACTGCTACCAACTTATCCCCAAACTAGGAGGAGTTTTGGATTTAGGCCACAGCAAAGTTATACCTTCTAATAGCGGAGGCTCATCCTCAAAACTGCTTCCATAAAAAGACTGTGCTGAGGCTGGAGTGTAGTTCTGTGTTGGCTGGTAGATCTGCCCCGTGTAGGGCTGCTGCTGCTGCATCATGTCAGCAGGGACAAAGGCACCCTGCTGGGGGTACTCGTAGCCTCCATAGTGCCTGCAAAGCACAACACCACGTTAGCACACAGCCCAGGCTGCTGCTGAGCACCTCCTGCCAGGCAAAGCTTCTTCCAGTCAGTTCATCACAGCAAAGCCTTCCTTCTGCCTCAGAACGCCCAGGACATGGTCCCACACCCAAATCCTCTACAAAAAATCCCAGCCAAAGCCACTCTGTGCCCTAAGCAACTCTTCAGGTATTCTTGTCACTAATCCTTCCCAAGCCTAACCACAGAGATTTCCATTAACATCTCCAAAATCTTTAACTATAGAAATACAAAGAAGGAAAATGCAGAACTCCTCATGCTGGCAGAGTTCAGCCTCAGCACAGCCCCGTGATCCTGTTCTGGTCACAAATGGCACTGAGGTGCTCTGCCCATCACAGGGATCACACGGAGGGAACAAAGCCCTCAGCCTGAGGCTGGATGTTCACACAGGGCTGCCAGGATCCCCCCTGACCCAGCAACACCCACCACACCTCCCTGCTGCAGCCTGGCAGTCACCAGGACATTGCAGGCTCAGTTAGGTGACATTCATTTCCAGTCCCCAAGTGAGTGACTGGAGATGGAGCTGCAGGAAAAGTGTGTTTCTTTTCCCAGGGACATGCAGAACACTCAAATAATTAACTTGTCCTTCAATCCTCTAACACTTGCTCTAAAATCTACCAGGCAGAGAATTCAACACAAAATTCCTGCAGATCTCCATTTTCAGACAGCGAGTCGAGCTCTCCATCAAACAACAACTGGGACTCATTTACAGAACCCAGCAGCTGGCTGCGGTGCCAAACCTTTCCCGGATACACAGACTGTCCCAGAAATATCCCAAGGAAGCCTACAGGAGAGCTGGAGAGGAACTTTGGACAAGGGATGGAGTGCCAGGACAAGGCGAATGGCTTCCCGCTGCCATAGGGCAAGGTCAGTTGGGATATGGAGAAGGAATTGTGAGGGTGGGAGGCCCTGGCACAGGATCCCTGGCAGTGTCCCAGGCCAGGCTGGGCAGGGCTTGGAGCAGCCTGGGACAGCGGGAGGTGTCCCTGCCATGGCAGGGGTAGAACGGGCTGGGATTTCGGCTCCCCCAGGCCGAGCCCCGGCACGCCGTGGCGGTGCTGAGCCCCGCGGGCACACGAGTTACTTGCTGTACGGCCGCCCGCTGTAGTCGTAGGACTGCGCCTGGTCCTCGATGCTGTAGCTGGTCTGGAAGAACTCGGTGTTGAAGCCGTCGAACCCGGACATCGCCTCCCCTGCAAGAGAGCAGCGAGGCGGCTCCCGACCGCTCCCGAACCGGCACCGCGCGCCTCCGCCCGCCGCCCCTCCCGCCGCCCGGCCCCGCCGCGGCCCCGCCACCTCCGGCGGGCCGTGCACCGCCCCGGGCCCGGCCTGCGCTCCGCCAATGCCCCGGGCCGCTCTGCCCCGCGCTCCCGGCCGGTCGGTCCCTCCCCGGGCTCCCTGCCCCACCTGCGGCCCCGGCCTGCGCTCCGCCAATGCCCCGGGCCGCTCTGCCCCGCGCTCCCGGCCGGCCGGTCCCTCCCCGGGCTCCCTGCCCCACCTGCGGCCCCGGCCCGGCCCGGCCCGGCTGCGCTCCCGCCGCGGCCCTGCGACGTGTCAGGCCGCGCCTCCACTTCCGGGACACGGCGCCTCGCTCTGCGCCTGCGCGGGACAGGCCACGCCCCCATCCGGCCCCGCCCTGCCCTCAGCCCCGCCCCGCCCCTGCTCAGGCCCCGCCTTAGCCCCGCCCCGATCCGCCCCTCAGCCCCGCCCCTCGTTTGGCCCCGCCCCCGCTCAGGCCCCGCCTTAGCCCCGCCCCGATCCGCCCCTCAGCCCCTCCCCTCATTTAGCCCCTCCCCTCGTTTGGCCCCGCCCCTGCCCAGGCCCCGCCCTAGCCCCGCCCCGCCGCCCTCACGGCCGAGTCTAGCCGCACGAAGTGTATTTAGCGCAAGTTTATCCTCTTCGCCCCCTTCCGTTTGTTCACAAGAACTATTTTCCTACACTAAAGCTTTGCTGGAGCTGTGAATCTCGCTGTGTTTATCCCAGCCCGGCCGTTGGCGCACCCCTCAAATCTGGGAATGAGGGGCAATCGAGGAACACAGCTGGCGCTGTGAAGAAGCTCCTTTGGTGTCGCTCACTGTTTGTCCCCAGCGCTGGGCAGAAGGCTGTTAAAAGTCTTCAGAAGCCTGTTAATTAGAACTCGTTGTTATGAGCTCTGATGCCCCGGAGCTGAGCGCAGGGCTGTGCTCCGCTGGCTTTGAGGTGACAGGCAGGGCAAACCCGGCTGAGGAGGTGCAGCTGAAACTCCAGCAGCAGCTGAGTTGGGGTTGCTGCTTTATCCTTGCTTTACCCCTGGCTGAAGGGTGTGTGCTGCTGTGGTTCAGAGCTACACCAGCTGTGCACACAGAGTTAATGTGGTGTACGCTGAGCTCTCCCAGCCTCCTGGAGCTGAGCAGGGGCTGTGTGGCACACAGGACAAGTCCCTGCTCTAAATATGTGTGCGGTTTTCTTTTTTTTTAAATTCACTTTGGCTCAGGACACAATTACAGTCGTTTTGTTACAAACCTGTTTACGTAATCTGCTGGTGAGATTGCTGTGTTTAACTCGCAGCCCCGTTCCGAGGCTCTCCTGCAGAGCAGATCTGCAGTGTCCATGGTATCTGCCGAGAGCAGCTCCGGGAAATGTGTCACTGTGCAGAGCCGAGCGGGATAACAGCAGGAATTACAGCCTTGGATAACAGAGATCACTAACTGTGGCATAAGCTGCTTCCCGCAAATTTACGCATTAGGAAAATCAGTGTTTGCCGGCTGAGGAGATCGCAGCTTTCGTGCAAGGCCTGCACAGTGTGCGAGATGGGCTGCAGCTGATGGCTGTGACTTAGTGCCACTCGGCTGAGCTGTGTGACTCGCTGCAGCTCACTGGGCAGGGAAATGAGACCCAAATCCCAGGCACTGGGCTGTGTAATCGCGATCTGCTGGGGAAACGCTCTTCGGCGAGAAATCTGTTTGGGTTTGCTCAGATAATTAGAATTTCCTGACAGCTTAGGCTGAGCTTTCATTAATGAGCTCTCTCTGCACCGGGCGTCTCAGCACTGCTGCAGGGCATCGTGTGCAGGACAGATGAGCAGATTCCCAGCCCTGCAGGGCAGGGTGTGCTCTGACACAGCCCGTGGGTTCAAGGGGAGGGCACACACTGCAGCTGCTTCTTCCTGATGATTTGGGAAGGACAGCCCATGGACTGCCTGGAGCTGAACCTGCTGAGGCACCAAACACCAAACTCTGTCCCTTTGCCGAGGCACCAGCTCCAGCTGCTATCACAGAATCCCAGAATCCCATGCTGGTTTGGCTTGGGAGGGACCCTAAAATTCATCCCATCCATAACCCAGAGTGCTCCAGGTCCCACCTCACCCTGAACACCACCTGGACATGGAATTTGGGTTTTCAAGAGCTCTCGAAATGGCTCCAACCCGGGAAGAATAAAAGTACTCATTAACTTAGTACATACATCATAATAGTGGTACCAAAGCTTTGTTTTAGCTGTAACGTGAAAAAACACACAATAATTACACCTGTATTAATAGCAGAATAATTTGAATCAGACTGAGAATAAAAGTATTATTCAAAGAACTTTGGAGGAATGAGAGGATGGAAAAAGGGAGAGGAGGAAGATGTCTGCTGAAATAGCCCTTGTTATGGCAGAACTTGTAGGGGAGGAAGGAAGCCCCTTGCAGAGGGGAGACTGAAAGCAGTGATTTTTGTTTGATTTTAATCCTCATTTGATGGTGTGGGTGTGGTGTGGTGAGGTCTCTGCCTGCCTGCACACTCAAGTCTATTGCAGGGTCAGGGCTGTTTGTGCAGCAGATTGCTTTGTTGAGCAGTGGCCATGGAATTCCAAAGGAGTTGTCAGCCCACAGATATCAATTATTCTCCAGAAGGTTCTCTGATGTGCAATGACTGATATGGAAATCAGTGGAACATGATTCCCCCTTACTGTCAGCTTTTGGAAGGCTCAGACCTTGTTCTGTGTGTATGCTGGGGGTTTGATGTTTGCCAGAAAGAGCAAAGTGTTTCCTGCACAGGAGCTGTGACCCCTCTGGTGTGATACACGATGGCAAAAAGCATTGTCTTGTCTCCGTTTGAGCCTCACTCCTAGCCTGTGCTCACGTCCTGAGCAGATGGGAAAGCTGTTCTTCCCCTTTGCCTGTTTTGGATGAAAACACTTGAGTTATGAATAAAAGATCAAGGGCAAATCTGAGTAATGCTTTACTGTGTATTTGTGAATAAACCCAGCTTCATGGCACTCACGCTCTTTGCTGGAAGATCCTTTCTCAGGGACACTCAGCCATTTAGTGTTGCTTTATGCTTTTTCTTCAAAGTGAAAGATTTGTTAGGGCTTTCCGTTCCCACGTACTGCTGGATTTGAGCAGATGAGAATTTCACTGTGTGTAATTCACACTGCTGGATCAGGGGATAATCCCTTATTTTAGCTTGGTATCACTTGTTCCTGCTTGGCTTCACTTCCTGAGAGCTCAGTGTCTGGAGCTGAGTGATGCAAGGGCCACTCCACTCTGGGAAGGATACACCCCTGATAGAGAGGTGTTGGGATTAAAGAGCTGGAACCTCACAAGAGTCTGGAATTGGTTCCTCCCAGGCTCCGTGCTTTGCCATGGGTTGAGGTTGGATTGGCAGTCCTGTCTGGGAGCACCAGTCCAGGACAGTTTCTGCCTCTCAGGGAAACCAGTGGCCCTCCTGATATTTCCTTGTTCCCAGACATTTCCTTGGTCCTCTGCCTTGCCACCATTCTCAGAAACCGCCCTCTTCTCACTGGCTTGATGGACTTCTGCCCTGGGAAATGTTGCCTGGGCTCAGTGCTTAGACATGAGCCTGCTGAGAAGCACAGAATGTTACAGGGAACAGGGCTGAAGGATCCTTAGGTGGCACCTTGAAGTTGTTCCTGAATCAAAGTGCAAGCCTGGAACTGGAAGTACTGTTCTTCTTTCTTCCATTTTATTTTAACTATAGTGTGTAAAAATCACACAGAGTGATCAAAGTTCTCACATGGCTTTTCAGCTGGAATCTTCTGTCCAAAATCCAACTTGGATATATTTTTTCCCCAGAATTACTCCTTCAGGTTCTGCTACTTTCAACTTCTCCTTCTCTGAGCACCTCAAAGCTCTGCTTGGTGTTTGTTGCTGATAAACAGCTTCCACATTTCTCACTATGTGTAGACGACTTGATTCAAATTTCCAGCCTGCCTGTTCCCTCTGGAGATGGGAGGTGTGTTCCCTCTGGAGATGGGAGGTGATACACACACACACTGCTACTACAGCCCGGCTAACACTGGCCTTCCTTTCTAACACTCATTGCTGCTGCTTTTCTAACACCCACCAAATTCGATAGTCAGTTGCTCCATGATTTCCTGAAATGCTAATTTAGCACTTTGTCATAAGGCATGACCTCAAACCTGTGAATGATGTCACAGCGTTCATGGGTTGGCTCTCAGCACAGCTATGCTGGGGCTTTTGGAACATACACTTTAAGCTCAGGCTAAATTATCCCTTGGCTGTGCTGAAGGTTATGAAGGCATCTGTCAGAAGTGAGAAGTGCTTCATCCTCCCTTTGATGGATGCTGCTTTTCTTTTCCATCAGAACTGTAACTGCTCCTTGGTGTGGTCCTGACACATATTTTACATTTAGGTCACGGTGTATTTGGCCCAGATTTTAAAGTTTCACTCTCTCAGGCTACATTTTGGTAGATTTGGCCCATGGTTTGTATTTAGCTGGGGAGCATTACGTAATGCTTTTACTACTGAAGTCATTTCATCAAAGGAAATTGTGTTACAGTGAAATGATTGGAATATCCCGTGTAAAGAAATAAAAGCAGGTGCTGAATTGCTTTCATTATTATTTGAAAAGTGCAGATGCATTTCTAAAGCTGTTGTGATTAAAATTCCACGGTTTTTGTTCTTTTCAAAGGGCAATTCTGATGATAATGTTTCAAAAAGACTTTGAGCTTAGAGCTGTCTGTATTGGCTAATCACACGGAATCTGTGCCTGATGCTTGGCAGAGCTCCTCAGGAGTCACAGGTTTTGGTATCTCCTGTCATCCCTGATCACTGAGCTCGTCAGGTGTCACAGGTTTTGGTAACTCCTGTCCTGCCCATTCACTGAGCTCGTCAGGAGTCACAGGTTTTGGTAACTCCTGTCCTGCCCGTTCACTGAGCTCCTCAGGAGTCACAGGTTTTGGTATCTCCTGTCACCCCTGATCACTGAGCTCCTCAGGAGTCACAGGTTTTGGTAACTCCTGTCCTGCCTGTTCACTGAGCACCTGCACATCACCCTCACTGTGCTCTCCTGGCCCTCGGAGCACAGCCCAGCTCATCCTCACCCCCAGCCTTGGGCCTTTGGTTTGTTGATCATGGGGAGATCACAACACTTCCCTGCTGGTTTAAACACTATCAGTGTTCACTGGGGAGAGGGAATTGATTCTTCAAGCCCTGCCACTATGGCACCTCTGCCTTTATGAAAATGGATTTTAATTAGATGCAGCATATTGACTGTCATGGACAACTAAAATATTTGGAAAAGCTGATGCAATTCTCCCTGCTAAGAACAGGGACAGCACTGTCACTCGCAGAGGGAGCTGTCATTTCCTCTGGCTGGTCATGCAGATGTTAAATCCTGTCTGCACCGACTGCACCAGGCTCTTAAAAAAGTAATGAAGACATTTAAGTGAACATGATCTCACATCCCACCTTTAAATCCTCTGTGCAAGGGTTATGGAGGACTTGACCTGCATTGCTTCAGCTGCTCTGCAGAGCCACAAGGGCAGGACACAGGACTTGGGCTTTTCTCTGAGCCACAGCCAGCAGGCTCTGTAGTAGCACCAGATTCTGCTGGTTTGAAAATAGGGATCCTGAAGTAAGAGGCAGACTCTTTGCTCAGGAGTGCAGCAGTTGCTTCAAAATTAATTTATTAAGGTAAAAATCAAGGATTTGATTAACTGCTCAGCTCTGATTTAATTTCAAAAGTCTGTAGATACACAAATAATGATTTTCTGTCTTAGCCCTGAAAATTACTCTTCTTGGCTCTTTTGTTTTAGCCATGTTTTCAGAAGAATCTCACTGAAGTATCTGCAACCTCAGTTGGTTAGAGCATGGTGCTAATAACACCAAGGCTGTGGATTCAATCCCCCTGTGGGCCATTTACTTCAGAGCTGGACTCGGTGATCCTTGACCCTTCCACAGAATATTCTGGGAATCTGTGAACTTGACTGCAGTCAGCAAAATCTACCCATGCATGGTGACTCCATCTCGCAGAGATTTCACTCTAAAGCTTTTGGTCAACATTTGAGTAAAA
The DNA here is from genome assembly GCF_008360975.1 of Lichenostomus cassidix. NCBI lineage: Eukaryota > Metazoa > Chordata > Aves > Passeriformes > Meliphagidae > Lichenostomus > Lichenostomus cassidix. Next base: position 17,994,813 of record NC_139494.1, read on the forward strand.
GCCTTTGTTTTCTCATATGTTTCTAATTCCGAGCGGAGCATTTTTGCCCAGAAGCGGCGTGTGTTAGCACAGGGCTGTGCCCCCGTTCCCGCGGATACCCGCCAGTGTGGGGCACTCCGGGGAGCTTTTCCCGCAGCTCCACCGCTGGGTTTGGGCTGCTAGCGCCGGGCTGGAGCCGAGCCGGGGCTGTGAGCGGGGCTGCCTGGGGCTCCGGCTCCTCTTTCAGAGCAGCGGGAAGGACACGAGGTGGCGATGCCTGCGCGCCCGCGGCTCCCCCGGTACAGACCCGCGAGTGAAGCGGGCGCGGGTCCTCCGCACCGCCGGAGCCGCCCCCGGTCCCTCCTTCTCCCTCCCGCGCCCCCGCGGGTCCCCTCCCTGCCGGCTGCGGGGACATGAGGAGCGGCGGCAGCGGGAGCAAATCCCGGTCCTGCCCGGCAGCCGCTGCCGAGCGCCCCGGGAGCCCCCGAGCTGCCCGCCCGCATCGCCGGCTGACCCTGCGCCGAGCCGGGACAGGCACGTTGCGGGCGGGCAGGGGACGGGAGCTGCCGGCCGAGGGACGGAGCGGGAGGGACTTCAGCGCAACTCGAGCGGAGCGGAGCGGAGCGGAGCGGGCGGCAGCGCTGGGCGGCCCGGCGGCCACGGAGCCGGTGAGGCGGTGACTGGTGCTGGCCGCGGTGCTGCTGCTGGCCGCGGTGCTGCCGCGCTGCCCGGCTGTGCCCGGCTGTGCCCGGCTGTGCCCGGCTGTGCCCCGCGCTGCCCCGAGCTGCCCGTTTGCGGCGCTGCCCGGCTGTGCCCAGCTGCACCCGGCGCTGCCCGTGTCCGGCTGTGCCCAGCGCTGCCCGTTCGCGGCGCTGCCCGGTGCCGGTGCGGGACGCCGGCGCCCATCCCGGCCCGACTCCTTTAAGATGATGCAATCGGCATCGCCCTCCGCGCTGCCGACCCCGCGCGGCTGAGCGGAGCCCGGAGCGCGCAGCGGGGCGGAGCGGACGGAGCGGGGCGGCCCCGGCGGTGCCGGCGGTCCCGGCGGGCCATGGGGGAGCCGCCGGCCGCGCTGCCGCCGCGGGAACCGCCGGAGCCCGGCAGTGCCTAGCGCAGGCTGCGGGCTTTCTGCAAGTCATCGGGGCCGGCGGACGCACCCCCGCTGCCCTCCCGCTCCCCCAGCCCAGCGCATCCGCTCGGGAATTATTTTATTTATTTATTTCTTTGTTTGTTATTTATTTATTTTCCTCCGCCGTGCTGTATGTACTGGTTTCCTCTTCACCCTCCACGGTTAACTTCCCTGTGACTCGGTTTAACACTTGAGACCTCCGTGGATGCTGCTAAGAGCACTTCTCTTGCCTTTGCTGTCCCTTGCTGGGATCGGATTCACACTACCCGGACCCTGTGTGCCTGTATGTGTGTTCTGAGTGTCTTGACATTTTGGGTTTCTTTACAAGACCTATGCATTAATTGTAACCAAGGTAAGACTCCCTGTTCTTGTTCCCTCGTGTGCATGTCTAATTTAGATGTTTCTTTAAAGATGAAGTATGCAGTTTCTTTTAAACAGTGGAGTCCTATGTAGCCTTTCCATTGATGAATACTTGTGAAATAGAAGCGTAGAACTTGCCAAAAAAAGAGACCTATTTAGCAGATTTAGCTTGGCTCTACAAACTGCTCTGCTTTGCTCTGTTGCAGCAGCTGTGATGCTTAGAAGAGTAATTTGTGCCTTATTTTGTTTTCCCTTTTCACAGACCTGTGAATGACCATAGGCTTGGCTTGACCTTGATTTTGATGGCTTTGTTGGAAGATCTAATGATGTGATTGCATTTCATGAGGTGATTGCTCTCCAGCTTCCGTGGCTCAGTATATAAACCACTTCTGCCACACTGTCACTCATGGACAATTCAGATTTTTTTTTTTAACAATCCTTTTGGCTATTTTTATTTTCTCACTTCTCATTTCCCCCTTGTTTCTCCTTAATGTCGGGAGCCTTATTCTACCTTCTGATGTGATTGATAGTCCTGCTGCTCCGTGCTGCTGATTTCCAGTTTCAACTACGATGGCTCTAAGTGGCAACTGCAGGACTTACCTTCCTCCTCGGGAGCAGGGGCCGGGGCTGCACTCCTTCCCCGAGGTGGTGGAGCTCAACGTGGGCGGCCAGGTTTACTTCACTCGCCACTCCACCTTGGTTGGCACCCCTCACTCCCTGCTCTGGAAAATGTTCACCCCAAAGAGAGACACAGCCAACGACCTGGCCAAGGACTCCAAGGGAAGATTCTTCATCGACAGAGATGGTTTCCTTTTCCGCTACATTCTGGACTATCTCAGGGACAAGCAAGTGGTTCTGCCTGACCACTTCCCAGAGAAGGGAAGGCTCAAGAGGGAGGCTGAGTACTTCCAGCTCCCGGACTTGGTCAAACTCCTGACTCCCGAGGACAGCAAGCAAAGCCCCGACGATTATTGCCACAGTGACTATGAAGAGGTGTCCCAAGGCAGCGACACGAGAATTTGCCCTCCCTCATCGCTGCTGCCGCCGGATCGCAAGTGGGGATTCATCACCATCGGCTACCGCGGCTCGTGCACTATCGGCAGGGAGAGCCAGGCAGATGCCAAATTCAGGAGGGTCCCAAGGATTTTGGTTTGTGGAAGGATTTCTTTGGTCAAAGAGGTTTTTGGAGAAAGTTTGAATGAAAGCAGAGACCCAGACAGGGCTCCAGAAAGGTACACCTCCAGGTTTTATCTCAAGTTCAAGCACCTGGAGAGGGCTTTTGACATGTTGTCCGAGTGTGGATTCCACATGGTGGCCTGCAACTCCTCGGTGACGGCTTCCTTCGTCAACCAGTACACCGACGACAAGGTCTGGTCCAGCTACACCGAATATGTCTTCTACCGTAAGTAGCAGGCGTGGGGGGGCAATGTGACCTCGAGCTCCGGGCTGCTCCTCCCGCTGCCCTACATCCCCAAAGCGCGGGGAGCGCCGATTTCCCGTGCCTGCCGCAGCCCGGGCTGTGTTGAGATGCGGGGAATGCATTTCGGTGTGAGCTCCGGAGGTGTAGAGCGATGCTGGGCTGGGCGGGCTGGCCCTGGCTAGGTGGCAGCACAGACTGCCGAAAGCGCCCTGCCCCGAGCCGGGAGGACGCTGTGCCTCCGGCGGTGTAAATCAGCGCCCGAGCGCCTCGCACGCTTCCCGGGACGTGTGGGACACAGCACGAGTGTGCAAACACCGCGGAACGCGTCACAGGAAACCTTCGAAAGGGATTCACTTTGCAAAGGTAATAGCGGCTTGATAATCATCAGCCACAGGCGGCCGAACCATCTGTCAGCAGCCCTGCCACACTTCCACGCAGGGGAGGGAAAACACAATTCCATCCCTCCGGCTGCATTTCAGTGAGGTCCTCTCAGAGGCAGATGCTGTGCTCTGGAATGGGGGCTCAGAGCAGGGAGGGGCAGCGGCTGTGCCTTGTTATGCAATATGCCCATGGAAAACAAAGTGTCCTCCCCAGGAGAAGTGTGTGCCATGCTTCCCGCAGTCACATCGCATCCACTCTGCTCCGCTGGTCTGAGCCCTGAGTGCTCGAGGGCTCATTAACTTCGGAGCTGATACCCAGGTACAGGCTGGTTACCAATGGTAACACCGGGCTAATCCAGATTCAATGAGTCTGTATCACAAAATCATTCCACAACTGCTGGGCTGAAATATTTGAGAGGCTCAGGAGGCTGTTTTCCTCTGTTTTCATTTGAGGAGGATGAAGGATGGAACGATTGCCCCATCCATCAGCTCTAGCCAGCTGCTGCTTTGGCCAGTGGCCTTGGGAGTGGAATAGAGGGATAGAGAGATACAGGGACAGAGGGATAGGGGGATAGAGGGATAAAGGGATAACGCTTGTCTGGCAGAGCTGCTGCCCTGGGTGTGGTGCTCACAGTGAGCAGGATCCTGGCGTGGGGAGCTGACTAAAGTTTTCGATGGAAGATGCATCAGGAAGTGAACAGTTTGGGTGTAATTCCGTGGATTCAGCGCCATCTACTCTTGTGTGAGGCTCAACAGGCAGCCCTAATCTGCTTATGCAATGAAGCTTAAGTTAGCATCCTGAAAAGCCATCTGGGTTTTTGACATCTGTAGATTTACTTAAAATTAGTTTTCTAGCTGGATTTCTTAGCAAAATAGCTCTAAGGTCATGGATCCGCTTATATTGCAACAGGGATGGATGATTTGTGTTATTAAGCAGCTTCTGCTTGAAATTACAGTGTCTTGTACAAGTTCTAGGAGGAGAATTAATGTAGTTAAAGGAATGGATTAGAACAAATTGGTCTGGCATTTATATTTAAAATAAGAAAATAATATAAGTTCTTTATAGGCACAATGGTCATTGCTAATTGAGGAGAGGAAGAATGTGAGTTTTCCCTGAAAGGAACATGGACTCCTGATTTTCATATTTCTCAGTTTTTTACCTTCAAGGATTGCTCACTGCTCTCATATCAATACAGCCAAGGTAGGGACCAAGAGGAGAGGTACCTTAGAAATTTTGGAGAGTGAAAGTCCATAACAGGTGTCACAAAATCTTCTCTCAGCAGTTAAATCCAATTAAAGTTCCTGGGAAGATTCCTATCTGGTTCAGCAGGCTTTGCATTTGGCTCTGATCAATTTTGTGTGGTTTTGACACTGATCCAGCTTCAGAAGTGGATTTTTCGGAGGGTCCTTCCCCAGGCAAAAGCCAAAGCCATGGCTGTGGTGCCAGATGTCTCTTTCTTGTCCTGATCCATGTGGTTCTGTTCTGCCTGGTTCCATTGCTGCTGCCATGGAGCTCCAGCTGCAAATCTTCCCTGCCCCACACTCACTGCTGGCTGCAGCTGATCCACCCAAGAGCAGGGTCCAGAATTCACTTGGAGCAATAGAATTCCCTCTCTAAATCTCCCAAAATATTTTCATTTCAATTTTCCCAAAAGCATTTGATTTGAAACTTTGAGGACCAATAAAATTGACATCTGGCTTTGCAGTGGAACATGGCATCTCCTCGGCAGCTGCTTAGCCGTAATTATTTATTCAGAAGCTGCCAACTGTGTCTGTGTAAGCATTAATCCATCAAGCGGTTGGGAGCAGGTTAATGGGCCTGAACCTGGGAGGAGTCTAATACAGCTGGGGAGGGGGAGGCAGAGGTGGTCTTTGCAGGGCTGCTCAGGAGCTCCTGTGAAAGGCCTGCTGGAGAGAATCTTCCCAGGTTGGAAAGGATGATTAGTTGCAAAGAAGGAAGAATACATGGAGGAATGGTGTTTGGATACACCAAATATGTTGTATGCTCCAAATGCCACTAGGAAGGTAAATGCCTGTGGTTGGCACGAAGATAAAGAACATTTTTCATGTGCTAATCCATCTGAAAGTGGCTCAGATGGAGCGGAGGGGGTGTGAGCTGAGCAGCTCTCACCCTGGTACAGCGAGTGCTGGGAAAGCACTGCACCATCAATATTGCATGGCCTCTTGTCCCGTGGTCAGGCTGCTGCTGGGAAGGATGTGTGTGCAGCAGGGTGTGCTCCCTGGGGAGGAGGCTTTCCCGAAATGCAGCTCTGCAGGGTGAGCCTGGCACTGCCAGCCCAGAGCTGCTTGCTGAGGAGCAGCCAGGCAGGCATGGGGACAGCAGGGCTGTCCTTGGGGCACAGCTGGCACCTCTGCTCAGCCAGGCAGTGGGGCTGGCGAGAGGAGAGCTGTGGGCAGGTACAGAGGGACTACAGATGGAGGGAGAGGAGAGAGAATTCACACACAGCCTGGACAGAATGAACTAGGGATGAGGTGGGGATACTGACAACCTCACCCAGCCACGGCAAGGGGGAATTTGTCAGATGCTTCTGCCCTCAGTTCAACCCAAGTATTTCCCCACAGCAAAAGGTGGAGAGGTTGGCCAGTGCTCCTTCACGTTCTCGAGCAGTGAGGAGCACAGGGATGTGGACAGATGTCTGTCCCTGCTCCTCCCAAGGCTGTGCCTCAAAGTCTGAGCAGAAAATCAGCACAGTGGTCTGATCTGGTGGAGCCTTTCCTTGCACTGCCACTTCACAGCTGCACATGGGGAGCATCTCAGGCACCTGCAGATGTGCAAGGAAACCATGAGACCTTCCTGGTGCTGCAGCTCTGAAAGCCAAAAAGGAATTAATGACACTCCTGCTCCTGCAGGACCTGTGCTGGCTGTACTCACTCCAGGGACCCTGTGAATGTGGGGCCTCCACTGCTCTGTGCAGAAGGAGCTGGCTGTGCCTTGCAGCTGCTGGCAGGAGGCTGATGTGCACAGACCTTTGTGAAGTGGGCTGCAGAGTATCCTGGGATAAAGAGATGAATCCTCTTGGGTCAGATGTGCAGGAGGAAGGAGGAATGTCAGGCGACTTTCCCTGATGCCCATGCATTGGATATGATTCCCTGGGATAATCCTGGTGTCTGTAATACAAGAGGATCCATTTGGGATCTCTGCAGCCATCTGGGGCCTGTCGGCATGCATGTGTGACTGAGTGAAAGGATCCCATAGTGATGGGCCTGCCACTGACTCAGAAACTCCTTGTGTGGCAGAAATTTGACTCACAAAATGCAGCACTCTTGCACGGTGACACCCACAGCTGTGCTGTCAAACGGGCAGGATGTGGGAGAGGAACATCACCCAGTTCTCTTCAAACCCATACTGTCACTTAATCCAGTAGCTGCTTTTGTCTGGTTTTAAATCAGTGAAGATCAAAATGACCCCAAAGTGAGCAAAATGAAGTCTAATCCAATGAATAATGCAAACTCCTTCCCCGCTGACAGGAGATGTTTCTGTTTCTGAGTAATTATTGTCATCATCCGTGCCTCTGGTCCCTCTTGCCAAAGCAAACCTCTCACCAGGATGAGCATCTGCAGGTGGGGCTGCAGCCAGCCAGGTCTGTCAGTGTCTTCATGGCTGAAGGACTTTGAGCTTTTTCTCTCTCCCAATCTGTCAGGGCAGACAGTAAAACCTGCACAGTTGTTGATTAGAGTTACTCCATAGATGAGAAATGCTGATGAGAAATTTCCAAATACTCACTGCAAACCCGTTGTGTCAAATCTGATTGTCAGATTAGGCCAGGAATCTGCTGCTCACTAAGTGAATAGTAAAAGAGTTGGTTGGATTTAGAGCTCAGAGTTTATTCTGACAATGTAAGAGAAGTGCTGTTGAGGAACCAGCAAGGATGGCATGGCCTCCCCGTGGCCCTTGCAGTGCTGCTGCTGCTCTGTGATCCAGAAAAAGACTGTAATGACTACAGGATTAACCAAGGAGGGCTGGCATTTAGGGGGAAATAAAATCAAAGTATTTGAAATTGCAGCCTTGAGCTGGCTGCTTGCCAGGAGCAGCACACAAGGTCCCACAGCCCCATTTGGGGAGGCTGAGCAGGGCAGGGGTTTGCTGTAAGGAAAGCAGACGTGTTCTAGAGAGCTGTGGAAATTGGGAATGCCCAGTGTGCTGCCCTGGGATGGCAGAATCCTGGGTGCAAGCCAAGGAATGGCTCCTACCAGCCCCTTCTGCAGCCCCCTGCAGCCTGGTGAGGTCTGGCCTTTCCCAAAGTTTGTTGAAATGTAGCTCTGGGTCTCAGGAAAACAGAATCAGAAAGAGTGAAGGAATGTAAATAAGAAAACACAACACAAGATTTGCCATTCAATAAATACCAGCAACATATTGTGCACACAGACAAACACTTCCTTGCAGCAGGTTGGTTTTTTTCTGTCCAGCCATCCTGGATTTGTTTAATTTTGTAACCACAATATTTTCTCAGTTTCTTCTCTTTTTTTATTTTCCGGCTTTTCAAGTTCAAGGCTAATGTACAATAAATATGGAGACACAAAGCAAAATCCAAATTACATCTTTGCACACAGAAAGAAGAATCCTTTTTTTGTCAAGCTTGGAGTGATTGTCTCTCAGCTTTATCTCTGGTCACAGGGGCTGAGTAAATAAAGTAGAGAATGACTATCAGGGTCCTGGGTGGGCTGTTTTCCTTAGCTTTCCCAAACTAGCTGGTTAAATTAGCTCTCTAATGATGCTTGAAGGAGAGCGAGAAGCCTGGAGTTGTTAGAATTGTTTTGCCTTCCAGCAGCTGGGCCAAGCTGTATTGAAATCCCCATAAATACAAATTGGTCAATTTGTGTGACCCTGCTGCCCTCTCTCTATCGACTCTCACTTATGTCCTTCCCATCCCCGAGCTCTTCATCCATCACTCACGTTACAAATTTCCCTGCGCTGCCTCTGAATCTCCTAACGAAGTGATTAACGATTTCCAGGAGCTCATTGATTAGCTGTTAGGGCAGCTAAAAAATTCCTCTAGCAGAAACAAAGTGAGGAGAGCTGAGGCCATCCTGGTTTGCAATCCATCCTGCTGCTGTGATGCCCCTGGTGCTGCCATGGTGCTGCTTGGCCCTGGGACCAAGGGACATCCAGGATGGAGCCAGCAGCTTGGAATTTCTCCTTTAAATTGCTCACCTCTCTCAGTTTTCTTTGTCTCAGATCAGTGGAATCCCATCATTCCTGCGAGCAAAGTATCCTGTGTGTCACAGAAACTCCTCAGCTTTGATGAGGCAGCAGGTTGGAGGGAAATAATTTCGTCAGAGATGTTCTGAGCAGTTCTGTAAAAAGGACTTGCCTGATTTGGTGGGGTTTAGGGGGTTTTTTGGTACAATTCCTGCATTTCTGACTCAGGGTGGGATTCTCAGGGATATCCTATGCAGGGTGAGGAGTTAGACTTTGGATGATCCTGGTGGATCCTTTCCAACTCGGGATGTTCTGTGATTCTATGAAAACCTTGAAAATTAACTTCTGTAGGTCTGCCTTGGGATACCTTCAGAGCTGTGCTCCAGCACAGGGCTCTGGAGTGTGTTGGGAAGTGAGTACAGCATCCCCAAACACCAAATTCTGAGGAGGAAAATGGTCCTGAGCTTTGGTGTGTTCCTAGAACAGTTTGGAGGGAGCAGCAGCCTGAGCAATGCTCCCACCCTGCATCTGAGCAGGGGCTGCAGCTGGGAACAGACCCAGCTCTGCCCTCCTGCCAGGGCCTCAAAGTCAAGTGTAGAGAAACACTCTGCATATTTTGGAGGAGACTCATTTCAAGACTTCAGATTGAATTTCCATCAAACTGAATCAGAGTGTATTTTTACAGTGGAATTAAATCAGGCTGAAATAGAACCCAGTGGAACATGCTGATTTTGACTGAATTTTGCACTTTAAATATTTTCAAAGCCAGAAACTCCAAGCAAAGCTTGAGTGGACAAAGACCACAGCACCAGAGAGCTTGGGAAAGTGTTTGTGCTCCTTCAGAGGGGTTGTCCCTGGATTGTTCTCAGCTCAGAGCTTTCCCTGGAGGTGTGAGCAAGTCCACCTCTGTCCCATGAAGGATGGCAGAGGCTGATCCTGGGGCAGGGAGGTGAACGTGGCTTATTGCAAATCTGCCCCTGGATGCTCCTGTGGAAATGGGAATTTTGACCACCACTTACACTAAATCTACCAGCAGGATCCATGGTGGGTCTTTTCACAGCTGGAACAGAATTTCTCTCCCAGTGTGCTGTCATGTGGCAGATGAGGGAAAAACACCGAGGTGCCTCAATGAAGAGCTCAACCCCCCTTGTTCTAACATGCCAAAATCAATAACAAGGAATCTGAGCTCAGAGTTACTGCTTGTTCTAAAAGTATGTTGCCTTTGGTTTTCTCTCCTGATAATCAGTCAGTGCAGGGAGCTGGGCCTCAAGAGCCTGCCTGGTGCTTTTTCCTTTGGTTAGATGTTGCAGCATAATTGTGGGGAAAATAAATGACCACTGTCCTCCTGTGGAATTACAGAGGGAATTCTGTTTCTGAATTAATGGTCCAGTGGTGGTCAGTGGTAACATCATTTTTATGCATAAATAATGCCATTTGTTCTATTATTTATGCCCTTTGTTGCTGATGTTATATTTACAGCCAGAAGAGCATCTCTGAGGAGCTGGGGCTAGTGGCAGGAGCTGTGCTGAGCCCAGCAGAGCTGCAGCAGCTCCCCCAGTGCAGAGCTGGCCCAGCATTTGTGCAGCTGTGCTGCTGCTGGCCCTGGCAGTGAGGCTCCCGTGGGATCTGGCTAATTGGAAAGGCTGCCATGGAAAATATCTCGTTGTGACTCAGGGAATGCATTTCATGGGCTTTAGCTAAGCACACCTGGGCTTCCTTGAGAGGTCAGTGCTGGAAAAATGTTGCTGAAAACTTCTTGGAAGTTGGGTTCCTGCTGTCTCAGGAGTTTGACAGTGACATGCTGGCACAGAGTCACAGAATCTCAGGATCACTGATGCTGGAAAAGCCCTCCTAGACCATGGAGTCCAGGCTGTGCCCAATCCCCACCTTGTCCCCAACCCAGAGCACTCAGTGCCACCTCCAGTCCTTCCTTGGACACCTGCAGGGATGGGGACTGCAAACCTCCCTGGGAAGTCCTTTCCAACACCTGCCCCTCCCCTGGCCCAGCCTGAGGCTGTTCCCTCTCCTGCTGTTCCTGTTCCCTGGAGCACAGCCTGACCCCCCGGCTGTCCCCTCCTGTCAGCAGCTGTGCAGAGCCACAAGGTCCCCCTGAGCCTCCTTTGCTCCAGGCTGAGCTCCTTTCCCAGCTCCCTCAGCCTCTCCAGGTTCTCCAGCCCCTTCCCAGCTCTGTTCCCTTCCCTGGGCACTCCACAGCCAGGAGGGCCAGAGCTGGAAGAGCCCTGCAGGTGCCTCAGCAGTGCCAGCACAGGGACACTGCCTGTGCCTGCTTTAGCCCAAGTGCTCTCTGAGCCTCTGCCACTCCTGCCAGCACTGCACACCATGACTTTCTCCCCATCCTGCCATCATCTCTTGACCCACAGCCTCATCACTAGGAGGTTTTGTACCCAGAGCCTGAGGAAATTCCCCTGGGCCCTGTTGAACTCAGCCCACGTGCAGTCCACGTGTGGCTTCACTCTCCCTGGCAGAGCACAATCACCAAAACCTCTCCTTTCTAGCTGGGAGAAGAGCAGGGCCCAGGTATTCTTGATTTCATTAATTTGTGAGCATTCAAGAGAACAAACCCTCTATTCTCTCAAGTCAATGCACTTGTATTATGTGAGGATTAAATCATTCCCTTCCCTCAGAGCAGAGGAACAGAAACCTTCTCTGCCTTCCCTTGCATAGACAAAGAATATTTAAATAAGGATGCTGATAAAAATGCTTTCACTGGTAAAGACTTGATTAAAGAATCTGCTGCTTTAGAGTCCTGTAGGTGAAGGCAGAAGAGTTACCATTTCATGCACAGGGATTGAATAGTTCTTTTGGGTTTGGTCTGTGGGAAGAGTTTTCCCAACTTAGTGACATCTCCAGTTCTGGGGAGAGCTCAGGTCCCAGCTCTGGTGGAGGTCATTGAGAAGGAGGATCAAACTCTGCTCTAACTTATTTCCTTTTCTAAATCTTAAAAATACTTGACTTGTACCTAGGAAGCATTACAGTTCACTTCATACAAGTTTTCTGAGTTTAAGAAATCCAAGTAATCTTTCCCGTGCTGAAACTCGAAGGGCTGGAGTGGATCCATTTGAAACTGTCAATAATTGCTTGCCTTCCCTCCAGCAGCAGCCCACGTGTCCCAGGCAGGCTGGCATGAGGCAGGTGGCACGTTGGCAGGCAGGCCCTGCTCGTGTGGGAGGATGACAGATTTGCCCACCTCTCCCTGAGCATCTCCACAGCCTCTTTGGTGCCAAGAGCTAAACCGAGGCATTCAGGGCTGGCTGAGGCTGCTCTGTTCCCATCCCTGAGGTGGCTCCTGGCCCTGGGACTGCCTGTTGCACGCTGTGCCCAGACCAATTCCCTGCAGGAGCACAGGGCTGGAGTTTGTGCATCCAGCAGCACCTGGCTCGGGATCAAACCAAGCCTGGATGTCAGCAGGCAGGAGCCTTGGCTCCCCCAGCATCCCACAGCTGGCAGCAGAGATGTCTGGGTGTCATGTGAACTTTGCTTTTCCAGCTTTTGCCCATGGCTTTGGTACAAACACCATCAGAGTGCCAGCCTGGAGCAGAGAAGCTTTGGGGTGAGCCAGTCTGCCCTTCCAGTGCCTGAAGGGACACTGCAAGGAAGCTGGAGAGGGACTTTGGACAAGGGATGGAGGGACAGGACAAGGGGGAATGGCTTCAAACTGCCAGAGGGCAGGGATGGATGGGATACAGAGAAGAGCATGGTGAGGCCCTGGCCCAGGGTGCCCACAGAAGCTGTGGCTGCCCCTGGATCCCTGGCAGTGTCCAAGGCCAGGCTGGACAGGGCTGGGAGCAGCCTGGGACAGTGGAAGGTGTCCCTGCCATGGCTGGGGTGGCACTGGATGAGATTTAAGGTCTCTTCCAGCCCAAACCATTCCATGGTTCTATGACTCCATAACACTGAAGTGAGTCTAAAGACATGAACAGATTTTCTTTGCAAGGAGACAATCAGCACACAGACAGTGAGGGAAGAGCAAACCCTCCCCCAGCCCCTTTGGAAGCAGCCTGTGCTGATGGAAATGCAGCGGAAATCCAGCATTCTCCCGAGGAAAGCTAAAAGCTACATGGCAGATAGTAAATAAATAATTGCAGAGGAACATTGCACATAGATTTCTTGGGGAACGGGACTTAATTAAATTTTGTGAACATGCCTACATAGTTCCATTGATCAGGAAAAAATGGATATGGGCTACGTCTGTAAGATTTACTTGCTTGGTTGTGTTTTGCCTTCCTCCCCTCCCTCGGCTTCATTCACTTTATATCCTGCAGTGGTGAGGGAGCACATTTCTGGTTTTCTTCTGTGAAGAAATTGATTCTGGGCAGCAGAGGACATGATGTATGGTTTGTAACTCTACAATATTGCTAAGCAAAAAGAAATCACTGAATAGGGCCGTGCAGATATTATATTAATTTCCATTTTAAAATGGATTTCTTCCCACTAGGACCAATAAAAAATATGCAAAGACTTTCAACAGCCTCTCTAGCAATGATGAATTAAAAGATGGGATAAATCTTGCTGGGCTAATTTAGCAAAGTAGGTTTTTTTAGACACTTCACAGGACTTTTTTTGCTCTTGAATCCAAACTTATCCCTGATTTCACAATACCAGCCACTCTGGCTCTGGCTGGGGTCTCAGCATCTGTTTGTCATCACAAACAGAGTCAGGGAGGTGACTGTGGCTGGTGCCTGGCAGAGGAGCAGAGGGACCAGACAGTCACAGCCACCCCTGTGGCCAACACAGGGCACAGGCTGGTGCCAGGGGACTGCAGCTTGACCACAGTGGTGATGGATCCTCGTTGGAAGGGCTGATCCCTCTGGAAGGGCTGATCTCCCTCTGGAAGGGCTGATCCCCCTCTGGAAGGGCTGCACGTGCTGCTGACTCTGCAGGATGGCAAATGGGTGCTGCTGTGGAGAACAAAACATATTCCATGAGAGCCCAGAGGATTTTTTTCCTGTTTATACTCTACTCTTCAGACATCCTGCCCAAATGTCCATGGGGGCTCTGAGGGTTCCCAGGGTGCTGCTGCTGGCCTGGGGCTGCTTCCCCAGCCAGGGCAGGAGAAGCCCCTGGTTTGCTTTGCCCCCAGCTGGCTCCAGGTCTGTCCCCCTCAGCACAGCCCAGCCCAGCAGGTGGGTTGGGAATGAGGGGGTTGCTGTCCTTGCTGCAGGACTGGAAGTTGGCATATTGGTGAGGCATTAAAATTCCAATGGAACAGATGGTGTCAGGATTCTAACTTATGCTTATGAGATGCAGATGGTCCAAGGAGTGAACTTGTACACCAGTTATTTTTATTTTGAACAGGTTAAGAACAAATTACTCTCTGACTATTGTTGTTACTGCTCTGCTTGTCATTTCTTCTTTCCCTGCGTGTGTTTGTGTTCGTGCACATGTGCAAGTCTCAGAATCTCTTTTCCACGGAATGGTAGATTGAAACAGCCCAATTTCTGCCTCTCTCTACATTTTATTTACTGTTCCCATGTCCTCAGACCAACCTGCTCTGGAAAAGCTGTCCCCATGCCCAGGGCAGGCAGGTCCTGCACCAGCCTCACGGGAGGCAACAGCCAAACCTGCTGTGACTCTGCACCCTGGCAGAGCTGGCACACCTGGCAGTGAGGATGGCAGGGCAGCTTCCTGCTCCTGGTTGCACTGGAATACACCCAGGCTGATCCCACTGTTATGCCAGTAAGGACATGATTACCTAACCCTGTCATGAAACACGGTGTTGTATTTTTGTCATAATTTATAAGCTCGTTTAATTTTTTATAGAAAGAAAATACATCTACAGCTACAAATTATTAATGTGCACCTGAATATTTTACACCCACTACTCCGCACTCATTTTCATGCCCAGGCAGTGTTTGGCACAAAGCACCTGTGTGCATTTTGCAGTCTGGTCCCCCTGTCCCCTGTCCCAGCTCAGGGAGGAGCTCCTGTTTCAGTCATGTCCCCCACGTGCCAACCTTGGCTGTGCTTTGGCTGCACTCTGCTGGGGCTGCCGTTGGTGGCACCTCCTGGGAGGGCTGAGGTGTGACATGGCACACCGAGCTGCCTCTTGCAGGTTTGCTGTGTGCAGCTGGTCAGCTTGTGTTGGTGTCTCATTTAGAGCCCAAGCCAGGGAGCAGCAGAGTCCCAGAGCTCCCTGCGCTTGGAACAAGCTGCAGGTGTTTGAGATCTGTAGATTGGGGAAAACAACATTTCCCAAGGGTTAAAGCATTGAGGAAGTGTCTGCCCAGCTTACTCCTAACAGGGAATGTATCGCTGAGGTCTGACTGTGATCAATGGCTGGGCCAGCAAAAATAAATCTTCATCTGTTGGCTGTCCTTGCTGCATTTCCCGTGTCCACCCTGGCATGTGGCAGCAGGGAAAGGTCCCACAAACCCACCCAGACATATGGCCAAGGGCAAAGGCAGCAGTGCAGCTGTGGGCTAATCAGGTTCGGTTATTCCTCCCTCGTTCTGCTGCCATTACTCATCCTCTCGCATGCAAATGTACAAATCGCAGCTCTCCCTGCTGAGCCCACGGCGCTTTGATGGCTCTGTTCCCTTCAAACGCAGCAGATCTGGGGATGGAGGCACCCAGCGGCCCCTGAGCCCAAACCCCACTCAGCCCCTCACTCAGGATGTTTTCTGCTCCCTGGGAAACTGGGGGAGATGTGCAGTGTTTTGGAGGGTGCAGTGGGGCTGCTGAGAGCTGCAGGGAGGCTCAGGGATGCTGGAGCACATCTCCAAAGGCTGGGAGATGCCTCATCCCGCAGGGCTGGCACGTCCCTCCTCACTGGGGCAGCCACACTGATGCACAACGGGCTTTTGGGATCCCCTGGAGCACAAAAAATCACCCTTCCACCTATTTCTGATAATTAGTATTTTCCATAATTATCCTGGGTGAGATGACATTGACTGAGAAGGCCGTGCCATAGCCAGAGGTGTTTGAGCTAATTTGGTTTCCCTCAGAGTAGCCGGGAAGGGCAGGAACTGCTCTGCTCCGAGGCTGAGGTGCTGATGGGGACTGGGGGAATGGGGATGAGTGATGAATATTTATGGACAAACATCACAACACTGACTCCCTTCCCAGCCTGCAGCTGCCTCCTTGCCTCAGAGCCTGCGGTGTGACTCTGCTTACCTGGTGGGAGCTGGCAGGACAGGAATGGTTCCCTGCTCCCTCCCAGCCACACCTTCTTCCTCTCAAGCATGAATATTTGAAAGTTTGTGTTGCTGCTTGCGAACGAGGGGATTAGAGAGCTCTGAGATATTAACTTATTGCACTTTACACTGTGTTTGAAGCCTTGTGTTCAAACCCAGAGGATGAGAAGAGGTCACCCAGTGCTGATCCCATCTCTGAATCCCCAGGAGATCCCCAAGCTGGTGGGTCTCAGTCTGCCTGCTGCCCTAGGGTCCTGCAGAGAGCAGGGTGCAGCCTTACTCTGCTCCTTTTCCCTACTGGGAGCGCTGGGAGCTCCTCTGACACATCCTGTGGGACTGGGTGTGGGTTCTGCTCCCTGCTCCCTGCTCCCTGCTCCCTGCTCCCTGCTCCCTGCTCCCTGCTCTCCCCCTGCACCGAGCTGTTCCCCAGCTGGCACTGTGCTGCTCCATCCTCCCCAGCCATTCCCACACTCCCTCTGCACTCACTCCACCCTCCTGCCTGCTCCCTGCCAGCCATGCCCGTGGGATCCTCGTCCCACACAGCTCTTCCCACACTGCTGCAGCTCCATCTCCATCTCCATCTCCATCTCCATCATCTCCATCTCCATCTCCATCTCCATGGCTTGGAATCAAGCCAGGCCTGAAATGAGTGTCAGTACGTCTGTCAAAGAAACCAAAATTCTGAATTCCAATGTCACATTCCAAGTGTCCACTGTGCTGTTTGGTGACCTGAACCATCACCTTGAGGCCAGGGAGATTTTCCTGTACCCAAATTTCCTGAACCTGACCCCTCCAGGTTTCTGCACTGCAAGGAATGATAATCAGTATGTTTTGGTGTGTCAAACAAATGGAATAATAAGTGAAATATCAGAGACACTGGAAAGTGTTTGCTCAGCTGGAGAGACAACCTCAGTCCCACACTATTTTTTGTTTGCAGATGCAGCTTCTACAGACCATGGCTCTAGGACAGATTAAATATTGTTTGAAAAAGTGATCAGAGATTTTGCTCACAACTGTGCTGTAGCTCTTCTCCAAATATTGGAAGGATTTTAAATGAGTTTGTATTGATAATGTCACCGTAATGCCTTTCCCTGCTTGTACAGATCATCAGTGGTTTAATGTGCTTATTCCCAAAGGATGCAGCAACTGAAAAGAACAGATTAAGATAAACCTTAAATAATGTTTTGTGGGGGAAAATTGTATTTCCTTTGAACAGGCTTTGTGTAAGGCCTTGACTTGTATTTGTTGGTGCTGCTGTGAGCAGTGGGCACAGCCAGAGCCTGGTGATCCCTTTGTGCCACTTCAGCCCCAGCGCAGAAAGAAGGTCCAAGTCAGGGATATCCCAAGAGCTTTTCAGAAAAGGCTGTTCCCACAGTGTCCTCTCAGTGGGACCTGGGTTTGTGCCCCACAGCCCTGTGCTGATGGATTTATCCCACATCCCTGTGCTGATGGATTTATCCCACTTCCCTGTGCTGATGGGTTTGTGTCCCAAATGCTGTGCTGATGGGTTTGTGTCCCACAGCCCTGTGCTGATGGGTTTGTGCCCCAAATGCTGTGCTGATGGGTTTGTCCCACAGCCCTGTGCTGATGGGTTTGTCCCACATCCCTGTGCTGATGGGTTTGTGTCCCAAATGCTGTGCTGATGGGTTTGTGTCCCACATCCCCATGCTGATGGGTTTGTGTCCCACATCCCTGTGCTGATGGGTTTGTGCCCCACATGCTGTGCTGATGGGTTTGTCCCACATCCTGCTCCTGTCCCTGCATTCCCAGCAGGGCCATGAAGCAGTGAGGCTGTGGGGATCCCCCAGGGCTGCACCCACACAGACCCAATCCAAACCTTCCCCTCCAGCCTGCAAAAGCAGACAGGGAGGGTTGGTTTGAGTGTGTCAGTGTGTGCTGCAGTGCTCTCTGTGGCTTGGCTGTCACAGCCAGGCCCATCCTGCTCCGTGCCAGCCCAGCACTGGGACACAGCCACTCCAGAGACTCATCTGCTGAATAAATTCACAGTGACACCGTTTGCCAAAAGCTGTTTAGATGTACAGGAGTCACATCTTTACTGAGCTGTTCTGAACACGTCCACCTGGATACAACCTCACACAAAACAGGCCCCTCTGCAGGACAGGGACATGTCCCATATGTCCCCAAAGGAGCTGAATCCACGTGACAAGCCCTCACTCCCAGCCCTTGGAGCTGATGTGCTCCAGCCACGAGGTCTGAGGAAAAATGGATGAAGCTGTGTGTGGCAGCAGCACCAGGATTGCTAGGCCAATCCACCAGCAGGGCTGAAATCATTTCAGGGACACCTTTAGCTGGTTTTCAGCTTTGTAGCTGAAGTTTGGGGTGGTGTGTGTTGCACACCCTGACACCAGTGTGCCAAATAACACCTTGAAGAGTTACTTCATCCCAAAGCCACCAGAAATAGTCCTGCTTTCCACAACAAGGGAAGGTCTCCTTGGTTTTGGAGCTGTTGGTTAAACACAGGATGACACAAAGCTGTCTTGTCACCCTGTTTCCTCCTCCATGCCCTGGGCAGCTCGATGGGGACAAAGCTCAGCTCAGGCCAGGCTCAGGAACAGCCCAGCAGCTGGCAGTGCCATGTGGATGTGACACTGGGGTTGTTTATTGCAGTAAAAATACTATAAAAATCCCACATAACCAATATTTTAGCTGATCAAAATTGGCTTATTTGTTGGTTTTTATTGATGCTCTGATCTCTGGTGAGAAAATAATTGGCTTAAGCAGCAGAAGCCTATTCCATCTAAACCCCATGACAGCTTTGTTCAGTGACAGCAGTAGGTGACCCTGCTCTGAGTAAACAAACAAACACTCTCACTTATGCACCAATTATGTGTTATGGAATGGAAACTCTGAAGCACCCGCTTTGCTTTGCACTAATTATTGTGCTGCCTCCCTGCATATGTCTGCAGTTGGTTAATTGCAGTTTTTAAACTTTGGATTGCACTGTGGGATATGGGCTGGTCAGAGCTCTGTGGGAGGGCAGCCGTGGCTGGCAGGAGCTGGACATGTGGGTATATATTTCTGTATATTTATATATATTTCATATATCTACATTTAGCAGCTGGACATGTGGGTATATATTTCTGTATATTTATATATATTTTATTTATCTACATTTAGCCACTGGCATTGGCTCAGCTGGGCAGAGCATAGTGCTGACAATGTGGGGCTGTGGGCTGAATCCCTGCACAGCCCATGCACTTCAGAGCTGGACCTGATGATCCTTGTGGGTCTCTTCCAACTCAGAGTATTCTGGGATTTATCAAAGGTTGGGCTTGATGGTCTTGGAGGTGTTTGAACTTTCCAGATTCTCTGATTTACCTTAAGCCATCCCCGGGAGCCCAGGGCAGGACTGAGCTCTGTGTTGCCAGGCTCAGAGCTCTGCAGTCCCTGCCCAGCTCGATGGCAGTGCCAGGGCAGGGTGGCAGCAGTGCCTCCCCAGCGCCACAGCCCGAGTCACTGCGTACAGTGAGGTTATGTGAACTGAACAGGGAAGGATTCATCCTCTAAAAATAAAAGGCTTTGTTTCCCCAAGTCGTTTCTTTTTGATGGCTGGCTCAGCCGTGCGTTTGCTTAGCGCAGGACAGAGCTCTGCAGCACTGGCACTGTGGAGCTGCTGGGGCTGAAGGAGCTGATTTCAGCCTTCTGAGGGTCTGCAGGAGCCTCCACCTGTTGTCTGAGATGAGTCTGCCTTCATCCATGGATGGGAAAGATCCCCTGCAGCCCCTGCTGCCCCTGCAGCCCAGCTCCTCGTGGGGCACAGCTGTTTAGGTATTTATGTGTGGATTTTTTACCTGGTTGATTTCCAAAGTAAACTGAACTTTTTTGTAGAAACTAAGTCCTGTGCCTGTTTTCATAATCTGCAAACATGTAGAATACAATCCTGTGGCTGTCCTGTGCAGGGCCAGGAGCTGGACTTCAATGACCCTTGGGGCTCCCTTCCAACTCAGGATATCCTATGAACTTTCAGTTTTATTCCTTTGTGATTTTACTATATCATCAGCTGAGTTATTCTGCAGATCAAATACATTTGATGCTCAGATGAGAACACAAAGAACTTGAAACTCAGTTTTCTGTTAAAATAATCCTCAGGCACATCCAAAGCTCCCTGAGAAAGCCCAAGGGAGAGGAGGTGTAGAAGACAAGCTTCCTGTGCCTCACCTTGCCCCTCAGCCATCCCAGCCCCTTCCCAGCTCTCCCTTTAGACCACATCTGCAGCAGGATGATTTTTTTCCTCAGCAAAGTCCAACAAGGCTGTGCTGTCTCACAGAAGCAGTTTTGTCAGACTTGTGCTTGCAGCTCTCATTCCCCTCCAGTGTGAACGTTCCTCAGATAACACAGCTCACATGAAAAGACTTCTTCAAATTCTTTAAGTGCACATTAAAATGCAAATCGGCCTTCTTATTAAAGACTTCTGGAAGTTCTCTGACAACACATTTAAATGCAAATCAGTGAAACGTAGACTCAATATTAAAATCTAAACAATTACTTGATCCACATGCTGAAATTAAAGTGGGACCACATTCTATGTCTCCATAAAGCCAGTGGTGTTTTCAGCAGCACACGGGAAGCAGCTCTGGGAGGGGCAGGAGGGTCACTGAGCTCTCCTGTCCCATCGTGGGGATGTCACAGGCTCAGAGATGTCCTTGTGACACAGAGCTCCTGGCTTGGGTCTGCACTGGGGCAATGCCAACGCCCAGCTGACATCTCCAATAAAGCCTCCCTGACGGCACCAGGTCCTCTCTTGCCCAGTCTGGATGTCACCAATGTGCAAATCCTGCCGGGAGGAGGCAAGGCAGAGCTCTGGAGCTGTGCAGGTGTGCTCATCAATATCCAGCAGATAAAGTGTGATGTGAGGCAGCAGCACAGACCATTAAAATCCCCTTAATAAGTAAGAAGCCATAGCTGGATTTTGAATTTTTCCTCAAATTATGCAGTCTGAGGTTAAAGCTCTAGCCCCAGCCAAAGTGCTGGTAATTATCTGATGGAGTTTTAGTGGGCGTGGGCTGAGGCCAGTTCTAAAAGCTCGGGCTGTCAGGGGAGGCAGCTCAGCTGAGCACATCGCATCTGCTTTATTTTAAAGTATGGTAATGCATTAGGAACAACAGGCTTTAACTATCTTTAAATCTGAATGAGGCCTTTCTGCTCTGCTGTGCTTGTGAAGTTCCTGCAGAAAGACTCAAGAGGAGCAAAAGGTGCTTTTCCACCACTCATTTTTCCCCCTCTCTGAATTTATTTGGCTGTTCCCTCAGGCTTGGCTTTTAGAGCTCAGTGAGTGTCACACGATGTGACACGGGGGACTCAGTGCTGGGACTACAAAGTATTGCCCACCATGCCAAGGGAAGCATTTCTGTGGTGGATTTTTTTTTTACCTCTGGTTTTTCTCAGACTTTCCATTTGGAATATGCCTGGGGTTTTTTTTCTGAAAATATTGTGTCTTATTTCTAAGACAATGTTGTTAGGAGGACAGTGAAGATCCTGGGGTTTGCCAGGAATATGGGATGTATTTGGGAAAAGCAGTGCCTGCAGTGTGGGCTTAGAGAACAGACCCTGCTGACTCCTGGGCTGTTTGCTCACCAAGAGTTGGAATTATTTCCATTATCTGCTTGAGACAGGCTGAGGGGACAGGGGACAGTGCAGGGTGGCTCCTCTCACTTGGTCATACCAGTTTCTATTGCTGGCTGATGTGTAGCCACATCTCAAGCTTCTCCAAGAGAAAAGGGGGATTCTTTCCTCTCAGGGATTGGAGATCCCACAAAAAAGCTTTGCCAACACCACTATTTTATTTATTTGGGGTATTTGAGAGATCTGAAGCTCTGCTTTTGTTTTGATCTTTTATGTCATTTCATGTGCTAATCAGGGCTTTTTAACTTGACTCTGTCACTCAAAAGCTTCTTGATGATGATGAACAAAATTAAGCTGTTTCAATGCTGACTGTGTATCATCAGTGAATTTTAATTTTAAAGGAAAAACTGAGAATTTTTCCACTTTTAAAAGTATGATTATTTTAAAAAGGACTCATAGTGGTATTAGTTAATCTTCTAAGTAAAATGGAATCCAAAGTACAAAACGGATCTGGTTGTTCCGTCTCCTCCACATACCATTTATTACCTGAAAATAAATGTCATACCCAAGTAGATGTGAGTGATGCACAAGGACAAGGTGTCCTGGAGCTGGTATTCATCAGTCTTTGAGAAATGGAAAGAATGGGAAGCATTTCAGCTGGTGATGTTCATGGGCTCCTTGTCTCTGCCCCACCCTTGACTGCAAATATTTCAGTGTTGGGGAAAATTGAAAATCAGGTCATGAACTGTAAATGAAAATGAATTTTATATGTGAGTGGGTGAGAGCCTTGGGAAAAAGGGGAAGAATCACAGAATGGCTGAGGCTGGAAACCACCTTCAAGGTCATTCAGTCCAACCTGAGCCAAATCCCCATCTTGTCCCCAGCCCAGAGCACTCAGTGCCACATCCAAGAATTCCTTGGTCACCTCCAGGGTTGGGAACTCCAAACCTCCCTGGGCAGCTCCTGCCTGTAGCTGTAAGAGATCCCTGAGTGTGGAGAGAAATCCAGAGTTCCTCTCGTGGGAAACCACAGTCACCTCCTCTGGTGAGGGGGTTGAGGATGAGGATGAGGATGAGGATGAGGATGAGGATGAGGATGAGGATGAGGATGTTTTGGGCAGGGCTGGGGGAGGCAGGTGGGCGCAGGAGGAGCTGAGCGATGCTCCTGAGGTTCCCTGGCCCCTGTGGCCAGGCTGGCTCCATCTGCACTGGGGTTTGTGCTGTGCTGGGAAGCAGCCATTCCTGTCCCCTGTGGGCAGGCGGTGCTGGCCGCAGCTGTGC
This sequence comes from Lichenostomus cassidix, assembly GCF_008360975.1. Lineage (NCBI taxonomy): Eukaryota > Metazoa > Chordata > Aves > Passeriformes > Meliphagidae > Lichenostomus > Lichenostomus cassidix. The sequence goes on from NC_139494.1 coordinate 18,017,259, forward strand.
GAATGATGTCTGTCTGTCCCTCCCTGCCCTGCCGGCCCAGGGAGCCCCAGAGCTCCGAGCTGCTCCTGTCACCGGCAGCATGGAGCTGTTCCGGCCGAGCCCCGGCTGGGATTTGATGTTGAGCTGTGGTTTCCTGCACAGCTCTCTGTTCCCAGGGGTTTGCACGGCACGAGTGCCGCTCCGGCTTTTACAGCCCCAGCCAGGCAGGAGGAATCGCTTCTGCCGCTGCCTGCGGGCGCTGAAATCCCTGACATGTGCTCTTTATTGTGGGCTTAAGAAGCCTGGAAAATCAGTGCCTCGGCAATCCCTCAGCACAATGCACGTTACTGCAGCCGACAGTGCAAATTAGAGTGGAAAACCGCGTTATTCCTGAGCTATTTGTCCATGGGCTTTGTTGCTAAGTCGGTGCTTTCTCATTCAGGAGCAGACAGAAATGCAAAGCCCCGTTTTCCGTGGGTGCTTGGATCCGTGGGGAGAACATCTGCTTCCCACCACGAGCGCTTGGCTTAGCTCTGTTCTACTCCCTGCTCAGTCCCCAAATTCTGTATCAACACTGGGAATGGTTTTTGATACTGGGAATGTGTAGAAATTCCTAGAACCAGCCCCTTTTTGGGGTGCTGAAAGAGCTCACAGCCCGCAGCTGGCAGGGCTCTGCCCGGACACTGCCGGACGCTGCTTTGGGGGCTTAAAATCCAATTTGTCACCCCCCGGGGTGCATCTCTACTGCTCCTTTCTCGGTGCTGCTGGAGCATTTGCTGCTGCCTGTGCTCAGCCGGCAGGGATGCCGTGAGCATCTCCCGCGGTCCCAGCGCGGAGCTCCGCGCCTTTCCCGTTCCGTGCAGCTCCCCGAGAGCCCCGCAGCGCCTGCCCTCCCTGATGGCTTCATTATTTCCCTGCCTCCCCTCTCCCCGTGACCTTTCTGTCCCAAAGCCACCTCTCCCCGTGCCCTTTCCCCTCCCCGCTGCCCTGCTCTCGCTTTCCCTCGCGGTGCAGTGAAAGATATTTCCATTTTCCTATTGAATTTCCACTCTCGGCTTGGCCCGGCTTAGGAAACTGCTGCCCTTGGGCTTTATAGGAGAGTGCTGGGGGAGCAAAAAGCCAGCAGCACCCAAGCAGTGGCCGGTTCGGTGTGTCCCACTTCCCCTCCTCCCCGCCGGGCTAGGAAAGGCATTCCTTCCGACAGAAATTACCCAACCCCCTCGACGTGCCCTGGAAAATACAACCCAAACACATTTTCCGTAATGATCCCGGAGCAGCAGTCAATATTTAACAGGAGCTCTTTCAAGCTGCTTTCTGGGCTCCGAGGAGAATTCCTAAAGAAACAGTTTGTAGGAAATGTATCGGAAAATTAACTTTGTGTTCATCAACACATCGTTAACGGCTTTCTCACTCTAACAATCGAATGTCCCTGATTGTTCCCATCTCGGAGAAAGGTGAAGGCTGCCACCAGGCAATCTGTTCTGCCATCGTTTGCTCGTGGCAGTGCTGCTCCCCAGGGGCTGCAGGTTCCTGCTGGGGGGCAGAGCAGGGAAAGGCATCTGCTGTGTTCCTGAGCCTGTTTACAGCACCGAGTCCAAAATCAGTCTGGGTTGGAAGTGATGCTTTGGTTTTTGGTTTGTTGTTTTTTGGTTTTGGGGGTTTTTTAAAATTAGTTTTTACAAGAAGCAGGCATCATTCATGATTCCCTTTTGCCATTCGCAGTTTTCCTTGCTTCTCCTTCCCAGTCTCCTCAGCCAGCCAGTGCAGCTTTTCATCTCCTCCTGTGTTTTCTGGCATCTCTTCATTCTGTGTCAGCCTTCTCTGCTGCACCAAGAACAGAATTTTTTATTCTATTCGGTTTTGGATGCTTGTCCCCAACTGTATGATTTTCTAAAGGAGCCAAAGTTTAGTTTTTCTTTTACTTGCATGGGATAAATGTGAATTCAAACCACCCCCACACCCCCACACAGTTTTTTGAGTCATGAGTGAGTTGTCTTGGAGGCTGCAACTTCTCTCCGTTGCTCCTGTGAGTAGTGACAGCCAGAGCCGTGGGATAACTTGGCTGAAGGTCCCCAGAGCCACACTGCTGAAGGCTGGCAGGTTTGACACTCACAGCAATGAGGGGCTTGGAGCTCCTTCCCCACACTGTCACTGCTCTGGGTGTCAGGGGGAGGATCTTCCCACCAGCCCTGGGGAGGTCTCACTTCCCACCAGGGGAACAACCATAGATGCTCCAGCCCTGGAAGTGTCCAAGGCCAGGCTGGAGCAGCCTGGGATAGTGGAAGGTGTCCCTGCCATGGCAGAGGGTGGCATGGGATGAGGGTTAAGGTTCCTTCCAACCCAACCCATACTGGCATTCCATGGTAACCACAAACCCCCTTTGAGAAGAGAGGAAGGAGGTGATGCAGTTTATGGTTGTGAGGAAGAGGAGGCAGAGGAAGGGTTTGCCAGGGGACACTGAAGTGACAGCTGGGGCTGAGAGCTTTCCCAGGATCTGGCAGGGAAGTGGAACAGCCAAAGAGCAGAATTTAGTAATTATGGAGATGGGATTTTGTTTACAGGGAAATAGCAGAGAGAGAGCATCTTCAGCCCTTGGGCCAAAGAACTGGCATGCTGTGGATGCAGCCAGGCCATCCCTGAGGATGATGCCAAACTTTGGGATTGAGTTATTTGTATGATCAAGATGTTGGCCCCAGCGATGGACAGAAGTCTGTGGTGAAGCTGGAAAGAGAGAGGAACATCTTCAGTGTCCCCAGCCCTGCAGGACACACCTCCCAGCGCTGGGAGGGTGGCTGGATTTGGGGGCTGAGCTGAAGGAGAGGTGTCTGGAGCTGAAAGATGCATCTGTGAGTCATCAGCACAGAACTGTTAATTAAAGATGTGTTGAAGGATGAAATTACGCAGAAACCAATGAGAAGCAAAGACAAACAAGACAGTTTGAGAACTGCACAGAAAGCTAACGAAGCTGTGGGAGAGGATTCTCCAAATGATGGATTTCAGGAGGGATTTTGTGTCAGGATGTGGGGATTGGAAGAGAGGGGCTGTCTGAGCCCCAGTGTGGGAAGGGCTGACAGAGGTGCCTCCTGTCCTGGGGGCACAGAGGGATCAGGAGAGGCTCCAGCACTGTGTGGTGGCCAGGATTGGGATAGAGAGTTTGGGGTGGGAGAGGAAGAAAGGACATCTCACAGCTGAGACACCATCTGTCAGCTTTTGATGACCTTGAAGCAAACAGGGACAGCGAAGAAGCAGATGAGAGGTGTGGGGGATGACAGGGACATTGTTCCCTTGCCACTGTCCTTGCTGGTGGCCATGGAGGAGTGGATCTGTGCTGGGACATGGGATGACAGAGAATTCAGGTGCAGGGGTTCAGCCTGGCCATGCAGTTGGTTGGGATACCTTTCCCTGGGCAGGAGCAGCTGCTGCCAGCCCAGAGCTCATTTCCATTTTAACTGCATTTTCCCTCAGGGGAGAACACACCAGGTAATCTCCTGTTTTGCTTATTCTGACATTAAAAAAGGAATAACAATAGGGCAACACAAAAAAAAAAAAAAAAAAAGAAGATTAATTTTCAAACAGTAATTGCCTTTCTGTTGATAGCACTGACACTCCCAGGAACCTTCCAATTACAGCATTCATGTCTTCCCTTTGCCTCAGCTCCTGTGGCTCTGTGCCTGGAACAGGACCTGCCCCATCAGTCACCAGCCTGTAATTTCCCACTGTTCCCCCTGGTCTGGTGGGACAGGGAGTGTCCAGGTGGGGATGTGTGGGCTGAAGAAATCTCCAGGTTACAACAGTGTTGATCTGGCTGGAAACAGTGAGCACCCCAAGGAGTGATGCTGATCTGGGCAGCTGTGCTCTGTTGGGGGGTTATGGAGGTATTTATACATTGGACAGCAGTGCCTTGTGTCACCTGGGCTGGGGCAGGCCTGGCCTGCTGTCCCTGGGCTGGTGTCCCCAGGGGTGACTGAGGTGCTGTTACACCTGGGCTCAGACAAGCCCAAGTCAATGCAGGGAAGGTGAACACATCCCCAGCTGAGCACCATGGAACTGTCTTCCCTCTCACTTGTGTTTTGATTTGCATTTATAACCCAAGCAAGTGTTCAGGGCAAATGGATCTAAACCCAGAAATCAATGCCTGTTACTGCTGTTCTGGAGAGGCCACAGCAGCACAGGAGCTCTTGTGCTTAAAAGGCCTTGAGGACATCAGCAGATTTGTAACAATACCCCTTACATTTGGGGCTCACATGCAGCACCTCAGTCCCCTTGTGGTTTTGGCTCGTTTGTGACCCTGGGCAGGGTCTGGGTGCGCTGGGAGTGCTGGGAGTGCTGGGGGTGCTGGGAGTGCTGGGGGTGCTGGGGGTGCTGGGAGTGCTGGGAGTGCTGGCAGCCCTGAGCCCCAGTGCCATGGGAATGCCAGGCCAGTGCTGACAGCAGAGACTGGCACCGTGGTGATGGTGGAGGTGACACCCAGAAATGCCAGGCTGGTGTTTGCAGCTGTTCTGGGTGCTGCCTTTTCCCTCAGTAATGAATCCATTGCTCCAGCAGTGTCCAGTGGAGCTCCGTGCCCTGGTGCCAGCAGAAGGAAGGGTGTGCTGCCCTCCCCTCACCTACCCCAACACCAATCCTTTCTAGCCCTGGGTTATTGATAGGATTTAAACTGGAATAGTCTGAATAGCTCTACAATATCTACATCAATAAATTCCTCTGAGACAGGATAGCAGTGATAGTGAAAAATAAGCTCGTTACCATGTGCAGTCCCTGCTCTGATGTTTGTGGCTGCCACAATTACACAAACTATTCACAGAGCACTGGTGATCCAGCCCACTGTAAGAACAGATTTTCTCAAACTTATTTTCTGTTGAAATGGGGCGATTTCCTCCTAGTCCCTGCTTGTGGCATCGCCGGGATGCACACGACAAGCACGAGTGGTAGGAGCAAGATGTTGCCCGTGGGAAGCCTGGTGGGTGATGGAAATGCTGGGAGAAGTGTGCCAGGGCTGAAAGGAGCTGAGCAGATGTAGAAATGCACTTTGTAAAGTGCAATCCATCCTCGGGTAATGCAGGTAACCAGCACGGAATGGGACTGTGGGCTCTGCTCCTCTGCTGCTCGGCAAGGGATGTGTTGGAAAGCTGCTCTTCCCACACTGTCCCCTGTGCCTGCCATGGGTCACCTCCTGTGCCCGAATTGCCTCCATCCAGCACCTCCCTGAGCTCACCTCAGGCTGGGATTTACCTGGCAGCAGAGCAGACATTCCCAGCACATCTGCAATCCTATTTCTCCCCACTTCCAGCAGCCTTTTAGTGCTGCCATTTTATGGGCACTGGTACCTTTCTGGTCAGAGGGGAAAATAAGCTCTTTACAGGGAAAGCAGAGAGGATGGAGGGTTGGTCTGCATTCACTGACTCCTCTTTATTTCCCTTTCACCACAAAAAAGAGCACATGAGAGAGGCTGGAGTGGCAGGGAATGAGGAGCAGCACCCGAGGCTGCTGGTACTGCTGGGAACGTTTTGTGAGCAGGGGAGTGGTTGGATTGGGACAACGGGGAAAAGGAGGAGTTGCACAAGTGGATCCTCAGGCCAACAAAATCTGATTAAAGCTGCCTTTTAGGAAGAGCTGGTGTTGTATTTGTGGTCTGCAGTCATTCACTGGTTTCACCCCGTTCTAGTGCAGAGAGGGCTTTGCTGGAACAACAAACACGCAGAAGTGTTGATGTGGAGTTACCCATGTGCAGGGAAATCACACGAACTCTCACAGCTGCACTGAGCTGTGCCTGGCTGCTCAGAGCCCCCAGCAGCTCTGTGCTCTCTGCTGGGGCTTTGGCTCACTGCCCATCAGCACTGCCCAGGGCCCCAGAGTCCCTGCCTGCTTTGACTCCAGCTCTTTCTGGAGTCAGAGAGTCCATCTGCAAATACCAGGAGCTGAGGAGCTGGGAGTGGCAGCTGGGTGGGCTCAGGAGGGATGTGGCCACAGGAGCTGCAAGCTCTCCGTGCTTTGGGATCCCTGGGGCAGTGAGTGGCAGGAGGTGACAGCACAGCAACCAGTGTGAGATGGGGGGATGCAGATGCTCAGCACATCCAAACCCGATTGCTAAAGGCAAATTCTAACCTCTTTTCCCCACTCCATTCCAAGGTGATACCATGGCAGGGCTGTACTCCTGCCACCCCCAGAGAGCTGCAGCAGTGGGGCTGCAGGTTTAGTGTTCATGTTTGAATGCACATCACCAATGGGATGCTTTTGGATGCTCCACGTCATTGGGGCACTTTTAGGGTCTGAATTCCTCACTGTCGGGGGTCAGCCTGGTCCATGGTGAGCTCCCATGCACACCTGGGCTGCTCGAGGTGCAGGGATCCATCCATCCATCCATCCATCCATCCATCCATCCATCCATCTGTCCATCCCTCCCTCCATCCATCCATCCATCCATCCTGCTTGGCTGCTGCGCTCAAGGTGATTTATCTTCTGTTTGCCCAAGCTGCCTGTCTGATGAGGCTGCAGTGAAGCACATCGTGAGATAGCAGCCATCCCAGCCCAGCTCTGCTCGGCTGCTCCCTAACGAGGCAGCCCAAGGAAGGGCTGGTGGCACAGGCAGTGCACCAGTGGAGCTCTGCTGTGTGGGGCTCTGCTCTCTGCTCTCTGCTCTCTGCTCTCTGCTCTCTGCTCTCTGCTCTCTGCTCTCTGCCCTCAGCAGCACTCAGCCTGCACGTGGCTCTTGCAGTGCCAATTACTCTATAAATAATTATTTGATTACACAATTCGTTGCTAATGCTTTGTTCTCCATCTCGTCTTTGATTGCTCAGGAGCGTTTTGGGGTGAAATAATTGCGCGTTTGGGGAATTGGCTTAGAAGTTGGTAATCATTAATTTCCTCATCAATTGGTGCTCCATGGCAGTTGGTGCAGGATGGGCTGGAGAGCACGGGGTCCTGCCTGGGAGTGGTCCTGCTCCTTCCCCATGGATCCTGGCTTTGTGTCACTGCAGTGACATCACCCCAGCACTCCTCGGGCTTACCTGATCCTCCTGCATTTTCTGAACCTTTCCAGCTGCGTGGTGATGCAGTACAACTGCCTGGTGTCTTTCAGCTGATGACTCTAATTTATTAGCAATGACGTGCTAATTATTCTGGTTCTGCGTGTGCTGATAATTGCTTGAGATAATGAGAGTACAGAATCAGGAAGGTTGGAAAAACCTCCAAGATCAAGTCCAACCTGTGGCAAATCCCCACCTTGTCAACCAGAGCAGAGTACATCCAGTCTTGAACAAAGTTCAAGAAATGACTTGTACTAGTTTGAAGTAGTTTGAAGTTCATGAATAATATGTAGATCATCTCCTGAGCCATCATTAACCTGTGCTGAAGCCCACAGAAGAATTTAAACTCGGTTAAAGTCTCCCATTTCCTGAGCACAGGTGATGGCTCTCTGTGAGAAGTGTAGTAAATCCTCATCTCCACTCCCCTCTAGACTCCTCAGCAAATGCCTAATTATTCTTTCTCACAATTAGGCCCATTCTGAATTTCCTAGCTGTGAAATTTTAAAATCCAGTTTCTTATGTCTCTTAAAATTATGGTGATGAACCTTTTGTGGATGCAGGACAGATGTGGCAGGGGAGGCCTGAGGCTCCCTGCTGGTCCTGACTCTGCATCCAAAACCAGACCTAGAGAAGTTGCTTTATATTGAGTTTCTGCTTGAGTTTTATAGTTAGCAACCCCTGTGAATTTCCATAACTATTGGGGTAAATTTAAATTTCAAAGAAGATGCCATTGGGATGGAAACACTTTGGAGGAAGTTTTGTTAATGGTGGGGAAGTGCAGGGAAAGTTTCTGGGGCAATGGGAGCACCAGTGGGACCTTGCAGGTGCTTTGGAGGCAAATGACAGTCTTGTCTCTTGCACAGGTAATTCTGGATTGGGCTGTTAACAGGGAATAGTGCCATGTTCCTGAGCTGAAACATGGAGCTTTATATGCTTATTTTATACCTCTAAATCCCTTGCTTGTCAAGTTTCCCAAGTGCAGGGATGGTAAAATATCATCACAGCCAGTGCCACTCCTGGCCACAGCAATGTCCAGCTGAGCCAGCCCATGGGAAGGGAAATTCCCTGGAAAACTACCTCAGTCTCTCACTGAACTTTAACCTTGTACTTCTGTACCTTTTCCTTTGGACTTTTGTTATTTTTCTTTTCAGCCAAGACCAGTGTCTCAGCTTCTGAGAGAGACATGGTGACACTTAAACTCTCCCCTGTACTTGACAGGAGCTTGGGAAGCCTCAAATGAGACACAGGAGGCAAGGCTGAGTAACTGCAGAGTGGCGAGGGCAGGTGCTTTGTGATGTGTTCTGCAACAAACAGAAACAAATCATGACGTGGAAAGGATTTCATTAACCCGAAGGAATTTAGTTAAGCAGCATTAAAAGTTTTGCCCAGAGTATTTGCTGTCTTGTTTTTTCATTTCTGTGCAAAAAGGTCCCTTGCTGGGTTTGTGCACATTACCTTGAGGTTTTGATTAACTTCAGTGTTTTCATTAGCTACCTGTAATTAAATATCCATGGCACAGAACATCCATGTTGCTGCACAGCACTGGCAGCAGAGAGGCAATGGGGCTCAGGGGGAGCAGCTGGGTGGGTTTGTGCTGTGCTGCTGTTTGTCAGCCTCTGCTTCTGCTCCATCCAACACCTCCTGTCCGGCTGGAGGCTCTGAGAGCCCAGAGCAGCTGGGTGGGGAGAGCCCAGAGCTCTGGTAAGATTTGTAACTTCACCATTTTGCCTCCCAGCTGAGCCACAGGAGCCAGCAGGGCTCATGTTGGGTGAGCCCATCCTGCAGAGTGAGCCCAGGATGTCTGCAGTGCTGAAGGCTTGGACCTCATGGAAATACTTGTTCCATTTCCTCCCTGTTCATTACTGCCGGGACAGACAGCCCGAGGTGCCTCCAGGGCTGGTGTTTGCTGTCACTTTAGGATCTTTGTGGTGTCACAAGCAGAAATAACATACCCAGGCAAACGCAGGTGATGTCAGGTGTTGTTTTCCCTTTTATTCCTGCTGTATTAAATGCTGCTCCTCTAGAAACAAAAGTGTTGTGCAATAATTTGGTTGAGCGCCAGGAACAGCATCTGCATTTGCATTCTGTGAATTAGAAAGCAATCTGTTGCTAGAGGGGAGCTGGTGTAGTCATTTCTAGCTCAAAGTGCTCCTGAGATATTTCACCAAAAATACTCTGTGTCTGAGGCTGCTGCTTCCTCCTGTCTCGGATAAAAATGGCCACACAGGTGCTCTCGGAAAAGAATCATTCATAGCTATTTGTGTCACTTACCTCATGTTGCTCCAGAGAAACAACCACCACGCTTCGAAGGAAGACAGATTTATTTTTTTCTATGAAGCTTTTTTTAGCAAAATGAAATGCTTGGGTTGTTTTACCTTTCTGTTCAGGAAATGGCAAAATTCCACCTGCAGGAGGGTGAATTGAGGGTGATGCTGATACACAATCCTGCATGAGCTGGATTAACTGGAAATGCCATGATTCTTCCCAGTCACCTCCTGGAATGTGCTCTGGATTTGGTGTTGTACAACAATGGAAAACCGATGAAGTTGTTCTGAGTGTGAGGGGTTTGTGGTGAAAGCAAAGAAAGCTTTACATACAATTTTTTCAGGGCCAGGCTGGACAGGCTTGGAGCAGCCTGGGGCAGTGGGAGGTGTCCCTGCCATGGCAGGGGTGGCACTGGGTGACCTCAAGATCCCTTCCAACCCGAGCCATTCTGGGATTCTATGATCTGCAGGGGTGTGGAGGGGCAATCCTGCTGTGCCACCTCTGTATCTCCCCAGGACAGCAGAGCCAGCCCAGCCCCACAGCCCGGCAGCTCCCCGGGCTGAGCTCCCCTTGTCCTGTGGGCTCTTGGAGATGCCCTGGAGGTGATGCCCTGGAAAGCGCTCAGCCTTTGCTGCCAAGAGCTCAGAAAGCGCTGAGTTTGTGTTTGCCTGTGCTCTGGAAAAGGAAACAAGAGCCCGGAGCTGTCAGGAGCAGCTCGGTGCGGCTGCAGTGCTTGCGGAGCTGCTCGGTGCCGGAGGAACCATCTGTGCCCCAGAAATGCAGGTGCTGTAAGGAGGCTCTCCGTGGTGCCTGTTGCTGGTTTGTCCGGGAAGAAAACCCGCGGGGATGACTCTCCTGCCGGCCAGGCTGCCTCAGACGGCAGTTTGGAGCAGCCTCGGTTGAGAAAAGCAGTGCAGAGCCTGGGAGCTGCTGGGGCTGATCTGCCCTGACTGCAGGCGTGTTCCTGGGAGTAGCTTTTCCTCCCAGCCTTTCAAATGCAATAAGCAATCCATTGTGACGCCTGAATTCAGGGAGCAAAGGGAGCAAAAGGAGCGGCGAACAAAGGCAGCGGTGCCCGGTGAAAGCCAGCCCGGGGCAATGGGCACCTTTTAGATCCTCTGCTGCTCCTCTGTCCTCCCCGCTGAATCAAAAGATGAAAGCTTTCCATCTAGGCTCAGGCCGACTAATTGAAGTGCTCCGCTGGCTCCCCAGCCCGGCTCAGCCCACCTCTGCTCTCAGCCTCTCCGCTGCTGCTCTCGCAGATAAATTGGGCTCCGGGAAGGGCTTGAAAGTGCTGCATTAGCGGCTCTGCCTCCCTGGAGCCCGGATTAGAGCCAGCCGGTCCTCCCTGAGCCTCAAACCTCTCCTCGGAGCCCGGCTGACCTTCGCACAAAGGCAGGGTTACAGCAAAGACCGAAAATCCTCCGTGCGGGGAAATCGCGGGGCCGGGAGAGCAGGACAGGGTTGGCCTGGGTGTGGAGACAGGAAAGGGAAAGGAACAGCCCTCCTGAGAAACCGAAAAGGTGTTGAGCAAAGGCGGTTTGTGTTTTGCAGCTCTCCAAGATCAGTGCTCATCACTTCCCCATAGAAAGTGCAGCTGGCTGGTATTCCTCACTTTTCCCGGGGCGGATGGGAAATGCAGGATTTCCACGCTCTGGGGGAACTTTCAGAGCCTCTCGGAACAAACCAGGGGAGCTGGCAGCTCCCGGAGCCCCTCGGCATGCTCCCCGAGCTGTGCCATGCTGAGCAGGGATGCCGTGGCACCATCCAGGCACTGCTGAGCTCCCCTGCCCTGGCACGGAGAGCTGGGCTCAGCTCCCGCAGGGAATTTGGCCCCGAAGGCTCTGCGGAGGGGCTGCACTCATCCCCGGGCCTTTGGGAGCCACCAGAACCTGCAGAGCCGGTGGAAGGAGCTCAGTGAACCTGGAATCCTGTTCCAGGTGCTGGGTTCCTCTCCCCGTGGAAGAGCAGATCCTGATTTTAATGCCTGTTTTTGTCAGCATCCCTGGGGGTTTTATTTCCTTGAGCTGCTCTCGCTGCAAACGGCGCTGATTCGTTTGGCTGAGTCCTCGTCGAGGCGCTTGAGCTAAAAATGAAATGCAAATGTACAGGAGCTATTCCTGTTTTTTTCAGCTGTAGAAAGCAGGCATTGGGAAGATAAATTACCATAGTTCCCTTTAAGCACATATTGCTGGGAAGCAAACACTACAACATCAAAATAAAGCCTTTTTTTTTCTTCCTCCCTCTTTTTAAAGCAAGAATATAATTATGCTCCGTGGATCTCACCAGAGCACAGATCAAAGCCATTAAGTAATTGCTCCTGGCTTTTTTACCGTGGTTTCGGGTGGCACATGCAGTGCTGTCGCTGATGCCACCGGCTGCAGCTGGCACTGCAGGGAGCAGCCCTGGCACCAGGAGGGCTCTGTGGGCAATGGGCACCTCTGTGCAGCCAGCCCAGGGTGCTGAGGGCAGAGAGGTGTGGGTGTGTTTGCCCAGGGAAAGGCTGTGCCTGGGACAGGGAAATGCCTGCAGGCTGAAGGTAGAGTGGATGCTCATATCAAGTCACTTGTAGCTTCAGTGTCTGCTTGGCTTATTTCTTATTTAGGGTAAAAATCTCTCTCCGAATCTCAGGAATGCCTAAAATGCAACTCCCCTGAGTCACACTTTTCAGACAGATTGGATCCAAAGCACTGGCAACCCTCAGTTTGGAGCTTGGCAATGGGCACCAGGTCATTCTCCCTAGCACAGCCAGGAGATTGTGCAGAGATAAGACTATCCATCATTTTTAACATGGGAAGACTTGGCAAAAAAAAGAGATTTCAAGGCTGAAAGCAATTTATATTTCCCCACAGAAATGTTCCCCTATTTTAAAAATACAGTTGTTCCCTTCTTGCCTTACTCCTGCCTGCACATCCCTCTTCCAGGACACCTTCCAGCACTGGTTTGTGCCTGATTTTGGGGAGAATTCCCATTTCTGCTCCTGCTCTGGTGTGGGATGGGATTCCTGCTCCTGCCATGGTGCCATTGGGATGTTGAGTGAGCAGAGCTGAGTTTGGTGTGGAGCTCACAGGAGAGTTCTGTGCTCAGGGCTGGCTGCAGGCAGAGCTTCCAGCTCTCCTGCTTCCCATCAGGAAAGGGACAACCTGAAGAGAAAAGCCAGCTGTGGAGAGGAGACTTGAAGAGAAAGGATGAGGGGAAAAGGGGAAAAGATGGTGGTCCTTGCAGGAGTGGGAGCTGCAGCATCATCCAGGTCCTGGCCAGACTCAGCTTTAAAATTCACGTTCAGAAAAACTCACCTATGGCCAGGTCAATGCCTCACCAGCATTTGGCCAAGGCCCAGACCAGTCCCACATACAAAAAAACCAGTTTAGAACACCCTCAGTGGTGTGGTGGTGGTGGCAGGGTTGGCATCTACTCAGGATGAGTTGGAAGAATGACTTTGGAGAGCTGTCATGGTGACCTCCCCAAAAACTGCACATGGCCATTGGTGACACTGCAGAAAAGACACCTTTGCAATGAGGTGTGGGCATGAGCCAGATCCCTGCCTGGCTTGGGTTAAATCCAGAGGTTTCGTTTGGAAAAGGAGATTTCAGAATAAAAGAACAAAGTTTTCCTGAGCAATGTGCTTTCTCATTTGCCCTTTCCCCAGGCTGTGGGACAAAACTCTCCATCTATGCCATGGCTGTTACTGAGTCGCCAAAAAGTAGACTTAAAGCCAGAGTTCCCCTGAATTGAACCAGGATATTAATTAAAATCCGTAATTGCAGAGCTCCTGAGCCAGTAATGATAGGATGTGCGAGTGTTTCTCTGTGATTCCTGTTAATCAAGAGGAGAGCCAAAGAAACAATACGTTAATCACAAAAGTGAAGATTTCTGAGCACATAATGATTGGTAAGGACCCAACTGTCATTGATTATCCCCGGGAGTTTCACACACAACGGCCTTTTGTGCCTTTCAAAATCTGCCTGGAACGGAAAACCCACAAATGCCCCGGTGTGGTACTGAGGGAGGGCTGGGATTTGTCTGCAGTAATTGCAGGGAGCTTTGGGAGGGGCTGAGCTGTGAGCTGGGCACCTGCAAATCTTGAATCAATGCCACTGCCGCTGCTCTGCTGAGACCAAACCTGCCTGCCAGAGAGCCTGGCTGGGAACAGCCTCACCTTGGCTAGCGTGGGTGATCCTCTGGGTGCTTCCATCACAGCCCCTGAGGGAGCTGGGCATTGCTCCCTGCAGTCCCCAAGGTGAGAAGTGTCCTGGAGGGACACAGGGCTACTGAACTGAGGGATTACAGTTTTTGGATTACCTGCTTTTTGAGGTTAAACAGCAGCCCGAGTGCCCATGGAGGTACAGCTGCCCAGGGCTGGGCTCTGCCCTGTGTGTGACCAGGGGGACAAAGCCACAGCACTTGTCCTGCTTTGACACTAGCATGGCACCCACACCGTGTGCTCAATGACAGCCCCATCCCCGGGCTAACCGAGGAAAAGGAAACCAGGAAGTCATTGCTTTGTAATTATTTTTAGGAAAAGCATCTCCAGCAGAGCAGCTGGAGATGAATCTGATAGAACAAAGCTCTGCTGAAATGCTGCAGTGGGGCTGGGGGAGCTCAGTGGGCACTGCCTGGCAGGGCTGGGGAGCTGTGTGCTTTCCTCAGGGTCAGGGGAGCTGTGTCCTTTCCTCAGGGTCAGGGGAGCTGTGTGCTTTCCTTGGGGTCAGGGGAGCTGTGTCCTTTCCTCAGGGCTGGGGAGCTGTGTCCTTTCCTCAGGGCTGGGGAGCTGTGTCCTTTCTTCAGGTCAGAGGAGCTGTGTCCTTTCCTTGGGGTCAGGGGAGCTGTGTCCTTTCCTCAGGGCAATTCTTCCCTCCCAGGCAAGAGCTGCAGAGCAAATCCTCTGACCAGGCCCGGTGGGAGCTCCTGGTGCCTGAGCAGGGTGCTGGTTCCTCTCCCGGGTTATCTGAGGCTCTCCTGATGCCTCTGTTAATTCTCTCATCCCGTTTGTGCTTCTGGTTTGAGATGCATTTGTTGAGCAAGCAGTAAATCTGTCACTCCAGCAAGCTCCTAATTGAGCTGCTCAGTCCCGGGAAGCCTTTGTTTCCTTTCAGAAGATAAATAAACACCATCCAGCAGTATTTCTTCTTCCTTCCCTCCTCCATTCATCCCATTCCAAACTGAACCTTTCCAGGCAGTGCTGTGCTTCCCCCGTCCCTCTCTCCTTGCTGTGTGTGAATCCCTGGGGCAGAGCAGAGGGTGGGAAAGCTGGAATGAGTCCAGCAGACCCTTTGCTGCTCCCTTCCCACCCTGTGCACACCAGCATTGCTCCAGGGGCTAAACCTGAGCAGCCCCAGGCACTGTGTGAGGACAATGGGCAGGAACAGAGTGACTGTAAATCCCTGGGTCTCTTTGGCTCTCTCCTTCTCATCCCAGCCTGAAGCTGGGGCCAGGGCTGCTCACCAGGGCAGTTTCTGCAGGATGAAGCAGCCTGTGGCTCCCGCAGCTCCCTCAGGCTGTCCTGAGTGTGCACAGCACAGACTTCTGCCCAGAGCACCTGCCCAGCATGGATAAAGGGCTCTGGGTCACTGCCCGATGCCAGCACAGAGCTTTGGGGGCTTTGGGACCTGGGAGCTGCCAGCAGCCCTTTGACAACAAACCCAAAACACCCCAGCACAACAAAATAGCAGAATGTTCTTCTCTGGCTGCTCAGCACATCAATGAGGATGTCAATCCCCAGGCAGGGCAGCAGCAGTTGGACACTCAGGACATTCCTGGCTGGCACTGCACCTCTCCTGGTGGATGCAGGGCTGCCCAGGGCTGCCCAGGCTGCAGAGCTGCTCTAGCAGAGGTTCTGTCCCTGCTCTCCTCGCCGTGCCGCAGGGGAGGCTGCAGGTGATGGATCTCAGCTATATTTAGCTCTGTGCTCTCAGGAGAAGGTTGTGGAGAGGTGAGAGCTTCCTGCTTTGGAGCAGCATGGAGCTGCTCCACCTGGCCCCTGCACTGCTCTGTGCCTCTGCTCTGCCTGTGTTTGAAATTTTGGATTTGTTTGTGGTGACCTGAGCTGCCCATCCCTGAGCTCCAGCCTGGCCACGTGTCTGTTCTGGGATCTCCCACTCCAGCCTAGCTGGAGACCCATGATTTGTGCTGCTACAATAGCTCTCAGTGTCAGATATTTCACTGCTGAGCTCACGAGACTGGCTAGAATGGTGGTTTGGGTCGGGAAGAAATTGCAGTTTCATCAGTTGCAGGGTAAATCAGTTAATGGAATTTCCCAGATGTTTTAAAATTAAGTTTATACTCACCTAAAAGAATGTCAGGCTGGCTGCTGTGATGGAGGAGCTCTCAGAGTTTACTAGAGAGTTAAACTTATTTCTTTATAGCTGGAAATGCAGCTCCTGCTGCCTGGGCTCCTTGCAGAGGGGCTGAGCAGAGTCTCACTGAGCTGAGTGCAGTGCTGTGGAGCACAGGAGTGTCTGACAGTGCAAATCCCAATGGATTGAAAGGCCAAAGCAGCACACACTGCTGGTAGGGCCTGGGGGGTTAGGATGCACTCCAGGGTATGTTTTGCTCTGCTGAAGGACCTCTGTGACCCCTCTAGTTTGAGGGTGGCTGGAATCTCCTGTTCCTGCAGAATGAGGTCACTGCCCAGCAATTCAGTGGGAAAGGTCCCTGGGGGGTCTAGAGACACTTCTGGGGACTGTAATGTGACCCTGAGAGAGGAGAATCTTGCTCCAAGAGACAATCCCAATGCTGCAGCCAATTCCTGATGAAGAGCTGAAAATCAGTTAAATAAAGGTTACTGTGGGGTTTTGGTGCCATGGGAGCAAGGGAAGCTCCTGGCTGGTGTTTGGTTTGGATGTGGATGAGGGCAGTGCTGGGCAGTGCTGCCCGTGGCTCTGAGGGGATGTGCTGGGGGACAAGGGGTGCCCAGGTTTGAGGGGCAGTGCCCAGCAGTGCCCAGCAGTGCCCAGCAGCAGCACAGGGGGGAGGCAGGAGCAATGAGGCCCCAAAGAACTGGGAACATCCTGCTGAGGGGAGAGCAGGACAGCTGAGCCGGTGGGGCAGGGGCTTTGACTCAATAAATTCAATAATCACGTTGCTCTGATCCCTCCAGAAGCTGCCCTCGCTCTGGCTGTGGTGCTGTCTGGAGGCACAGAGGATGCCAGCATTCAGAGGGGTTTCAGGTGATCCAACCACAGTGGCTGAGCAGGGATGGAGCTCAGCTGAGCTGCTGCACTCAGGGGCTGCTGGATCTGCCCTTGCCTTTGGCTGGCTCAGTCTTTGCTGGGTGAGCTGACCTGCCTGAGCACTGCTGCCTTTGGGCTCGGCCATGTGACATCTCAGAAGTGATCCAGGATCCTGTGGATTCTCCTTCCAGCACAGACTCCAAGCTGGCTCTGCTTTTCCCAAGATACTAATGAGTTCCAAAATCTCACAGCTTTTCCTTCAGCTCACATCAGAATGTTTTGAGCAGAAGTCCCCAAACGAGGCCTGGGAAGGGAGGAGTGTTCATTTGGGGTGTGGGGGCTCCTTTGGATTGGGGGGCTCATTTATTTGGAGTGTGGGGACTCCTTTGGATTGGGGGCTCATTTATTTGGAGTGTGGGGACTCCTTTGGGGCCTGTTTGGGGTAGGGGGACTCGTTTGGGGTTTGTTTGGAGTGTGGGGACTCCTTTAGGGCTTGTTCAGGGCAGGGGGACTCGTTTGGCTGTGGGCAGTGGATGCTGATGGCAGCACATCCCTGCTGGGATTCCTGTGAGCTCCTCTCCACATGTTGGGCTTTTCCATCATTCCCAGTGCTCTCCCAGTGCTTTCATAACCGTTCCAGCCACACCATCAATATTTAAAGAGGCTGCAAGTGCTCATTTCGGAGCTCCCTGGTGCAGGCAGCAGCTCCAGCCAAGTGCAGCCCTGCATAGGAAACTTCTGCTGGGCTCTCCACCCTTCCTGTTCCTAGGGATGGATTTGACTTTTATTATGGATATCCTGAAAGGAGGATACCAGAAAACATACATTAGACCAATAACCATATCATAAATATGTATTTGCACTGGAGCAGGCAAATTTGTCTGCAGAATGATTTTTTTAAACCAAAATAAATTCACGGGATAAATTATTCAATGATTAATATTTGACCAGGCACAGTGTATGCAGAGTTACCTTAATCTGTTTGGAGGCCTGGGTAATGCACAGCCTTGTGCAGGATTTTTACAGCTGTTAAATATTAAGGGCCTCTTGGTCATGTGCACGGAGGGCCCATAAATCATTTCATCTCTGTAAAGGGGCCTTGAAACACAAGTAAATCACTTTGCTGCTTGGTTTATGGCCCTCGTATGCAGCAAGAGAGATATAAAAAGGCTTAATGCGTAAATGAGGATCTGACTGCACTGCTCTGGGATTTGGGATACTTTCCCAATGCCCAAGTCCCTGCAGGCAGTGGCAGCACAGGCTGAGGTGGAGCAGCTCCCTGGGATGTCCTGTGGGTTGGCAGGGTCCTGGGGGTCTCTTTGCCCTGCCCAGCACCCCTGGCACCCCTGGCACCCCTGCCCAGTGCCAGCAGTGTGCTGGGAGTTGGGGCAGCCCACTGAGGTGTCCCTTCAGCCCATCCACTGCTCACCAAACCAGCAGCAGACTCCAACCAAACAGGAACCTCTGCCCCAGATACTGCTAATGCTGCTTTTAATGTTATTGTTGCTTAATATGTAAGAGAAATCTATTAAAGTCAGTGAAATCCATCAGCTGGCAGAGTGGAAACTGCCAGAGCCAAGCTGTCACTGTGATATCATAACTAGAGCAAATGGCTTTTGGTTTGGTGATGGCAGTGAGACAGACCTTTAGCTGTAAATTATTCATGTACAGGACTAATACAGCAAACATTACAGACCATGCCAAAATACTACTTGGATATTTGCTATGCTTGACTGCGATGCAGACGAACGATTCCTTTGTCATTGGTGAATCCCTGATCTTCAGCTACTGCTTATCACAGCACAAATGCAAGTACCCATGAAATGAAATTTCACTGCATTAATTAAATATTTCGTGTTACAGATTAATCTCCCACATTGAATAGGAGTTGGTTCTATTTTTTGAAGGCAATAGGTTGAATTTTGGGGGTGAAACACAACATCAAGTCCCAGCAAGTGGACAAATCCTGCTAAGCCCAGAGTCAGACTGCCTGCAAGCAAAGCCACCTTAGCCTGGTGCAAAGGCAGCAGGGACAGTCAGGATGGACCCGAGGTGACTCAGGCCTGAGCAGCTCTCAGGAAGCTGAGAATGGTTTGAGGAGCTTTTCTCACTCAGTCAGGTGTTGAGCTGCAGCCAAAACATTTACACTCTTTAAATTACAGCTTGGGCTTTTCTCCTCTGTTTATCCACCCTGGTTCTGCCTGCAGCACATGGAAGCACTGCTGGCTGGACATGGTGTTGGCTGGGCAGAGATGCTGGGATGGGGCTGCTGCAGTCCTTGGGGGTCAGACCTGCACCCCCAGGGCTTCCCTAAGTGTCCCCTTGAAGCTCCAGCCTTTGAGAGCCCTGAGCACATCCAGACCTCACAGCTGGTCAATAAATAATCACCATAAAACACCACAATGAGCCTCTTGACCAGCAGGTCACACATGCATTTAGAGTGTAATTTATCTTTCCCCAGCAAAGGAACTGGGCTGCAGCATTTGGTTTTCACCAGATAAAGCTGAAATGGAGCAATAGGTGAGAGCTGAGCAGCTGCTCCCTGTGTCAGCAGCAGCAAACGCCTCCCAAAAATGAGCTCTAGGCCATTTCCATGTGGCTGGGGGTTGAGCTGAGAAGAAAGGAGCTGAGGGAGGGTTTGAAACCATGGCTGCTGAGGTTTGCTCCCCTTCCCCTCCAGAGAAAGCCCCTCTGTCCTGCTGGGGTCAATCTGTCTGTCAGGACATGGGGTAGAAGGACCTGGTTGGGTTCTGTGTTTTCCTGTGCCACAGAGCTGCCTCCTGCCTTGGGAAGCTCCTTCCCTGACCAAATTACTTTGCTTCTGTGGCTGATTTGATGGCAAAAGGGCCCAGGAGGGTGCAGGAGGGAAGGGAGAAAGGAAATGTCTCAAGCAATTAGTGTGATTAGAGCAGATGAATGTTCTGCTTCCCTAGAACTGCACTGCTTCTGCGGGAGCTGCTCCTGTGTGGGGCTGCAGAGCAGGGGACAGGACAGGGCTGGGGGACAGGGCAGGGCTGGGGGGAACAGAGCAGGGCTGGGGGGACAGGGCAGGGCTGGGGGACAGGGACAGGGCTGGGGGACAGGACAGGGCTGGGGAACAGGGCAGGGCTGGGGGACAGGGACAAATCAGGAAAACACAAATGGGATTTTCAGTTACTCCCAGCTCCACCACTTCAAGCAGTCGAAGGCAACCCCAGCTGCTCTCCAGGGCTGCTCTGGAACCTCCATGGCCTGGGGTGAGCTGGCTGTCCCTGCTGGTGTCTCTGGCAGTGTCCTGTGTCCCATCTCCTGCACGTGGAGGTTCCCCTGCTGCAGAGCAGTGACCCAGGGCAGAGCCAGCTCTCTGCTCCCCTGACCTGCTCTGCTGCCTCTGCCGAGGAGGAATTCCTACAGCTGGGGGCAGCCTGGCAAACCAACCTCAGATTAGCTCTGCCCAGCCATGTTGTCCCTCTGAAGTGTCCTGCAGAGCCAGGCAGCCTCAGAAGGTGCCCTGGGAGCTGTGCAGAGGCAGAGCAGTGCAGGCTGTGTGAGGTGAGAGCAGATCTGCAGCTCTGGGCTCCTCGGGAGTCGTTTCCAGCCAGCAGAAATGCTCACATCATTTCCAGAGGGATTAGGATCACGTCTGTTCATAGCTGAGAGCTTACTTAAATTTTCAACATTTCTTCTAGGTCAAAGGACAGTTAGTCAAATTTTTCCGTGTTTGATGCATTTCCACATCACAGTAGAAAACTCCTTCCATTGTTATGACTGAGTGCATTTGTAATGCTTGAAGGCTTGCTGGGGATACAGCTGGATGCACAGAGGTGCTGGACTCACAGTCATTGAGATTCCTGCATTCCTGTGGAGAAGTTTGATAGAAACCTCTAATATCTCTATGGACTTTTTGCATCCTCCTTAAAACAATAATGAAGAAAATAGCAAGTGATCTGTTAGATTTGGCAGCGAAAAAAAAGTATTTTCTTCTCTCGCTGCAGGGCAGAGCTGCAGATTAATTAACCCAAACCAGTTAATTTACTTTCCCCAAACCTATCCAATCCAGTGTACCCATCTCAAAAAAAAAAAAAAAATCAAATTTTCCTTAGACTCATGAGGGAAAAGTCTTTCAGGACCTTTTCCCACAGAAGGAAAAGGCTTCTGATCCCAGAGCATTTAGGATTGTCCAGGCATGGGTAACTTAATTGGTCTTGAAACCAGTGCTGAAAATGTTTGGAATAAAGTAGTGTCTGGAGGGTCTCCCACTGCCTGCATTTATTTGATGCAAAAGTGCTTTGCTCAAGATGCTAAATCAGATAAACCAAACCATTCATTTCTGAAAGTTCAATTCACCACTTAGAGGATAGAAAATAAACCAAGCTAAGCCACAGCACCACTGAACAGCAAGATACAGGGTTTAAGGCAAAGCCCACTGTGCCTGGGAATGTTTCTCACATAAATCAAATTTATCTCTGTAGAGCAGAAGCCCAGTTTATGAGGTTCAGACAGGGAAAAAAATAAGAAAACTTCCAGAGAGAGTGTCTTAAATAGCTCATAAAAAATGAGCATCTGCCCCTATGGAAAGGGATATCTGATAGCCCAGCAAAGCAACAGCTCTCAGCACCATCTGTGCTCCTGCTGAGGGTCAGAGCATCCCTCCTTTCCTCTGGCAGCAGCAGCTCTGATCATCACCATGCTCCAAGGAATTAATAACCAGCAGCCATCAGGGCTCCTGTGTCCCTTCACGGAGCTGCAGTGCTCTTGCTGGCAGGAGCAGGGGGGATGAGCAGCCCAGGGGATGAGGAGCCATTGTCCCCATGTCCCTCCTGCTCGGGTGGCACCTCTGCCAGGCACACAAGGCTGTCCTCAGGAGGTGTTTATGGTGTTTATGGTTCAGGACTGTGGGAAATGCAGCCAAGAGAGCGAGCTGTTTGTCAGTGCTGGGAGGAAACACCACTGTCATCCCAAGGGATAAATAAAAAGAGAATGAATGTTCTGGGGCACTGCTGGGCAGCTCCTGAGGCCAGCAGTGCCCATGGAATCACAGGGTTGGGATGAACCTTAGAGATCACCTTGTTCCCATGGCAGGGACACTTCTACTGCCCCAGGCTGCTCCAAGGCCTGTCCAGCCTGGCCCTGGACACTGCCAGGCATGGTGACTCCACCACCTCCCTGGGCAGCCTGATCCAATTGTTCAGTAAAGAGATTTTCCCTAGCAATGCAATCTGAACCTCCCCTGGTGAAGCTTGATGCCATTTCCCCTCATCCCATCTCTCTCTGCCTGGGGAAGAGCTGATGCTCCCCCATACAACCTCCTCATTAGATCAGGAATGGCTTCAAGCAGGAAAGAGGGAAGTGATTTCCAAAGTAACTGTTTTCATAAGCATCTTCATCAGCTGGATGTCTCAGCAGAACCATTTCTGGCTGCTTTTCTGTCCCTGTCCCTGTCCCTGTCCCTGTGCCTGGCCCAGGTGCAGCAGCCATGCTCCATGTCCCTCTCTAATAGGGACATCCATCATGTCACTGTTCCCAGCCAGAAGCAGCTGTTCCTCCTGGCTCTGCTGTGTCAGCCAGCCCTGGGGGCAATGCCAGCACAGGGGCTGAACAGGGCAGGGAGGAAATAACAAACTCATTGTGGGCTGATGGCTCCAGGCTGCTGCTGCAGCCTCTGTCACCTGGGCAGCTGTGCTCAGTGCTGCTTCACGAGTGGCTTCAGCCAGTCCAGGTGGGAGAGACTGCCTTCCTGCCCTGGGGTAGCACTGGCAGAGCTGGAAGAGCTGGTGTCCTCCAGTGTCCTCCATCTGCCACCCTTCCCATGGCATCCAGCATGGGCACAGAGCTGTGCCAGCTGGGGCTGTGCCAGCAGTGGGGAGCCTGGAGATCCCAGCTCAGCAGATCCACTCCTCCCTGAACGCTGCTCAGCCACCCTGGGAGCTGCAGGGTGAGCAGCAGGGCTGATTCACTCGCCTTTAGCAATCTTGGCTTTAAATTCAAACAATCTCCTCCCACCACCCCCTTTTCTCAACAGAGTCACTCCAGTCGTGTGTTATAACAGCTCACTGCCTGCTATACAGCTTAATTATTGATTGATAGTCCTGTTATACAGCTTAATTATTGATTGATAGCATCAGAACCCCTGCTGTGCATGTGGGAAGTGAAGGGAAGGGACTGGGAAAGCAAAGAGACAAGGAGTTGGTAACCCTGAGGAGAAGGAGAAGGAGAGCTGGAGTGCAGAGCCAGGGAGGGCTGGCCAAGGAGCCCCCTGAGCAGCTCCTGGAAGGGTGACTTTGGGGAACAGCACTGGAGCACAGACAAAGGGACAAGGGGAGGATACTCCAAGAATAGCAAATCACTTGATACTGAGAGTAAAAGATGAGAGAGAAGAAACTGGAGCGACTGCAAGAACAGAACAAAGGAGAGGTGAAAGGGGTGAATTTCCCATGTGATGGTGGCACACTGAGGCCACTGCCAGGACCCAAGGAGACACAGATTTAAATATAGTGTACATGAGGACCAGGTGGGAAATAGGAGGGAAAAGAGTATGTGATTAAATCATCCAGAGAAAAAAGTGAAACTTGGGTCTTTTAAAAGGACAGCTGGGTTTGCTCCAACTGTATCCAAAAGAAAATGCCACGAGCAGACAGCAGAACTGTAGCTGGATTAAAAAACACCTTAGTCGTTGTTTGGAAGCAGCGCTGTTAGCAGAAACTCCTCATTTAAGAGCTGGTTATCTCCTAGCCTGGGGATTTTCCTCTGTGCCATGATGAAATAGCCTGTCAAGCTGCTGC
Organism: Lichenostomus cassidix; assembly: GCF_008360975.1. NCBI lineage: Eukaryota > Metazoa > Chordata > Aves > Passeriformes > Meliphagidae > Lichenostomus > Lichenostomus cassidix. Next base: position 18,040,461 of record NC_139494.1, read on the forward strand.
CCATCACAGGGTGACACTGAGTGACAGATTGGCTGTCCCTGAGCTCAGGTCCAGCTCAGCTCCCTCTGTCCCTGCTGGGTCTGCCTGCTCCACCACTGCAGCAAGCTGAACACTTACTGAGGTTATTGGATTTTCATGTCAAAATAGCTCTGTCAGGACTTGGGGTCGTTGCTGTAAAGCCAAACCAAACTGCTGCCCCATTAATGCCATTCCAAGCGGTGCTTCCTGTCCCCAGGGCTGTGATGGAATCAGAGAGTGCTTGGCTTGGAAGGGAATCTCAGAGAAAATGGAGTTCTTGTTAAAATATCAGAGCTGCCATTTTGTCAGGCTGTGGAGGTGAAGCCCCAAGGATTGCCTGCCATCCCTTGTCTCAGCCCTTCTCTCTTTCCTTTCGAAATCCACAGCTCCTGTTTTATTGTCCCTGCCAGGGGACAGGAGGAAATCAGGAATCAGGTTCCTGTTCCTCCTTTTCACTGCTCCCTGAGATTTCTTTGCACTCATGTCATCTGTGGTGGGGTAAAGGGGAACATGCAATTTATTCTCCATTATGTTCAGAGTAATGACAAGGCTGAAAATAGCTCTCAATTAGCGATTGATTGCAATTAATTGGAACAACATAGGCTGACATGATAGCTTCGGATCTCCAGAGCATTTTTGAGTTCATGAGCTCTAATTTTCAAAAATTCAAGAATTCTGGCTCCCACATTACCACAACCATCTGTCAGCAGTTTCTAACTCAGGTCTTCGAGAAGCAGGAGCAATAAAGACTTTGGCTTTGCTAATTAAAACAGGTGTCCAAAATGGGGCTCATTTAATGTAAACTGGGGCTCCAAATAGGTATGGAAATATCCATATAGGTATGGAAATATCCATACAGTGCCCAGAGGGGCTGTGCACCCCAATCCCAGCACGTGTCCAAGGCTGACTCTCCCCTCACTCTGCATTTCTGCAAAGCTCCTGTGGGTAATTCCAGAATTAGGGCACTGTGAGGAGAGGTGTTTTCTGATTATTCAGACTAATTTGGTTGTACCTGTGTTTTAATTAAGGCATGATTGGAGTTTCTTTCTTAATAAACATCAGGAATACGTCAGTACAAAACAGCAGTGGTTCAATCTGTGATCCACCTGCACCACCTCCCTGGGCTGTGGCTGAGCAGAGGGCAGCTCAGCCTGGCCAGGGATCTCTCCAGGGGATCAGCCTTCACCCAGGCTGCTTTCACTCCATCAAACTTCAAGTTCAATTCGTGAGCATAAATTGAAAGCAAGAGAAAGCAAAAGGAAAGGCTGTTTGAAGGTGCTGTGTTAATATGGCATTGATAAATCACATAACTATTCAGAAAAGTCTTAAATTTGAGGAGGCAAGGCTGAACTGGAAGAAGGAAGGTGCAAATAGTGGCAGCTGTGAATTCTCTGCTCCAAACTTACCTGAGCTGTTTGGCAGAACAGAAAGAGCAAATGCTGTGGGCAGAAGAAAACTAAAGTGTCAAGTTTTCATATCAACATCATATTCCCAGAAGAAAATAGATTGAATTGCCTCAGTCCTGATGGCCAAATATTGTTTCTATTCCCAGTCCTGGGGAAGGGGAGCACAGAGCAGGGGAGCCAGCAGCACTGAATTATTCCTTGAGGTATTTCTGTTGCATGGGAATGCTGAATGCTGAGAGCTCTCAGCTCTTCCCACAATCCTTTCACAGCTCATGAGGCTGAAGAACTTCAGTCTTTGCTGAACCATCGGTGAAAAATCCCAGTGAGAGCTGGAAGGGCAGTGCTCAGCTCTGCTCCTGCTGCAGGAAATCCAAGGATTTCCCAGGGGGTTGGAGCTGCAGGGCAGGAGGGGATGGAGGTGCAGCCTGGGGGCTCCAGAGCTCACAGAGAGCTGTGGGCAGCTTGGGGCACTGCAGGGAGCCCAGGATGGTCATTGCACTGCAGTGATGCCCAGAGAGTGAGCTGACTGCAGGAGGAGTTTTCTTCTCTAAGGGGTTTGTCAGGAGTCACCTGTAAGGCCTGGGATGTCCCACAGTGTCAGACAATCTGACAACCCCCCTGGCACTGTGACCAGCCTGTCCCCAGCTTTGTGTCACCATCCTGCTGCTCACACTTCAGGCTTCTCCATCCTCTCCGAATTTTGACTTCATCACATGGTACTTTGAGAGGAGCCATATATAAATATTTTGGCTCATTTAATATGCCTTCTGGTATTTTAACACCAGGTCTCTTGTTTTTCTCCACCGTTTGGGGAACTTTTTTTTATTTCCAAACAAATTTGATACTCTTACAGAAGTTCACTTCCGGAACTGAGTGCTTTAGGGAAGATTGCAGGAGTGCTGGTAAAATGACAATGTGCTGGGAGACTCCTGATGGAAGTGTGTGTGCTGCTGGGGAGTGGCTGAAAATCTCTGTGCACAAACAAGAGAGACCATGGCACAATTCAGGGGTTTATGTCGGGTTGGCAGGTTCTGAACATTTAAATGGAAAACACTTTGAATTAGAAAATTTGAATTTAAATTTAATTTAAGTCAGATGGCAGCACCCAGGTATCCCCAGCTGCCCCTACAAGGGTAAAAAATGGTGTGAGCTTCCTAAGGGGGCTGAACAACCATGTGTTCTGCCTGTTCCCTTCCTTCCCTGGATCCCTTTCTCCCCAGTTCCCATCCTCCTCCCAGTTCCCTCATCCCCCACATCCCTTTCCCCCCACTCACTGCTGCCTTTGAACACACGGGAGGTTCAAACCAATGGTGTTACTGCCAAGTCCTTCCCTGGCTTTGTCTCTCACTGAAAGTTTCCTGCAGATATTTGATCCTGAAAGCAAATAAATCCAGGGGTGTCCATCCTGCTGCCAGCACAGATCCTGGAGCTCATCAGTGCCTGGAATTTGTCATTGTTGCTCAGCTTTACCTGGGTCATTTTGTTTAGACAGGAGCATTTTCTGCTGATAAATCTGGCCTGATTCCCAAGCCAGAATAGGTGTGTTAAAACCCCAATTAGAGCTTGGTCTCCATCAATCACAGCCCCTCGTTCCTGCAGGGATGCCTGTTGGGGGCACTGGGCATGCCTGAGTGGTGGCCTAAATCAAATTGTCACTGCACCATCACAGTGTCCTCAGCCTGGGGAAACCCAGCTCTGACTGACCCCATGGATAATGGGGAATATCTTTAAAAGCTTCAACACTTCGGTTTTGGGTGATGAGAGAACAGAGGTGGCAGGATTGCAGTGGGATGGTGGTGACAGGGAGGTGACCAGGGCTGTCCCAGGGCTGTCCCAGGGGTGTCCCAGGGGTGTCCCAGGGGTGTCCCTATTCCCACCTGCCAGCCCTGCCTGCCTGGGCACTGTGCTTAATTAGTGCTCAAACTAATCAGGGATCAGTGCTGCAGGGAGCCCCAGCAGAGGAGAGAAAGTGAGAGGAGGCAGCAAAACCCAGAACAAAGGAGAGGTGAAAGTCATGGGACAGGAAGGAGAAAAAAAAAAAAGAAAAAAAAGGAGTGTGAAACAGAAATAAATCAAACCAACAACAAAGCCCTAAAGCAGAAGAAGTAGGAAAAGGAATGAAAGGTGAAAGGACAACATAAATGGACCAGAGTGGATTGAGAACAGGAGGAAAATGGTTCAGGTGATGATCACAGACTGGGAGGTTGGTACAGCCACAACGTGGAGGTAAATGAGTGTCTGGATAGAGAAAATATCCCTGTCTGCCTCAAAAATGGCACCAGATGTGTCTCAGCTGCTGCCTGGGGACATTGTCCCTTCCCAGCTGTGACACCAGCCTGAGCTGCCCACAAACCTCAGCAAAAAGGGCTGTGAAACCTGCAGGGAGTGAACAAAAGGAACATTATTGTGAGGAGGATTCTGAGGGCAGAGCTGTGACAGAGCTCAATCCCCATCCATCCCATGGAGTGCCTCCCACAGCTGGGCCTTTCCATCCAAGTGCAGGAGGGGAAAAAAGACATTTTTGAGATGTCCTGTGGAATGGAAATTTGTAACATTTGTTCTGAAATATGACAACATTGGGCTTTGGGGCACTTTTAGACCCCTCAAGGTGTTCCTGCAGCTCCCCATCTCACCATGAAAACTCTTCCTTGGCTTTTATTAATCCTGGTTTCTATCCCAGCTCCTCTCTCCTCCCCAGTTTTCTCCCAGCAGCCATCCTGCTGCCCAGGGATTTCCCATTCCCTCCTTGCACACTGTTTGTTGGGAAAGAGGGAGAGGAGAAGGGGAAAACTGGGTGGCTGATGGTTTGTGTGTCAATTATACATCAGAGGCTTTGCTGCTGCTTCAGAAGCTTCTAATAATAATAATTATAATTAGGGCACTGGGAGAGAAATGTGCTGAGATCAGGGAGGAAAGCAGGAAAGCCAGGCCAGAATTAATTAGCCACTTTTATCTAAGAATCTCAGAGCATTTAGACATTAATTAATGAGTGCTGTGGTTCAGTCAGCGCGATGCTCCGTTTGCTGCCATTGTGGCTCAGCTCCTCCTCCCCCTGCTGCTGCTGCTGCAGGTGCTTCCCCAGCCCTGCAGAGCACAGAGGAACAGCTCTTGTTTCTGCTCAGTCCTGCCTGTCACCCTGACAGCCCCAGACGTGGCAGATGTGTGGTGCTGGAGCTGTGCAAACCCCCAGCCCAGGGGATGCCCAGCCCTGGCACACAGAGCACCCTCAGCTTCCAGGGGAACAGAGGCTCTGCTGGCCCAGAGCTCCAGGAAAACTGCCACTTGTGGCACTCACACCGTCCTGGGGCTCCAACAAAACCCTTCATTCACACTCAGTGCTTCCCAAAGGAGTGGATTGGCCCTGGCAGGAGTCCTGCAGCCCAGCCTGTGGGTCTGTAGCTGTTCCTCTGTCACCATGAACTCTTCACTCCAGGTTTGCTCAGCCTGGAGGAGCAGCTCAGGTGTGCAAGGAGCTCTCTGCCTGCAGCTCTCCCCACTCAGCCAGATGTTCCCAGGGTCTGGAGATCTCTGTGTTCTCACAGCAGCACTGCTGACCCTCCCTGCCAGCCCAGCCCAGCCCAGCTCTGTGCCCAGGGAGCTTCTCCACACCCTGGGTGTTCCCAGCCCCTGAACCCCCCTGGTTTCCACAGCTCTGACTCATGAATAAATGAATTTCGGTCTCCTGGCTTACCCGTGCTGTGCCCATTGTTGGTGAATATTCATTAAGTGAAATTAGCATCTATTAGGTCTTAATTGACTTGTAAAAGCCTTGTTTAGTGCTAATGAAGTCGATGCTGTGGTTGTGCCTGATGGCAGCTGGTGGTTCCTCTGCCCAAGCTGCCACCCCAGAGTTGGGTCAGGGGGCAAAGGAGCTGCAATCCACACAACTCCTGGAAATGTCCTCAGAGCATGTGGATCAGTGTTTTACAGGGGCTCGGTTCATAATGGCTTTGTCCAAGCCTAGAAATTGATAAAAATTTCAATTTAGCCGATATTGACTGTTTTCAGACAAGGCACAGGACAGCTTTGAAGTGAGTCTGTAAATTAGGGATAGCCCTGCAGCTCCCAGACTGAGAGACTCCTCCATCATTGACAAGGAAGAAGGAGGAGATGAGGAGCCTTCCTGCCTTCTGGTTTTCCGCCTGTTCCTGTAAATGATGTGCATTGTGTTCCTGGCTGGGTGAGGATGGAGCCACAGGAGAGCAAGGCTGTGACAGCCAGCAGCTCTGTCAGTGCTCACAGCTCCCTCCCTGGGACTGGGGCTCTGAATTGGCACCAACCTCTCTTTCTTTTATTTCTTCTTTTTTCCCCATTTTTCAATGAGGGTCTTGGGGGATGATGCCCACCAGGGCACAGGCTGGCAATGCTGGCTGCACCATCTGGCAGCCACAGCTGCCCACAGTGGAGCCTCAGAGAAGAAACAGTGTCTGGAGAGGTCAGGGGAGCTCCAGCCACGGTTGCTCAGTCAGGTTCAACACTGGATTGGGTTAAATGTGAGTTTCTCGCTGAGAATCTCAGAAGTTTCAGCCCCCGTTGGATGTTGCAGGGACCAGAGCAGGACATGCCAGGGGTGGAGGGAGGAGCTCCAGGGTTAATGGAATGAATTCCTGTTGGGCTGGGCAGAGGGAGCTTTGCTGGTGGTTTGTGGGGATGTTCAGGGTAGGTGATGGTTCCTGTGGCACTGGCTGCCCTCCCAGTCCTGGGGTGTCCTGGGGTGTCCTGGGGTGTCCCAGGGTGTCCTGGGGTGTCCTGGGGCTCTGGAGCTGCCCTAACCCCAGCTCTCTGCTCCCCTGCAGGTGAGCCCTCCCGCTGGTCCTCATCCCACTGCGACTGCTGCTGCAAGAACGGCAAGGGCGACAAGGAGGGCGAGAGTGGAACATCCTGCAACGAGCTGTCCACGTCGAGCTGCGACAGCCAGTCCGAGGCCAGCTCCCCCCAGGAGACGGTGATCTGCGGCCCTGTCACCCGCCAGCCCAACATTCAGACTCTGGACCGGCCGGCCAAGAAGGGACCTGTGCAGCTGCTGCAGCAATCCGAGATCCGCAGGAAGAGCGACCTGCTCCGGACTCTGACCTCCGGCTCCCGCGAGTCCAACTCCAGCAAGAAGAAAGCGGTGAAGGAGAAGCTCTCCATCGAGGAAGAGCTGGAGAAATGTATCCAGGATTTCCTCAAAATCAAAATCCCAGACAGGTTTCCCGAGAGGAAACACCCCTGGCAATCCGAACTGCTGCGGAAATACCACCTTTAGGCTTCGGGTGGGAGAGCACACATCTTGTTTCGTTAGAGCCAATCCTGAGTGGCACAAATAATTCCCAGTAATAACTATTTGTTAGGTCACTGAAACCAAAATCCATCTCTAGTACTGCCTAATTTGCCTATTTCACCTTAACATTTCTAGTCGTAGGGGAACGATATTTTTGCAGTCCTGGAAGCACAATGACAAACGCTTTTGTTTGTAAACTTGGAGTCTTACACAAGCTGAAAACCTTAAGGGCACAGGCAGACCCAGCCCAAGGGATGCTCGTGTGGCCTGGAGCAGGCAGGGAGGATGGGGAGGGCTCTGTGCCCCCTGCATCCTGCTCAGAGCACTCTGTGTGGAGGGAGAGCACAGCACAAAGCCCGAGCTCTGCCCTGGCAGTTTAAGCATGTGAATTTATATATGTGCATATATATATATGTGTGTATATATAGCTGTGTATATATATATGTATATATATATCAATATATATTGCTTAAAGATTTTCTGGCTCTCTCCTTGTAACTGCACTTTCTCAGAAAAGAGCATTTTTTAGCAGTCTGTGGATGTCCCATTTCCTCTGCAGGCCTTTGAGGGCTGAACAGTAGAAATTCATCTCCCTGTCTCTCTCCTGCTCCCTTTGGCAGTCCTTTCCCCCTCCCTGGGACACCAAATGTGTCTCAGTGGAGGTCAGGGTGCAGTCTGTGGGTTTGTGTTGCCATCAGCAAAATATTCCGTTTGTTTAGGATGCTCTTGTCCCTCTGTGTCCTCCCTGCCTCTCGTGTTCCTCAAGGCTCTGGGTGCTGGGGGGTCAAGGTGGGCTGGAAAGCCGCAGGGATGGTTCAGGGCAGTGTGGGGGTCCTGGGCAGGATGGTGGCTCCTGTGGTGCCAGCTCTGTGTGCCACGAGTGGCTGTACCAGCTGGCAGGGACAGTGGCCACTGCCCCTTGTGCCACAGAAATCACCCCCAACCCCCCCGGGGGAGCCATGGCTGCAGGGGGAGCAGGGCTGTGCCTAGGGAGGAGGTAGCTGTGTCACCTCCGTGCCACTGCCGCGGTGGCACAGGCAGCAAACAGTGTCCCTTGTCACCGCCGAGCCCTGGGAAGAGAAGGGAAGGGAAGGGCTGGGCTGTCCCTGCAGCCAGGGGAGGGGACAGATGGGTCTGTGGGGCAGCAGGGCTCGGGATCAGGGCAGGGGGAGCACGGAGTGGCCAGAGAGTGGCCAGAGAGTGGCCAGAGAGTGGCAGGGCTCATGGCCAGCCAGAGCTGGGGCAGGGCAGTGCTGGGGACTGGGGCTGCTGGGGCAGCCACGGGGAGAGGTGGAAAACCCCATTGCTCCAGCTGTGGTCACAGCTGGCAACAAACCAGCTGGAGGATCTGGCATAAATTACTCATTTTCTAAAGGCACAGGGAGAAGATTTTTTAATATATATATATCAATATTAAACTGTGGGCAGTGACAGTGCTGGCAACACAGAACTCTCGGATTCTGACCTATCTCGAGTCCTGCAGGTTCCAGGGCTTCTCCCCTCCTCAATCCCAGGGGCTGCTGAGGGAGATGCTGTCCTGCCTGCACAGCCAGGAGGAGTCTTGGTGCCTTGGGGCTCCACCGTGCTGGGCTGGGACAGAGCGGGTGGCAGGGAGCTGAGAGATCTCCACAGCTGTGTTGGGCTTGGATACACCTTTTACCAGCTGAAAAAGCAAGCAATACTCGTCCAGAGGGATCCATGAGCAGGAGCTGGCTGCAGGGAGGGAAACCCAGCAATACATCTGCAGGTGGCTGGAGGGCAGGATGGGATGTGGCAGCTGGGGACCAGCTCTGGGTGCTGCAGGGGGAGGAGGAGCTGTCCCTTGTGGAGCTGTCCCTTGTGGAGCTGTCCCTTGTGGAGCTGTCCCTAATGGAGCTGTCCCCTCGGAGCTGTCCCCTCGGAGCTGTCCCTTGTGGAGCTGTCCCCTCGGAGCTGTCCCCTCGGAGCTGTCCCTTGTGGAGCTGTCCCTTCAGGCCTGGCTCTTGTGCCACCCTCCATTCACCACCTCAAAAGGCACATTTTCCCATGGAAATCAATGTGTTGTACAAGCTCCCCAGATTTGGCCCTGCATAGGTATTTCATGATTAATTTATAGCATTTTTCTCTCCCTACTCAACATTTCCTGCGTCTTGCCCCCCACAGCTCTGGCACCAAGCAAGGAGAACTGGGGACCAGATAGGGCTCTCCTGGATTTCCAGCAGGGCATAGGGCTCAGGACAGGTCACCTTTGTCCCTGTGTGTGTGTGTGTGTGACAGTGTGTGTGTGTGACAGTGTGAGTGTGAGTGTGACTGAGTGTGTGAGTGAGTGTTTTCCCAGGCTGGATTGCTCCATGATTAATAACTGTGGAAAAATGAGACCAAATGAAAAGCGCCCAAGTGGGCTTGATTTATGTGGCCTTCATGTCTCCAGTGTGAGATGAAATGGTTATTACTCTCCAGTGCTACAGAAATAAAGGTCTTCAACTGCAGTAATCACAGGCAGGCCTGACCTGCTGGGAGCCCAGAGTGGGCTGGGCTGGATGGGGCAGTGCCAGGCTGTGCCTGCTGTGTTTTGGGGCTCTGCTGCATCTCTGACCTGCTCTGCTCTGCTCTGCTCTGCCTGCATGGAGAGCTGCCTGGGGCTGTGCTGCAGCTCTGTGCTGCTCAGAGGGGCTGGGGGGCTGCAGGTGGAGCACAGGGGCCTGGGGCAGGGCTGGGGACTCTCACAGCCCTGCTGGGTCAGCAGCTCTGCCCAGCATCCCCACAGCTGCCCAGAGCTCCCCCTCTCCCCCTCCTCATTTGCTGCTCTCTCTGCACCCCCAGTGCCCCCAGCACCCCTGCCAGAGCCCCTTTGGGTCACCTCGCTGTGCCAGCTGGGACAGGGGCTGGGGACACCTGGCAGGGGTGCAGAGAAACCCTGGGCAGGCAGACAGGACCAGGGCAATAAAAGGGCTGCTGTGATCACCCCAAAGCTCAGCTGTGGGGGCAGAGGGTCAGAAAAGAGCAACCAAACCTCCTGCAGGTGCCAGGAGGGTGGCAGGAGGATGGCAGGAGGGTGGCAGGAGGTGGCAGGAAGGTGGCAGGAAGGTGGCAGGAGGGTGGCAGGAAGTGGCAGGAGGGTGGCAGGATGGTGGCAAATTCTGCTCCAATTTGACTTTGTTTCAGTGAGAGAACCTGTGTGTCTCCCTAGGACAGGTTTTTTAGCAAACCAAAATTAAACTCAGCTCACAGAGTACTTTATTCTTCCTAAAATATTTGGGGAGAAAACTGGACTTTGAGCTACTTTCCGCCAGTAACAAAGGCCAAGTTCTGTTGAAACTAAATTGAAAACTTCCCTTGAGTGCAGTGGGACTGAGGATCACCTCTCAGGGCAGAATTCCCAGTTTCCAGGGGCTTTGCCAGGAGCCCAGACAGCCTGAGGCACCTGAGCAGCACTCAGAGCGTTGGGGGACACAGGGAGAACATGTCATTTACACAGGGCTGTGGGGACCAAAGGGTTGGATTTTCTCCCTAAACCATCTGCACATCAGCACAGAGGCTTCCCAAGGCTCTGGAGAACGTTTTGGGTTGGAGTTTGGTGAGTCCATTTATGAATTTTATTTGCAAATTGTGGGCTGAAGGAGAAGACAAGGTTGGGGTTTATTGGTTTTATTTATTTCTCCATCACGTACCTGAGCCCTTCAGCTCTGCTCTCCCAGCCCTGGGAAGGCTGCAGGGAATTCCCAGCTCCTTCCCCTCCCCAAGCCCTCCCACCACTGCCATGTGGACTTGACTTTCAGAGTACTTTATGCATAAGGCCCCATGTGTATCATGGTACAAAATAATTGTCCAGTCTTATGGATAGTTTATGCCCCAACGGGGTTTTGTAGATTAATAGTAAAAGAACTAAATAAAAAAGAAAAAAAAAAAAGAAAAAGCACTTTTAAATTATTTATATTATAAAAAGACATCCTTTATTTTTCTCGGCATTGATGTCACTTAGCTAAAAAATCCGTTTATAAGTAGGATATTGCAGATTTTAAACTATAGCAATGCTCAAGCAAACACGAATTCCGAGTTCCACAGAGAAAACGACCGAGGTGAGGCAGGAGGGTGGCAGAGCCCAGCTGGCTCCACGGGTGGAGGTGAGGGAGGTGATGTCCCTTTGAGGTCCCCTCTGGCTGTCCCCAGCCTTTGGGGGTACAGAGGTGCTGCCAGTGCAATATTTCCCAGCCCACAGGCAGGCAGAGGGGTTGGTGATTGGGATCTCTCGGGGCCTTGCTTACGTTACATTTTCGGACCTCATTCAGCACTAAATGACTTCGCCGAGGCTGAGTCAGTCTGTTGCACATTGATGTAGATTAAGTGGCACCCACTGAATTACCTCTCGACTTTCCAACGTGGTTCACTTGTACATAAGTGTAATGTCAAACTGTTTACAGGTTCTTTTGTGCGTAATCGTGGAAAAAAAAAAAAAGTTTTAACTACAAATTTAAAGGAATCGATTTTACTGGAAGGTGTTTAAAAAAAATGAATGTGCTTAATACAGTATAGACATCCTTGCTAATGGTCTCACCTGAATGCATGTATCCGTGTTGTCAGTCCCACCAGTGAGGTTATTGGCAATATTCTGCAGTCTGTGAATAGCAAATATGCATAAACTACTGTGACTCTGACAAATATAACTCGGTAACTGTTTCTACTGTGGTATGTAAAAAAAAAAAAAAAAAAATCCTGTAGCTTTTAGCCTGCTGTATTTCCCTGGTGCAAAGAGCACCAGGAAAGAGAGAGATCTTGGAAAAATGAAGTCACAGCTGTGACCTGAGTGGGGTCGTTCATGCAGGGTGGCACCAGTGCTAAAAATGCCATTTTCAGAGGCTGGGAGGTGGGAAAGGAAGGTGCTGCTGCTGGGGCAGAGCTGGCCTGGGGCTGGGCTGGGGAGGTTGAGGCTTTCAGGGCTGAGGGACCTGCATGGGGAGCTCAGCTCAGCTCAGCTCAGCTCAGCTCAGCAGTGCTCTGGGAGCTTTGGGTGGCTCAGAGCTGCAGCCAGGGTGTGTTTGCCCTTCCCCTGCAGCACTCTGGGGGAGCCCAGAGCAGAATACATGAGTTGGTGTCCTTCAGCTGTCACACACAGAGAGGCATCCATGGACACATGCAGGATTCTTGCTCACAGGGATTCAGCAGTGGCTCATGTAAGCACTTCCCTCCCTGCTGGCTGGGCGTTGGTCTCACCTGAAAGTGGTGGGGTTTCCCCAGTTTATTTCTGAGTTTATCATTATTGTTTTTACTCTGTGGTATTTGGCTGTGGATGAGAGGAAGGCCTTTCCAATGGCCCCTTCCTGGGAGAAGGTGGAAGATCCATCTCTGCAGCATTCCTCCCGACTGGTGCTTCCCCGCAGCAGGGATTTGGGGGTTGCAGTGCCTGCACCAGTGAGGTTTTGGGAGCTGTGACCCCTCAGGAGCTCAGGGGGATCACTGAGCTGCCCTGCAGCTCCAGCCTGGTGCTGGCAGCACTGTGAGCCAGGTGACGCCAGGTGATGCCAGGGGTGCCATCCTGGCACAGCTCTGCAGGAGCCTTGGGGACAGCAGGGCAGCACCTGCAGCAGGGCCATGTGTCCCTGAGCCACTGAGCCACCTCCCAGCCCTGGGATGAGCTTCTCCCATGAAGCACCCTAGTCTGAGCCCAGGGGCTGGGGGAGAGCACAGGGTGAGCTGGGGAGAATCTTGTCAGCTGCCTCTGAGCAAGCCCAGGGTTTGGAGCTCTGTCCCTCTGGCTGGGCTGGCTCTGGGGCTCCAGCTCTGCATCCAGCCAGGTCCCATGGTGGGATCAGCTGAGGTGACCACCCTGCTGTGGTGACAACTCTTCTCCCCTCCAGGACACCTCAGTCCTGAGCAGGGCTGGGTTCTGTGGCTTCCCTCTCGCATGCCAGAGCAGGAAGCTGAATTTGGCTATTCTGAGCACTTCTGAGCACTTCTGAGCACTGTCTTGTCTGCTTTTCATGTCAGGGCAGATGCGAAGGAGTGGTGGGTGTTGGGGTTAGAACACCTGCACAGTAATTACTGAGGATGTAATTAGCTCCCCTACGCAGCACTGGGTGATGTGCGTGGAAAGCAGGAGAGATTCCCTTTGATACCAGGTGATACCAGAAAATGATTTTAATCTGCCTTACAACTATATAATTAAGAGAGCTTATATATAGAAATATCTATATCTATATCTATATCTCCCATCTGTATATTTCCCGTTGTCCCTGCTGGAGTTACAGCAGCTCTGGCTGGGAGCAGCTCCGGGGTGGGGCTGAGCTCAGTCCTGCCAGCTGCTGCCACAGGGGAAGAACAAACTCCAAGTTGTCCCAAGCCTTTCCAGAGGAGAGGCTGTCCCTCGCCAGGGCTGACCCCTGTCCCCAGAATGACCAGCTGTCCCAGCACTGGTACAGGCTGGCAAGGCTGCAGTCAGGCTGTGTCACCCTTCAGGGTGACCCTGCAGCTCACCGTGGGCTGGCCAGGGTGGCACTGAGTCGTTCCCGTGGCCCAAAGCTGAGGGCAGGAGGAGCTCAGCTGCTCTCTCCGAGCTGCCCAGGGCAGGAGGGGTGTGGGCAAGGCTGGGCTGCAGAGCTTGGCACCTCCAGCCTCTCCCTGTGTCCCCAGGCAGGGCAAGAGGACACCTGCTGCAGGGAGTGGGGACAAGGGGACGGGCTGGGGCAGGGCAGGGGACACTGCTCCTTCTGTCCCGAGGCTGCTGGAGCTGCTCTGGCCCTGAGCTGCTGTGCAGGGAGAACTCTGTAAATACAGCAGGTTAAAAACTGGCACAGTATCAGCAGGTCTGTATTTAATGCAGATGTTTCCCATGTTTTGTAGTATTGTTTTATTGATAAATAAAAATCAACCAAAGACAAAAAAGGCATTTGGCATGGTCTGTGTGAGCTGGACTGAGCAACTGTGGGCACTCAGTTATGGAGTGTCCCTGGCACAGGAGGGGAGTCACCCAACAAACGGGGCTGTGATGACAAATATCACTAACGGCTCCAAAATGATCCCAAAACACTCTGGACTTTTAAAGCACAGCAAGAAAAGCAAAACTTGCAGCAATTAGACTGCATCTTAATGAGCTGCCTCCCAAAGAAAAGCTGGAGAAAAATGGGTTCATCAGAGACTCGTTAAAAAAATCACTAAAACCATTAATACTATAAACATCCTCTCAGTGGCATAAATTTTGCATCTTTCCAGATGTATTTTTATTATTATGCCCTTTTTATGGGAGGAGAAAACGAGGCACAGCTCTCTGGGTTATTTGGTCCCAGGGATCCGAGCGAGCAGCAGCCAGGAGGCACTAAACCCACCTCCTCTCCCCCCAGGCCTGGGCAGGTGTGCCTGTGCCACACCAGGCTGCCACATCTAAAGCCTTCAGCAAATTTTATTTGCTCTTTACCAGAGCAAAACATTCCTGATTTTGGGACTCAGTGCTGGCTGAAGGGGGAAATGGTATCTGTGATGCTGTGAGTGACCACCTGGCCATGAAACAGAGCTGTGAGAGCAGAGTTTGGGCAGCCTGTGCTTGGGGTTTAACCCACTGAAGTGCCCGGGAAGGGTTTGCAGGAGCTTTCCAGCCCCAGGCAGTGCTGGGCTGTCAGAGGTGCTGAGCTCTGTGCGATGGAAATGGATTTGAGCAGCTGGGTCTGCTGAGCTGTGCAGCAGAACGTGACAGAGCTGTTCTGCCTTCATCCCAACATCCCAGAGCTTGGCTGCCCTGAAACCAGGGAGGTCACAGAGCTGGGATCACAGCTCTGTGCCGAGGGGATGCAGGCAGGGCTGAGCCACACGAGCAGCGATGGGATTGCAAACACCTCCACCCTGCCAACCCCTCAGGCAGCAGCAGTGCTGCTCTGGGAGTTCTGCCCGAGCTTGCAGTGCTGCTCAGCCTGCGGGAGGCCAGGAGGGAGGCAGGAGCTGCTGCTCTGCTCACACCTCTGCTGCTGCTCTGCTCACCCTCTGCTGCTGCTCTCTTCCTCCATGGTGAAACTGATATTTAAGGGAAAAGCTGTCCCTGCCTGCAGCAGCCCCAGGACTGAGCCCCCTGAAGTGCAGGAGTCTGGATACCTTCAGCTGTGTCTGCCCAGAACCTCAGCTTTCCCTCCAGCTTTGTACCCTGTTCTTCTCACCTGAATTATCCCCCAAAAGCTACCACCACATCTGTCACTACATTTCCAGGCAGCTCTTTCAGCTGTTCACAAACCTCATATATTGATTTAATTATCTCCAGAAATCATTCCACTCCTCGCCAGCCTCTTCAGGCCGTTTGCAGCCTTTAGTCAACACAAAAGCCTGAAGATTTCCCTTCATATTTTCATATATCTTAATCAGTGCCATCGCTGTGTCATGGCCAAAGCTCCCTTTGTGAGCTGCTCTGAACAGAAAAGCTTCCAGTGCTGGTGCTGCCCTGTCACAGAGCACTGATAGCACTTATCTCTGCCCCACCACATGTTTGCTCTTCCAGCTCTGTGCATGGGGAATCAATCCAGCCAGCCATGCAGAACTGCAGCCTGGCAGCTCTGTGTGGCTCCCAGCAAAGCAAACCCAGGAGAGGAGAGCAGATCCTGTCCAGGAGCTGCAGGGTGGCTGTGTGTCCTGTGCCACAGGAGCTGCTGGGACAGCAGGGACAGCTCCTGCCCTGCCCAGCTGTCAGGGATGGATCTGCATCTGCTGCATCCTCAGCTCTGCTGCATCCCCAGCTCTGCTGCATCCTCAGCTCTGCTGCATCCCCAGCTCTGCTGCATCCCCAGCTCTGCTGCATCCTCAGCTCTGCTGCATCCCCAGCTCTGCTGCATCCTCAGCTCTGCTGCATCCCCAGCTCTGCTGCATCCCCAGCTCTGCTGCATCCCCAGCTCTGCTGCATCCTCAGCTCTGCTGCATCCCCAGCTCTGCTGCATCCTCAGCTCTGCTGCATCCCCAGCTCTGCTGCATCCCCAGCTCTGCTGCATCCCCAGCTCTGCTGCTCTCCTTGGATGGCTGCAACACCCTGGAAACCAGCAGGAACACCCTGGGTGGGCAGCCAGAGCATCCTGGATGTGCCCTGGGATTACCCTGGAGCAGCACATCCCTTATCCCACCCCAGGCCCCTTTCAGGAGGTGCTGCAGGCTCCTCAGTCCCTCAGGCTCTGCTCTGAGCAGGCAGAGGCTGCAGCACAGCTGGGCACCACACCAGAGCCAGGAAAATGCACTTGAGCTTGCTGACTGCACTGTGCCCAAGCATAATGAAAAAATTGGCTTTTTTATATTTCTGCTGGGATAGATCCATCAGCTCTGAATTCCCTCCTGGCACTGTGGTGTCACTCTTGGCACCTCCAGAGTCACTGCAGGTACAAAGTTAATTAAGGACGAAGCTTTATATTGGAATGCTGAACCCAAGTTCAACAAATCAAACGGAATTTTCTCCTTTGGGTGGTCTCTCCATCCCGTACTTTATCCCTTCTTCCACGGTGACATTCCCAGCTGCTCTGGGCTGTGGGGAGGAAGCTCCTTGCTCCACCCTGCCCCAGAGCCATGGAGATGCTGCTGCTGCAGCCCCAGCTCAGTCCAAGGGCACTGGAGAGGCCAAAGCCCTGCAGTTCCTCCCCAGCACTGCTCTGTGCCCTGAACAGGAGCATGGATATTCCCTTTAGATCTGCCTGATAGGAATACCAATGTTATTCTGCTTTTTATAAATGCCCTAACTCGGTATTTAAGTTCTTTCTAAAAGGACAAAGCAGGTGAGCTCTCTTTTCCAGGCAGACCAGATTTCCATGCTGCAGCTGTATTTTAGCACTGTGATGAGTGATCATCTCCTCCAGGTTAAACCTGCAATGACGTCCCAAATCATGGATTTAAATGATAGCAAAAAAAGTCCCCAAACTCCTTAAAGTTAATGACGATCTTCATTTTCATTTGCCACACATTCCTCTCCCCATAATAGCCATGTGCTAAATCTTCATGAGATTTTTTATAGTTTCACTGAAGGAATATTTGCATAATTATTAGCGCATAATCTGCCTTAATGGGCCCACTGATTTTACTGTTACAGATAAATGCATGTGGTGTCAAATTTAAGCACATAAAGGTCTGGACAGCCTGGGGAGATGCTGTGTGTGCTGGAGAGGAGTGGCCATGCTGTGTCAGTGTCCCCTGGCTGGGTGACAGCAGGCTGGCTCAGCTGGGGCTCAGGGCAGGGATGACCCTGGGGCAGCAAAAGGGAACATGGACTGCTGCTGTCCCTGCCTGTGCCACAGAGCCACCAAACCCTGCCTGCCTGGGGGAAAGACCCTAAAGCTCAACTGTCCCATGGCAGGGACACCTCCCACTGTCCCAGGCTGCTCAAGCCCTGTCCAGCCTGGCCTTGAACACTTCAGAGATCCAGGGGCACCACAGCTCCTCTGGGCACTCTGTGCCAGGGTTTTACCATCCTCACCCTCACACAACCCCTGCAATTCCTGCTCCACACTCCGAGCTTGGCCAGGGAGCTGAGGAGGAGCCAGCAGAGCTGTGGGCTCAGCACTTTGGGCTTGGGGCTCTGAGCAGCTCTGCCCTCCTGCTCAATCCCAGTTTGGAAACTTCCCCCGTGGGATTGACGTGGAAATGTATAAAAAGGATCTCTTGCAATCAGAGGAGTGAGGTGTGGGGAGGCTGTGATGACAGCAGCTATATAAGGAGGCAGCACAGAATTCTTGAGGGAAAGCATCAAACTTCTGCTATTTTCCAACCAGATCATACCCTCGCTATGAAATGTCATTTCTAGAATTTTTTTAGACTGTTCTAATAGATACTGATAAATGTTCTTCTCCTCAGGGCTTGTCAGGAGCAGACGTGATTGATACTATCTTCAGAAGGAGACAAAAATGTTCTGTGCAGGATCTGCCACTGAGGCAGATCTCAAAAACAATGGTCTGAACTCAGCAGTACAGAACAATTTTTTAAATATTTTAAATTCCTACAACAGCCATTTGGTTTTGAATCCTGCCTCCTTAGGAAAGCCATAGTAAAGAGCTTTTCTAAATCTGGGAAAACAATATGAAAAAAGAAGCATCTCAAAATCTGTAGGCAACAGGGTAGCCTGACTACCATGTAGTGCAAATCTGCGTTTTCTGCATTGTTTTTGAAAGTGCCAATATTCAACTAATATTATTTAATAAAATATTAACCTGTTTTAATGGAGAGATTCTGCAGGCCTGAGCCTGGAGGCTGGGAATAGCTCTGCTCTCCCAGATCCCAGCTCAAGCCCAAAATTAAGCTCTTAATGCCTTAATAAGGCAGAGAGTTGATGTACAACGACCTGTTCCTTAAGTGATATATTAAATTAACTTTCCTTACGCATTTTCAGATGGAAGTTAAATATTTTCACATCGTTCTAGACAGCAAAAGACCATCAAAAGGGATTAGATGAGATTTTTTTTCTCTATTAAATGAGAAATCCAGCACTGTGTGGCAGCTGCAGCAGAGCCCATCCTGCACCTCTCACTGCCCTGCTCTCCTCTCCTCTTCTCTCCTCTTCTCTCCTGTGAAATTCCCACTGAAATCCATCAGAATTCCTTCCCTGCAGGGCACTTGGCTTGGCAGAGGCCACAGGAAGATCCATCCCTTGTGCTGCCCCAGGGATTTCACCTTTCTGAGGCCCAAGTGTGTTTCTCCATAAAAGCTGACAAAACCATTAATTGTTCTCCTGTTATCCAGGCAACAACAGGAGAAGCTTGAGGTTTTTATTTTCTGTAAACAGAACCTGTCAGAATGCCATGACTGAGTGTTGCTGTCATGTCCCCAGATTGGGCATCCTGTAACCCTGCAGCCTTTGCAGCAGTTTTGATGGAACTTTATTTCCATAACTGTGGCTGAACAACCCTGGGGCACAAGGCTGCAATTTCACTGATTGCTCCTCCTTGAACCCCCTGACAGTCCCTGTGCTCCAGGGATTTGTCACTTGGAGCAGACATGGACTCCTCTCTCTGACACAGGCCTGTGTTTTACATGCCCAGAATGAAGATTGAAAGATCATGCAGGAATCTCTGCTCTTGTTTTGCCTCATCTGCAGGAGCCAATAAAGTGTCTCATCAAATAACTTTGAGGAACCTAAAGGAGAGCTGGAGAGGGACTTTGGACAAGGGATGGAGGGACAGGACAAGGGAATGGCTTCCCACTGCCAGAGGGCAGGGAGAGATGGGATGTTGGGAAGGAATTGTTGCCTGGGAGGGTGGGGAAGGATGGAATTCCGAGAGAAGCTGTGGCTGCCCCTGGATCCCTGGCAGTGTCCAAGGCCAGGCTGGACAGGGTTTGGAGCAGCCTGGGACAGTGAAGGTGTCCCTGCCATGGCAGGGGTGGCACTGGTTGGACTTTAAGGTCCTTTCCAACCCAAAAAGTCCTGAGATTCTGTGATTTTGGCATCACCCAGTGCTCAGTGCACCCCAGAGCAGCAGGATTCCTTTACTGGGATTGGGGATTTTCCTCAGGACTTCAAGCCAAGTTTGTTGTATGGAAGGGAAAAATCCTTGTTCCCAAAGGGAGTCTGAGCTGCAGCTGGACAACCTGGGCTGCTCTGTGTGTGTGAGAGCAGCCCTGGGGCTCAGCAGCATCCTGGGAGAAGCTTGGCAGCTCAGGAGTGTCCATGGAGCTCCTCTGAACCATCAGGTGGGGAAAATTCATCCCCTTTGTCTCTCTGACTGACAAACGATCAATGTCCTCCTTTGTAAGTGATGCATCTGGAAGAGATCAGGAAATAACTTTTGGATAAATAGATTTATTGGTGCAATTTGGTTTTACATGGCCAGAATGGAGTGTTTATAAAATATTTATGGAGTTTTCCTTCGCAGTGATGGAACAAGAACTGGTTTAACAATGTGTGGGGCTTCATCAGTGCTGCCACACAGTCAGGTTTGCTCTGTCTCCCTTGTCACTTCATTAAGTTGGCCCTCGTGATAGATTGGCCCAAATCACTAATTAATAATTACCTCTTCTGTGTAAAATCAGATGCCTTGAGCTGGCACTACTGGTCATGAATTTAAGATTGTGCATAAACCTGTGTGCTTTTCTCTGCTCCATATTTAAGTCATCCCGCTATTCATCCGAAACCTCATCAGAACAGATAATAAAGCACTTCATGAACAGATGTGCCACTTATTCATCCAGTTCTATCATGATAATGACGAAAATTTAATCTGGAGTGTCTATGGAAGATGATCTGAAAGACAGATTGGTGTGAATAATAAAGGCACTCCACGAGATGTGAAGGCTGGGTGGAGAGAGGCTCATTAGCTCCCCAGCACTGCTTTGATGGAGCCCAGTGGTGCACAAAACCAAACTCCCCCTGGGTGCTGAGCCCCTCGAGGAGCTCCTCTTGCTGCAGATGGAAATGCTCTAAATTGCTTTGCCTTTAAAGAAGTATAAAAGATAATTGCTCTTACAGCTGTAAGCAACATCTGACATTGCAAAATGCTGAAAGCACGTGGAAGAGTTTGGAGAGTCCAGATATAGCCAAGGTGAGGGGGAGAACATGCAGAGCTGAATAGTTAGCCAAAACATGAAAAAATGCAGAGACAAAGGGAAATTTGTGAGGCCAACTTGCTCTGAAGAGCCATTTAGCCCTCGTTAGCCAGATATACATTTATCTGTGTCCTCATACTGATCCTTGTCAACAGAAAAACATCAGCAATGTGCTACAGGAGGGACACTCATGGGAGGTGAATATTTGCAAAGCTGTTATTGGAGCTGCACAGCTCTGTAAATTCTGTTAACAGTCAAAAAGATCATTCAAAATCCCCAATGTGCCTTTAAAGAACAAAAAGCCATTTATTCAACGTCAGGGAGATGGCCTGGATTGACAGCTGTCATCTGGTTATTCCCAAAGCAGGACAAACTCTGCAGTATAAACTCTAAAAAAAATCAAACCTGCTTGGCAGAGGAGGCATGGAATAGGAGCCACCCTGATTGCTGACTGCCAAACTGTGGCCAGAGCAAGGGGACATCCCCTCATCCCCCGTGCCACTGCTCCATCCCCGGGCTGGGTGACATCCCTGAGCCAACCCAGAGCCCTGGGGTGCCAAACCAGCCCTGGTGCCATCCCTGAGCCAGCCCAGAGCCCTGGTGCCATCCCTGAGCCAGCCCAGGGCCCTCTGCTCACTTGTCTCAGTGCTGAAACCCCTGAGGCTGCTGGGGAAGCCTTTCCAGCTGCCTCACTCTGCAGGGTGGGAGGAAGATGAGGATGAGGAGAAGCCAGCTCTGCCCCTCCTGGGCTGGTTGGTTCTCACTCCTGCTCTGCCTCCCTGGGACCTCTCATGGCCACCACTTCACCTCTCAGCCAGAGCCAGGCCTGGAGCAGAATCTCCTCAGTGCAGGAAAACCAGAGGGGAACTCAGGGAGAATGGATCTTCCTTGTCTGTGTGTCCCCTGGTGTCCCTGAACATCCCCAACTGACAGAGCCAAAGTTATTCCCTCTCGAAAATGACCCAGAGGGGAAACAGTCTCATAACAGTAAATCTTTCTTTAACAGCTTGTCAGCAGAGAAGTCGCACTTTTCACACCAGAAATATTGTCAGCCTCCCTCAGCATCTGTCACAGCAGCAGCAGCAGCAGCAGCAGCACCACAAATCTGGGTTAAAGAGATGGGAAATGAAGGAGGTTTGAGGGGCCAGTGTGGGAACTGGGATTGTTTGGGGTCCTTGGCTGAGCAGAGGCACAGGAGGATTCTGCCCCTTCCTCCCCTGCAGGGTTTGGCTCTGTGCTGCAGGATCTGCCAGGGCACAGCTCTTTCACTCTTTGTTTCTCTCTTACCCAATTTGTGGCCAAAGCCCAGTTTGTGGTTTTCCCTCAGTTTTCCCCTTGCTTTTGATGGCAGTAGGGTTTGCTTTCCCTCCCTGAGCCCCCAAAGGCAGCAGTCAGAGCAGCTCCTGTTTGCTGGACACTCTCAGGACCTGAGCAGCTCTCTTGGCCAGGAAATGATGTTGGGATTCCTGTCCTGCCTCCTTCAGTCCCAGCTGGAGGTGCTGGAAGTCACCTTTGGACAGCAGAGATCCCAGAGGAGCTCGAGGGGCTCCAGAGCCACGAGAGAAACCAAAGCCCAAAGCTGAGCTGCCTGTTTGCCCCAGGAGAGGAGCAGAGCTGTCCCCAGGCAGGAGCCTCTCGCTCCCCTTGCTGGGGATGGGAAGAGTCAGCAGCGTGTTTTGGTTTCCTTGGTGATCACTGTCAGATCTGAAACACAAAAATGAAATGAAAATAGGAACACATCAGAATTAATTATATACATTCATGTTAATTATACACCTTCTCCTACAGCGCTTCATGGAGTCAATTTGAGTACTTTCTGCTGGATCTCTGCTTCTCAAGGACTGGCATGAACTGGTCAAAGGATGAATATTTAATCTTCCAGTGGTAGACCAGACATTTTAACGCTGACATTGTTTTATTCTTAGGGTTCCTTCAATAAAGGATATGCATCTTCCCAAGGACAAATAATTACTGGAACAGCCTAGAGCAATTTGTCAGCAGAATGACCCTGAGAGTAGTTAAAGTTCATAAGGTACAACATGAGTCACCATTAGAAAATAACAGAACTATTTCTCTCAATGACAAGAGGTGAAAATTCAATAACAAACTGGTGTGAAATATTAGGACCCCAACTAAATCAGGGATGAGTAGATGAGGAATTACAGTTGGTGCTCATTTGGGAAGCAAATGTGAGACGATGTGTTTTGAGTGCTTGAGAGAAAATTTGGTATCTTTGGTAACAGCTATAAAGGAAGAACCTCCAAATAGTTTTCAGTTCTTACTGTAGTCGTGGAGCTCAAAAAGGCAGTGAATACTGAATGAGTAATCCCAGGAAGCATTTAAGGACTCCACTTTCCCCGTGCTGAGGCTCCAGGGGCAGCGTTGGGCCAGCAGGACGTGGGGAGAGCTGCAGGAAGGGCTGCAGTGTCTGGGATTGCAGGGCTGTGCTCCCACTGCTGTGGGCTCAGGACAGAGCTGTGACCTCAGCCCTGCTGCAGGGCAGGGACAGGACAGGCAGGAGTGGGACAAGTGACCCCTTTGGGGTTTGGTCCCTCTCCCTGTGTTTGCTGGCACTTTGGGGCAGAACAGGGGATTTGCTGTGGCACAACAAATATCCCTCTCTGTCCTTCCCACCCTGCCCAGCTGCCAGCAGCTCAGCCCTTGCCCAGGAGGAGCCCAGAAGGAGCCCAGAAGGAGCTCTGGGCAGCTCAGCTCTGCTCCCAGGGCTGCTGGAGGCCTCGTCAGGCAGAGCACAGCAGAGCTGGCAGTGCAGGGCCAGAGGCAGCACTGATGGATCTGATGGATCACACACCATCCCAAATATTATGGGGGAATGTATTTCATCTAGACAGGAAACTTTAAGCAGGACACAACAGACATTTTTCTTACAATATTAACAATTTACCATCTGAACTTTATCTTCTCCTTGGATAATAACCACCAGCCACTGGGTAAAGGAACAATTGATTTAAGATCTCAATCAAAGGAAAGCATTCCTCTTATCTGGATAGCCAAGCAATGGAGCAACAGTCAGCTGGGGTTAGTGTACATTTGTCAGTCCATTAAAAGCACAGGCTCCAGATCTATAGATGGGCTGTAAGACATTTGTGGAAATGACTCTTGCAAAAATCTTTAGTGGTTAAGTGCCTGCCATCTAAGCCTTCCCTTGATTTCCACAACGTTCACTCAAAAAGACAAGGGGAAAAAAATTATACTCCCTGCACTCAGACTTTCTTCCCTTTTTCCACATGCTTTTCCTTGATGATTGAATTACTCCATGGTTTAATTGCTTCTCTGATAAGGAGCAGTGTGGTGCACAGGGGACTCCCCCAGAATCACTGGGGCTGGAAAAGACCCCCAACACCATCGAGTCCAAACTGTGCCACATCCCCACCTTGTCCCCAGCCCAGAGCACTGAGTGTCACCTGCAGGCCCTCCTTGGACACCTCCAGGGCTGGGGACTGATGCTCTCTCACCACTCAACTCATTATTATTGCTGCCCTGGGCCAGCACTTCTGAGAGCAAACATTATTCCAGATGTTCCAGCAAGGCAACCCTGTGCCACCTCAATTCCAGATGTGCCACCAGCAGCAGCCCATGGCCTGAGCCCCAGAGCACCCCAAGCAGCCCCAGAGCACCCCAGGTGCCCAGGCTGTGGCTCAGGCTGTGTTTATTTTCCCCAGGAGCAGAATGGTGCCAGGCTGGAGGCAGCACAGGCTGCAGCACTCGCAGTTTCCATGGTTGCTAACACAGATCTGCCTGGGAAAGGAGCACAGCTGCTCTCTCCACGCTGGGAAAAGCCTGCCTGGCTCTCTGTGCTCACACAGCCCGGCAGGGATGGAGCTCAGGCCGTCCTGGGTGATCCCACACAGCAAATCCCCTCACCTGCACTGGGGGTTCTTGTGGGGAGAAATCTCCTGACTGCTGCCAGTGGGCATCTGGGGAGGAAAGAGAAGTGCATTTGCATCCCAAAGAACATTCTGGAGTCTCTGATCTGAGCTGGTGCAGCACCAGGACACCAAGGATGGGCAAAAGCCTGGGAGAGCAGAGCAAGCACAGACAAAGTCTGTGTTCCCTTCAGCACAATCCTCCCTGAGGACAAACAATGTCTGTCCAAGACTGAAAAAGCCAGAACTGCCCTGACCCCACACTGAGAGCAGACACCCCAATAGAGGCTGTGGGATCCCCCAACTGCCCATCCCCTCAGAATTCCTGTAGCTCAGAGCAATAAAAAATATTGAATCAAGACAGATTTGAAATTTTTTTGGTCCAGCAATCTCCAGCAGGATGATTTCCCCCTAGCTCTCAATATCCCTGCATCCATGGGATGATTCCTGACATACAAAGAACTTTAAAAAAAAGTCACATGAAAGAATACCTGAGCTCCATGGAGTCTGAATTCCCAATGAACTGTTCATTATGAATCAGGCCAAACAATTAATTGAATCATTAAATCTGAAATTATTCCAGAACCAAAGGGACTTTGGTCCAATGTAGGAGAGTCAAAATAGGCTTTAGTGCCAGTTTAGCTCAATTCCTGCCTTTATTCACTTGCACTCACTTCTCTTGACTTTCCATGAGGAATTCTCCCTTTGCCCAAAGGGTGTCTTTCCTGGGAGGTGCAGCTCAGGAGATTTCCCCAGCAGCAGCAGCAGTTTCTCTGTCTGTTGCATTGAGTGAAGCCTTTAGGCATGAGGCTGCTGTGGGAAGCCTCACTCTTCAAGGTCAACACATTTTTCCTGTTTTCATGCAGAATGTTTTGCCCAGCTCTTCCCAGCACCATTCCCTGCTGTGATTCCTACACCTCCTCATTTCTGTGCCTGAGCAATCCCTTGCAAACCACTGTTTTCAAGCTCTGCCATTGTCCCTTTGGTGGCACCTGGCTGAGCAGGAGGCAGCTTGGCATGGGCTGAACTGCAGCCACAGCTGTGTGACACTCAGATCCTGCTGCCCCAGAGTCACACATCGGGAAAGGTCCCAAAATGAGCCAGGGTAAGACAATGTCACACAGCTGTGCCACTGCTGGAGCCTCTCAGGGGATGCTTCTCCACATTCCTGTCCCTCTGTCCCAGATGTCACACTCTTACCTGTTCTTTTACTGAAATTCTCAGGAACTAACCAATCCATGCTGCCATTCCTGGTGTCCCCTGGTGCTCCAGGAGGGCAGAGCAGCTCCAGTCAGACCTCCTGTCCTGCTGCACATCCTTGGTCACAGCAGCTTTGGTGGGGAGGGTTTTGTCCCTGTGCTCTCCAGGGGTCAGGTGAGATTTCACTGCAGTTCCTGCGGCTGCCCAGCCTGCTGACAGGAAAAAAAACAATAAAAATACTTGGATCATTGACATTTCAGTGGAAAATGGTCACAGAGTTCAGACTCACCTGGCTTTACTACCAAATGAGCCTCTGGGTTATTGCAGCCATTGCTGCAGTCATCCCTCATTCCTCACGGAATTTGGTGAGAATTGATGTGCAAAACCATTGCAATGCCCACCTTTCATTGTCCTGCTGCACTCGTGCCTGGCCAGCCCACCTGGGGACACAGGGGACAGGGGTCCCAGGGAGGGCAAGGACAGGAGACAGCATCCTGTATGGGACACATGGCTCTGCCTCAGTGCCACATATATATAATATAATATAATATAATATAATATAATATAATATAATTATAACATTATTTATTATTATTATGCTTGTTTGAGCAGAGTTTCCTTTTCAGAGAGCAGAACTCCCTGGCAAAGCCTGGGGAGAAAAGGGCCACTGATGTCTCTCTTCAGACATTTGGAGACACAAAAAGCCAGTTTGAATCCCATGAAGTCCCACTGGTGGTGTGCATGCTGTGGGCCAGGAGCAGGGCAGGGCACAGGCACAAAGTGCTCCACATCAGCATTTCCAGCAGATCCACCGTGGGCTGGTGAGGAGTTATAACCCTGAATGGAGCATCTGGTTCAGCTCTCTGGAGCAGCAGAGCAGCCAAGCCCAGTGCTGGTGACAGAGCAGGAGCAGCTTGTGACATGTTTACCTTCCTGCTCTTCTGCAGGACTGCACAGGCTTCTCCTTTAATTGGCTCTCTGGGGTAACAGCACAGCTAATTAATCCCAGGCTGAGGTGTGCAGCACATCCTCCTCTCCTGGAGGGGAGAAGAGCTCTGGCACTGCAGGGCTGAGCAGGGAGATCCCAGCCAGGAGTGCAGACACTGCTGCATCTGGAGCTGCCTTTGAATACCTGAATTGTGCACAGCTGGCATTACCAGCAGTGAGGATGTCCTGAGCAGAGGGAAATGCAGCAGATACTGAATTTCCTCACATCAATACAGAGTTTGCTGCTCCTGAGCACTGCTCAGGTGTGCTCAGAGCACACAGAGCTGCCTCAAAGCTCTTCCCAAACGCTGTTCTCTGCAGCAGAGGAGCTCCAGCTTGGGTTCCTCTGGCTTCCCAGGCAATGCTCTCAGTCCTGCCCACCCAAACCCCACAGTGCTGAGAGTGAGCTGCTCTGTTGCCCCTGCTCCTGCAGCCTTCCTGCCATGCAATGGGCAATCAGCTGCATGGCCCAAGCAGCCCCTGCCCTGTGCCCTCCAGGCTCCCCCAGCCCCTCTGGGGCCCAGGCCAGGCACCATCTCCCCCTGGCACAGCTCTGCACACCGAGCTTGGCTGCTCATAAATACTGATGGCACAGCTCAGCAGTTTAAAATACAAGGGGAACAAATAGAGAATGGCCACAAAACATTTACTGTCAAATAAGCTCAAAGTGCTTTTATAACTGTTCCTCACGTCATGAGATAGTGCTGAGGCACGGTGATAAACACATCCAGCCATAAAAACCTTATGTATTTGCTTTTTAAGTCACCTCCAAGTATTTCAGTGCAGAAAACTTTTTGCTAAGATCATCCCACGGAGCTGTGGGAGCATCTGCACCTCCTGGGCACCACCCAGGGCTGGGGTGGTCTTGGCTCTTGCAGATGGACTCTGGTGGGATGGTTGGACTCCATGATCTCAGAGGTCTTTTCCAACATTAATGAGTTTATGGTGTGAGCAGCACATGGAGAGCCTTGCCGAGGTCACCAGGACAGGCTGATGGATGGAAACATTCCCTGACTCCAGAGCAAACCTGAACTTGCTGGACCCATTTGCTGAGTGACAGCCTGACATGGGTTAATATTCCATAGAATCCCTGCTTATCCTCCTCCCCCTCTCCAGCCCTGTTTTTCAGCAAGGAGCCACAAGCACAGGACAACTTAATGTGGTGGGTTTGGTGTTTCAGGGCTCAGCCTGTTGCAGAGACACCTTGGGACCAACATCCAGATGTTCTCACTCCCATCTTTCCCTTTTTGTTTCTGCCTTCCTGTCTCAGCCAGATGGACTTCAGCTCCTCATCCCTTCAAGCTGTGGGCAATGAGCCAAAGGGGAACTTCTTTTTCTCTCCCATCAGCAATTTTCTAGAGTAAATAAGAAAAGAAAATGGAAAACCTTGTAGGAAGTCCCAGGCTGCTGAGGCTGTTTAAATGGGTTCAGAGCTCAGGCATGAGGCAGATTAATCACAAACCAGACACGTTGAGCCAGCGCAGGAAATGACACTTGAGGGCTGATGTAGGGAAGAAGGATTAACTGAGGGACAGGGCTGGCAACAGGAGAAACCTGAGCAGGAAGCACCAGGTACAGGAGGGTCAGCATGTGACAGCACTGAGACTACTCGACAAAATTAGGCACAGCCTTGAAAAGCATCTTCTTTGCATGAACACTGTGATCTAATGGCAGATGATTAATTGGATCATTTGCATATCCTGCTCTCAGTGCAGTACTTGGGGACGTTGCTGTCCTGCCTGCCCTACAAACAGCACTGTCAGCCCTGTGAGCTGCAGTGGGACAGGATGGAGAGGTGGGCAGGAGGTGTGAGAGAGAACAGAGCAGGGAAAGCCCTGAGCAGATCCTCTGCTGGGTTATCACAGTGGAGATGCAGAGCATGGGAGCTGCACTGTTTAACAGAGCCAGGCTGAGCTCAGGCTGCTGCCAGGGATAAACGAGGCCTTTTCACGGGGTGTTAATGCTCCACAATGGTCCATCTTTGCCCAATGGCCCTTTCCCTAAAATACACAGGATCTGTTCTCCACTGGGAGAGCCTTTGGAGGAGCCTTGGAGCCCTGCACTGCCCAGAGAAGAGAGGAGAAGAGAAGAGAAGAGAAGAGAAGAGAAGAGAAGAGAAGAGAAGAGAAGAGAAGAGAAGAGAAGAGAGGAGAGGAGAGGAGAGGGGAGGGGAGAGGAGAGGAGAGGAGAGGAGAGAAGAGAAGAGAAGAGAAGAGAAGAGAAGAGAAGAGAAGAGAAGAGAAGAGAAGAGAAGAGAAGAGAAGAGAAGAGAAGAGAAGAGAAGAGAAGAGAAGAGAAGAGCTGCAGCTGCCCCAGCTCAGCCTCCCTGCCCCAGGGTGCTGCAGCTCCCTGCCCAAAGCTGCTCCTCCTCGTGCTCACTTACTCCTGATTTCCAAGGATGTGTCCCCTGCAGAGTTCAGCCCCAAATATTAGCTCTCCTGGGGCTGAGCATTGTCACTCAGAGCACCCAACAGCTGCTTCCCCCGTGCTCTGTTTCTGCATGAATATATTACCTGTGGAAAAGCAAAAGGAGGGTTTTGCTCCCACCTCACACCAGGCAGGTTCTCAGTGGATGTTTCCTGGTGGGGACGGACAGGAGCTGTCAGTGGGATTTTGTCTGGAGAGGCCCTAAATGGCCACTGAGCTGGGACACAACCTCCTGGTGCCTTCTCAGGGAGACACACTGATGCTCTGGAGGATCCAGGAACACCCAGGAAGGATCAGCTCCTCAGAGACAAACACCCAAAATTCTGGACCCACAAGGTGTGGTTTCCACCAGAGTGTCTTCCCGAAAGCCTTCCAATCAATCCATGACTCTCAGTCCCTCAGCATCACTAACTGGTTCTGCCATTGATTTACTGCTCAATTCCTGAGCAGTTTGAAGGGTTTTTTTCCCCAGCCTAAACACTACTTATTTGAAGTAGAAATTGAACCTGATGGGAAAGCTTCTTTTAATTTGCAAAACCAGAGAAGGTTAGAAGGGACAGAGAAAAACAACCTCTTCAAAAACATCCTCCTCAACCTCTGACTGGCAGTTCTGGATATAGCAGTGGTACAAGAGCAGTTCCTGTGCTGATTTAAAGAGCAAACCCACAGTCACCTTCCCAACCCCACAGGCCATGAGAGGACCTCCCAAAGCCCCCAGGGCAGGGCATTGGGATCTGGCCATGGTCCTGACCATGAGGGAGTTTCCCTCTGATGGATTCACTGCCCATTTACTGTGGCTGTGCATCCTCTGCTGTTGCCTCGTGTTTGTGAGGAATTTCCCTTTGTTCATGGGAAAGAAATGCCTGTCAGTCATCACACAAACACTGCTCTGTGTTCCCTCATCCTGCAATGCCAAAGCACAGACTCATTTCAGAGAGTAAAGAAAGATGATGTTGGTAAAGATTGTTTTGTGCAGAATAATTCTAATTATTCTAATAGGATTATTATCTATTAGTATTGTCTATTAGATTATCTATTAATAACAGATTATTCTAACAGGAGAACAGAAAGAAAAGGATAACATAAAATTCAGCTTCCCTCCAGCTCCAGGCAGCAGCCAAGTGTTCCCTGCACTGACATGGGAAAGTGGAGAAGCTTCCTAACACTTTTATCACAGCTTTTCACCTGTTAGGCCAAGCTCAAGGCAGGGCTCTGACCTTCACAGCATCTGACTGAATGCTAAAGCAAGACACATTTCCAGTCAGATGATGTGCAAATCCCCAGAGCCCTGGAGAGCACGAGGCAGGAGGCATGAGGAGGGTCTGTGCAGGGGAGGGCAGCAGCCTGAGCTGGGCAGGGCTGGGATGGAGCATCTTCCCACCATCCCTGCTCCTGGAAGCAGCTCCACTCCATCCCTACTCCTAGGAGCAACTCCCACCCCATCCTTGCTCTTGGGAGCAACTCCCACCCCATCCCTGCTCCACACCATCCCTGCCCCTGTCCCCTCCATGCCCCATGTCTCCCCTTGCCCTGCACCTCCCTGAGAGCAGCACCATGTCAGCAGCACCACCTCAGCTGCTGGAACTGGGTTAGATTCAATCTGGTGGAGCAGATTTTGGTCACTTTACAAACAACAACAGCCCCCCCTTTCCCTCACAGCCCTCCCACACACACATCTGCCACGCTGAAACTGGAAAATTAAATCACTTTTCCACTCTGCTGCCAGGAGCCAGCCCATAACTCATGAGAACAGCCGTGGTTTCAACAAATTAACCCTTCAGCAGAGCAGCTGAAGGCACAGGGAGGGTGGGCTGGGGGCTTGCTCAGCCAGGTCTGTGCTGGTTTGGGGACAGCAGAGGGGACAGAGGGCTGGGCTGGCCAGTGAGAGGAACAGCAGAGCAAAGCAGAGCTGGGCACTTTCATGAGGATGAGGTGGACAGAGTGACCTCCCCAGCTGGACTGAGGGAGCTCCAGGGCATGTTGGGTCAGAGCTGGGAGGAGAGAGCTCTTTTCAAAGAGAAAAAAAGCTCAAGCTCCTGTTTGTAGCATATTTAGTGGCAAAGAGATTAAAGGTCTTTCAGGGAACTACAAACATGAATTATTCTCAATGCTCCAATGCTACTTTCTGTGCCATTCAGAGATGAAAGGCTGCAGCTCTCCCTCACAAACAGGCTGACTTGGCCTGTGATTCCATCCAGGTGTCAGTGAGCTCAGCAAGCTTGGCTCTCACCGAGCTGAAATGTCCTGTCATGAGCAAGAGAGAACTTTCCTCCTTCTGGAGAAGCAGCTGCATGCAGCCCCCTGTCACTGCTGCCCTAAACTGGCCCTGAGCAGCATTTCCAGAGGATAACTCGGTGCCCTCAGCAAAGCCAAAGTTATTGCAGTATCGAACTGAACAAGGGACTTTGCTGACCTCCTCTCCATGCTGTATTTCCATTTACCTCGTGCCTCATCAGACCTGCTCAAAGCCATTGGTGCCACACTCTGCTTCTGGGAGCTGAGCTGGCAACAGGCAGGCTGGAATTATGGAAAATTATGGGAAATAGTGAGCAGCTTCTGTTGGAGCTCTGGGAATCCCTTAGTTAGAGGGGCAGCTGTGGTCCTGACGGGAGAGGTGACACAGAGTTCCTCCTGCCCAGGGGAACAGGGGAAGGAGGGGAGCCTGGAGCAGCTGTCACTGTGCCTGGCAATGTCCCCACACTGACAGCCTGCACCTGCAGTGGGGCTCAGAGCAATTCCCAACCTGCAGGATTGCTGCACACCAACTGCTCACCACCCACTTGTGCAAAAAAAAGTATCACTGGGCAATACCAGCTCAGGGAGCAGCAGCTGATGGGATAAAGGTTCAGCTCTGATAAGGCTTCTTTTGAAAAAATATTTTCTGATTTGAAGTGACTTTACATTTTGGAAATTGTCACTCACTTCTGTCTGAAGGGCCAAACCCAGAGGAAATGAGTGTGATAAAATCCAAACGTGATGCTCTGACTGATAACTCCAATTCCTGAAGCTGAACACTGTCTCGGGAAAATTTTCAGAACTCAAATCTTTCAACTGCGCTGCGTGAGAGAAGAGCTGTCACCTCCCAGGTGCCCTGCCCAGCTCTGCCACCCACAGCCAGCGCTGCTTCCAGGAACCTCTGCAGTTTATTTTTAGGCACCCAGTGGCACACAAGGCTGGAGCTCCAGGCTCTGAGCTCTCCCTTGCTCCACAAAGCTGCTCTGTGTCAGCACTCACCCGATCCCTGGCACAGGAGCCTGGGCACTCGCAGGGATGGGGACTCCAGACAGACACAGCACAGCACAGGGCTGAGAAATGCCTTTTTCTGAGTCCTCCTCCCTGGTCCCCCAGGGCAGCTCTCTGAGCATCCTCCTGCAGGAATCAGCTGCTCCTCAAGCCACCTCTTTCCATGTTCACCTCCATTGTAACTTCGGGATTTTAATGAATTGTAACCCTCTGGCCAAAGGATGGAGGCAGAGGCCGAGGAGGCTGTGAGGAGGTGGGTGGCACTTGGTGCCCAGAGCAGCAGCCTGGCAGTGACAGCAGCTCAGGGTGCTGAGCACACAGGGTTGATTCCTGCCCCTCACAGATCCACCACAATCCGTACTTCATTCAGCAGAGCCTCTGCTGCCTTTCCATTTAATCTATGTGAAAATTGGATTTATGGCGCAGGAGTAAGAGCTATCTGAACATGGCCCATAAAACTGGAAGAATCATATTTTTCTCTTCAGCAAGCAACTTTTAACAGCTCTGCTGGGTGCTTATTTGCAGTCACCAGGCAAAAATTTTCTCTGTGCTGTTTACGACCCTTTTACTCATTTCGGAGGCAGAGGGGGGTGGTTGGGAGCGCCGTGCCGGCGATGCTCCAGTTCCCGGGTGTTATTTGCTCCAGGGACTCTTTGATATGTAGTCCTGGCTGCACTAATGTCCCCATTAGTCCTGATTGCCTCTGCGGGGCGCGGCGCTGCCGACGACTCCGCTAACAAAGTGCCTCGGCAAACCTTGCTTCAGCCTTTGATATTTCCTTTGTAACATTTCCCTCATCCTTCTCGAGACATCGGTTTGACTTTGAAGCGATTTCCATTTCTGTCGCTGTCATTGCTTTGTGTTTCCGCGGCGTTGTTGGATGTTTTTTGGGAGCGAGGAGCAACCAAAGAGCATCCTTGGTGTTCAGTGCCTTGAGTGCTGAGCGCAGCCGGAAACACCGGGATAGAAAGGCAGGAGGCACAGCCTCAGAAGGGTCCATCGGAGGTGCTGCAGGGAAAAATTAAGAATTTTTTTTAAATGAAATTTATAGATATAGATATAGATATAGAGATAGAGATAGAGATAGAGATATAGAGATATAGAGATTTATAGATATATAGATATATATAGATATATAGATACATAGATACATAGATATGGAGATAGGTATAGATATGTATAGAGATATATTTATAAATATAGATATAGGTATAGATATATATAAACATATAAATATATAAATATAAAAATATATAAATATATAAAATATATTTTATATATTTTATATATAAAATATATAAAATATACATATATAAGTATATATTCTATAAAAATAAATATATAAATTTATAACATAAATATATTATATAAATATATATTATATATAAATATAAATTTGTATACATATGTAATATATATATATATATATATATTTATATATATAAAAGATACCCCAGTGAGAGAAGGGCTGGGGACCAAAGGGTCTAACTGTCATAAAGCATGGTGGAAGGAAGGTCAATAAAAAAAGTTAAAAAAAAAATTAAATTGGGTATTGGAATGAAATCGTCATCAATCCAGATGTGTATTCACACATTTCGGAAGGCTGAGCTGAAATGAATGGAGATTTCCTGGTGAAATTTCATACAATTCCTTTTTGTGGGTAGGCTGAAATAATTCAGAGATCTGGTTGGTTTGTTGAAACAATGTAGCAATTGGAAAGGAAAAGTGAAAATGAGTAGCAGAAGGTTCTTGGGAGGGCTCTGCCCCTGGAGAGAGCAGTGCCTTTAGCACAGGGAGTTAATCCCCTGCCACAGCCTGTGCTTTACAGACATCCCAGCCGCTCTCACCTCCACCCTGGGCAGCCGCGGGAAGAGCATTTAAACCCCAGCAAGGAACGAAAACCTTTGGTTTTACCTCGGGAGGTCACAGTGAAAGCTGGCTGTCCCCAGGCTGTGCTGTGCAGGGCAAGCAGCAGGACTTTGCTGAGCCCTGTGGGTTCCTTCAGACTCAGACATTCCCTTATTCCATTCTGGGATAAGCTGGGAGAATCCTGAGATGATCCAGAAGGGCCATGGGGAGGCTCCTGCTGAGGCTCCTGCTGAGGCTCCTGCTGCTCCTCACCCCAGAGACACCAGGGCAGATCTCTCTGCACATCCCAGCTGCAGCAAAGGGTCACCCCGGGCAGCATTTGCCCTGCCCAGCTCTGTTTCACTGCCAGCACTGCTCTGGACCAGGCAGTTCATGGAGCCAACAGCAGCTTGCTGTGTTTTCCTGCTCCTTTCGCTCAAAGGCCACTAGCATGGCTGCCAACACCTCATCCCTCCCAGAGAAAAGGTGGAGAAGGGCTGGGAAAGAAATGAGCACAAAGGGAAGTGCAGCAGCAAACACCTGCAAACACCTCTGAGCATGGAGTCAGCAGGGTCAGCAGGGTCACCAGGGCCACCAGGGTCACCAGAGTCACCAGAGTCACCTCCACCTGTGGCTCACATTCACCCCAAGGGCTGCTCAGTCCCCAATCTGTGTGGTTTCACCAAACCACCTCCAAGAACTCCCTCTCTCCCTGCCCACCAGCCTGCTGGGATCCCACCTGGAGCCCCTGGGATGGATGGGGTGAGGAGCTGCTGCTGCTGCCAGCTCAGCCTTGGGGAGCTCCAGGGGGAGGAAAGGCTGATCCTGCCGAGCTCCTGGGCTGAGGAGTTGTTTTTGTGCTTTGGCAGGATGCAGATAAGGAGGGCATCGAATTTGAATGTTATGCTAATAAGAACATCTGTGTACTTAAATCAGCACTGAGCAGCTGCTACATCTAAAACAGCCCCCAGCATGTCTAAACACTCTGTAAATACAGAGTTAATATCTCCTGAGATCAATTTATCATTAATAAGTTATAAAACCAGGATTTGATGCACACTGAGGTAAAAATAGCCTATTCTTTACTTCCATTTTTTTTCCACCTCAGCCCTGGGGTGTGTGAGGAGCAGGCAGACTGAGCTGCCCAGACTGAGGGCTCAGGGAGGACCTTAGGCACAGCAGAGGTGCACTGGTCAGCAGGGTGGACAGGGCTGGGAGCAGCCTGGGACAGTGGAAGTGTCCCTGCCCATGGCAGGAGGCAGGACAGGATGATCTTTAAGGTCTTTCCAACCCAAACCCATCTGGGATTTGATTCTATGCAAATTCCTCTAAAGTTTTCCAACATTTGCCTTTACTCAGCCTGCCTAGTGTTCCTGAAGACACTACAAGGACCTGCATGCCCCAAAAAGTCTCCTGAGAGCATCTGAACTGAGTTTGAACACTTTAGAACTCCACCTTCCAAGCTGTTAAAATTAAAGCTGGTGGCTCTGATGGAATGAATCCCTTTTCCTCTGTTGTGAGCAGGCATTGGACATATATATTCTGTACTTCACTTTTTAAGTCTCCTGGATCCACAGGCAGAGCCTGCTTCATTAAATGTGTATTTTATGCATCCTGTAAGCTCAGGGGATCTGTGTAATTCCAGGTAGCAGCCAGGGTGTGCAGGTGGCATTTTGATCGATGCTGTGTGCAGCTGTAAAACCAAGATACTCCTCTGCACACTTGCAGGGGTTGTTTTCTCCTTCCTGCTCCTCTCTTCCTGGAACACTTTTATCTCACTCCAGTAATTGCCAGCAACACTCACAAACACTGAAGTCCATGAGCAAAGCTTATCAGCCCTGTTTCCCTGCACAGCTCTCAGCTTGCACAGGGATCCCAACTGCAGGGATGAGCACTCCTGTCCCAGCCAAAGGGACACACAGGTGTCCTCATCCCACAGGACCTGGGGCACAGGAGACATGTCTGGGAATCCCAGAGAGGGGATTGTGGTTTATTTATTATGGTTCTTTACAGTCCTCAGCCGTGATCTGCTCCAAGAGGCAAACACACAATGAGAATTTGTCATTTTTTTGTCTGGACTCACCCTGTCTGGAACAGGGGAGCTGAACACACAGGAAACACCAAAGCCCAGATCACTAAGTTGGCTTCTGATCTAAAGCAGCCTCAGGTAGGAAACTTCAGGCCAAGACTGAAAATACCCAGATCCCCCAGATTAATAGTGCAGCAAAATGCCAGCCCTGCCCTGCTGCCTGGGCAGCTGTGAGTGCTGAGGGTCTGTCCAGGAGGGACAAAGGCTCTCTATATGAACCAAATATCAGTGTGGGGTGGAGAGTTTTGCACTCACCTGCAGCACAGGAGTGACACAGCCCAGGGCAGGAGCTCTGCAGGGGCTCAGGGAGCTGTCCTGAGCCATTTCCTTGGGAAATCCTGATGGGATTCATCTGTGGAGAGTCTGGTCCTGCCAGCTGGCCTGGCTGGGAATGTTCAGAAGTTTGTTTGCTTGGTTATCCCTTCCCAGGGGCCTCGTTGGGATGATGAGTAATTGAAGCTTCTGGGCTAATTTGTTCCTTAATATGCTGTGTCAAATGTGAAAACTGTTAAACTTACTGTGGGGAAAGGGGAGAAGGGTCACTGTGCCCACTGGGATGCTGTGCTACAGAACTCATGGCTTTGCACTGGAAAGGATCCTTTCCCTGCCTCGTGCCCTCAGCTCTTCCCACCCCATGGAGCCTTCAGTGAGCCCAGAGGGCACAAACCAGGTTCTGTCGTTGAGCTGTGCTCTCCCAGCCCTCCCCTTCCATCAATTACACACACACACTGTAAAATCCTTCCATTTTGCTGTATTCTGGAGGGTTTTTCATTAGAAACAAATGTGTTTTTTCCCTAGATGAATGACAAAGATGAGATAATAAATAATGTTCTAGAACTGGAAAAGTAAAGCAGAAGCTTTGATTCCTCAAGCTCCTGTGAAAAGGCAAATGTTCATTGAGGAGGTTTCTTTGAGCCCTGCAGAAGGTGAACACAGCCAGCTCGAGTGCTGAACTCAAACCTAGAGCAAAGGTTTTCACCACAGCCCTGCCTGGATGGGAAGGGAAAGTGGGACTGGGACAGAGAGCAGCTGGAATTCTCAAAGCCCTCAGCGAGCTGCCAGCTCTGCTGGGTGTTTGGGAAAGGCACAAAGGACAAGGATCCCAGCAGATCTGAGTCTCTGTGCTGTCCAGGGCTGCTCTGCCAGGGCACAGCTGGGGCTCAGGGCTGTGTAAATCCATTTTCCTCACAAATCCAGGTGGCTATGGACACCCTGGAAGGAGCCACATCCTGCCCTTGCACACCCAGAGCCCCCAGGTGCAGCATCTCTGCCATGGAAAGAGCAGGAATTCTCCAGCAAACTGTGGGAGGGAAGGGTGGGAAATCAGCCTTTCCCAGCGAGCTGGGAGGGTGTAAATAAGCATGAGCATGGCACTTATTTTTTCCAAGCAAAATGAATAGCAAAATGAATGGCATTTTCCTGGCCAGAAGCAAGCAGCATTTCTTGATGTATTGGGATGCCATAAACCGAAAATTTGTTGTATAGTAAAGCACATTTAACATTTACTCTCTCTCCTGCTCTATCACTGCTTAACTGTCAATAACTCCTCCTCTTCAC
Source organism: Lichenostomus cassidix (assembly GCF_008360975.1). Taxonomy (NCBI): domain Eukaryota; kingdom Metazoa; phylum Chordata; class Aves; order Passeriformes; family Meliphagidae; genus Lichenostomus; species Lichenostomus cassidix. The sequence goes on from NC_139494.1 coordinate 18,077,844, forward strand.
ACACTATTTCTGCTGGGGATTTGAAAGTTTCTGCAATGGTAGGAGAGACTTTACCTTGACAGCAAACGGGAAGGAGTCCAAACCCCCCAGACAGTAACCTTGTCCTTATCCCTTCTGCCCACGGGATATTTCTGGGCTGCCTGGCAGCAGTGTCTGGCTGAACTTGTTTCCACACTTCTGGAGCACCTCCAGGCTGGCCAAGAGCTCCTGGGCATGGAGGCTGCTGTGACTGGGGCACTGTCTGTCCCGGGAGGAAAAGGGTTAATCCAAAATCGCACCCTGGATCACCAGCCCACCCCTCGAAGGCCAACCTTTCCCAGCCCAGCCTCTTTCAAAGGGATGAAATGACACTTTCAGGGTGACTTTGTCCTGGAAAGGCACAGCCTGGGGACAGCCCAGCCCTGCCTCCCCCGGATCCTCCCCCACCCAGGAACCTTCCCTCCCTCCCTGATAAAGCCACTGCACTCTAAAGGCTCTCAGGATTTAACTCGATCCCATTCCCAGGGGCTGCCAGGAGAGAAGAGAAATAAAGAAATCAATCACTCGATGAGAGACAGGCTTGAACCACTGCCAGAGCCCGGATTCTGGGAAGGGAGCGTTTCAATATTGATTAGCAAGGCGTGTTTTTGTCAGATGTTTACAAGGCTGGTTTCCCAGCACTGCCTCCAGCAGGCTCAGGGACCTTCCCAGGTGCAGAGCTGTTCTGTGCAAAGCTGTCTCCAGAAGCATTCCAGAGGAATTCCATCTGAGTGAGAAGAACATCCTTCGTGTCCTGGGCTGGCCGAGCAGAGACACCCAGAGCTGTGGGGTCACTCAGCCCAGAGAGCCTTTGCAATTTCTGCTCACCCTTGGTGGCCTTTGGGGGTCCTTTGTGGCCCTTGGGGTTCCTTGGTGGCCCTTGGGCTCCCCTCCTGCTGCACACTGGAGCTGCTCAGTAGCCCCAGGATGGGGGAGAGAACAGGGAAAGCTTGGGAGAAGCACAGGAACATCGAGGCTGCCAAGGTCCTCTCAGGGTCCAACCAAGCTCACACTGCCAGGGCCACCACTGCCCCATGTCCCCAAGTGCCACATCCACAGTTGAACCTGCCCTGGGCAGCCATGGCAGTGCCCAGCAGCACTTTTGGGGACAGAATTTTATTTCCATGGAGATGTGGGCTCCCTGAGCAGCACCTGCTCAGAAACCTTCCCAAGAGCACATCAGATTAATCCATTTAAGGGTGGATTGTGCAGGTCAGCCCTCAGAAAGCATGACCAAAGGTGCAACAATTGCTTCCCTCCCTTTCACTCCTCTGCCAGCCACTTATTCAATTTTGTTTTCAACAGCACTGAGTATAACTTAAAATACTCTATTGTTTATTTAATCTAGTATCTTCAATCCCCAGTTCAATTTTTAATCATCGCAATTACTAAAACAGGCAGCTCAGACTCACAAAAATAATTTTTCCCTCCAATCTTAGTTGTATCTTTGAGAGGTTGTTTGCAGCCTTAATTAAAATCTATACAGCGAAACTACCATTTCCTCACTAAAAGCAACATCAGTGTAAATAAAATCAGTAGAAGCCCCTACCTTTCACCACCTCATTGATTGTTTTACTCAAGACAATTTCAGAATAATTTAATTCCCCCATCAGAATGGGAATGACCATGGAATAAACCCCTCTGAGTGGAGGGTCAGTCCCTTCCAGCCTGGGCTGCTCCATCTGAAAGCAAATCCCTAACGTTGCAGGAAAACAGCCCAGGAGAGAGGCAGAATCAATAGCTAAATAAGAAACAGGTCAGCTCATTACTTTTAATATTTTACTCATTGACAAAAGGTATTGACCTCCATTGATGTTGTACAATATGTGTTTAAAGAGCAGATGATGCTTTACAGAAATATTTGGAGTGCACTAAGAAAAAGAACAATTACTCCACGACAGAAAATCCATTTTTGTTTGCCATCATTTTTCATTAGGAGGAGCATTCACAGCAAAAAATGATGCAGCAAGAGGCAGAAGTCCTTTCTGAGCTCCCAATTTGTGTGCTCAGAGAGCAACTCTACAGAATTTAATTGCAAATACTGGATTTCTGCAGATTTATTGATTGCCTTTATGGGATTTAATCTGAAGTTACATCTGTGCTACAGAATTCCCAACCAGACAGAGAGGATGATTTTGCAATGGGTGTCACAGACTTTTGAAAAAACCTGCAAAATGCTTTTCTGTTTCTTTTGAATTTCATAAGCTTCATTCCCAAATACATTCGGAGGTACTGATCACAATCCACCCACACAAACAGCACTATTTGAGCAACATTCCCCTGGTTCAGGCTGTGAGAGCTGAGCAGAAATCCCAGCTGCACCTGCAGCCCTGAGCAGCTCTCCTGCCCACCTGGGGCTCTGGCTGAGCCATTCCTTCAGGTAACACTTTCTGAAAGCACTTAGGCTTTCAAGAGAGGTTTTAGGACTTGACCCACATTTTCCAATTAATTCAGAGATAAAGTTTTTAAAAACTCTACAATACTTCGAGTGCCTGAATTTTTACAGTCACTGGTTATTAACTCTTCCCTTACCTGGAGGACAAGGGGAATGGCTTCCCACTGCCAGAGGGCAGGGAAGGATGGGATTTTGGGAAGGAATCCAGGACTGGATTGTCCCTGGATCCCTGGAGTGTCCAAGGCCAGGCTGGACACTGGGGCTTGGAGCAGCCTGGGATGGAGGGAGCTGTGGGAGGGGAAGGGGAAGGACAAAGCCCAGACACATCTGTTCCATTAGGGGTTAAGTGGAGTCATTCCAAAAAATCATTTTGATGTCACATCACCTGCAATGACTGAAGGATTTCCTGGGAGCTCCCCTGTCCAGCCTGGTTCACATTTGGTTTGTGCTGAGGTCCCTCAGCCACTGAAATCCAAATTCCAGCTGAATTTCTCATTTCCCACAGGAATCTTAAATCAGTCCTTTTAATTACAATTGGATTTTTAAGTGTCATCTTCCAAGTAGATATTTGCATTTAAGAACTGGAAAGAAAAAGAAGACTTAAATTCAAATGCTAACCCAAAATGAAATAAAACATTTTCTACAATGTGTCTTAGAATTTTCTTTTGTTCATAACACTGAAATTGGAGTCTCAGTGCATATCAAAACAGCTTCTAAGTGCTGACTTGGAAGGAAAACTCTCTTTATAAATTGAGTCACTGAAGACCCAATATTCAGAGTATTAAATCAATACAGTGGGTGTCATTGGTATAATGGTCTTATTTGCTTGGTAGAGCAAAGACAAAACATTAAGAGAAACAGAATTATCAGAGTACTGGTCTTTTTCAAGGCAGACATTTTTATCCTACATTTTTTCCTTCCCCAGAAAAATGAAGTGAAAGCAGTCCACAGCAGTAATTAAATCCTATTTCTTCCATTTCTTTTCCAACAGATGTGTTCTACAAATGGAACTTGCCTTTGTTTTGTCATGTCCTAATAGGTTCCAGAGGAAATTTAATAATTTTTTCTATCCTGAGTGACTCAGTGGTGCAAAATAGATGTTAAACAAGGAAAGAACAATTTATTTATCTGCTCTTGTGCTCCCTTTGCTTTCATTTGCATGCCAGCTGTTTGGCTAAATGGTGGGATGGGGAGGACGTGAACACTGCTCTCGCCTTGTTCTGCTGATGTAATGACAATGGGAGGATTATTTCTTAATTTTCAGTGTGGTAAGTGGGTAATTATTGTCCAATTAGACTTGCTATTAACCTCTCTGTATCTCATTTTGCCATCCATAAAACAAGAATAACAGCACTTCCCACTCTCTCTGGGATTCCGTGGAGATTTATTGGTTAATGGAAGGAGAGCACAATGGAAATGAAAAGCTCTGCACCTTGGTGAGGGCAGCATTATTAATAAAGAATTGCTGTTGATGTGGTTGTAGCCTTGGGGATCGGGCTGGGAGTTGATATCAGGCAATGGGTGCAACCCAAAGGGATCTCCTGTGAGCTCTGGAGCTCCAGCAGCTGGCAGTGCAGGAAATGGGGGCAGAGGGATGCAAAGTCAGCTCCAATTGCTGCACACAGGAAAGCACTTCTTCCTTAAGTATCTCCCTGAATTGGGAGAGTAAAATATCCCCAAAGAAAAATTATATTAATCGGGGAAAAAAGTCTTCTTAAACTCCAGCTCCCTAAACCCACAGTAGCTGAGCTCATTCCTCGTGTCACATCTTGTCATGCTGGTTGGGCAGAAGGAGCTCTCTGGGACAGAGGGGGAGCCCAGAGCCACCCCAGCTCCTCCTGCAGGAACAGCTCCTGGGGAGCACAGATAAAGTTATTAACTGTATTTATTAGTTATTTATTAACTGTGTTTATTAGTTATTTATTAACTGTATTTATTAGTTATTTAACCCTTCCCAGCCCGGAGCTGCTGCCAGCCGTGCCTTGGTTGGTGACAGGGACAGTTGGTGACACTTGTGAGCTGCTGCTGTCTGGGGACAGAGCTGTCCCTCTGCAGGGCACAGCAGTGACCCCACAGCCTGTCTGGGATCCTGCTGGGCAGCACCAGCTCTGTCTGAGGCTGTGCCTTTATACCAGTCGGGGATAATTTAATTAAGGACTGTACCGACTGATGCATGGGAAGACACCAATAATGAGAGTGTTTTATCCACCAAGGAATAAAGGCATTTTCTTTCTGCAGCTCAGTTCTCATGTAAGAGTTTGGATGGTTTCCAGTTGTCACTGCTGCTCCTTGTCCCATCTGTCCCTCTGAGCAATGCCAAACATGGTGCTGCTGGTGTAGATCTGTGCACAGAAACACAGAAACACAGAAATACACACAGAAACACAGATACACACACACACAGACACACACAGACACCCCAGAGAGCCCCGGGCTGGGTCAGACCCCTCACACCCCCTGCACAGCTCAGGGAGTCCCTCAGGCACAGTCAGGCTGACACCAAGCCCAAGCAGTGTGGGTATTGAGGTGCAGCAGGGACACCTCATCCCTGACACCCAGCTGTGCTGCTGTGCTGCTGGAATTCCTGGGCTGTGTCAGAATTCCTGGGCTGTGTCAGAATTCCTGGGCTGTGTCAGAATTCCTGGGCTGTGTCAGAATTCCTGGGCTGTGTCAGAATTCCTGGGCTGTGTCCCAGAACTGCAGCACTCACTGAAAGTTTGGTGGCTCCCTGCTGCCCACAGACCAAGCAAAGCTGGAATTTCCACCACTGTGACCCTCCAAGGGTGTTGTGTCTGAGTGAAAACAAAGAATGAACATTACCTGGGTGCTCTTCAGCCCTGCCTGGCCCAAGGAGAGGAGTCCAGCTGAGCTGTGGCCATAACCTCTAAAGGAAGAAAGTGGTGAGTCAATAACTCTCTTCTCATGGTTTTCCTACCAACAATTGCTTCCAGCAAAGATCCATGGATGCCAGGCTGGAGCCAAGTGCTCCTCCAGCATGGGAGATTAATATGGTGACACATGTAGGTGCAGCAATAATGTGCTAATGAGTTATCGATTTTTTAAAGTAAATTTCATCAGTATCATATCTTTAACAGAATGAATGCATCATTAAAGCAATTAATAGCACAGTGATAAGGGGAGCTGACCAAAATTCCAGAGGCACACCAGGAGCCTTGGCTGTGACTCCAGGGAGGCTGGGAGACACCAGAGTGACATAGGTGAGATATCAAAAGGGGAAGAAAAGGAGGAGAGGGAGACAAAGAGGGAAAAACAGAAGAAAGATGAAGAGGAAGAACAGAACCCCAAACCCATGGAAGGGCCAGATTAAATGAAAGCTGCAGAGCTCAGCCAGAGTGGCCCAAGACAGGACAAATAACCATTTCTGGGTGGGACCAAAGCCCTGCTGGTCAAGCCCTGGTTTGGCACCTCCTGACTTCTCTGCAGTCAAAGCGTTGCCAGCCCTGGGCACCAGAGCCAAGTGAGGACACTGCACTCCCATCTCCTCCATCCTTCCTTCCCCTTCCCACTCACAGCAAGCAATCACCTTCCCTCGGGCACTGAAATGCAGGGATTTGATCCTCCTCCTGCTGATCATTCCCATCTGAAGAGCATCCTCCCCAAGCAGCTCGCAGCTCCTGCCCTTCCCCTCCCACACACCCAGCACAGCCTCCACTTGGGAGAGTGGAAAATGGCACATTCATTTACAAGAGCTCTAACTTGGCAAGTAATTGCTTGGGCCAGAAAACACAGACCAGCCATCTCAGCTGAAAATCTGGTATTTTTAAGCATACCATAAAAAACCCGAAATGAAAGTCAATTGTTACACATAGTGTGAATAATAATAAATAAGAAAAAGATACTGGGATCCTCCTTACAGCCCAGCTCCTGAAACTGAGGAGACATTTTCTTGACTGGAATAGAACATTCAGGTAGAGCTAGGGTTTTTTTAACAGTTTTTTGGGGGTTGTTGGGGTTTATTTAAAGATCACATAATTTTTTTCTAAAGAAGAAAGTCTATTGAAGATCTCTCCCTTAGGATGACGATAGGGTTACAGATCTGTTATTGATGCTCAGCAAGTTCTACCCCTTCCACAGCTTCCACATGGTTTAATTTGATCTAAAACCTCATTCCCTGGCTATTTTTAGCCTGTAGTGATTATTGTGGTCATATATGTCTGGGGCAAACACAGAATGTCAGACTCACCCAGTCAGGACTTTCTGTGGCTTTGTCGATGTTTCCTTCTGAACTTTTTACCCTGGAAGAACAGTAAAATGAGAAATTCTGAATTCTTCTGCTATAAACCAAAGATGGAAATGCCCCAGCTGACATCACTGTCCCTGCAGGTGTCCAAGGAAGGGCTGGATGTGGCACTCAGTGCCCTAGGCTGGGGACAAGGTGGGCATTGGGCACAGCTTGGACTCGATGGTTTGGGAGGTCTTTTCCAACCTCAGTGCTCTGGGATCCTGTGGAACTGAGCACTGGCCATGAGGACAATTCCCAGCCTGCCCCACGTTCTCCAGGAAGATGTTCACCTTTCCCTGCTGTGTGACACTGTCTGAGCTGTCACAGCAGTGAGGGGACACTGGCAGGGCTGGTGGCTCAGGGGACAGGCAAGGTGGGCAAAAACCTCCAAATGATTCTGAGGGTTGAGGCAAAACTCAGCTTAAAAGCTCTTTTATTTAAACAAGTTGCCACTGCTAAGAACATTATGTCTTTCTCAGGGAAAAACAAAACTGTTGTCTCATTTTAAAGCGAGTGCTTCCTTTAGGGCTAATTAAGCTGACAAATAACACTTGCAAAGATTGAGCAGTTTAACTGATGACAGCGCAGCACTGCCGGAACCCTGGAGAGGAGCAATCGCTGCTGTGCACAGCTGGGAAAATTACTGTGTCCCCTCTGTATCACGACATTGAATGAGGGAAAAATAATACCTCATTAATCTTCCTAATGAACCTCTTCTAAACAAGACAATCCACAATTTTATGGTGCACATGGGGTTGCTGTGGAGATTTGCTAAGCTGCCTCACAAGCTGCATCAGAGGGTGCAAAACCCGACGCCAGCAGACAGCAGGACACTCATCACCAAGGCAGGGTCACCTCCTCCTCCAGCTCCAGGATCTCAGGGTGGTTTGATTGGAAAGGACCCTAAATCCCATCCAGTGCCACCCAGCCATGGCAGGGACACCTTCCACTGTCCCAGGCTGCCCCAAGCCCTGTCCAGCCTGGCCTTGGACACTGCCAGGGATCCAGGGGCAGCACAGCTTCTCTGGCCAAGAGCTGCTGCCTCAGCCCAGGGATGAGGTTGGCATCCTTTGGGGTGATGGGTTTAGCTGCCAAAATTACTGGGTGGAAGATGCAATCAAAGTAGGACAAGGTGACAAATGGGAGAAATGTGGGATTTTGGGTATCTGGGCTAGAGGTGTGAATCCCCAGGAAAACCTTCTCACCCCTCTGGCCACACTGGCACAGCTGGACAGCTGGACAGCTCTGAAAGCATCAAAAGGATCTTTTTGATGATGCACATATCATGTTCCCCACATGAGAAGTGCCTGCTGTCCCCAGGCAGGAGGGACAGGCTGTGCTGCAGGGTGACATTAATTGCTGTTAATCTCACACCATCACAATAATCTTCTTACAGCCACAATTAAAGACTGAGGTCCCAGCCTTTGCTATTTTTCTGTTTAATACTCAATGGGAGTCATCATTATCTTTGAAGATTTGGGGGTTTTGCAGCCCCAGACAGGAAGCTGCCTCCACAATGCACAGAGACTTCTGAAACCTTCTGCAACCTTTCAGTGAAGTCCCAAACCTACAGAGTTCCAGACTCCATATGGCACTTTCCCTATCTTTTGTTATGGAGTTTAAGAAGAATTCTGATAAAAATCTCTATACTGAGCAGGGCAGCAAACCCTCAGGCATCCATGGAGATTTTGGATTTCTAAATAAATAATATTATTTCCATAAACATCCTAAAGAAAGGGAGGGAAGCCATCAGGGAATATCTGTGTGGGCATTTCCTTCATAGAGAAATTGTGAACCTTCATCCCAGAGGCTCTGGAGTGTGTGGTGGTGGTTTTGGCAAGGCTGTTGGGTGCTGCAAGGTGAGCATAGGGAGCCCAGGGTGGGGCTGGGAGCTCTCAGTGGGCAGAGCTGGACAGCCTGGCTCTGGTCAGCTCCTGGTCAGCTCCACAGCACAGATGGTGTGCAGCCCTCAGTGAGCCTCCCATCCATTGCTCTGATCCCTCTGCCCTCAAATCCTGCCCAGCCACACTTGCATCTCAGGCTTTGCACACTCTAGGGAGTCTCATGGGAATAAAAAAGGATAAAGCAGCATCAAGTGATGTTGCTGTTTTCTTTTTCCCTAATAGAAATACAGATATTATCACATCACACAACACTAACTAAATGCTACCATTGCAAATATCCACCAATTTCTGCAGCATTTCAATGCTGTGTTGGCATAATTTCACACACTCCTGGTTTTTTTATTTAAGGCTGTTTCTTTCAGACAAGAGCTCAGAGCCCACAGTCTGCAGTGTGAGCTGGAGTCACCAGTGAGCCCAGAGAGGAGCTGAAAAAGCACCTCGAGTTCCCTGTGATCCAAATCTCCAAATCCCAAAGCACTGCTGTGCCAGCTGCTCGCCTGCCTGAGCCAAAGCAGTGACCATTTCTGCAACTGAGAGCAGCCAGTGAAGGATTCTGTTTGGTGCATTTCCAGTTTATCCAGTTTCTGGCTGTGCTCAGCAGAGCTATGGAGCCAATCTGGCCACCAAGGCTCTTCTGAAAACTCCCGAGGTTTTGGGGTCCCCAAGACCTCCCTGCCCACCTGCCATACCTGGGAGAAAAGGGAATATTGAGCTCATCCCATGAGGTCTTGGGCAATATCCAGAGAATTCTGCCTCCAGCAGAGGTCACAGAAATAAGTGACAACCATTTCCCAGTGGTGTAGACCTTGGTGACACAGGACCAGAGCTATGGACACTCCTGCAGAGCAGCCAAAATCTGTGCTGTGCTCCACACAGGAACCTCATAACCATGAACTTCCTTCCACAATCTTGTTGAAGGGCTAAGAAATGAACTCTGACCATTTTCCTTGCCCAGCAGCAGGGTGTTGAAAGCCTTTCCTCTGAGAGCATTTTGGGGTGTGTTGAACAAGAATCAGACTTCAACTTCAAAGCCTTCCACATCTGGAAAATTGCTTTCCACGTGAGAAGTGTCCATTCAGAGCAGGTTTTACTCCTTCCTCCACCCTCACATTCCTTGTCACTGAGCCCAGCAGAGCTGAGGGCAGAGAAGCTCATTTTTGGGAATTCAGCCACCCCTCCAGCCCTGATGGCCAAGCTGGCTCTGCCTCTGACAAATTCAGTCTGGCTTGGTTTGCTCCAGCACTGCCACCCCCTCCTAGCTCTTCCCTAACACAATCTTGTTATCTTTGGGCCTTGCATGGCTTTTTAATGATCATTATTATTCATATAGCACGATGCACACAGACAAATTTAATCATGTTGTTTACATGAGCAAACCTGATCGACTAATGGAGAAATTACACATTTTGTTCCCACTGTTGGCACAAATGCAATTTCTTTTCTCACTCTCATTAACACAGTTAATGTTTATAAAAGTCTGATGGTGCTGGAGATGAAAGTGTTTTCTCCAAAGAACAGGTAAACCATAAATAAAAACAAAAGTTCCTCCCACCCTGATACTGCGATAAATGTGTTTCAATCCCACGGTGGAATGAGTGAGGAAAGTAGCCAAAGAATCAAGTCCAGAGTAATCACATTTGATGAAGAGCTATTGGAAAGCTCGGAAATAAATCCTGCAGAAAGACAAAGAAATAGAAATTGCTGAAAACCACCAACCTTCAGCCAAACTATGGAACCAACCCAGTCCTTCTGCAGCAGGAGGGAGCAGAGAGGTGACACCAGAGCAGGCACAGGTCAGTGAGAGCTGGGAGAGCACAGAGCAGCAAACTGGAGGGCAGGGGAGAGAAAACTGCACAGTGTGAACCAAATATAAACCTACAGTGGGCAAGGAAGGGAAAGGAAAAAGAACAAACCATACAAGGAGCTCTTGCTGACTTCCAAAGCGATCAGAAAGGTCTCTCGCTGCTCGAGCAGATGGGCTGGAATTGCTCTCTGTCGGCAGAGCCATCTCGGGCTGCATTTGCCTGCAAGGGACGAGCCCTGGGTGAGAGAGGGAGTTGCAGGAAATGCCACCCAGGAGAAATGCCACTCAGGTAGCTGATCTGAGCACAGCCCTGGGCAGGGGAAGCAGCTCTGTGCCTCCTGCAGCCTCCTCATCCCTCCTGCCCTTTCCTGGCCAGCCTGGTGCCATTCCCAGCTCCTTCTGCCCTCAGACAGCTTGGGAGAGAGGAGACAAAAATTACCAGAACAAGGACCCTTTCTCCTTATTGCAGCTCATTTCTTGAAGACATCTTATGATTTTCTGTTTAAAAGGTCTCCTCAGTCACCAGGAAGGCAGGAGCAGGTTTTACCACCTGCAGGTGCTCCTCAGGCAGCTCTGGTGGAACAAACTGCTCCATCCTTCAGGATTTGCACCTCTGTGCTCTCAATGTGGACTTGAAGACGCCCTTGGTAGAGAGTTGTGTTGCTGTATATTTACATTTTCCTTGAAAACCTTTCAGCTGGAGGCGTTCAGTCAACTCTCAGGTGGAACATCAGGAGAAGGTTTTGCCTGGCTTCTCAAACTGAGCACAGAAACACAACTTGCCCAAAATTGCCCATGCAGAAAATCTCATTAGTGCACAGATTTCCAAAAGTACAAGGTACCTGCCTGGCTTCATCCCTTTATTATCCGTGCAGGGATGGAATAATTAAGCAGATCTGCCTGCTCCCTAGAAGGAGGGGAAATCTGTGGCTGCTCTGACACAAATAAAGATGAGGAAGGAACTGCTGCAGCTGGAGAGCAATTACCCATCAGCAGCACAAATTCCTGCTCAGGTGCTTCTCTAATCTGGTGTCATTAGAGCGGATACCATGACACGAGGGTACTGAAGACCTTCAAAGGAGACAATCAGCTCAATGGATGCTTTCCCGCGGGCTCACTGCTCCCATTCCCGCCCTGAAGGCAGGGGCTGTGCCTGAACACTCCTCTGGTTTGCCAAGGGAACGAGGGGATCCTCAGATCTGAAGCCATTTGCTCACCCTGCTCAAACCAGTCTCGGTTTTGCATCCTCTCTCCAGCCAGTTCCATGTTTACTCCAATATCCCTGCAAAGACATCCAAAGAGTGTTTAAATATGCAACCCAGGAGACATTTCCTGCAGGAAAATCCTCTCCTTGCTCTGCCTCTGCAGTGGGCAGGGTTTGGTATGAAGCATTAGTGATGGAGAAACACAGCCAAAGGAAATCCCCCCAGCAAGATCCCATTAAAGAACACCTATGAAATTAGGATGCTGCTGACATATTTCAGATAAGCTTAATTTTGCAGAATTTGTCCCATCAAATGCAG